>NC_090647.1:324390130-325003880 GCF_040937935.1 Hyperolius riggenbachi | reverse complement strand
TTGGGTGCACTAAGTTGTTGTTTTTTTTTTTTTATGATCCAGCTTGCCTATTTCAACCTGAGGACTAGTAGTACACACAGGTAGTACTGTGGCCTATCTTCTGGACAATCAGTTATAATGGACTTTTTGTTCAGACATCCAATTGCTACGGAACTGATTAACTTCTTGCCGACCGCGTCACGCCAGTGGGCGTGGCCGCGGCGGCAGCCCCAGGACCGCCTAACGCCAATTGGCGTAAAGTCCTGGGGCTCTGTTTTGCAGGAGATCGCGCGCCTCCTGCTTGGGGGGCGGAGCTCCGCCCCGCCTTCAGTCTCCGAGCGGCTATTGCCGCTCGGGAGACTGTTAGACGGCGTGATCGATCACGCCGTCTATTTACTCTGTGCAGCGCTGCGATCAGCAGCAGCGCTGCACTGGGGACAGCCGTGTGACACGGCTGTCCCCATGGGGGACAAGAGAGCGATCGGCTGTCATAGGCAGAAGCCTATAAAAATCCATTAACCCTTCGCACACTCACATGCAAATGTTCAAACAAATGCATTTACAGATTCACTCATCCAGGCACAACTGTTATCCCTACAGCTAAATTAAAAGCCAGGGTTTTAGTTCACAGAAGAATGCATTCTTATGCTTAGTCACCTATACTGCGCAGAAGTACCCAGGTAAACATAGGTGTCCTAACTCTGGCCCTGTAACATGCATAGTGCAGACATGCAAACACATTCATTGCATCAAACCTATCAATGGATTAGGAGCACACATCCTAACTTCCTCTCCTGGGAAAGACGGTGCATCTTACCAATCGCACAAGGGAGCTAACGTTATGTGTCCACGTGCACCATGCGCATACACTAGCATAAGCTGTGTGCATGCTGACAAATACATACAGGGGAAGGAGGGAGTGCACTGAATTGGACCCTAGCCACAGGGGTCAGTAGTAAAATGGAAATACATATATCCAGGCACATCGCCTCCAGTCAGGACATTAAATAAATTATTAGGGAAAGGGAGAAGCCTATGACAGCCGATCGCCGTAATTGGCCGGCTGTGGGGAGGGAGGGAGCGAGGGAGGGAAGGGATTTAAAGGAAGAGGGTTTTTTTTTTAAAAAACGTCAACACAAATATTTATTAAAAAAAAAATAAACATGGGGGGAGCGATCAGACCCCACCAACAGAGAGCTCTGTTGGTGGGGAGAAAAGGGGGGGGGGGGAAATCACTCGTGTGCTGTGTTGTGCGGCCCTGCAGCTTGGCCTTAAAGCTGCAGTGGCCTTTTAAACTAAAAATTGCCTGGTCACTAGGGGGGTTTAGCCCTGCAGTCCTCAAGAGGTTAAAACCCTTGGTTATTTCCAAGAATTCATTACAATACTTCAATATAACTTGATTGTATTGTTCACTAAATTTTAAACAAATTTCAGCTTGTGCCTAGTAGGACCTACAGGGATCATGATACAGACCACCTGTGATTGGTTTCTCTATGATACTGTACAAAAAATCGTTCTGCAGTACCCACCTTAGCATAATTCCCTCCAGACGGATGGCTCGCTTCCAGTCTTTCAGAGTTGATTTTCCAGCCAGATGTACGAAGTGCTTGGGACTAATCATCTGGTCATTAAACTGAAAATACCATAGTAACAGCCAAATCAAAAACAAGTTGATCAAACATAAAAGCAGTTACAAAGGCGAATCCGTCGAGTGCTCATTAATTCACCTTGACACATTTGACGTTGATCCCAGGGCAAACAAACTTCTTCCACAATAAAACTGCTTTGCTATCTCCACAAGTGATGGGGTATGCAATATCAATATCCTCATTTAACTCCACTGTACTTTCATCTGCAAGGGAAAGGATGCAACATCAATCCTGATACATAGCACTACATAGAATACCCCTGCTTCTGGATAGAGAAATACAGGGGCAAATTTATCAAGTAAGCAGCCACAAAAGCTGTAAAAGAGGCAGCTCTCAAGAGTAACCAGTCAGGATGCATATGGTCCATTTCCACAGAATGTGCATCGATCCAGTTTTTGGAATGCACGTGGGTTGCTTATCACACTTCTGTTAGCACTGCATTGCTGCTACGCGATTAACTTTTTTCCTTTAAGGACACATCCGAAGAAAAACAAAACAAGATCTGCTTACCTGGGACTTCCTCTGGCAGCCCATCTGTCCCTCGCCGCAGCTCCAGTGTCCCAGGGCCCCTCCGTTGCACTCCACGCAGTTGCGCAGAAGATGCCAACCTGGTGAGGTCGGCATCTGCAACGGAGGGGCCCTTGGACACTGGAGCTGTGGCAAGGGACAGATAGGTTGCCAGGGGCTGGAAGAAGCCCCAGGTAAGTAGGTTTATTTTTCTTCCTCAGACCTATCGTCGTTAAAGCTCTCTCCTTGCTGCAAGGAGAATTTAATAAAAACTTGGTGCTAGGGGATTCTTCTAAAGCGGAATTGACTCCACATAAAGCAGACTAAGGCCTGGGGCCCACTTGCAATGCTTGCTGATCGCCAGCAATGTGCTGCAACTGTGGAACCCCATGGGTGTGGCTCTGCTTGCAGCATTGCAATCTCATGGAGTGATCTTAAAGTGTTGCATGCAGCATTTTGGGAGCTATTGTATTAATGGCTGCAGAGCCAAACTGCAATCGCTTCGTGCCTTCCACAATTCTAAAATAGCATGTGCTTCGCGTTCTCTCAAAAAAGCGCCACAAGTGTACCCAGTGAGCTTCCCTCACTCACCATCTTATGTTCTACTACCGCAATAGATAACCCTTTCTCCCAACCTCCATCCAGGGATAGCCTCACCCGGCCGCCGGTGCTCACCCAGTGTGGTTCACCTCACCACATGCTTATGAACTATTTAAATAAGACGAGGGAGGCACTCTTGCTTGGCAATATATCTTATATTGTACACAAACATTTTCAAGCTCCTCACTCATCCTCAGGTGTACAACAAATGACATGAAAATAGTGTAATATATACACAACCTCATAACCTTAACTACATCCATCAAAAGGGTAAGGCCCAAACTGGGTCTAAACCCTTGATTATGCATAGTGCTCTTAAAGAGGTTGTATACATTGCACTATTTTCATGTAATTTGTTGTACACCCCAGGAAGAGCAAGGACCTTGAAAATGTTTGTGTACAGTATACAATATATTACCAAGCAAGAGTCTCTCTCTCTTCTTATTTGAACCATCTTAAAGTGAACCTCCGGACTAAAAATCAACTCAGCAGCACTGAAAAGGCCTGGTGTTTCTTTAACAGTTTCACGGCATCAGAACTTTGTTTCTCTTATCCAAGCCTCATTTTTAGCTGCACAGAAGAAAACTGCCAGGGCTTTTTCCCCTGATGCTGTGCAAAGCATGATGGGATTTCTGATGTTGTTGCTCTCGTTCTGCTGTGTTGGTTCAATTTTTTTTTTTTACATTTTTAATTTGACATTTGAAGCCTAGCGTGTGCAGCTGGGAGGGGTTATCAGGACACAGTACAGTTGGAACTGTGTCTCCTGCTCCTTGTCACCTCCTTTCAACCAAAAAGATGGCTGCCCCCATGACAAAGATGGCAGCCCCCATGAATCACAAACATTTGCCTGTTCTTTTAAAACAGGGTGGGTAAAAAATTATATTACCTATCTATTCTAATGAACATAACTAATGTAACTTAATGACAGTATGTTTGTTTAGGCTGAAGATCCCCTTTAAGTTCTATCTGGACTTTTCTGTTTATTGTTGTGCCTCATCCAACAAGTGTATAATTTGTGGTGGGGCTTTCGAGCACCGGTGCCACCAGATGAGGATTGGTGCAAATGTTTTAAAAGATACAGTAAGTAATTATAAGTTCTCACTTACCTAGTGTGTCACCTATTTTCAGAGTGTGAGCCTCAATGGACACAACAGCGGCATTGGTGTCAGACATCTCCTCATACATCCTACATGGAAAGAATTTTGTGTTTACACAGCCATGGAATAATCTATGCAAGTGTAATGTAAAGTAGAATAACACGAATGCATAAAACCACCACAACCAAAAGCAGCTTCCATACACGTTATAAAGTAACAATACATATTAAATCGTAGTTTTCTACCCACAGTCATAGCCATGAAAAGTACACAAAGTTCTGCTTTAATGGCACCGCACACTACTATAAGAACTAAGAGGAAATCTTGTGACTTACAGCAATAGAACAGGAACACAAGCCTGACTTAAAAGGACAACTGAGAGGGATATGGAGGCCGTCACCGCTGCTCTTTCTCCGCTGGGTTCCGGCAGGCTTCACTTCTTCCTGTCCCGACAGGAAGTTTAAACAGTAGAGCGTCCTTTACTGTTTAAACTTCCCCGGACAGGAAGAAGTGAAGCCTGCCGGAACCCAGCGGAGAAGGAGCAGCGGTGACACGCGCTGGCGGAGCAGGTAATGTATGCAGGGGGACGGCGGCAGCTTCACAGATTGTGATCGGATTCATGCTGAAATCAATTCACAATCTGTTTGCAGTAAAGGCAGCCATACGATCCCTCCCTGATCAGATTCGATCAGAGAGGGAACGATCTGTTGGCAAATTGACCAGTGTATGGCCACCTTTAGTCCTCGACCCTCAAACAGGCAGATCAGATGTTTCTGACTGAATTAGTCACACATTTGTTTCTGGTGTAATTCAGACACTACTGCAGCCAAAGATCAGCAGGGCTGCCAGGCAACTAGTAATGTTTAAAAGCAAAGAAACATGGTAGCCACCATATCACCATACCTCTCACTTCAATTGACCTAAGTTGCTTATGCCCAACAATTACTGCTACATACAGATATCAGGAAATCAATCCCTCAGGCAACAGTTTGGGCTATGGGCTGTATAGACACTGGACAGAGTGATAAACGCAGCAGAAAAGATCATCGGCGCCCACCTGCCCTCGCTAGATCTCCTCTACACCATGAGAATGAAGACAAGGGCCTCCAAGATCCTACTCGACCCCTCCCACCCGGGCAGACGCTACTTCGAGACCCTTCCGTTGGGACGTCGGCTCAGATCCATCCCCACCAAAACCACTAGGCGCATGAACACCTTCTTCCCCCAAGCAGTCCACCTGTTGAACTCACTGAACTCAAGACCCCCCCCACCACCGGGACACTCTACCCCCCAGGGCAACCGCCCCCCCCACAGCTGTTAATTCTGACCCCTCAAAGACTAACTGTGTTGCTCCATATATCTGCATGTATGCTTTGCTTTGCCTTGCTTATGTTTGCCGAGTGGTATATGTTTGCCGGGTGTTGTATGTTATGTATTTTATATGTTCCTGAACTGCCACTTGCCATGTGAACCACAAGCAATTCCGGGCTCACCAATCGGTGTGCTTGGCGACAATAAAGATGATTCTGATGATTCTGATTCGGATGTTTATGCAACACTTGAGAATCCTGTACACACAGTAGATCCCTTGAGCGATATGGTCCTTACGGCTGCTTTGGCCTAGAGTCCTCTGGCGTGTGTACCTTTTTTCAAGCATGTGTCTTTTCCAATTTTGTCTAAAGCACATAGACAGGAAAAAATAGCTACCAGATCCATTATAAAAGCAGAGAGCATCATGAATGGTGATAGACCATTAGCGTAAAACTAAGGTAAAGGAAAACAGCTCAATGTGTTATGTCAAAATACTAGCAATTTTAAAGTTCTACTCTTATTGTAAATATTAGAATTACAATGTATGAACAGGTTCCCATAGTTTTTCCACCACTTCTCCCCTACCCTCTGAATGTAAATACAGCATATCGAGTGGGGGGGGGGGGGGACCGCATTCCAAATACAGTTTTATCCAGGCTGTAAGATGCACCTAGGTTTAGAAGCCAAAACTCAGGGAAAAAAATATATACTAAATCTGGTGAAGCTGAGGCAGCGGCGAAGAGAAGATGCTTATCCTAACTGAAGACCACAGGAAAGGGACACAAGGAGCGCGGCGGCGGCGGCAAGCATGGAGGACCCGGATAAGTTGAGGAAGCCACAGGAGAAGAGGTGCCCGCTTACTTGAAGATGAATGGAGCAAGGAGATTTGGGCACAGACGGCGCCACCAGCTGGTAGATGAATTACATCTTTCCCCATTATCCACGGGAGGCTGGAGAAGGAATAGTAATTAATTCTACTGGGACTTTTGCAGGAGCAGGGTGAGATTTTTCAGCTTTACCTGCACCCGATAGATAGATAGATATACATATTAAACTCTGCTAGTACAAGTGTTGCTATTAACTTTGCTAGATAGACCTATACTTGAGTCAATAACAAATGTCAGCTTAACCACTTGAGGACCTAGGGCTTTCTACCCCTTAAGGACCGGCCACTTTTTTTCCATTCAGACCACTGCAGCTTTCACGGTTTATTGCTCGCTCATACAACCTACCACCTAAATGAATTTTGGCTCCTTTTCTTGTCACTAATAAAGCTTTCTTTTGGTGCTATTTGATTGCTCCTGCGATTTTTACTTTTTATTATATACATCAAAAAAGACATGAATTTTGGCAAAAAAAATGATTTTTTAACTTTCTGTGCTGACATTTTTCAAATAAAGTAAAATTTCTGTATACATGCAGCGCGAAAAATGTGGACAAACATGTTTTGGATAAAAAAAAAACCCAGTGTATATTTATTGGTTTGAGTAAAAGTTATAGCGTTTACAAACTATGGTGCAAAAAGTGAATTTTCCCATTTTCAAGCATCTCTGACTTTTCTGACCACCTGTCATGTTTCATGAGGGGCTAGAATTCCAGGATAGTATAAATACCCCCCAAATGACCCCATTTTGGAAAGAAGACATCCCAAAGTATTCACTGAGAGGCATAATGAGTTCATAGAAGATATTTTTTGTCACAAGTAAGCGGAAAATGACACTTTGTGACCAAAAAAAAAAAAAAAAAAAAAAAGTTTCCATTTCTTCTAACTTGCGACAAAAAAAAATGAAATCTGCCACGGACTCACCATGCCCCTCTCTGAATACCTTGAAGGGTCTACTTTCCAAAATGGGTCATTTGTGGGGTGTGTTTACTGTCCTGACATTTTGGGGGGTGCTAAATTGTAAGCACCCCTGTAAAGCCTAAAGGTGCTCATTGGACTTTGGACCCCTTAGCGCAGTTAGGCTGCAAAAAAGTGCCACACATGTGGTATTGCCATACTCAGGAGAAGTAGTATAATGTGTTTTGGGGTGTATTTTTACACATACCCATGCTGGGTGGGAGAAATATCTCTGTAAATGACAATTTTTTAATTTTTTTTTACACACAATTGTCCATTTACAGAGATCTTTCTCCCACTCAGCATGGGTATGTGTAAAAATACACCCCAAAACACATTATACTACTTCTCCTGAGTACGGCGATACCACATGTGTGGCACTTTTTTGCACCCTAACTGCACTAAAGGGCCCAAAGTCCAATGAGTACCTTTAGGATTTCACAGGTCATTTTGAGAAATTTCGTTTCAAGACTACTCCTCACGGTTTAGGGCCCCTAAAATGCCAGGGCAGTATAGGAACCCCACAAATGACCCCATTTTAGAAAGAAGACACCCCAAGGTATTCCGTTAGGAGTATGGTGAGTTCATAGAAGATTTTATTTTTTGTCACAAGTTAGCGGAAAATGACACTTTGTGAAAAAACACAATTAAAATCAATTTCAGCTAACTTGTGACAAAAAATAAAATCTATGAACTCACCATACTCCTAACGGAATACCTTGGGGTGTCTTCTTTCTAAAATGGGGTCATTTGTGGGGTTCCTATACTGCCCTGGCATTTTAGGGGCCCTAAACCGTGAGGAGTAGTCTTGAAATGAAATTTCTCAAAATGACCTGTGAAATCCTAAAGGTACTCATTGGACTTTGGGCCCCTTAGTGCAGTTAGGGTGCAAAAAAGTGCCACACGTGGCATCGCCGTACTCAGGAGAAGTAGTATAATGTGTTTTGGGGTGTATTTTTACACATACCCATGCTGAGTGGGAGAAAGATCTCTGTAAATGGACAATTGTGTGTAAAAAAAAATCAAACAATTGTCATTTACAGAGATATTTCTCCCACCCAGCATGGGTATGTGTAAAAATACACCCCAAAACACATTATACTACTTCTCCCGAGTACGGCGATACCACATGTGTGGCACTTTTTTTGCACCCTAACTGCACTAAGGGGCCCAAAGTCCAATGAGTACCTTTAGGATTTCACAGGTCATTTTTGTTTCAAGACTACTCCTCACGGTTTAGGGCCCCTAAAATGCCAGGGCAGTATAGGAACCCCACTAATGACCCCATTTTAGAAAGAAGACACCCCAAGGTATTCCGTTAGGAGTATGGTGAGTTCATAGAAGTTTTTATTTTTTTTGTCAAAAGTTAGCGGAAATTGATTTTTATTGGGTTTTTTTCACAAAGTGTCATTTTCCGCTAACTTGTGACAAAAAATAAAATCTTCTATGAACTCACCATACTCCGTACGGAATACCTTTGGGTGTCTTCTTTCTAGAATGGGGTCATTTGTGGGGTTCCTATACTGCCCTGGCATTTTAGGGGCCCTAAACCGTGAGGAGTAGTCTTGAAACCAAATGTCGCAAAATGACCTGTGAAATCCTAAAGGTACTCATTGGACTTTGGGCCCCTTAGCGTACTTAGGGTGTAAAAAAAGTGCCACACATGTGGTACCGCCATACTCAGGAGAAGTAGTATAATGCGTTTTGGGGTGTATTTTTACACATACCCATGCTAAGTGGGAGAAATATCTCTGTAAATGACAATTGTTTGATTTTTTTTACACACAATTGTCCATTTACATAGAAATGTCTCCCACCCAGCATGGGTATGTGTAAAAATACACCCCAAAACACATACTACTTTTCCTGAGTACGGCGGTACCACGTGTGACACTTTTTTGCAGCCTAGGTGCGCTAAGGGGCCCAACGTCCTATTCACAGGTCATTTTGAGGCATTTGTTTTCTAGACTACTCCTCGCGGTTTAGGGCCCCTAAAATGCCAGGGCAGTATAGGAACCCCACAAGTGACCCCATTTTAGAAAGAAGACACCCCAAGGTATTCCGTTAGGTGTATGGCGAGTTCATAGAAGATTTTATTTTTTGTCACAAGTTAGTGAAAAATGACACTTTGTGAAAAAAACCCAATAAAAATCAATTTCCGCTAACTTTTGACAAAAAATAAAATCTTCTATGAACTCGTCATACACCTAACAGAATACCTTGGGGTGTCTTTTTTTCTAAAATGGGGTCACTTGTGGGGTATCTATACCGCCCTGGCATTTTACGGGCCCAAAACCGTGAGTAGTCTGGAAACCAAATGTCTCAAAATGACTGTTCAGGGGTATAAGCATCTGCAAATTTTGATGACAGGTGGTCTATGAGGGGGCGAATTTTGTGGAACCGGTCATAAGCAGGGTGGCCTTTTAGATGACAGGTTGTATTGGGCCTGATCTGATGGATAGGAGTGCTAGGGGGGTGACAGGAGGTGATTGATGGGTGTCTAAGGGGGTGGTTAGAGGGGAAAATAGATGCAATCAATGCACTGGGGAGGTGATCGGAAGGGGGTCTGAGGGGGATCTGAGGGTTTGGCCGAGTGATCATGAGCCCACACGGGGCAAATTAGGGCCTGATCTGATGGGTAGGTGTGCTAGGGGGTGACAGGAGGTGATTGATGGGTGTCTCAAGGTGTGATTAGAGGGGGGAATAGATGCAAGCAATGCACTGGCGAGGTGATCAGGGCTGGGGTCTGAGGGCATTCTGAGGGTGTGGGCGGGTGATTGAGTGCCCTAGGGGCAGATAGGGGTCTAATCTGATAGGTAGCAGTGAAAGGGGGTGATTGATGGGTAATTAGTGGGTGTTTAGGGTAGAGAACAGATGTAAACACTGCACTTGGGAGGTGATCGGACGTCGGATCTACGGGCGATCTATTGGTGTGGGTGGGTGATCAGATTGCCCGCAAGGGGCAGGTTAGGGGCTGATTGATGGGTGGCAGTGACAGCGGGTGATTGATGGGTGGCAGTGACAGGGGGTGATTGATGGGTGGCAGTGACAGGGGGTGATTGATGGGTGATTGATAGGCGATTGACAGGTAATCAGTGGGTTATTACAGGGGAGAACAGATGTAAATATTGCACTGGCGAATTGATAAGGGGGGGTCTGAGGGCAATCTGAGCGTGTAGGCGGGTGATTGGGTGCCCGCAAGGGGCAGATTAGGGTCTGATCTGATGGGTAACAGTGACAGGTGGTGATAGGGGGTGATTGATGAGTGATTGATGGGTAATTAGTGGGTGTTTAGAGGAGAGAATAGATGTAAACGCTGCGCTTGGGTGATGATCTGATGTCGGATCTGCGGGCGATCTATTGGTGTGGGTGGGTGATCAGATTGCCCGCAAGGGGCAGGTTAGGGGCTGATTGTTGGGTGGCAGTGACAGGGGGTGATTGATGGGTGATAGGTGATTGGCAGGTGATTGACAGGTGATCAGTGGGTTATTACAGGGAAGAACAGATGTAATTAATGCACTGGTGAATTGATAAGGGGGGGGGGTCAGAGGGCAATCTGAGCGTGTGGGCGGGTGATTGGGTGCCCGCAAGGGGCAGATTAGGGTCTGATCTGATAGGTAAAAGTGACAGGTGGTGATAGGGGGTGATTGATGGGTAATTAGTGGGTGTTTAGAGGAGAGAATAGATGTAAACAATGGATTTGGGAGGTGATCTGATGTCGGATCTGCGGGCGATCTATTGGTGTGGGGGGGGGGTGATCAGATTGCCCGCAAGGGGCAGGTTAGGGGCTGATTGATGGGTGGCAGTGACAGGGGGTGATTGATGGGTGATTGACAGGTGATCAGGGGGGATAGATGCATACAGTACATGGGGGTGGGGGGTCTGGGGAGAATCTGAGGGGTGGAGGGTGATCAGGAGGGAGCAGGGGGCAGGGGGGGGGATAAAAAAAAATTGCGTTGACAGATAGTGACAGGGAGTGATTGATGGGTGATTAGGGGGGTGATTGGGTGCAAACAGGGGTCTGGGGGGTGGGCAGGGGGGGGTCTGATGGGTGCTGTGGGCGATCTGGGGGGGGGGGGGGGAATCAGTGTGCTTGGTGCAGACTAGGGTGGCTGCAGCCTGCCCTGGTGGTCCCTCGGACACTGGGACCACCAGGGCAGGAGGCAGCCTGTATAATACACTTTGTAAACATTACAAAGTGTATTATACACTTTGTATGCGGCGATCGTCGGGTTAACATCCCGCCGGTGTTCCGACGTGATAACCTACACGTCGAATTTGCCTACATCCACTGTCAAACGTATACCAGGAGGATTAGGGTTAGGGTTGGGGGAGGGGAAGGGATAGTAAAAGTCTATGGGATGTAGGTTAGTTCGACGTGTAGGATAAAGTGTTGGAGCACCGGCGCTTCCGTATGGCCGGCGGGATGTTGCGGCGGGTGAGCGGCGCCAGGCGGAGGATCGCGTCACGGATGACGCGATCGCTCCGCCCATGCCCCTACAAGGACCGGCGCCATTTGTCTATACGGCGGTCCTTGCGGCGTCCACTTCCCGGCCGCCTCTGTGCGTTAGGCAGTCGGGAAGTGGTTAAAAAGTTTTCCAGAGATGTTGGCATTAAAGGATTTGACACTTACCCCAGTCTTCCTCCAGCCTCATGAGCAGATATGCATCCCACGGCATTCTCCCGAGTGCCTCCGTTCAGCCACAATCACTCACGGTAATCTGGCTCAGACGCACCAATCGCTACACTATTCGGCCAGTCACAATTTTTCTTGCTGTGTTTAGAGAATTGTTCACTATGATGTTTCCTGCTGGGTTCCTAAAGAAGACTTCTGCACCCCTACTTACTAGATCCTTACGAACTACAAAATGACATCACTTTTGTCTACAACCACCACCTAGGATTGAAAATCATTGTGGCCAAACATGCTACACAGGGTCCAATTTAGTGATTTGATGCAAATGATATCTGCATCTATGTACACAATTTGAATAATAAAACCCAGCAAAAAATAAATTGTATATGGTTATTGGGGTTGTAATTTAGAATCACCTACCCATGAGGAATAGGTTGCAGCTGCAGGATAACCTGAGTCTTGGTGTCTTCAGGATCCTCACCTTCAGTGCAGTCACTAGGAATCACCACAACGTCCCCCATTGGAACATTTACTTCAGCATTAGCCATCTGAGTCACATGGGTGGGTAAGGCTCATTCACTTATCTATAAACGATCATCAGCGTTGGTTATTAACTTTCTCCACTAAACGTGTCCATATTTCAGATCCACATCAAATAAATCACAGTAATCATAAATAATTTCCATTACGTAAACACATTTATGCCAACCTTCAGACACACACTGTACTTTTGATTGTACGTACGGCTGTTACTCAAAGACACTACAGAAGAAAAACAAACAAAAAAATCTTCACAAGCCATAACAATATCACACCTGCTGCTCTAGGCTTTCTTCAAAGAAGCTGTGGACAAGCTCCTGATTTCACACGATCCTGTGAATTGGCACATTTCACACGATCCTGTCACCCTCGACCACCTAGTCTTGCTCTTCCCGGTCTGTACTTCTCAGCTCAACTCTACGGGATTGTCCGGATCCCACAGAGCGCGCATGCGCTGTTCACACCTACTGAGGAAGCGCGCAACAAAGACTTCCGGTCAGATGAGCGTATGCATGAGGCGTGTCCTCGTCTCAGCTAATAGGAGCCGTGCAGCACAAATAATTGTTAAAAATCGAAAGTTCCCCATTAGTGATGGGAATTCCGGCTCTTCTTGGAGAATCGGCTCTTCTGAATCGTCTCCCATTAAAGAGCCGGCTCTCAATCGGCTCTTCATTAAATATCACTAGACTCCACTCAGAATCGGAGTAAAAGCCCCGCCCCCATCTCCATGACAACTCCAGACTGCTTCTTTTGCTCAGGCAATCCCTCCTGCTACTGCTCTGCTCCGCCTCATACACAAGCTGCACGAGGAGGACTACATCTCCCAGCATGCCTCAGCGCCCTTTATTACACAGCAAACCAGAGCTGTGTGGGGCGGCTGAGGCATCGGCTCTTTCGTTCACAGCAAAGAGCCGGCTCTTAGAGGACCCATCACTATTCCCCATTTGTTGCAATGTTCTTCAAGACTGGGGTTTAAATTAGAGATGGGAAGTTCGGATCTTTTCAATGATCCGGACGATTCGAATCTCGGATCATTTTACTAGAGATGCGAAGTTCGGATATTTTCAATGATTCGAATCGGATCATTGAAAAGATCCGGATCTTTGATCCGAATCTCGGATCATTTTACTAGGAAAGCATTTGGGGTGTGAAATGACTAGCAGGACAGGACTTTCCCTGCAGTGGACAGACAGAGAAGGGGAGGGGAGGTGGACGGGCAGAGAAGGGGAGGGGGGTGGAGAGATAGAGAAGGGGGGGATGGTGGACAGAGAAGGGCAGGTAGAGAACAGAAGGGAGGAGGTGAACGAAGAGGGGTGATGTTACCGTACTCAGCAGCGGGGCCTCCGTCCTGGGCGTCCTGTGTCCACGCGCGCGCGCGGGCGTGCGCTTTCATTTATTCATTATGACTTCCGGGGACGCCGCTATGGAGTACGCATGCGCGCGCGCATGCGTCCATCTGTACGCGTCTGATGCGCATGTGCGTACGCGTCAATGCGCGTGCGCGTACGCGTCATCACACAATCTGGCGCCAGATTCAAATGCACTATTTAAGGAGGTCTGGTGGCAGCATTCAGTGCTGTTACTTCATTACAGCTTGTTTGTGTATCACTAGCGTTACTCTGTTCCTGATCTCTGGTATTGACCTCGGCTTGTTCCTGACTCCGATTACGCCTGTTTGCCGCCTGCCTCGACCTGTGCCTGTTTACCCGATTACGCCTGTTTGCTGCCTGCCTCGACCTGTGCCTGTTTGCCCGTGTACTTCTGTCTGCCGCCTGCCTCGACCTGTGCTACGTTCCTGACTTCGCTTCCAAGTCTCTCACAGCGGACTCGGTTGTTCTCTCTGCCTCCGGTGGGGCAATCCCAGGGGCCGCGACCTGGTGGCTACCAGGCAGCTAAAGTAGTCCGTTGCCCGCTAGGGGTAGCGGCCCATCATCCCTTGCGGGGTGCTCTGGTGAAGACCCGTAGCCACTTAGACTCCGCGCCCTGGGAGAGCCCGCGTCTACCACTGGTGTCAGGGTCAACAGCCGTCTGTCCTCGTAACAGCAAGTAACAGCCAGAATGGAGTCCACGAGAGCTGAAGGAGGTACACCTACTATGGAAGATCTCTGTCGACTGGTCGCCGACCTATCTATCTCTGTTCAAAGTACGCGTCAAGACTTTGCTCGCCTGGAAAATAGGGTCCAGTCACTTTCTCCTGCTCCAGTCATGCCAGCTCCTGCTCCTGTACTTGTTCCTGCACCTGAGCCTAAGATTCCGCTACCTGATAGGTTTGCTGGTGACCGTCGCAAGTTCCGGCAATTCCGTAGTGCCTGCTCACTTTACTTCTCTCTCAAACCACGAAGTTTCACTAATGAAGAGATTAAAGTGGGTACCATCATATCCCCTCTCCAAGATGAACCACAGGCATGGGCCCTACGTCTCAGAGATCAACAAAGTCCTCACTTGGCCAGCACAGAAGCATTATTCAAGGCTCTAGCAGAGATATACGACGACCCTCGTCTGACCGCTTCTGCTGAATCTGCTCTTCATAATCTACAACAAGGCAAGAGACCAGTAGAGGACTATGTCGCAGACTTCCGGCGACTAAGTGTCGACACTGAATGGAACCAGGCAGCCCTTCGTCACCAGTTCCGACTAGGTCTCTCAGACCAGCTCAAAGATGAACTTGCTCGAGTGGGGGTTCCTGATACCGTAAATGAGTTGGTGTCACTGGTCACCCAAATTGACAGGCGTCTGAGAGAGCGAAAAATGGAGCGAGCTGGTCGTACTCTCTGGAGCTCTCCAAGTTCTCTGCCAACAGGTTATCCATCTCCAGTTTCTGAGCAAACGACCTCTAGTTCGGCAGAAGATCCAGAACCGATGCAGCTTGGACTAGCTCGACCCACTCTGTCTTCAGAAGAACGACAACGGAGGCGCCAGGCGAACTTATGCTTATACTGTGGAGCCTCCGGTCACTTTCTCAGAACCTGTCCCGTCAGACCTGTAGGTGAGGAGGAGTCTTCTTTAGATACATCTACAGTACCTTTGCCCGTCCCTGGTGCTTATGTGTCCCTTACCTTGTCGTTACAGGCCCCAAGAGGACCACACGAAATTAAGGCCATAATAGATTCCGGAGCATGTAGTTGTTTCATTGACATTAATCTGGCCTGTCAATTACAGCTTCCGCTCAAGACCAAGATAAAGACTTTAAACATCTGTCTCGCAGATGGATCCAAGATGAAAAGTGGGCCAATCACTCAAGAAACTGCTCCCTTGCTTGTCACTGTTGCTGCTGATCATTCGGAGTACATGACTTTTGATGTTATCCATTCTCCTCTGTATCCTATAATCCTGGGTATGCCATGGTTACAAGCCCACAACCCTCTCATCGACTGGTGTTCAGGAAAAGTTTGCTTCTCTTCTCCATATTGCTTGCAAGCTTGCTTTTGTCCCTCTTCTTCTGTGATGTGCATCAAATCAGAGACTCTTGACAGTATCCCTGAAGCATATAGGGAGTTTGCCGATGTATTCGACAAAAGAGGAGCTGACCAGTTACCACCACACAGAATTTATGATTGCCCTATTGAACTTTTGTCCGGGGCTAAAATACCGTTCGGCCGCATCTACCCTTTGTCAGAGCCTGAACAAGCCACACTCAAGGAGTACATTGAGGAAAACTTAAAAAAAGGGTTCATCAGACACTCCACTTCGCCTGCCGGTGCTGGTATCTTTTTCGTTGAGAAAAAAGACCACTCTCTACGACCATGCATAGATTACAGGGAACTGAACAAGATTACGGTCAAAAATCGATATCCTCTTCCTCTGTTTCCTGAATTATTTCAACGCCTTCGTACTGCTCAAGTCTTCACTAAACTCGATCTTCGAGGAGCCTACAATCTAATCCGCATTCGTGAAGGAGATGAATGGAAGACTGCCTTCCGTACTAGATACGGTCACTTTGAATATCTCGTCATGCCATTTGGTCTCTGCAATGCCCCTGCCACGTTTCAACATTTTATCAATGATATTTTTAGAGACATTATAGACCAATTTGTAGTGGTTTACTTGGATGACATTCTTATCTTCTCCCAGTCTCTTTCGGAACATCGACAGCACGTTAAACGTGTTCTTTCTCGCCTCCGAACCCATGGTCTCTATGCCAAGCCTGAAAAATGTGACTTTGAAAGATCCTCAATCCACTTTCTGGGGTTCATCATCTCTGCAGGAGGTATAGCCATGGATCCCAAGAAAGTTTCTTCCATTATGGATTGGCCTGCTCCAAATGATCGTAAAGGAGTTCAACGTTTTGTTGGTTTCGCCAACTTTTATCGCAGGTTTATTAAGAACTTTTCAACTATTGTTGCTCCTCTCACTCGTTTAACAAAGACTAACTCCCCATTCGGCTGGAATGAAGAAGCTCAAGTAGCGTTTCAGAAACTCAAGGACAGATTTGTTTCAGCACCTATTCTATCTCACCCTGATCCTGCTTTGCCATTTGTGCTCGAGGTAGATGCTTCTGAAAATGCTATAGGAGCTATTTTGTCCCAAAGGAGAGACCCTGGTGCTATACTTCATCCTGTAGCTTTCTTCTCCCGCAAACTCTCCTCTGCGGAAAGAAATTATGATATTGCTGATCGTGAACTGTTATCCATTAAAGCAGCATTAGAGGAGTGGAGATATCTCTTGGAAGGAGCAAGTAATCCTATTTTAGTCCTGACTGATCACAAGAATTTAGAGTATCTCCGTTCTGCAAAACGACTCAGACCACGCCAAGCAAGATGGGCTTTGTTCTTCTCCAGATTCGATCTCCATATAACTTATCAACCTGGATCAAAAAATATTAAAGCTGACGCCTTATCCAGAATGTTCTCTGAAGATACTGTAGTCACTTGTCCTGAAACTATTCTGCCCTCCAGTTGTTTTCTGCTTCTTCAACCTGAACTACTTGAAACTATTAAAGAAGCTACTAAAGGATTAGGTCCCAACACGGATTCCAAGTTAACGATCAAGGAAGACATTCTTCTATACAAGGATAAGATTTTCGTTCCTGATCAAGTGAGGGGATCCGTCTTGAGTCTTTGCCATGATTCTGTGTTGTCCGGGCATTTTGGAGTCACAAAGACCCTTGAACTTTTACGGAGAAGTTTCTGGTGGCCTAATATGTATCTAGACTGTAAACGTTATGTAGCTTCCTGTCCTGTATGTGCCCGCTCCAAGACATGTAGAGAAAGGCCTTGGGGACTACTGAATCCTCTTCCCATCCCTTCCCGCCCTTGGAGCATGTTATCGGTAGATTTCATTGTCGAATTACCTACTTCAAAAGGCTTTAATTCCATCATGGTGGTTGTTGATCGTTTCACTAAAATGAGCCACTTCATTCCTATGAAGGGTACCCCAACGGCTTTACAAACTGCTGAGACATTTATCAAGGAAATAATACGTCTTCATGGTCTCCCTGATGATATTGTGTCCGATAGAGGAGTGCAATTCACTTCTAAACTCTGGAAAGAATTATGCAAGTGTCTGGACATTCATATGTCACTCTCTTCAGGTTATCATCCGCAGTCAAATGGCCAAACGGAAAGAACGAATCAGACCCTCGAACAATATCTCCGTTGTTTCTCTTCCGCCTCTCAGGAGGACTGGGTTCCTCTCCTTGCTACAGCTGAATTTGCATACAACAATTCTATTCATTCTGCAATTGAACAGTCTCCTTTCTTTGCTAACTACGGTTATAATCCTGTTGCTATACCTAATCTTCTTCCAGAAGTTTCAGTACCATCCCTTCAAGATAGGTTGTCTTTGCTGTCCAGGAATCATAAGACTATTGCCAAATTGCTGTCTCAAGCTCAGGCAAAGGCTAAGAAGAGTGCGGATAAACACAGGAGGTTGTCACCTCAATTCAATCCTGGGGATCTGGTGTGGTTATCCACAAATAATCTTAAATTACGGATTCCATCCAGAAAACTTGGGCCCCGGTTCATTGGCCCATATCCTGTTAAAAGAATAATTAATGATGTTGCTGTTGAACTAGATCTACCTAAAAGGTTCAAGATTCACCCAGTATTTCATGTATCCTGTTTAAAGAACCATGTTCAAGATTTGTTTTCCAGCCGCCAGTCTTCTCCTCCTCCTCCTATTATTATTGAGGGTTCTGAAGAATTTGAGGTTGAATCAATTCTTGATTCTAGGGTCAGATCAGGTCAAACATTTTATTTGGTTAAGTGGAAAGGATACGGGGTGGAAGAGAATTCCTGGGAACCTGTGTCGGGTATCCATGCTCCCCGGTTAATTAGGGAATTCCATGTGAGACATCCTGAAAAAGTAGGATCCAGAGGCACCCGGAGGTTGCCCATGGGGGAGGGGCAATGTTACCGTACTCAGCAGCGGGGCCTCCGTCCTGGGCGTCCTGTGTCCGCGCTTTCATTTATTCATTATGACTTCCGGGGACGCCGCTATGGAGTACGCATGCGCGCGCGCATGCGTCCATCTGTACGCGTCTGATGCGCATGTGCGTACGCGTCAATGCGCGTGCGCGAGTACGCGTCATCACACAATCTGGCGCCAGATTCAAATGCACTATTTAAGGAGGTCTGGTGGCAGCATTCAGTGCTGTTACTTCATTACAGCTTGTTTGTGTATCACTAGCGTTACTCTGTTCCTGATCTCTGGTATTGACCTCGGCTTGTTCCTGACTCCGATTACGCCCGTTTGCCGCCTGCCTCGACCTGTGCCTGTTTACCCGATTATGCCTGTTTACTGCCTGCCTCGACCTGTGCCTGTTTGCCCGTGTACTTCTGTCTGCCGCCTGCCTCGACCTGTGCTACGTTCCTGACTTCGCTTCCAAGTCTCTCACAGCGGACTCGGTTGTTCTCTCTGCCTCCGGTGGGGCAATCCCAGGGGCCGCGACCTGGTGGCTACCAGGCAGCTAAAGTAGTCCGTTGCCCGCTAGGGGTAGCGGCCCATCATCCCTTGCGGGGTGCTCTGGTGAAGACCCGTAGCCACTTAGACTCCGCGCCCTGGGAGAGCCCGCGTCTACCACTGGTGTCAGGGTCAACAGCCGTCTGTCCTCGTAACAGGTGAGCAGAGAGCAGAAATGTTTTTTTGCACACAATACCCAATTGCAATCATATGCTTTACATATATTTCACCTATATGTTCATCTGTATACTCTGAATGCAAACGTCTCACAGTGAAAGAAAGCATTCCCCTTTTCTGACCTCAAACACATCATAAATTTAGGGAGAAGATAAGTGCAGCTGTTTAGAGCAGTGCAGGAGGGTCATATTGCACAGCAATCACAGTGCCTGTGTTCCAAGCTGTCTGCAGAGTTACTGAGCTGTGCTTCTCAGCCAAAAGTTTCCCATTTGTTCACAACTACAACAGCCTATAATCAGCAGCACATTGCAGCCAGTAGTAGGCTCCACACATATCTGGCAGTGGCACCCATGTCCCCTTTCCCAACTACCTGTCCCTGCAAGGCTGGCTCCTAGTGATGGGTCGTTCGCGAACGAGCCGGCTCTAAGAGCCGGCTCTTTGCTGCGAACGACAAGAGCCGATGCCTCAGCCGCCCCACACAGCTCTGATTTGCTGTGTAATAAAGGGCGCTGGGGCATGCTGGGAGATGTAGTCCTCCTCTTGCAGCTTGTAGGAGTGTATGGGGCGGAGCAGAGCAGTAGCAGGAGGGATTGCCCCAGTCAGAGAAGCAGTCTGGAGTTGTCATGGAGAGGGGGGCGGGGCTTTTACTCCGATTCTGAGTGGTGTCTAGTGATATTTAATGAAGAGCCGATTCAGAGCCATAAGAGCCGGCTCTTTAATGGGAGCCGATTCAGAAGAGCCGATTCTCGGAGAAGAGCCGGAATTCCCATCACTACTGGCTCCCCTCCAACTGAGCGATCCATCTCCGCTCTGCTTCCAGGACCCCGGTGCCCGCTGAGAGAGGGGGGTGTGCTGCACCTGGCTCCACCTCTTTTGATCCGAATCTGTTCATTTTGATGATCTGGATGATTCGACTCACAAAAGAGATTCGGATCAAAGATCCGAATCGTTCATGATCCGGACAACACTACATTTTACTAGAGAAGCATTCGGGGGTGAAATGAAATGACTAGCAGGACAGGACTTTCCCTGCGGCGAACAGAGAAGGGGAGGGGGTGGACACACAGAGAAGGGGAGATGGTGGACTTAGACAGGCAGGGAGTGGACAGAATCAGCAACTTTATTTCGCCAAGCACGACTGGGTCGTGCCCGGAATTGGGCTTGGGACGTACAGGGTACTGATACACTATATACAGTGTTTACAGATACAGGACTGGACAAGCAGTAGGAACAGAACATTATACAGAATACATAACATTTATGCAGAGGGAGGCAATTTGGCATAAATTACAATACAAAAAACAACCGAAAGGTACGCTTGAACTGGAGCGCCGTCTATGTGCGGAGTGCTTCAGAGCGTCATGGTATTGTGGGGTGGGGATGGGCACTCCCATGGAGAGAGTTCAGGAGGTTGACAGCAGAGGGAAAGAAGCTGTTCTTATGTCTTGAGGTCCTGGTGTAGATGGATTGGAACCGGAGCTTCCAGCTCGAGGGGAGCTGATTAAAGAAGCGGTAGCCTGGGTGTGATGGGTCGTTGGCGATCTTTAATGCTCTGGTGTTCAGCCTGGAGTGGTAGAGGAGGTCCAGAGTGGGAAGGGATCTCCCGATGATCCTCTCCGCAGATTTGATGACCCTCTGCAGTTTGAGCTTGTCGCTGGCGGAGGAGCTGGCGTACCAGACCAGGATGGACGAGCATAGGACGGATTCGATCGTGGCTGAGTAGAAATTTGTCAGGAGTTTTTGGGCCATGCCGAACTTTTTCAGTTGGCGGAGAAAGAAAAGTCTCTGTTGGGCTTCCCTCTGTGTTGAGGCAGTGTTGGTGTTCCACCCAGTGCAGTTTCTAGGCTAAAATGCACCCAGGGCGAGGGTGTAAAAATTGCGCCCCCCCCAGCAAGGTATGGGTACCCGCAGCATAGGTTAGCCAGGTCTAGTTGCACTTAGTATAGGTCCCCCCCAGTATAGGTAGCCAAGAATAGGTACCCCAGTATAGGTAGCCAGGCATAGGTGAGCCAGTATAGTTGCCCCCGCTATAGGTTAGCCAGGTAGGTGCCTCCAGTATAGGTAGCCAGTATAGTTGCCCCCAGTATAGGTTAGATAGGCAGGCGCCCCCGGTATAAGTTAGATAGGTAGGTGCCCCAGTACAGGTTAGCTAGGTGGGTGCCTCTAATATAGGTAGCCAGAATAGTTGCCCCCGGCTTAGGTTAGATAGGTAGGTGCCCCCAGTATAGGTTATTTAGGTAGGTGCCTGCAATATAGGTAGCCAGTATAGTGGCCACCTGTATAGGCTAGCTAGGTAGGTGCCCCCAATACAGGTTAAATAAGTGCCCCCAGTATAGGTTAGATAGGTAGCTGCCCCCCAGTATAGGTTAGATTAGGTAGCTGCCCCCCAGTGTAGGTTAGATTAGGTAGCTGCCCCCCCAGTGTAGGTTAGATAGGTAGCTGCCCCCCAGCGTAGGTTAGATTAGGTAGGTGCCCCCCAGCGTAGGTTAGATTAGGTAGCTGCCCCCTCAGTATAGATTAGATAGGTAGCTTCCCCCCAGTGTAGGTTAGATAGGTAGCTGCCCCCCAGTGTAGGTTAGATAGGTAGCTGCCCCCCAGTGTAGGTTAGATAGGTAGCTGCCCCCCAGTGTAGGTTAGATAGGTAGCTGCCCCCCAGTGTAGGTTAGATAGGTAGCTGCCCCCCAGTGTAGGTTAGATAGGTAGCTGCCCCCCAGTGAAGGTTAGATTAGGTAGCTGCCCCCCAGTGTAGGTTAGATTAGGTAGCTGCCCCCCAGTGTAGGTTAGATTAGGTAGGTGCCCCCCAGTATAGGTTAGATTAGGTAGGTGCCCCCCAGTGTATGCTAGATTAGGTAGGTGCCCCCCAGTATAGGTTAGATAGGTAGCTGCCCCCCAGTAGAGGTTAGATTAGGTAGGTGCCCCCCAGCGTAGGTTAGATTAGGTAGGTGCCCCCCAGTATAGGTTAGATTAGGTAGGTGCCCCCCAGTGTATGTTAGATTAGGTAGGTGCCCCCCAGTATAGGTTAGATAGGTAGCTGCCCCCCAGTATAGGTTAGATTAAGTAGGTGCCCCCCAGCGTAGGTTAGATTAGGTAGGTGCCCCCAGGATAGGTTAGATAGCTAGCTGTCCCCTATATTGGAGGGGGGAGCCAGAGCCGCGGGGAGGACAGCCCGACCTCTCCCTCCCTCTCCTCTCCCGGGCGCCCTCCGTGCTCCCCCCTCAGATGCAGAGCGAGCAGCCGGGAAGCGCTGTTTGCAACTCACCTGCCTGGCTCCAAGCGCTGCTCTCTCGCCGCTGGTCTGTCTCTTCTCTCTGCATACATGCTGATACACGCGGCTTCCGGCTAAACAGGAAGCCGCGTGTATCAGCATGTATGCAGAGAGAAGAGACAGACCAGCGGCGAGAGAGCAGCGCTTGGAGCCAGGCAGGTGAGTTGCAAACAGCGCTTCCCGGCTGCTCGCTCTGCATCTGAGGGGGGAACACGGAGGGCGCCCGGGAGAGGAGAGGGAGGGAGAGGTCGGGCTGCCCTCCCCGCGGCTCCGGCTCCCCCCTCCATTATAGCGCCCCCCTCCTAACAGCGCCCCGGGCGGCGGCACGCCCCGCACGGGGGTAGAAACGGCCCTGGTTCCACCTTAGGTCATTGGAGATAGTTGTGCCTAGTAGGCGGAAACTGGGGACTCTTTCCACTTCCATGCCATCAATGTGGATTGGAGGCGGTGTAGAGGCGCGCCTCCTGAAATCAACGATCATCTCCACCGACAGAAGGGAGGATGGACGAGCAGAGAGCAGAAATGTTTTTTTGCACACAATACCCACATGTTGCAATCATTATGCTTTACATATATTTCATCTATATGTTCATCTGTATACACTTTGAATGCAAACGGCGCACAGTGAAAGAAAGCATTCCCAGAAGTGAAGTGCAGCTGTTTAAAGCAGTGCAGGAGGATCATATTGCACAGCAATCACAGTGTCTGTCATTCTTGCCCAGCACGCTGTTTGCAAAGTTACTGAGCTGTGCTTCTGAGACAAGTTTCCCATTTGTTCACACCTACGGAACAGACAGCCTATAATGAGCATGAGCAGCACATTGCAGCCAGTATGTGTGCTCTACACATATCTGGCAGTGGCACCCATGTCCCCTCTCTCTCATGTACCTGTCCCTGCAAGGCTGGCTCCCCTCCAACAGAGCGATCCATCTCTGCTCTGTTTCGAGGACCCCGCTGCCCGCTGAGAGGGGGGCGTGCCGCTCCTGGCCCCGCCCCCTTTGTGACCCGAATCACTCATTTTGATGATTTGGATGATTCGACTCACGAAAAAGATTTGGATCAAAGATCCGAATCGTTCATGATCCGGACAACACTAGATTAAATTAGTGAAAATCACTCAAGTTTTATAATTTTTTAACATAAGCAAGCAAATGCACCAGATTCCTCATAAGTGTACATGACATTTATTGCCACTATATGCAAACATGTACACATCTCTAGCCCTGGTCATAAGACCACAGCCAAATGCACCCTATTTTTGATATGTTGTGCTCTTTTAAGCTCTTACTACTTACCAGTCTTACCTATTTGAACTTTTAGATGAAGACTCCTTTATGCTTCCCCATAATGCAGCTAAAAAAGAAAAAAGGAATCATAAATGATCCTCAACACCCTTGTTCAATCTGCATACGTATATTTAATATATGCGTGCGCGTGCATGCACACACATATCTCTCTAGTGTTTCCCCTAAAGTAAGACATCCCCTGAGAATAAGCCCTAGCACGAATTTCTAGCATGCTTGACATATAAGACATCCCCGAATGTAAGCCCTAGGAGCAGCCCACATGACACCAGCAAGTCATGCCATACAAAGCCTGGATACAGGAGAGCAGCAGTAAAATGCGAGTTCTACAGTCCTTTATGTGTGTAAGGCAATTTGTGTTTTTGTTGGAGCCAGCCCTCCTGATCTGTCGTTATAAGCATCAGCAGCACTTCACCTCTTCCCAGGACACACAGCGTATCCTATCATAGCTCTGAGGAGCCTGACAGAGTTCTCTACCTCCAGGAAATACTCTTAAGGTCCGTACACACGCCGGACTGGAGGCAACGACGGGTCCGTCATCACCTCCCGCTGGCTGGGCGTTCCAGCGACAGTCCGGGGTGTGTACAGTCTGTCTGCAGACTGATACGGCTGTTTCTGAGCGATCCGCCCGGCGGATCGCTCAGAAACAGCCGTATCAGTCCACCGACAGACTGTACACACGCCGGACTGTCTGCTGAAAACCCGCCCAGCGGGAGGTGACGACAGGCCCGGCGTTGCCTGCAGTCCGGCGTGTGTACGGACCTTAACCCACATGATCAGCAGAATCAATTTCTTGTGAGAGCCAATACCTGCAAACCACAAGCTCTGTGCATGCTGCTTGTGTTTCAGCACGGCAGGCAGTATACACATTTTGTATATTATTATTATTATTATTATTTAGTATTTATATAGCGCCGACACATATTACGCAGCGCTGTACAGTGTATATATATATATATATATATATATATATATATATATATATATATATATATATATATATATATATATATATATATATATATATATATATATATATATATATATATATATATATATATCTTATCACTAACTGTCCCTCAAAGGAGCTCACAATCTAATCCCTACCATTGCCATATGTCTATATTATGTAGTGTAAGTACTGTAGTCTAGGGCCAATTTTAGGGGGAGCCAATTAACTTATCTGTATGTTTTTGGAATGTGGGAGGAAACCGGAGTGCCCGGAGGAAACCCACGCAGACACAGAGAGAACATACAAACTCTTTGCAGATAGTGCCCTGGCTGGGATTCGAACCAGGGACCCAGCGCTGCAAGGCGAGAGAGCTAACCACTACGCCACCGTGCTGCCCATATATGAAAACTACCAGTGTTTCCCCCAAAAATTAATACAGTGTCTTATTTTCAGGGAAACACATATACACCTATATCACCAATGGCTGCATCCCCCGATAATGCACAGCGCTGCCCTTCTTAAGCATGATATATAGATTTTTTTAATTTTTTTTTAAGTATACCCAAGGCAGTAGATGCTTACCTAAGAAGAGGAAAGCCTCTGGATCCATAGAGGCTACCCACCTCATGCTGGCCCCCACCCTTGCCATGCAGACCCCCAAAACATATCCAACAATAGGTTGTCGGATACGATTACGTGGCCGCACTCTCCATGCACCAGTGCAGCCATACTGTGCGAGAAAGGCCGTGCCTGAGCATAAAGCTAAAAAAAAAAACACTTGTATACAAATGGCTCTTACCATACTCGCACAGGCGCAGATCGGCACGGCTCTCCCATGAAGAGTAGCGTGGGCACAAACTTCAAGCCAGTCCCGGGCAGTAATCTGGAGGAGGGCGTGGGAAGCCTCTGGAGGATTCAGAGGCTTTTTTCTTAAGATTTTTTTTTTTTTTATGCCAACTTGAGGTCTAGGGGTGGGACGAATCCACAATTTTTTCGAATCCGAATCCGAATCTGAAAAGGTTCTCGAATATCTCGAACCTTTCGAATCCCGAATCTAACGAATCCTGCACATAAGAATTGTGCGATCCGTGGTATAGTTGCCCGCAGTATAGGTAGCGAGGTAAAGGTGCCTTCAGTATAGCTAGCTAGGTATGGGTGCCTTCAATATTGGTAGCTTTCAGTATAGGTAGCAAGGTATAGGGGCCTGCAGTATAGGTAGAAAGGTATATGGGCCTTCAGTATAGGTAGCAGGGTATATGGGCCTTCAGTATAGGTAGCAGGGTATATGGGTCTTCAGTATAGGTAACAGGGTATATAGAGGCCTTAATTATAGGTAGGTATGTAGGTAGGTATAGGGGCCTTTAGGTAGGTAAAGGGACCTTCAGTATAGGTAGCAGGGTATAGGGCCTTAAGTATAGGTAGGTATGTAGGTAGGTATAGGGGCCTTTAGGTAGGTAGGTATAGGGGCCTTTAGGTAGGTAGGTAGGTAGGTAGGTAGGTACGTATAGGGGGCCTTTAGGTAGGTATAGAGGCCTGTAGGTAGGTAGGTATAATGGCCAGTAGGCAGGTAGGTATAGTGTCCTGTAGGTAGGTAGGTAGTTAAAGGGACCTTCAGTATAGGTAGCAGGGTATAGGGCCTTAAGTATAGGTAGGTAGGTATAGGGGCCTTTAGGTAGGTAGGTAGGTATAGGGGCCTTTAGGTAGGTAGGTAGGTATAGGGGCCTTTAGGTAGGTATAGGGGCCTTTAGGTAGGTAGGTAGGTATAGGGGCCTTTAGGTAGGTAGGCACGTATAGGGGCCTTTAGGTAGGTATAGGGGCCTTTAGGTAGGTAGGTAGGTACATATAGGGGGCCTTTAGGTAGGTATAGGGGCCTGTAGGTAGGTAGGTATAGTGGCCGGTAGGTACGTATAGGGGGCCTTTAGGTAGGTATAGGGGTAGATAGGTAGGTAGGTAGGTGTCGCTCCCCCCCGTGCCTCCTCCCCCCCCCCCAGTGCCTCCTCCGCTCACCCCCACGGCCTCCTCCGTCCCCCGTGCCTCCTCGCTCACCCCTGCATAAGTATCAACTCACCTGTCCAGTGGAGCGCAGAGCGGCAGACCTCGTCATTACTTCTCGGTTCCCTCTAGTGGCCGGACCGGCTTTTACTGATGACGTCATTGTAAAAGCCGTCACTAGAGGGAACCAGGAAGTGAGCGAGAGGTCTGCCGCTCTGCGCTCCACTGGACAGGTGAGTTGATACAATGTATGCGGGCGGGCGGAGGAGGCGCGCGGCGGGTGGAGGAGACGCGGGGGGGGGGGGGGGGTGTCGGAGGAGGACGAGTGCGAGCGGCGGATGCGCGGCGATGCAGCGTCGGGATTCGGCGGATTCGCAAAGTGGAAAATGGCGTCGGGATTCTAATCCACGAATCTCGAATATTTCCCAATATTCGAGGGATTCGTGGATTCGCCGGATTAGTCGTCCCATCCCTAAAGTCTGAATTAAGACTGGGATATCAATAGAGTTTGTGTGTATAAAGGGTGGTATGCCCAATTCTTCAGGAAAAAAATTTAGAGGTGAAAGCTAGTTAACCTACAAGTAGGGAGAACATATAGACCTTACTGTATGTAGAGGAGTGTCCTCAGGACTACATTGCAAGAGTGTAATCAGCATGCCACTGTACTGGGCTCATTGTGATATTTTTAACCCAAAATAATCTTAACCCATTCGCGTTCCGTCGTTTTCACGTGAGAAATGTTCACCTCCCATTCATTAGCCTATAACTTTATCACTACTTATCACAATGGACTGATCTATATCTTGTTTTTTCCGCCACCAATTAGGCTTTCTTTGGGGGGTACATTTTGCTAAGAGCCACTTTACTGTAAATGCATTTTAACAGGAAGAATAAGAAAAAAATGGAAAAATTCATTATTTCTCAGTTTTCAGCCATTATAGTTTTAAAATAATACATGCCTCCATAATTAAAACTCACGTATTGTATTTGCCCATATGTCCCGGTTGTTACACCGTTAAAATTATGTCCCTATCACAATGTATGGCGACAATATTTTATTTGGAAATAAAGGTGCATTTTTTCCATTTTGCATCTATCACTATTTACAAGTTTAAAATAAAAAAAAATATAGAAATATTTCATCTTTACATTGATATTTAAAAAGTTTAGACCCTTAGGTAAATATTTACATTTTTTTTGTTTTTTTTTATTGTAATGGGTTTTTTTTATAGTAAACATTTTATTTGGGTAGTTTTGGGAGGGTGGGAGGTAAACAATAGATTTATAATGTAAATGTGTGTTAATTATTTTTTTTTTTTTTTTCAGGTGTAGTATTACTTTTTGGCCACAAGATGGCGGCCATGAGTTTGTTTACATGACATCACTCTAAGCGTAGCACGCGCTTAGAGTGACGCATCGGAAAGGAGACAGCCAGAAAAAGCACAGCTTCCGAGAGAAGCTGTCGCTTTTTCAGCGGGGGAGAGGAATCAGTGATCGGGCACCATAGCCCGATACATTGATTCCTTGGCTACCGAATCCGCAGCCAGGAGTGCGCGTGCACGCGCACGATCGGCCGCGGGAGCGCGCGGTAGCGCGCATGGTTCCTGAACGTAGAAACTACGTCCATGAACCAAAATAGGTTAACTAATTTTAGGCGATGGGCAGCTTAATATGTGCAATTTAGCATAAACAAGCTCTTCTGCTATGTTGGACTATAGTTATGCAACATCGGCAGCTCTCCTTGCAGTAGCTATTAATGTTATCCGATGCAGGTGTAACTAGTGATGGGTCGTTCGCGAACGAGCCGGCTCTAAGAGCCGGCTCTTTGCTGCGAACGACAAGAGCCGGTTCTCAGTTTTGAAAGAGCCGATGCCTCAGCCGCCCCACACAGCTCTGATTTGCTGTGTAATAAAGGGCGCTGGGGCATGCTGGGAGATGTAGTCCTCCTCTTGCAGCTTGTAGGAGTGTATGGGGCGGAGCAGAGCAGTAGCATGTGGGATTGCCCCAGTCAGAGAAGCAGTCTGGAGTTGTCATGGACGGGGGTGGGGCTTTTACTCCGATTCTGAGTGGTGTCTAGTGATATTTAATGAAGAGCCGATTCAGAGCCATAAGAGCCGGCTCTTTAATGGGAGCCGATTCAGAAGAGCCGATTCTCGGAGAAGAGCCGGAATTCCCATAACAACTTTCACTGCAGCAGCAGGACATCAGCTTAACCACTATGCAACTGCTCCACACCGATTGGCGTGAGCAGCCCCAGGACCACTCCATGCCAATTGGCATTATTGGCTGCGGGCGGAGATAGGTGGAATGACGGAGCTCCGCATCGTCATTAGTCATCCCAGCGGCGATCGCCGCAATCTCCACCAGCAGCCATTCATGCCAATCTATTTACAGCGCTGCAATCTACGCTAGCGATGTACTGGGGACAGCTGTGTGACACGGCTGTCCCCTCTGTAGGCAGGGAAGTGATCTGCTGTCGTAGGCTGAAGCCTATGACAGTCGATCACGCTGATTGGCTGGCAAGGTGAGGGAGGGGGAATTAAAAATAAATACATTAAAATACTTAAATAGTTATTAAAAAACAACCACAACAACAACAAAAATCTAAAAACAAATAAGGCAGGAGAGATAAGAACCCACCAACAGAATGCTCTAAATTGGTGGAACTTGTAGACAGCTACAAGCTCTGTCACAAGTTATAGTTACTTCTCTAGCACAATAGTATCTCTTTATCCACCTTTCAACTGAATGACCCAACACACACTACACAGGACCTGTATATGCATGGGAAAACACGAAAAACACTAGGAAATCAGTCACTTTCACCATGCAGCACTAGAAGTACATGTTCAACTCCCAGCCTGGGTTACCTTTTCTGTGAGATTCCTTTTGGTGGTGCAATCAGAAAAATGACTGGAGTTACTCTAGCTGAGGGGAGCCAGTGGGAAACCTGATAGCCCAATGGTCACTCCATACTCACAGCAATTTGGTTGTGACCGCTGATTTGTAAGAAATAGGGAACTCAGTAGTAAATACCATACTATCCTCACCAACAGATCCAAGATGAAAAACTAACCATAACAAGTAACTTTATATATATATATATATATATATATATATATATATATATATATATATATATATATATATATATATATATATATATATATATATATATATATATATATATATATATATATATATATATCTTATCTAAAGTTTAGATAACTTATTTACACAGCATATCTAAAGGCAAACAGCTTCAAAAGTTTATGATTATTTATTCCTGTGATACAATGCAAGCAGCCATGTTCCGATTGTCACAGGCTGCGGGCTGGAGAGGCTATCCGCTTGCCTGTGTGTAAATTCAGTCCCCTCTCCTCCTCCCTCCTGCTTCTGAAATCAATGGCTAGTAACCTCCTCCACCTCCTGCCCAGACTGAGCTCCCATAAGCCCTTGCTACAGTGCCAAGGCACAAAAGGAGCTGTGGGTGAGGCTTGTTTAGTTTATAGGGAATTAGAATACTAAAACAAAACAAAAAAGTATTTGGCTTGAGGAATGCCCTATAAACTATATGAAAAGAACACAATTATGCAATGAGTAAAAGTTTATCTTGGGTCCACTTTAAGAATAGTTGGACAAGCAAAGGCAGCCAAAGCCCAAAGGCAAGGGTCCCAGTGTGAAATTTTAGAGCATCTGTTTCCCACTGGGTCAACTATTTCTTACAAATTAGCGATCACAAGCAAACTGCCCAGAATAGGCCATTGCCTCCCCCCCCCCAACTAGAATAGCTCCAAAAGGACCATGGTAGGGATTACACTATAAGCTCCTCTTCATAACAGTTAGTGATAGGAATATATAAAGAGCAGCAAGGTGTAGACTCCACTCTGGATGAGGAACTGGCAGGAATCAGGAGATAGATGGCCGGGCGGGGTGATGAGGTACACAATGGGACAAGTAGCAACTACTTGTTAGCGACCGTTAGACAGAAACAAGGGTAACAAGACACACAGAGTACAACATACAGATAAGAAATGATCACACGCTATCCACTAATAGGAAGGGGGAAAGGGGGTCCCTCCCACAAAGATAGGCGGAAAGAGTGAAAATATGATAGAACGAGGCAAGCCCAGTATCAGTACTGGTGTAGTGTCAGAATGGGCAGCCCCGCAGATTGGGCAGCTCTGTTGGTTCTGCGCGTGCGGATGTAGTACGTGCGTGTTGCATCATCCCCCCTCGCTGCAGCGTGAAGGAACTTAGGTAAAGAGTATAATTTTAGTGCTGCTCTGCTCCGCCCCTCGCCGCCGAAATTGAAATAGTTGGTTGAGCGCAGCAACACCACACCCCCCCTCCCACCATCCTCTATCAGGCAATCCAAGGATAACACACAATCAGCACCTCACTAATTAAATGCAGAAAATGATGCGGAGGATAGGGGAGGGCAGTAGGAGGCTATTATGCTGATGACAGTGCTGGTGGTGGGCAGAAGCGGTGTAATGTCTGATTGAGCTGCCCGGAAGTTTCCTTCCACATTGAGTAGCACGCATGCTCAGTGTGAAGTTAATGATGCTGCTGGAGATAAAATACGAAATATCTCCGCTCCCACACCTCTTACACTCCCCAAATTTTGAGGGTAGGGAGGGGACCCCCGAACGACCTTTATGCCAAATTGCAGCCCCCGAGACCTGCTGGTTCAGGAGATAGATTAGAGAAATCTATCTTGGGAACCAGCGGGTCTCGGGGGCTGCAATTTGGTATAGAGGTAGTTCGGGGGGTCCCCTCTCTACCCTGAAAATTTGGGGAGTGTAAGAGGTGTGGGAGCGGAGATATTTAGTATTTTACCTCCAGCAGCATCATTCTATAGGAAATGTGGCCGCACAGTCTCCTACTGCGCATGCGGGGCAGCGCAAATCCACAGGCAGCGTAATCAGACACAACACCGGCAGCAGCAGCAGAAACACGGGCATGCGTCTCATATTGTCACGTTCTGATGACGTGTAGCCCGATGCTCAACTACGTGATGACGTTTCCCTTCAGCGTGCTGGGCTGCTCTAGGGCTGCCCATTCTGACATTATAGCGGCAGCGTCGCTCTCTGATGCCTCGTCGGGCCATATTGACTGAAGGCACGTTACAAGCCGCAAGCTCGCCAATGTGTGCCTTACATGCCAGGCTGTTGTCATTCAGGCTCTGCACGCAGCAGTCATACTTTGCCTAAAAAATCGCCACAGCCATCATCACCTTAGTATCTTGCATTATATATAACGCACAGACGGCTAGTGACATCACCAGTGCAACCAGCCACGGGAGCGACGCACTTCCGTTGTAATGACAGATAGTGCCGCCCGGAAGCAGCCTTCTTCATTGAGTATCACGCATGCTCAGTCGGGATGTAAATATTATTTTTCCCAAATATCTCAGATACCTCTTACACTCTCCAAATTTGCAGGGTAGAGAGGGGACCCCCCAAACTACCACTGTGCCAAATTGGAGCCCCCAAGCTCTGCTGGTTCCTGAGATTGATTACAGCAATCCTATCTCGGTAATCAGCGGGGCTCTGGAGCTGCAATTTGGCAGGGGTAGTTCGGGGGTCCCCTCCCTATCCTGAAAATTTGGAGAGTGTAGGTCGTGTGTGGCTGCGGAAATATTTAGGACATTTAGTGCGGCACAAAAATTAAAAGGGACGCAGGCTCCTACTGCGCATTTGAGGCGGCACAACGTGCATGGCGGCACTATCTGTCGTTACAGCGGTATCAGGGCGCCACTTGGCTTAGCAGGAAGTCTGCGGTCGGACATTAATAATGTGTTTATTATTCGTATGACATATTATTACAAGACTAGTAGACCCAAGCCCGTTTAAAAACAGACTCTAGGTCTGTTTTTTCTAAACTTCACATGCATGCACACCCGCCCGGCTCTCTGTCCCTGTCCTCCAGTCCCAACTGCTGTCCAGGTCCATGCTGCGCACATGCGCAGTGGCAAAAGGCACGGACACAGCTACACAGGGACAATGCTATGCAGGGGCACAAGGGTTTTATTATGGAGGATATCGTATTAGGAAGTACCGCTTAGCAATGGTCTACGTTGATCATCATGAGCCATCGATTCTGATCTGGCACCCGCTGCATAATGTGTGTTATAAGATGTCGAGGCATGCTATTGGTCCTCGCCTAGGAAATCAAACACGTGTTACGCCATTTTAAAGCTGATTTATTTATTTATTGTATAGTAGGCTAAGTAACAGATACAAATGAACAGTTACCGCTAGCCTGATTATCGATTGTAACATGCAGTGCTAGACAATTTTGCATATCCTCTAACACAAATCACTTTATTAAGGTAAACTTTAGTTCCATTACTAAGCCTTAAAGGGAACCAAGGAGCATTTGTAGCCCTCAGGCATCACAATAGCACATTAATGATGCATGCTAGCAATGTGGCTCAAAAAAACCCTTCATTTTTACCTCTTCTTTTTACACTTACAAGTTTGTTAGAAGTGTTTATGAGGCTCAGTTCCCACTTGAGCAGATTCAAAACAATAATGGTTGCATGTGTTTCATGTCTGCCCGCCACCAATCACCTCTGTACTCAGCCCGCAGGCCAGAAGACGCATGGGCTCTCCATAGGCTGTATCAGATTAATCCTCCCTAGCAACAGGAAGAATTTTCATTGGTCCACCATGAACCAATAACAATTCTTCCTGTAAGGGCCCTTTCACAAGGGCAGCTGGCGGGTGAAGTCACCGCCTGTCAGTGTCAGCTGCTCTACTGCTCCAGCCGGGCGCTTGTTAGCACCCGATACCGGCGCTATACAGCAGCCGTGCTCACACTCAACATGTTGTGGGTCTCTGCTACCAGTAACACCACTGCGTGTTAATGCTTGACACGTGGCGTTACAACCGCTGCAATCGGCTGCATTTAAATTGCACTGGCGGGCGGCAGACAGTAGGCTAAACTATTCGGCAAACACGCAGTAAGCCGTCCCTCTGAAAGGGGCCTTAACCTCCCCAGCGGTATGGACAGAAATGTCCGTTCAAAAAAACATGCTGTGAACAGTATAAACATGCATACACATCAATACTCCACTGCACTGTATACTAGACCCTTGCTTGACACATTTTGGCAAGTTACAGGAAAAAAAAAGTTTTAAAAATACATTTTATCACTGTTTGCACAGAAATCCTGGGGAAATTGAACGCTGGGGAGGTTAACTGTGGATTCCCATTGGTCTTCTGCAGTCCAATGGCAATTCCATGCTTCTGCCGGCCGCCAAGCTGTGTATGGGGAGCAAGCGGCGGAGGGACATATAGCACGGGGCAGATGCACTGTCTCCATAGGCTACATGAGGGAATGCATCCGCCAGCTGGGGATTATCGTGGACGGCACAGAAGTGAGGTCTGCTTCCTGCAACAAATCCATTGCAGAGTGACAAGTGTGAACGGCTCCTATTTATAAAATATCATTGGCTGATGATGCCGTCATCGACTTGCGCCTGCGCAGTAGAGTGGCCCAACAGCGATCGGCTATTTCCGCCTATCTCAGAGGCGGAGAGCCAATACTGCGCCTGCGCTGGAGTCGGGAAGGTAAATATTTACATCTCCGCTGTTCGGGGAGCTTTAACTCCACCGCCGTGGGACCGAGGAGCACGGAAGAAGCCTCAATAGGATTCGGAGGCTTCCCCCACCCCAGGTGAGTACCCCCCAGGGGAGGTTTTTCTCAGTACAGGTTTTCTTTCAGAAGCACTTTGCTCACATGAGGAATGCGGTAGTTAGAACAATCTTTAGAATCTCCCTTCTTTGGCAATGGAATAAGAACAGACCGTTTTCATTCTTTTGGCCATGTGTTGGTTTCTAGAGATGGCTCGAACCTCCGATTTTAGGTTCGCGAACAGGGTTCGCAAACTTCCGCAAAAGGTTCGGTTCACGCGAACTTCCGCGAACTGCAATAGACTTCAATGGGGATGCGAACTTTGAAAACTAGAAACACTTTTGCTGGCCACAAAAGTGATGGAAAAGATGTTTCAAGGGGTCTAACACCTGGAGGGGGGCATGGATGAGTGGGATAGACGCCAAAAGTCCCGGGGAAAAATCTGGATTTGACACAAAGAACGTTTTAAGGGCAGAAATCACATTGAATGCTAAATTGCAGGACTAAAGTGCTTTAAAACATCTTGCATGTGTATATATCAATCAGGGAGTGTAATTAGAGTACTGCTGCACACTGACCCACCAAACTCACTGTGTAACGTGCAACAAACAGCTGTTTGCGTAGTGACGGCCGTGCTGGACTGATGCGCACCGTGGTGTTAGCGGTTTTCAAGCCCATATGGTCGCTGGGCTGTGGTAGCTCAATGATAGAACAACAGTGACTGTCCAGCTGATCAAATTTGGTCTGTCCACAATGAAGCAACGACCTTATTCTCTTCTTGTATGTAGGTAGGCACAGGTAGGTGCTCCAGTATAGGTAGGTAGGAATAGGTAGGTGCCCCAGTAGTTAGCTAGGCATAGGTAGGTGCCACAGTAGTTATCTAGGCATAGGTAGGTGTCCCAGTATAGGTAGATAGGCATAGGTAGGTGCCCCAGTAGTTAGCTAGGCATAGGTAGGAGACCCAGTATAGGTAGTGTGGACTGTTGCAGCCTCTTGCAGGATTCCACCATGCACAAACAGGGGTAGTGACCAGTTTTTCCCATACAACCAGTCTGTTGCTCAGGCTTTATTTTGCAAGTTGCTCAAAACAATAAACAAAAAGGAAAATAAACATAGCCGTCTGGCTCCTGCCTACCTCACTCAGCAGTCCTGTCTATACTAGCAACACAAATATATTTGATCACAGTCCATGAAACAAAACAGAGCAACTTACAGTTTAGCAGGTTTGCAATTACTCACAGAGCTCCTTTTCCTTGCAGCTTTCAGGCAGACTGCATACAGGAAGCTCTCCCATTGTCCAGCCTGCTAACTTAAGTACTACACCTGTGTGAGCAGCACACAGATAGGAAAAACCCGGACTGGCTCCAGGTGGTCAGGGAACCCACCCAGCTCTTCCCTGACCGGCTCCAGGACCCTAGACTGGTTTTCTTTTTCCCAATAGGCTTCAGGAAAGAAGAAAACAACAATATTCCTGGAGCCTTTTAACACATGAAGTGCTGGAATCGTGGTGCAACATATACACCATCCAGCACTTTCTCTGATAAACATTGTGACACCCTGTCACAGTAGGTAGGTGCCCCAGTAGTTAGCTAGGCATAGGTAGGAGACCCAGTATAGGTAGGTAGGCATAGGTAAGTGCCCCAGTAGTTAGCTAGGCATAGGTAGGAGACCCAGTATAGGTAGGTAGGCATAGGTAGGTGCCCCAGTAGTTAGCTAGGCATAGGTAGGTGTCCCAGTATAGGTAGATAGGCATAGGTAGGTGCCCCAGTAGTTAGCTAGGCATAGGTAGGAGTCCCAATATAGGTAGGTAGGCATAGGTAGGTGCCATAGTATAGGTAGATAGGCATAGGTAGGTGCCCCAGTAGTTAGCTAGGCATAGGTAGGAGTCCGAGTCCCAGTATAGGTAGGTGTCCCAGTATAGGTAGATAGGCATAGGTAGGTGCCCCAGTAGTTAGCTAGGCATAGGTAGGAGTCCCAGTATAGGTAGGCATAGGTAGGTGCCCTAGTATAGGTAGATAGGCATAGGTAGGTGCCCCAGTAGTTAGCTAGGCAAAGGTAGGAGTCCCAGTATAGGTAGGTAGGCATAGGTAGGTATCTCAGTATAGGTAGTCAGGCATAGGTAGGTGCCCCAGTAGTTAGCTAGGCATAGGTAGGAGACCCAGTATACCTATAGGTAGGTAGGCATAGGTAGGTGCCCTAGTATAGGTAGGTAGGTAGGCATAGGTAGGTATCCCCGTATAGGTAAGTAGGTGCCCCAGTAGTTAGGCAGGCATAGATAGGAGACCCAGTATAGGTAGGTGCCCTAGTATAGGTAGGTAGGCATAGGTAGGTGCCCCAGTAGTTAGCTAAGCATAGGTAGGAGTCCCAGTATAGGTAGGTAGGCATAGGTAGGTGTCCCAGTAGTTAGCTAGGCATAGGTAGGAGTCCCAGTATAGGTAGGTAGGGATAGGTAGGTATCCCAGTATAGGTAGATAGGCATAGGTAGGTGCCCCAGTAGTTAGCTAGGCATAGGTAGGAGACCCAGTATAGGTAGGTAGGCATAGGTAGGTGCTGGCGTGGGACTCAGACGGGTTTATGCTGCAGGAGGAAGTTGCGGGTGAGTTTCAAATAATCTTATTTTACAGCTCTGGTACACTTTAAGCCTGGTACACACATCCAATTTTTATTGGCCAATCACTGACCAATATTACCACCTCCAGTGTTCTTCTCAGAAACCTTTTTTCTAACCAGGTGGCATGAAAAACTGGCGCAACGTGGAATGCAGGGCCGCCGGTGCAACTCTGCTTACAGTATAGGAGGAGGATGAGGAGGCGAGCCAAGGACAGCCAGATGATCACCAAAATTAGCCAGGTGGGACTCCCGGGTAAAAGAGCCTGAGGAGAAGACTGCACCTACATGTAGTATGAAAGTCAACAGATTTGGAATATTATAAACAGATTGGGCTCTATTTACAATAGGCAGTTCGGTAAAATAACTTTGGACGGTAAAGTATCTCATGCGGTATTTTACACTCTTTTTTCCAAAGTCACTTAAGTTTTTCCTCATGAGGCAGAAGTTTGGTAATTTACCAAACAAACATGCCTCAATTCACCAAACCCTGCATGGTAAGTGTCACTTACCAGTAGAGATGTAGCGAACATCTCTGAATACATGGGGCTTTTACTACTTCCGGGTCGCTCTGACCCGAAGTAGTACGCATGCGCTGCCCGGCGAAGCGTGTCCTAGATCACGCTCCTGTTGCCGGGCACTCTCTGCGCATGTGCGTGACGTCATGAACGATGTCACGCACATGCGCAGAGGGTGCCCGGCAACAGGAGCGCGATCTAGGACGCGCTTCGCCGGGCAGCGCAGGCGTACTACACCGGGTCAGAGCGACCAGGAAGTAGTAAAAGCCCCAGAGATGTTCGCCGAGTGAACAGTTCGCAACATCTCTACTTACCAGCCTTCTAGCAGGGCAGCAGGCAGGGGGTTGTGAGCGTGACTGAGGTTTTCTGTCCAATGCAGCCTGTCATCCCTTTAGATGTGCTGCAGCCACCAGGGGGAGCTCTTCTGTATGCTACAATACAAATATGCACATCTCAAGGGATGCAGGGATGCCCGCAGAATTCTAAACACTATGCTGAAAGCATATAAAACACTATTTAAGCTTGTTGTAGAAAGCTATAGAGCTATATAAAAACTTAACTTTTAATAAAACATTTAAAACTTCAGGTGCAGCTTGTATTACCTATATGATTTTCTTAACATGTGACATAGGAGGTAAATATATGGTTGAACACCCTTTTAGGAGTAATATGTCTGCTAGTGAAGAGCTTCGGATTAACCACTTGAGGACTCTGGGCTTAACCCCCCCCCCCCCCCCCCCCCCCCCCAGTGACCAGGCCATTTTTACAAAATATGGCACTGCAGCTTTAAGGCCTCGCTGCAGGGCCATACAACTCAGCACACAAGTGACTCCCCCCCCCCCTCACACACACACACACACACACACACACACACACACACACACACACACACACACACACACACACACACACACACACACACACACACACACACACACACACACACACACACACACACACACACACACACACACACACACACACACACACACACACACACACACACACACACACACACACACACACTTTTCTGCCCACCAACAGAGCTGTTGATGAGCTGTGATTGCTTCCCCAATGTTTATTTATTTTTTTGCAAATATTTTTTTTTATAAATAAACCTGTTTTCTTATTATTTTTACAACCCTCCCTCCTGTCGCTGCGTTCCAAGCCGCAGTCACGTGACTACAAACACTTCCTCCTTCTGGGTTGAAGGAGGAAGTATAGTAGTCATGTGACACGGCTTGGAATGCAGCGTGGGAGGCGCCGTGGGGCAGATTAAAGAAGACAGCTTCTGGGTGAGTTTAACCCCCCCTCCCCCTCACCAAGCTTCTCAGGTGCACTAATTAGGTGGATGAAATCCGAATGAAACCCATTTGGATTTCATCCGTTTTTAATCCGAAGCTCATCACTAATGTCCACACCTTTAAATGACATTTAAATCAATGCATATTCATACACAACACCACCCTCCACCTAGCCTGACGTGTTTCGCTCCCATAACTACTGAAAGCTTCATCAGAGGACAATTACAGTGCAGTAGTGCAAAACGTGCAAAACATACAATTAAAATACATTCATATTGTCATTTTTTTCTATATAGTATAGCCTCACGGCCATATATACAAGCCAAAAGTTTTTGGCTTGTATATATGACCGTGAGGCTATGCTATATTGAAAAATATATCGGAGTGTATTGAAAGTTAACCCTCCTGGCGGTCTATTAAAAACCGCCAGGGGGCAGCGCAGCAGTTTTTTTTTAAATTTAATTTTTTTTAAATTATGTAGCGGGAACGGGATTTTCCTGGAGGGATTTCCTGGCGACGGTCGTGATGACGTCATCGACGTTGTGACGTCATCGGGAGTCCCGATCCACCCCTCAGCGCTGCCTGGTGCTGATAGGCCAGGCTGCGCAAAGGGTCTGGAGGGGGGGGGGGGGCGGCGTGGCGGGTAGCGGCGAATCGGCGCGGAGCGGCAGCGATCGGTGTGCATACGCAGCTAGCAAAGTTACCGACAGGAAGGTTAAGTTTTATATAGCTCTATAGCTCTCTACAGGAACACACTAGGCAGAAACAAATATGCGTTTTCCATTGCACATAGTGGATGCGTTTCTGCCTAGTATGTTCCTACTCTAAAGCATACTTTTCATTTTCACTGTATGCTTCACTGTACACAATGCAATGCGCTGATAACATGCAATGCCACTTACCCGTTCCTGCTGCTGTTACAGGGAACACAACACAACTCCCACTGTGGAGCCTAACCCAGGCCACACCCTGAACAAGAATGCAAATTTGGTGTTGGTGGAGCTGAACCGATTACCTGCATGCTTGTTTCAGGTGTGATTCAGACACTATTGCAGCCAAAGAGATATGCAAGACTGCCAGGAAACTGGTATTGTTTAAGAGGTAATAAACATGGCAGCGTCCATATGCTTTTCATTTCAGATTCCCTTATGTATTCATCATGGAAAAAAAAAAAAAAAACACAGAGGTTGCAATTTCTGGGGGGGGCGTGTCAGAGAGGGGTATGGTGCCCAAATTTGCTTCAGTATAGGGAGTATATATAGGGTATATATATATGGAGTTGCCCCAGTATTGCTAGTATAGTTGGATGCTGGGAACACACGATACGTTTTTTGCGTTCGATTCTCTGCGCGATCCATTTACAATTCGATTCTTGTCTCGATTCTCTTATCTTTCACTAGTTTTTCTAATCTTTTTTCCATTCACCTCTATGAGAAATCTATCGGAAAACAATCAGGCGGAGAATCGGACATGACAGAATTTTATCAATCGAAGGCATCTATCGGAACGATTCTACCGCAAAAACGAAACATGTATTCCTTCCCAGCATCACAAGTCAGTGTGAAAGGAGTCTTATCTATTTCGTAATTACCCATGTGGACCTTTTGTTCTTGTAGCGCTGGTGCTGCTTGGCTCGTCTGCGCAGCACAATCAGTGATGTATACCGCCAGGAACTGTAGCCAGGCAACATGATGTGAGTTTCCTGGCTGGCTCTGGCTGATGCTCCTTCCTGCTGCCTCTGCTTGCCTCTCCATTGATCGCAGCCTGCCTGAGCCTGGCCATCCTGTCTTTGAAAGGAGCCCCATCGCCGCCTCAAGTCACATGATGCCCATAGCAGTGCTGGCCAAACCACTCCCCCCGAGCTCAGCTATTGGTTGCCTGGAGGATTTCAGTGTTACGAATGGCTGCTGAAAGTGTGTGCAGACTGTGCACACAATTAAGCTCTGCTTTCTAGCAGCTCTGCCACAGTGGCATAGCTAAGAAGCCATGGGCCCCAATGCAAGTTTAGCATTGGGCCCCCCCAAGCATGCTGTAGATAACAATTGATATAGCACACCAAAACCAATCAAGGAGGACAACTACAGTATCAGAGGTGCAAGAAGGGGATGGGAAGCAGTGTGTTAATGATCACTACTATTCAAAGGATCTATAGAAGTGATTATTCCAAGCACAGGACCAATAAAGAGCTCATACTGTGTTTGAGGGGTGGGCCCCTCTAGTCAAAGGGCCCCAATGCGGTCGCTACCTCTGCAACCCCTATTGCTACGTCACTGCCATAGGGCCCTCCCTCAACCACAGTATTAGCTCTCTATTGGTCCTGTGCTGGTAATAATCACTTCTATAGATACTTTGAATAGTGATAATCATTAACAAACTGTTTCCCATCCTCTTCGTGCATCTCTGACACTGTAGTTGCCATTGGCAGCTTTTGGTGCACCGTATCAATTGTTATGTATAGTGTGCTTGTGGGCCCCATGTAAACTTGCACCGGGGCCACAGCTCCTTAACTACGCCACTGGCCACTGCCTCTATTACAGTCTCCTTATCCTATTGCTTTTTATTAATGTGCTCATTATTATTCTGACCGCCAATTTAGTGCTTCTTTTTATAGTATCCCCCATTATAATGTGCTCTATCATACTTCCCCCACGATAGGGGGAAATGCCAAAGAACCCCTGCAGTGTACTCAAGGATGCCCAGGGTTCCAGGGAACCCTGTTTGAGAAAGCCTAATCTATAGGATCCTGAGGCTTCCCTCCTTTTAAGTATGTGTTTATGTACCTGATGTAACGATCGGTGTCAGCACGTAGAGAGAATCCGATTATTGATGATCTGCAGTATCACCGATAATCCAATATATTGCTAACCTCTGGGCACCAACAAAAGAACACAATAAAGACAGTAATATAAATCACGGAAGCGTGGAAATATCCACCACACTGCAATTCCTCACAAAAATAAACAATCTGCACGTACTCAACCTTGTAGTATAGCCTGCAAACTGCAAAGCAGGATTGACAGCACAACTGACTGGATCACCATTACCAAAAATACAAGTGCCATCACTCAACAGGCTGTTGAGTGATGACACTTGTATTTTTGGTAATGGCCACACTGCAATTCCTCAGAGGTGTGGTTACCTCTGAATGGGAACCCCGTGCGTGAGATCCGCTAACCAGGCAGAGTGAGGAATCTCGACCCCTAGCAGTAATCTGTAAGGAGACAAAAATAGAGACGGGAGCCCCCAATAGTGTATTATTGGTGATGAGTGTTGGTGTAATAAACAATTAAGAGGTATACTCACAAACACGGGTTGCCGGGAACCAGGCAACCACTATAAGCGCATATGGGGATATTAGACCTGTCCCCACTCAGGTTTAGGAAGTCGCTCTCTGTAGCAGGAAAAAAGAGGGGGTGTACACACCCATCCACCAGGTGGATAACAATGTATAATAACAACAGAGGCGCCAACAGGATAAAAAAGAACCGTATTTAAAAACAATAAAACAAGGGGGTAAGGGTGGACTTACCTCCCCAAATTTCAAACACAACCACTGTGATCAATATGCAAAAAACATTTAATCTGTACTCCAAGATAGCAGTAATCGTCTGCTTGGGGCAGGCGTCTCGGAGAGGCAAGCCTCAGAGATAACCCTCCAGTGGGAGACGTTCCACTGAAGGGAGAAAGGTCAGGCAGGCAGGGGTTCAGCAACAGAGATGACGGCAGCAGTACAGGAACGGAAGGCAGAAGAGTAATCGGAAATCAGGCAGAGGTCGGCAACAAGAATCAGATAGGCAAAGGTACAATAACGTAGAGCGAGAGAGTAGTCAAGGATAGCTGAAGTCAAAACACAGATACAATATCAAAATACAATCCTAACTAAGGTGTGAAATCCTTAGTATCAACACCTGGGCACTGAGCTAAGGTCTGAGCGCTAACACAAGTGTATTCACGACAGCAGACAAGGAGCAACTGACAGACAGCTGCTTTTATGCTGGGGAACGCTCTAGCAGCGTCCCCCAGCCGCCCAGCCAATCCCCAGCACTGCTAAAGTCAGCTGACTCCCCTTCGGGAACAATAAAGTTCCTGTCTCCTCGCGCGCGCGCACGTTACCCAGAGACACTGAGCCGGCGAGAGGGCGGGGAACCTTCTGGGCAGCAAGCGTGCGGCGGAGTCCGTCGGACTTACGAACTCCGGCGCCTGCCCTATTTCCCCCGCCGGCAGCAGAGCTTAATCCCCCTGGGATGCGGAGTCCGCCGCCACGTGTGTTCCGGCGGCGGCTCCGTCATCCCTTACAGTACCCCCCCCCCCCCCCCCCTTGAGGAGTGGCCTCTGGACACTTTCCACCAGGTTTCTCAGGATGCAACCAATGAAACCTCTTTCTTAATTTCTCGGCATGCATGCGATCTTTCGGTACCCAAGATCTATCCTCCACCCCATACCCCTTCCAATGGACCAGATACTGCACCGAATTCTGCACCAGACGAGAATCCAGAATCCTTTCAACTTCATATTCTGTCTGGCCCTCTACTACCACTGGGGGGGGGGGGGGAGAGGAATCCACATACACTGCCGGTTTCAGTAGAGAGACGTGGAACGATCTCCCACATCTCTGTGAGGAAACGCGGAAAAGCCGCCGCGTGTGCCAAGAGCTAGGCGGCTGACTCTGCGTCCTACGCGGCGGTTTGCACGCGTCTGGTTGTGTGGTGGAACGTGGAAAAGCCGCCGCATGTCCTGACAGCAAAGCGGCTGTTTGCATGCAGCAGCATGTGCTTGGTGTGGCTGGGTCTGTTAGTGCACCTAGGCAGATGGAGAGCTATGCTCCCGCGGGCCTGAATTCAGGACCTTTATACCTGCAGAGGAAGTGTCAGCTGATCAGGAAGGTCAGCTGATTCCTGCAGGACTCATGATTGGCTGAATGGTTCGGGCGGGGCAGCAGAGTCCAGCAACTACCGTATTTTGCGCCGTATAAGACGCTCCGGAATATAAGACGCACCCAGGTTTAGAGGGCAAAAACCAGGGGAAAAAAATATACATACTAAACCTGGTGCGTCCATGTTCCAGGAGCGTCTTGTACATGTTCTAGCCCAAATGGTGTCCTAGTGTATCCCCATGTGTCCTGATGTGTGCTCCTGTGTAACCCATGTCTGCCCCATGTGTGTCCAGCGTGTCTGCCCCATGTGTCCAGCGTGTCTGCCCCATGTGTCCAGCGTGTCTGCCCCATGTGTCCAGCGTGTCTGCCCCATGTGTCCAGCGTGTCTGCCCCATGTGTCCAGCGTGTCTGCCCCATGTGTCCAGCGTGTCTGCCCCATGTGTCCAGGGTGTCTGCCCCATGTGTCCAGGGTGTCTGCCCCATGTGTCCAGCGTGTCTGCCCCATGTGTCCAGCGTGTCTGCCCCATGTGTCCAGGGTGTCTGCCCCATGTGTCCAGCGTGTCTGCCCCATGTGTCCAGCGTGTCTGCCCCATGTGTCCAGCGTGTCTGCCCCATGTGTCCAGCGTGTCTGCCCCATGTGTGTCTGTCCTGTGTGTCTGTCCTGTGTGTCTGTCCTGTGTCTGTCCAGTGTGTCTCCCTGTGTGTCTCCCCTTGTGTCCAATATGCCCCCCACGTGTTTCTATCCAATGATGACGCGTGATCAATACAAGCCGGACACAAGAGCGAGAGGTAGCGTGGAGACGATGTCTGCATCCAGCGCGGTCGCTTGGAAGGTAAGCTGCCGCCATACATTCCAGCACAGGGTGGGCCAGGAAAGACGAGGGGGAGGGAGAGGAGGCTAGCGGGGGGTAGCGCGGAGGTCTTACGTCGCCGCGGGAGCATTGATTAGGTAAGTTGCGGCTATCTATGCTCTGCAGCACGGGGGACCAGGAGGCGCAAGGGGGAAGCGGACAAAAAGGCAGGGAATCCCCAACATGGCGGCGGGTCGGCGGTTCGTATCGGCGGGCGTTCGGAAGTTGGGGATTCCCTGCTTTTGCCGTATAAGACGCAGGGACTTTTTCTCCCCATTTTTGGGGGAGAAAAAGTGCGTCTTATACGGCGACAAATACGGTATATATTCTGCTGCTTATTCAGTTGCTGGTTGTCTGGCGTTGCGATCACATACGTGGGAGCACCCAGATCCGTAGTCAGATCTGCAAGTGTGCCGGGACCAGCTGTAATTCTACACTTAGCTAGTTTCTGTTGATAGCTTAAAGTACTAGTTTGATTGTGATTGTCTGTTTTGACGTTTTGCCTGCCTGACTATCCTCCTGAACTCTGATCTTGTACCTCGATATTTCTGATACTCTGTTGCCGAACCCTGGCTCGTCCTTAGACTCTGCTTCTGCCTACTGATCTTGTACCTCGATATTTCTGATACCCTGTTGCCGAACCCTGCCTGTTCCTGACTCCGCCTTTGCCTCTTGATATTGTACTTTATCTGTCCGTGTGTGTACGACCTGGCTTGTCCGACCTCGAGAACCGACCTCACTGTTGGAGGCGGTTCCCCGTTCTATCAGTGACACTTCCTCCAGAGTGTTACTTTTAGACAATCCTTCCTACTCGCAGCCTGACTCCTCCCGTCTAGGAGAGTCCAGGTCTTCGGAAGGAATCCGTGCAGTATACCTTACTGCGCTGAGGCTTAGTCCTCAAAGTGTTACTGTTACACCAAACACTACACTCTACTCAGGTGAACAGAGGTTAGCTGGTATATCGGATTATCGGTGATACTGCAGATCACTTCTAATCTGGTATACATCTGTATTCCCAGTGATACTGCAGATCACCAGTAATCAGATCCTCTCTGTGCTTCACCGATCGTTACAATCTCATGCTGTTTGGGAGATCAATAACGTAAGAGACATCATTGATCCTCCTGACCACTGGATAAGGCCCTATGAACCTGGGACCCAATTTGGTGGACGGTTGTCTGAGTGCCAAATGTCTTGTTGACACCCACACCTTATCTCCTGGAGCAAAGTGCCACTCAGCAGACCGTCTCTTATCGGCCTGTTTCTTTTGTCTCTGAAAGGCTAGGCCTAAATTTCTTTTCACCTGTCCCCAACGTTCCCTCAAAGCCCTCTGCCAGTCCTCTAGGGCAGGGAAGGAAGAAGAACACACAGGCAATGGGGAAAATTTAGGGGATTTTCCTGACACAACCTGAAAAGGGGACAACCCTGTTGATAAACTTTTCAGGTTGTTGTGCGCAAACTCGGCAAAGGGCAAAAATTTAACCCATTCAGTTTGCGCGTCCGCCACGTAGCATCTCAAGAATTGCTCCAGAGTCTGATTAACCCTTTTGGTTTGTCCGTTGGACTGTGGGTGATACCCCGATGAATACGATAGGTTCATACCCAAGGTATGGCAAAAAGCCCTCCAAAATTTAGACACAAACTGGACCCCCCTATCGGAAACCACATCATCCGGGATACCATGCAAGCGGAAGATGTGCTGCACAAAGAGATCGGCCAGCTCCTGGGCCGAAGGGAATCCTTTAAGGGGAACAAAATGGGCCATTTTGCTGAACCTATCCACAATTACCCATATGACTGACATGCCTTCCGATCTGGGGACCTCACCAATGAAGTCCATGGACAGATGGGTCCATGGTTCACTGGGTGTTGGCAAGGATTGTAAAGTTCCCACTGGAGCAAGGTGAGAAGGCTTGCTCCTGGCACACACAACACATTCTCTGACAAACTCCTTACAATCCGAGGCCAAGGAGGGCCACCACACGCACCTAGTGAGCAAATCCAGAGTGCGAGTGACCCCGGGGTGACCCGCATTCTTATGGGCGTGGAACAGCTGCAGGATTTGCAATCGGAAGGGAAGTGGTACGAAGAGGACCCCTTCTGGTTTCCCTTCCGGGGTATCTAACTGGTGGGACGCTAGTGTAGCAGCCCAATCCTCCCATGTTTCTGTGGCAGCTAGCACTACCTTACTAGATATAATGCCCTCTGGAAGTGTAGACTGAACTGTCTCGTGTTCGGAACACCTGGAGAGAGCATCCGCCTTAACATTTTTAGAACCTGGGGTGTAGGTGATGACAAATCTGAAGCGAGAGAAAAATAAAGACCAGCGGGCCTGTCGGGGAGTAAGCCTCTTGGCGCACTCAATGTACTCCAAGTTCTTATGGTCGGTATATACCACAATAGTGTGTTCTGCCCCCTCCAGCCAGTGACGCCATTCTTGGAAGGCCAGTTTAATGGCGAGGAGTTCCCTGTTGCCTATATCGTAGTTTCTCTCCGCAGGAGAATATCTACGCAAGAAATAGGCACAGGGATGTGTCTTGCCCTGTGGACCTGAACGTTGAGACAGGACCGCCCCCACCCCAATTTCTGAGGCATCCACCTCCACCATGAAGGGGAGGGTGACATCAACATGTCTCAGAATAGGTGCAGAGCAAAACATCTTTTTCAGGGTATTGAAGGCTGACTGAGCTTCTGATGACCAATGGTATGGGTCAGCCCCCTTCTTGGTTAGACTAGTCAAAGGGGCTACTACCGAAGAGAATCCCTTGATAAATCTCCGGTAGTAGTTAGCGAAGCCCAGGAACCTTTGAAGTGCTTTCAAACCCACTGGTTGCGGCCACTCTAAGACAGCCGAAACCTTTTCTGGATCCATCACGAGACCTGAGGTCGAAATAATATAGCCCAGGAAAGGAATTTGAGTGACCTCAAAGACACACTTCTCTAGTTTTGCATAGAGTGAATTCATTCTCAACTTCCTTAAAACGTACTTGACATGCTTACGATGTTCTCCGAGGTTCGGAGAAAAGATCAAAATGTCGTCAAGGTAGACCAAGACGAATTTCCCCAAAACCTCTCTGAAGACCTCATTTATTAGTTCTTGGAAGACGGCCGGGGTGTTACACAACCCGAAGGGCATAACTAGGTACTCGTAATGCCCGTCGGGTGTATTGAAGGCTGTCTTCCACTCATCACCATCCCTGATGTGCACCAGGTTGTATGCCCCACGTAAGTCTAATTTTGAGAAGATACTGGCATTGGTAATTTGGGCAAAGTGATCGTCTTTTAAAGGCAGTGGATAGCGATTCTTTATGGTAATCTTGTTGAGACCTCGGTAATCAATACAAGGTCTAAGACCACCGTCCTTCTTCTTTACGAAGAAAAACCCTGCCCCTGCGGGCGACCGGGAAGGGCGGATGAAACCTTTTGCCAGATTGTCTGTAATGTACTCCCGCATTGCCAATTTCTCCGGCCCTGATAGGTTATAAAGATGACCTCTAGGGGGCATACAACCGGATCTTAAATCAATGGGACAGACGAAACTCCGATGAGGTGGGAGTTTATCAGCAGACTTAGGGCAGAAGACGTCAGCGAACTCGGTGTATTGTATTGGTACCCCCGTAACATCTATCTTAGTGGCACACATAGCAATCTTCCCCAAACAATGATTGTGGCAAAAAGACGACCAACTGAGTAGCTGACCAGAGGCCCAGTCTATCTGCGGGGAGTGAAGTTGCAACCAGGGCATCCCAAGAATCACCTTGGAGGTTGCCATGTGTAACACAAGGAACTGTAAACTCTCCTTGTGCAAAACCCCTATCGTGCAAGACAACATCGGGGTCTGGGAGAGAGGTTGTTTGCACTGTAGGGGAGAATCATCCACTGCTGTGACGACTATTTGTCGGTCTAAGGGTTGTAAGGGCACACCCACGAAAGCTTCCGTACAAACAGTAAAATTCCCCCAGGAAATGGAACACGGGAGGAGTAACCGATTATTCTGACTTAGAGGTAAGCTCTGTGCGTCTAGGGTATTACCTCTAACTACACCTAGACAGCAGCGTTTCCCAATTTCCTGGGGCAATTTTGAGCAATATGACCCTGCTCTGCACAATATAGACAAAGATTTTCCGCCCTTCTGCGCTCTTTCTCGGCTCGAGTCAACTGAGAGTGTCCGATTTGCATCGGTTCGTCAGTAGGAGGGGTAGGCGATGAAGATGCATAAGAGAGAGCTCTTACTGCATTCCTGCCCCTCAATTGGCACTGATAGCGCAATCTGTGATCTGCACGTATCGCCAGGGAAATGGCGTCATCGATGGACTTGGGTTCTGGGTGTCCTAACATCAATTCAGAGACTGCGTCTGATAGGCCTGAGAGAAAACAGTCCAATAAAGCGTAGGACCCCAACCTAGATGACACAGCCCACCTTCTAAATTCGGCCACATAAACTTCCACCGAATCTCGACCCTGCTTGAGAGTTTTGAGCTTCCTCTCAGCAGTGATCGAAGCATCTGGATCATCATAAATTATTGCCATTGCTTTAAAAAACTCCTCAATTGACGTCAGTGCTGTATCCTCGGGCCATATGCCCAGGTTTGTGAGTCCCCGGACAATAAGGTCTTAATAAAGGTCACCCTTTGCTGCTCAGTACCTGACAAAGTTGGTCGTAACTCAAAATAAGACAAAACTCGATTGCGAAAGTTCTGAAAGTCGGATCTTTGCCCTGAAAATTTTTCGGGCACAGACATACGGAGATCCGTGACCGGAGGAGATTGCACAGTGGTCACAGTCGTCTGCAAGACCCTTACAGACCCAGCCAATTGGTTGATCTGAGTCTGTTGTGAATTAACCATCTCAATGAGGTTATTAAGTGAGGTGGTTAGAGTCTCGATCTGACTGCGGAGTGCTTCCATACTAGTGGTCTGCTGTTCTGTAACGATCGGTGTCAGCACGTAGAGAGAATCTGATTATTGGCGATCTGCAGTATCACCAAGAATGCAGATATATACCCGATTATTGATGATCTGCAGTATCACCGATAATCCGATATATTGCTAACCTCTGGGCACCAGCAAAAGAACACAATAAAGACAGTAATATAAATCACGGAAGTGTGGAAATATCCACCACACGGCAATTCCTCAGAGGTGTGGTTACCTCTGAATGGGAACCCCGTGCGTGAGATCCTCTAACCAGGCAGAGTGAGGAATCTCGACCCCTAGCAGTAATCGTCTGCTTGGGGCAGGCATCTCGGAGAGGCAAGCCTCAGAGATAACCCTCCAGTGGGAGACGTTCCACTGAAGGGAGAAAGGTCAGACAGGCAGGGGTTCAGCAACAGAGATGACGGCAGCAGTACAGGAACGGAAGGCAGAAGAGTAATCGGAAATCAGGCAGAGGTCGGCTACAAGAATCAGATAGGCAAAGGTACAATAACGTAGAGCGAGAGAGTAGTCAAGGATAGCCGAAGTCAAAACACAGATACAATATCAAAATACAATCCTAACTAAGGTGTGAAATCCTTAGTATCAACACCAGGGCACTGAGCTAAGGTCTGAGCGCTAACACAAGTGTATTCACGACAGCAGACAAGGAGCAACTGACAGACAGCTCCTTTTATGCTGGGGAACGCTTTAGCAGCGTCCCCCAGCCGCCCAGCCAATCCCCAGCACTGCTGGAGTCAGCTGACTAGCCTGGTCAGCTGACTCCCCTTCGGGAACAATAAAGTTCCTGTCTCCTCGCGCGCGCGCGTTACCCGGAGACACTGAGCCGGCGAGAGGGCGGGGAACCTTCTGGGCAGCAAGCGTGCGGTGGAGTCCGTCGGACTTACGGACTCCGGCGCCTGCCCTATTGCCCCCGCCGGCAGCAGAGCGGAATCCCCCTGGGATGCGGAGTCCGCCGCCACGTGTGTTCCGGCGGCGGCTCCGTCATCCCTTACACCTGAGGTTCGTCTCTGAGAAACCTCCAGGTGGCTGCAGAATTTAGAGGACTGGGCATGTGGAACCCCAACGACAAAGAGTAGTGGCAGCACATTCAGGAACCGAACAGGTAATACAGCCTACCATGGACTTTATTCCACAATTTAAATGTACATCTTACATATGTAAACATTTTTTTTTTATTTGCAATAGTGGAAGCATCAGATATTGATTTTTGGTGCACATCACAACATGTGCAAATGATTCATGTGACTTCTCAAGAATCGGGATGGCCATGCACATTTTATGCAAATTGTACACAGCTTGGAAATTCGGCCACATAATGTTCCTGGCAATTTTGATTTAGCCCAACCCCAAGCTGAATGTACATGCAAGTGCATATCATTTACCATTCATAGTGAAGAACAAACAATGAGAATAGGCAAGGCCAGTTCCCTCATAAAGCAAGGTGAAACATTTGCATCAGGCGCAGAGATTACAGGGGCAGCATTTTTGTACTGTGTTTATACTAACAGAATGCAGTAAGAGTAGGAGGAGAAGCAAGAGGATAGTGAGGTGAAGAGGGTATCATTGGGGAAAAGAAGCTTGTTGTGCTGTGTGAGGAGTCTGACTGAGTGAGGAGGAGGAAGGCAGGAGAGCAGCAGTGTTTCATTTGACTTGCACAGCAGAAGGGAGGAGGTGGCACTGCTTTCCTGACTAAGGAGGAATGGAGTGGCTGAGGGTGAGCAGTTTGTTTGTCACAGACTCACAGCCAGCCAATGTGCTATTGTACAAAATTATATATCACACTGACGTGCTAAATAGCTTAATTGATTTATTAAAAGTTAAAACACATAAATTCAATCAATTGAAACACATAAATTCAATCAATATTCCCACACACTTCCATTACACATCTATACTCCAGAGAGGCCTCTCCGTTTGCTTAAACTACCCAGATCCACTACTCAATCTAAAATGGATTATATATATCTCCTAAAAAAGAAAGACTATATCTAATTACATTAGTACATAGCAAGGAAATGAGCAGCGCTACTTAAAAACAGACTAGTGCCTACATGCAAAAGAGTAGTAGCGCTGCTCATTTCCTTGCTATGTACTAATGTAATTCGTTTTTGGTCAGCTGCTCCCACTTAACAGCCCTGCTTTTGGTGTATATGCAAAGCTTCTGTTTGGGTTCAAGGTGCGTTTGTAGTTCCTGGGGGGGCTCAGCGCATCTCTGATGGAGGCCATTCGGAGGCGGCCTGGTGTTGCGCTGATCCACCTTTTGCGCAATTTTCAATTTTCGATTTTATTTGATTAGCCGCACCCAGGCTATGCATATACATAGGTTAGGATTTAGTTAGTGTTAGGTCCCCTCCCATGGAGGATTGACTTCTTCGCAGTGGGAGGGACGAGTACTTAATAGGTTGCATGCAAGCTGTTAATGGAAACCAACATCCTCCTCTAGTGGTAGACAGGTCATGTGTATGCTCGGTGTGTATTCGACCCCACAAGTGGGGCTTGCACTCTTTTGCATGTAGGCACTAGTCTGTTTTTAAGTAGCGCTGCTCATTTCCTTGCTATGTACTAATGTAATTCGTTTTTGGTCAGCTGCTCCCACTTAACAGCCCTGCTTTTGGTGTATATGCAAAGCTTCTGTTTGGGTTCAAGGTGCGTTTGTAGTTCCTGGGGGGGCTCAGCGCATCTCTGATGGAGGCCATTCGGAGGCGGCCTGGTGTTGCGCTGATCCACCTTTTGCGCAATTTTCAATTTTCGATTTTATTTGATTAGCCGCACCCAGGCTATGCATATACATAGGTTAGGATTTAGTTAGTGTTAGGTCCCCTCCCATGGAGGATTGACTTCTTCGCAGTGGGAGGGACGAGTACTTAATAGGTTGCATGCAAGCTGTTAATGGAAACCAACATCCTCCTCTAGTGGTAGACAGGTCATGTGTATGCTCGGTGTGTATTCGACCCCACAAGTGGGGCTTGCACTCTTTTGCATGTAGGCACTAGTCTGTTTTTAAGTAGCGCTGCTCATTTCCTTGCTATGTACTAATGTAATTCGTTTTTGGTCAGCTGCTCCCACTTAACAGCCATGCTTTTGGTGTATATGCAGAGCTTCTGTTTGGGTTCAAGGTGCGTTTGTAGTTCCTGGGGGGGCTCAGCGCATCTCTGATGGAGGCCATTCGGAGGCGGCCTGGTGTTGCGCTGATCCACCTTTTGCGCAATTTTCAATTTTCGATTTTATTTGATTAGCCGCACCCAGGATATGCATATACATAGGTTAGGATTTAGTTAGTGTTAGGCCCCTCCCATGGAGGATTGACTTCTTCGCAGTGGGAGGGACGAGTACTTAATAGGTTGCATGCAAGCTGTTAATGGAAACCAACATCCTCCTCTAGTGGTAGACAGGTCATGTGTATGCTCGGTGTGTATTCGACCCCACAAGTGGGGCTTGCACTCTTTTGCATGTAGGCACTAGTCTGTTTTTAAGTAGCGCTGCTCATTTCCTTGCTATATATCTAATTAATCGTCCGTTTCAGTCTCCTTGTTAAAATCAGCATTCCTTATTCAAATATTGAAAAGGCACTTCAGTCTCTGCCGCTTTTCAAAAAACTTTTTTTGCTTAATCTGTGGTAAAAAAATCTTTTTACGAACTGCAGTATGGTCAAACTCACGGTTTCCTTGTTATTATATACACCGTTCCTTTAGAGAGTCCTGGCTGCCTGGTTTCTTTCCCGTTACTTTCCGGCTTCCAAACCGCTCAATAATTACGAGTTCTTCCCGTCTGCCCGCCGCTTGCCAGACTGACGTTCTTACACAGCATACGTCACTTCCGCATGTAAACCTCAGGAGTCCGCCCGCTGTGTTTACCCGTCCTCTAGCTTCTCGCGTGCACTGGGCACAAGTTTAGCTTGAATTTTGCCCACAAGAATCTGCAGAGGCTCTGGAAGCAGCGTACTGTTAGCGCGCAACAGCCGCCAGCAAAGTTCCAGTAACCTTAAAGAGGTGATGTCACCTAAGAGCAGTCGGGGGGGGGGGCGGCAGCAATAATTTTTCAAAGTTTGCCTAAGGCGGCAAAAAGTCTAGGGCCGGCCCTGTCTCCCTACTTTCTGCACAGGAAAACTGAGAACCAATGTTATTCAGTTGGCTAGTGCACACTTGGATGTGTTTTCCCCATGCAGATAAAAACAGCAGTGAAGGGAGCTTTTTCTCTATCAATTACACTAGCTTCTGTGATAAAACATGCATGTTTTCACACATATAGACACATATGGGGCTTGATTCACTAAGACAAATAGCACGCCTTATCAAAGTTAACACACCTTATTAGAGTAGCATCGCGAATATATGCCTACTAATTGGCAATGACGAGAGCTCCACTCGTCCTGCCCTAAGCCACTGCGGGTTCATAGCTACTCTGATAAGGCATGTTAACTTTGACAAGGCATGCTATTTATCTTAGTGAATCAAGCCCAAGGTGTGCAGAGAACCGACAGAAGAGTATGCTTTCAGCCTCAGCTTATTACACTCACTCTGTCCATCTCTGATGGAGCAGAACTGGCTCTGCAGACTCCTCCAGCATCACTACAGTACACAGCACTTGGGGAGGGGTAAAGAGGCTGGAGGTAGAGCAGCATTGTACACAAGACAAATCTCTGTCTGCAAAACTTTGTATGATTCATTATCAGTGGCTGAGCATATGCAGTCATTAGTTGTCAGTCTCTCAAGATATTGAAAAGAAACTTCTCCCCCCATGGGCCCCCCTGCAGCTCCTGGGACCCCAGTGACTGCATCCCTTTCAGGGTGACAGGGTCTATTGTTACGCCCCTGCCTAACAGCATGCAGTCAGAGTAGGAGGAGAAGCAAGAGGAGAGCAAGGTGAAGAGGTCATCATTAGGGAAAAGCAGGTTGTTGTGCTGTGTGAGGAGTCTAACTGTGAGTGAGGCAGGGGGGAGGCAGGAGAGCAGCAGTGTTTCATTTGATTTGCACAGCAGATCATTCCAAATTGGGGGGAGCATCCTCACAAGTTTGCCTCAGGCAGCAAAAAGTCTAGAACTGGCCCTAAGAAGAGCATATTATGGAGGGATCACACTTGGGACCACGGAAAACAACTCATTTCCAGGAGACAGTTTTAGGTTTTTCTTCTGCACATGACAGCCTACTGTCAGCAAAGGGAAATGTGAAAAAGTAGTGCATGCAGGATTTCCACTTGGTGCAAGCCAGCCTATTAATGAACATGGCCTGTACAATCTAGAGCAGGGGTCAGGAACCTTTTGGGCTGAGAGAGCCATAAATGCCACATATTTTAAAATGTAATTCTTTGAGAGCCATACAATATGTTTCAAACTGGCACAGTGTGCAAGCGCAGCAGTGGGCTTATGTCCCTGTTGCCATGGTGATGTGTACACAGTTGATACTCTGGGCAGTGAAAGTGTCAGACGCGTCTTCAGCTTCTCTTGGGTTTCAGCATCATCAGCAATTTCCCCAGACCAGACTTGTGCCAGAGAGAAGAAATACAGACTAACAGCTTGTACAATTAGCTAGCTGACTTGGGGGTTGATTCACTTTGTAGGGCAAGATCCCCGCACTTTGGCCCAATAGGCTGACAGTCAAGTGACAGGCGGGGATTTGGTCGTACAAAGTCACTGGACCTGACAGGGTCCAGTGTGGGACAAGTGGAGCAGCCGTTAGTTTTAGGGGGAGCGCGAGTAAGTTAGTAGTGCATGCTACAGCAGTAGTGTGCTTACTTTGAAAATGTTACTTGTGCTGCCACACTAAGCTGTGCTGCTTGAGAAGTGTAGGTTAGTGCAGTGATTCCCAACCTTTTCCGGCCCGGGGAACACTTTCTGACCATATTTTTCTCCGGGGAACGGCGGGGGGCGTGCGGGTGTTTGCGCGACCTAGTGGACAGTGCCGTGTGTAGCAGGCTATGGGGGGGGGGGAGGCTGGGGTGCGGCTGCATAGCTAGCATAGTTGCCCCAGTATAGGGAGTTTAGTTGCCCCAGTATGGTTAGTATAGTTACCCCAGTATAGTGCCCCAGTATAGCTAGTATAGTGCCCCAGTATAGCTAGTATAGTCCCAGTATGGATAGGTAGTGCCCCAGTATAGGTAGGTAGTGCCCCAGTATAGCCAGTAAAGGGCCCAGTATAGCTAGTATAGTGCCCAGATAGGTAGTATGGTACCCAGTATAGCTAGTATAGTGCCCAGCATACCTAGCATAGTGCCCAGCATAGCTAGCATAGGTAGGTAGTGCCCAGTATAGCTAGTATAGTTGCCCCCAGTGTAGCTAGTTTAGTTGCCCCCAGTATAGCTAGTTTAGTTGCCCCCAGTAAAGCTAGTTTAGTTGCCCCCAGTAAAGCTAGTTTAGTTGCCCCCAGTAAAGCTAGTTTAGTTGCCCCCAGTAAAGCTAGTTTAGTTGCTCCCAGTAAAGCTAGTTTAGTAGCCCCCAGTTTAGCTAGTTTAGTTGCCCCCAGTATAGCTAGTACAGTTCCCCCCAGTATAGATGCCCAGGAGGGGGGGAAGCAACGCTAGAAGGAGGGGCAGTGGAGGCAGCGGTGGGGAGGGGGGAAATATCCCCCCCCTCCCTCACCTGGGACCCCTCCTTCTGCCTCTCTCCCCCTCCATTTAGCGGTGGCAAGTGCAGGGCGGCACGGCGGCGGGGAGACATGCGCAGACTTACCACTTCTGCGTTCCAAGCGCCGGCAGCGTCATGTCGTCAGATCTCCGCCTTCAATGCCGCCCACTGCTCTTCCGCTAATCAGGAAGCACAGTGGGCGGCATTGAAGGCGGAGATCTGACGACATGACGCTGCCGGCGCTTGGAACGCAGAAGTGGTAAGTCTGCGCATGTCTCCCCACCGCCGAGCCGCCCTGCACTTGCCACCGCTAAATGGAGGAGGAGAGAGGCAGAAGGAGGGGTCCCAGGTGAGGGAGGGAGGCAGAAGGAGGGGTCCCAGGTGAGGGAGGGGGGATATTTCCCCCCCTCCCCACCGCTGCCTCCACTGCCCCTCCTTCTAGCGCTGCTTCCCCCCTCCAGCGTACCGCTGCTTCCCCCCTCCAGCGTACTGGACGGCACACCTGGCACCATGCCGCGGCACACCAGTGTGCCGCGGCACAGCGGTTGGGAATCACTGGGTTAGTGAATCAACTCCTACTGACTTGTATGTGAGCCAGATGCAGCCATCAAAAGAGCCATACTGCAATCAGAATGCAATTTTTTTACCTATTATAGCTCTGCTTTTTTTTAACTCAATGATATGGGACGCCCAGTGGAACGTACACAGGCAGCCCCTTTCACAAAAATTATGCTTTCGAAATCTCTTGATGTCGATTCCGCACCGTAATCTCCTATGCAGAAGACCACGATGTGCCATACATAGCACAAGCCCTTTTTAACATTGCATTGGGTGACGCTCTGCCCAGCCAGTACAGAGGAAGAAACTAACTTAAAGCGACATGTTTCTACATAGCATAAAAACTAATATCATCCACTGTGATGTACTAAATTTAGTTTCATGCTTATTTTGTCGTGTTTATATGGAAAATTATCTTCTATCTCTCTTCCAATGCACATAAATCTTACGCTATGCAAATAAATGTGTGAACGGGGCATCATGGGAAATTGTCTAGGGACGTACAACCAATAGAAATCTTCACGCAAAGGAATCGGGGATTCTTTACTGCTGTTTAGCTACGGTGCTTATTACAACAATAATACTGTGTAGGTATTAATATAATCATTACAATAAAAGTACCGTAGATGTGGTAATATTGTAATTATAACAGTACTGTATAGGTGTCAATAAAGTTTGTTGTGTTTCAAAAAAAAAAAGTATGTGTGGCGCATGTGCGGTGTTGTGGTTGAGTGACGTATTTCCGGCGGGTGAAAGAGCGGAGTAGGTGAGAGTATAGAGAGCGCGGTGTGAGCGACGTCCTCGGGGTGTGTGTTACAGGTCTGTACTGCTGCTGTTATTAGCCCATATTGCTTGGCCTCAGCCTGCCAGGAGCGCTTGCTGGTTGTCCCCTGCCCCCTCCGGCTGTACAGGCTGGTGCTATAAGAGGTAGCTGCGTGGGGATAGAGTGTATTACTTTCCCGGGATATGATGTACACGTATGTAGCAGATATCCTGAACGATGAACTGTCCTCACTTAATCTAGAACTAAATTAAGATGCAAAAAAACCCATAAAAAACAAATCGTTGAGAAAACAGTCCTGCTGCGGTGGCTACACTACAGTTTCATAGTCCATTTTCGTAATGCCCTTGGCAAACTAGAAATGCTAGTGACTGGATGGTTCTTCCCCTCCCAGGACATTATCAATCGTAAGGTAACTTTGTGAAAAAAAAACAAAAAAAAAACTTTAGATGTGACTACTATAGCTGCTTGTAGTCCCCTCAAAGAGGGCCAGTCCATCTTTGGAGAGATTACCTTCCAAACTCTGTCACTCCTACTGGCTGTGCCACCCTTTTATTTTGATCCTATTCGAAGTGAGTTATGTGGCAACTTGGTTATGGCTGTGTAGTGATTGGGATGAATTTATAGTGCCAAGAAGACAAATACCAGTATTGGGGTCTCTGTGTGACTGTCCAAATGTCTTTTTCCAGAGCAGGTTTCTGTACTCTCAGCATGTGATGTTTAATATCTACAACTCCCTGGGCTCTGTTGACCCATCTTTACTGGTTAGGATTTTGTCACTGGCACAAGTCGATGCCACACAGGATTTGTGGGAAGTAGGCAGCGTGCCTGGAGAGAGGTTGCAGCAGAGGGAGGCTGGAATGCATTTTTCTTTATCACTCAAAAAAGCCACATTGGCCTCCAGCCATTCAAAACAAGTTGGGTAACCAAATGTCAGAAAATTACAGACTGAAGTATTCACAATGATTTCTGCCTGAAGTTACCACATGCAGAAAAAAAGGGATAAAAGCGTGATATGTCAGTAAAAAAATATTTTAGAGGTAAATTCTGTAAAAAATAAAATAAAAATAAAAGTGCATTGTTTTTCACTATTACCGCAATGTTACTGCATTACTTTACCGACCTATACTCCCACCCGAAGAAAATTTTGTGAATGTGGAAGAAAAACAGTAATTACTGCTGTCAGTAATTTTCTTGTTACACATTTCTTTCCCGTACATGGTATTGTGAATGGAGGCCATTGTGAACTTGCAATGTTTTTTTTTCTGCCAGGTACCCCTCTAGTATTGGCTGCACTTTTCTTTGTCTAGCACTAGAATGTCCTCTAGAAAACCAGTGAAATTAGAGCAACATTGGCCTTAACAGATATGGAGGAAATTACATTTTCTGTTATGAGGGAAACCATAGTGTATGAGACGTATAAGTTAGCCACCCTGGAGACATAAAACACTGGAAATTTACCCAGGGGACTTTTTATTCAGCCAACTCTGAAGCATCTTTCTGGCTTGTGACCTGACAGTCCAAGGCTTCCTGGAACCACCTGGTGATGCAGGAGGCATCACTGCTGGAAAAAGTCAAACACAATGTCCAGCACCTTGTGCATCAGAGATGGCATGCTTTCCTATTTACATGAACCAGTTATGGATTTGTCTGCTTCGTAGGACAGGGAGATTTTATCAATCACTGACTGTGTGGGTAATGCAACCTGATACTAAGTAGAAGTGTAAAAAACATCATATCGTTTCAGCTTTAATTGCAGTACATTGTTGAATACTGGTGTCACCCTTTCACACATTTGTCAGTACTGTTGCATATACTATTCTATATCTAAATTATAATTTCCTTATTTTCTGCCTTGTAAGTTGGGTCTTCAATCTTCTGCTTCCTATTGACTCCAGGCCACAAAGTAGGATATTGTTAATGGCCACTTGTAGTCTAGCCGCAGTCAGTTTTGAAAAGCATTGTTAGTCTTTTTTTATTTTCTACCTTTTAAATCCTAGAGACTATATTTTGTGGTATTAAAGGATACCACAACTGACATGTGGCATAATGAGATAGACATGGGTATGTACAGTGCCTAGCACACAAATAACTATGCTGTGTTCCTTTTTTTCTTTCTCTGCCTGAAAGAGGTAAATATCAGGTATGTAAGTGGCTGACTCAGTCCTGACTCAGACAGGAAGTGACTACAGTGTGACCCTCACTGATAAGAATTTCCCCCTTTTTTTTATCTCTTTCTTGCTCTCAGAAGCCATTTTCTTCTAGGAAAGTGTTTTATAGTTGGAATTTCTCATCAGTGAAGGTCACACTGTAGTCACTTCCTGTCTGAGTCAGGACTGAGTCAGCCACTTACATACCTGATATTTACCTCTTTCAGGCAGAGAAAGAAAAAAAGGAACAGAGCATAGTTATTTGTGTGCTAGGCACTGTACATACCCATGTCTATCTCATTATGCCACATTTCAGTTGTGGTATCCTTTAATGCAGTTTTGCTATTAAAACCCAGCTGAACCAAGGTTTGCCATCTAGAAACTGTAAAAACTCCATGTGCATTGTGAGCATGAGCATGCACTGCTCAGTTTGTTTTTATGCTCATTAGTATGTGTGTGCGCTATGCAATTTTAATTTGGATTAATGAATTCTAGCTACATGCCCCCCCCCCCCCCCCCCCCATATAATCCAAGTCTTTCCCAAGCAGCTCCAGTCATTGTAATTGACTGGGGGTCTCATTTAAATCTTGCTAGGAGACCCCCACAAATCTATCTGCTGTGCTGTTATGTTGAAAAAGGAGTCCTGATAAATTTGTCTTTCAGGCTAGGTTCACAGTGGTCAGTTGCATAATGCACGCGTTATGACAGAACTGCCATGAAGACTGGGCATAGACTTTAATACATAGTCGGCATGCAGCGAGTTAGAATAATGTGATCAGTTACAATGCAGTACTGTGAACAGGCTCATAGAATTCTATGGGCTGTGATATAAAAACAAAAATCGCTTATAGAGTCAAACTGCTTTGTTTGTCATTCTTGCATCAACACGCAATCATGTCCTCACTGATGTGTCCCCATCTTGTGATATTATTGTCCGCAGAGGGCCAGTGACCATGGCGTGTGTGCTGAACGGTCCTACTGCCGTGTGTGATGTCATTACAGAGCTAGATACTCAGCTGGCTGTAAGTAAGAAGAGTGTGAGCATGAGCCTGCTGTATAGTGCTACCCAGTGTCTCAATGCTGTACAGCCTTATTAACCACCTGCAGTGCAGTAATGTGTGTGTATACTAAACTCAACATGCTTCACTGTATAACAATGCTGAGTATCTGCTGTAGAGCATCTAGAAACATCATTTGTGCATCCTGATCGTTAAATGAAATGTGCACAAAAAATGCAGTTTCTAATTTAAAACAGGGCAGTAAGGCATGTGTTCAGTAAGGGTCCTTTTACACTTGGTGCTGTTTGGAACAATCACACGGCAGCAGAAAAGTCGCACTGCATGTTATAGCCATGGGGTGACTCAAGGAAGATAAACTTCTGGGATTACTGCGGAAGTCGCACGGTAACACACTGCAGCTTCTGAGTTACCCAGAGCACTTCTGTCGCATCGTAGGCAGTGTGTCATGTTCCACTTCCTGTAATGGCCAATGTGGTAAGTGTAAAAGGACCCTCAAGGAAATAATTCCATGTCTTTTAAAACTTGTATAGCATTATAAGAATTATTTTATTATTTAGGAAATCTAAAATAAAAAGGAATCCTATCCTACTTTATTTATAGATTTAAGCTGCCAAATACTTTATATTTTTCTTTGGCCAAATTGATTACTCATATTTATTTACTGTAAGCCTTAAAGAGAGTCTGAAGCCAAATTAAATACTTCTTTTTACCTGAAATTGATCTTAAGCATTATCAGCAGTGCTGAAACGCCACATTCCGCTGCAGAACAAGGTCTTTATACCCCCAAGTCCCAGGGCAGAATTCCACGACTTTCAAGGTCGTAGATTTTACTGCCTGGGGAGGCAGAGCTTTGCGCTGTAGCTCTGCCTCTACTGGAGTCAATCTTTACGGATCTCCGCCTCTCCCCGCCCCTCTCAGTGAAAGAAGATTGAGGGGCGGGGAGAGGCGGTGATCGGCAGAGATTGACTCCAGTAGAGGCAGAGCTACAGTGCAAAGCTCTCCCCGATTTTTGTCCCGGGGAACTGGGTGGGTGGGTAAAAAGACCTCGTTCTGCTGCGGCTCAGCAATGCCGATAAGATCCGCTGTCGGCGGACTAATAAGGCTGTTTTTGAACGATCCGCTCAGCGGATCGTTCAGAAACAGCCTTATCAGTCCGCCAACAGCGCGTACACACGCGCTACTGTCGGCTAAAAGACCGCCCAGCAGGAGGCCGCCCAGCGTCGTTGCCGCTGGTAGTGCGTGTGTACGCACCTATAGAGGGGTTAGTATCAGGCAAGCTATCTAATCAATCTCTAGTTTTCCATTTCCTTGCAGGTTTTCACACACAAGGAAAGTATGTTTAAATATTGCATCATTCTTATAAAATAATGCTACTGTTAAAATGCTATTTATATATTTCATGATTTGCTGCTGAATTAGTTCTATGCAGTAGTTCTTTAATTGTAATGATTTCTGCTATCTCTTCAGCTTCTAGGGCCTGGGCCCCACACCCCAAAGCAGCGTGCTGACGTGTCCCGGCTGGGTGAGCTGAGGGGTAAAGCGCTCCAGATTATGAACCAGTTTGGAGCTTCCACGCTCATCAATCTGTCCAATTTCTCAGCTGCCCCTACCATGTCTGCCTCAGCCACAGTGAAGCAAGAGCAAACCATGGCTAACAGCACGGCAGGAAGCAAAGTACCTGGTGCAGCACCCGGAGGAGGACGTGCAAGTCCAGATGCCAATCAGGTGAAAGGCTTTTATTGTTAAATCACCTCTGCAGGTATGATAAGTGACACCTTCCCTGGAGAGTCTCGAGGGCATTGTTTCTGGTGTGAATACCCACCTGTTTTTCTCAATCATCTATGCCATTTTTACACATTCACTGTGCACTAGCAGGCTATTTATCAAAATTCATATCCTTCTAGCCTAGCAAAAATGTTGTGTGCTAGATACAAATGGCTACCAATTAATGTTAGAATAGTCTCTTACTTTGTACACCCTCTGAGCACTTTGTTAGGAGCAGTTTATTAATACTGGGTAGCCCATTTTCCCTTCCTACCTTTAGAATGGCCTTAGATTTTGGTTGTATGGATTAACCTACCACCCGCCAGGAATATTAACACAAAGCAGGATGAGGGTATTCCATCATGCTGAATTGTGGTCCTACTATTTGTGTGTCTTTGTAGAAATTGATATTTATCAGACCATTTGCTACATTTCTACAAACTTGAAGAACCTGTGGCCAATGCAGAATTGGTTTTCTTTTCTTGATTGAGTGTAGTATGTTTACAATCCATTTAATAATAGGCTGGCAAAATTTTAAGTGACCATGCACTATGTTCTTGTTTTTATGACTAGGCAGCCCATGTTTTGTAGCTAAACAATGCTTCTTTACATACATTATGTGGAACAGTTACATTCAGGCCTCATAGTGCATTAATATATTTAAAGGGAAAACTAATTTCTGTTAAACAATTGTCACAAATACACATGGATGTTGCAGGCATCAGTCTATAATTCAAGCTTAGAATTGCCATAAATAAAAATATGCATAGCACTTTGTAACTGTAGCAGCTTAGCTTTCAGCACTGTTGCACTCAGCACTTTTTACTGGGGTCTCCCCTGATGAAGGCCCTTTGGGTGTGAAACATGTAGGGACTTTTGGGGGTCTCTAGTAGTCACTGGTTTACTGCAATTTCAGGTGCATCTGAGTGCAGTGGCCTATACGTTGCATGCCAATGGCCAACACCCATGCTTATCGGTGTTCTAGGCTCTTTTAGCCGGGTGGTCCACCCAGCTAATTTATGTGAGCACCCGGCTGTCATCATCTCACTTCCTCATCCTCCTCCTATGCTGTAAGCAGAGTTGTGCCGGCTCTGCATTCCCCTATTATGCCCCACCCGGCTACCTTTTCATGCCACCCGGGCTGGAGAAAATTTCTGGGGAAAACATTGCTTAGGCACACGTTTAGTGACCACCTGAGCTGTTTGTGTACAGATTTGAATTTCTAGCAAATTTAGATTGTGATATTATAAATTGCGTTTAGATTTGTGATTGTACATTGAGGTGCATCACCATGTATTTTGTGTTTTTCATAGTCCAAAACCTGTCAGATTTTTACTGCTTACTGTAAGTGGCAAACATAGGGAAAAAAAGAATTGTATGGTGCATTTTACTCAGGGAGGTACACCTTAGATCTGTGTTTTCACGTTTTTTTTTGTTTTGTAAACTTTCAACTTTTGGTGATAGTGGTCCTTAAAATTGCCTGTAATGCCTGATATCCGGGAAGTTTGGTAATGGAATTCTTGTTGATCGATTTCAGGTGCTAACTAAGAAGAAGCTTCATGATTTAGTCCGAGAGATTGACCCAAATGAACAGCTAGATGAGGATGTGGAGGAGGTGAGTTTTAAAAATGCAGCACGTGGAAAATAGCTATAGGAAATTGCTTAGTGTCTAAAGATGTTTCTCATTCCAGATGCTTCTACAAATAGCAGATGACTTCATTGAGAGCGTGGTCTCTGCAGCTTGCCAGCTAGCCCGACATCGTAGATCAAACACATTAGAAGTTAAAGATGTTCAGCTTCACTTAGGTAAGTGTTCTTCATTGCAGCCAACAGCAGCCTTGTCATTTCCCTGCAATTTGTTTAAAACATGCTCGCCGGATGCTAAATCCTCTGATCTGTGTGGGATCATTATTCAATCTTAACGTAAACCTGTGTCAAAATGTGTATCGAGTAAGAATCAGGCTTGAGTGATAAATTGTGCCTTCACTTACTAAACTGCTTCCATTGGCCAGCTGTCGCCATCTCTAGTCACGTAATATAGCTGGCATAATTAGTGGGTTCTGGGCTTCAGTTAGCCTAGTATACATCTCAGTGCTTTGGATGTGGAGTGCAGTTATACCTGTTGCCCATGGCAAGCTGTTTTATTTGAAAATCCAGCAAAGTAAAAATTACAGCTGGCAGCAGGGCAAATATTTCAGGTGAACCAACAACCATTCACACATACAATGAATAAGGCAAAAATCAAATCCTACTAACACCAGTTTGCTTTAAAGTTGCTTCTCAATCAAAAGTACCTTTGAAGCTTTTATAGCAGATCTGAAGCAAAGCTGCAAAAAAATTAGATACTCGCCTATGTAGAGGGAAGGCTCTGGATCCCAAACAGAACAGGAGATATACTCCAGTCCTCAAGGGCCATATCCATGCCAGTGTTAAGGATGGACTGAGAAATGTGTTCTACTTGATGAACCACACCTTTTCTGATTCAGTCCCAAATTGAGCTGTGCCAAAAATGGGAGGACCTCACTTGGCCCTTGAGAACTAGAGTCCCATATCCCTGCTATAGAGCCTTCTTGTTCCTTTCTCAGTGCCCTTATTCCACTACTGTTCCCACCATTTAAATTATTCAACCAACTCATCGAATACGCCTTCGGGATGCCTTGTGAGGGCTCACGCATGTGCAGTACGGATGTGCCCGTCTTTGGAAGCACTCGGGACGCAAGTTCTGAAGTCTTCCAAGGAGATACTAAGGCATGGAATTTCAACGGTGGACCTAGGACATGGGGAGAGGATCGGGAAGACTCTATGGCAGAGTTCCCCAACCCTGTCCTCAAGGCCCACCAAAAGTACATGTTTTGCAGAAAATCACAAACCTACACAGGTGGGGTAATTGGTGTCTCAGCAGAGCTGATTAACTACCTCTGTGGATTTCTACAAAACATGCACTGTTGGTGGGCCTTGAGGACAGGGTTGGGGAACTCTGCTCTATGGGATCCAGAGCATTCCCTCTATGTAGGTGAGAATCGTGTGGTGGTATTGGTCCCGAGCAAGGAAAGATTAGAAGCACCCACTTTTTGCTGCTCTAGTGAAAAATCTTCTAAACTTGGACACGGACATCAATATCAGAATTTCCCTATAGCGCATCACCTGGCAAGTTTTTACTGCTGTTTGTGTCCTTATCAGGGATATATTTCACTCACTTCCTGTGCCTCTCATGGTTAGTACAGGTCCCAATACATCTAACGATGATGGGTAGATTTGACCAAGAGAAATCTCTCTCTAATCGAATCTGATTAGAGAGAGATCTGTCGGCTGCCCATACACCGCAGGCCGATTCGCGGTCAATTTCATGCTGAGATCGCTCCTGGAATCGGACTTGTGATGCCGCATCCGGGCCACCTCGCCAACGCTATCCGTTTGTGTTGTCGTCTCTACATCTTGCAGCGTGTATGATTCACTAATGCAATTAATTTCGGCCCGAAATTGGTCGCATTGTCAGACGGGCATGCACTTGGCGGCGGCGATTTTCATCCAATTAAAATCGATTTGGATGGTCAATCGGCCGCCAAGTCGTCTGATGTATGGAAATCTCCCCAGTGGGACACAGATGGCAAACTGACAGAGGTTCTATCTAACCCTTCTTCACAATATCTAAAACTGCAACAACAGTTTAAAGTAGCTGGGCTTTGAAAAAGCATACAGTATTGCAGATATTTTATTATCAAAAGCATGTGTAATATACTGTAGTTTTAGTATATTGTACAGTGGTGCACGTTTGCCTATATGATGTCCTGTTAGTTATTTGAGCAATAGCCTCAGTAAAACCTGTTGCTGCGATCTATATATGTATTACATCACAGAATTTCATATGATGCCTTGCTAATAATGTGCTTTAGCACTGGAGTGCAGTATATGCTTTTATACAAATAGAGATGTAACATAGCAATGTATATGTAAGATTTGTCAACAACATTTCTTTGCACAATGCAGAGCGGCAGTGGAATATGTGGATCCCAGGATTTGGATCAGAAGAGATTAGACCCTACAAAAAGGCATGCACAACTGAGGCTCACAAACAGGTAAGCCTGGTAATCTTATTCATCCCTCTCACTGCTTGTTCTGTTTTGTCACAATACAACCCGGAATTACAACAGATTTCCATTTGGTTTTTCTGTAATGAACTTAATATAGTCCAGATTAGGATTAGGAAGACCAAGGAACACAGTCAGGGACAATTTAGTACATAAGTATAGATGAAGTTTGGGTTAAAAAATACTTCATTTTGAACATCCTATGGAGCAACATTACATCCATTATTTAAAAAATAAAATACAAATTAAAATTATATGGCACCACTATAAACCTGCAGAGAGAAGGCTTCCCACCAAAGTAGGAGATTGGGATAGGCAGAATACAGTACTGCGATAATGTGGAATGGAGGAAAGTTTATGAGGATGGTGGTACTAGTATAGTTTGGATTTAATCATTTTAAGAGCACATGTACTAAGAGGGATATGGTGGCTGCCATATTTATTTCCTTTTCAACGATCCTAATTGCCTGGCTGTAATGCTGATCCTCTACCTCTAATGCTTTTAGCCGTAGGACCTGAACAAGCATGCAGATCAAATGTCTGACTGGATTTGCGGCATGCTTGTTTCAGGTGTGCGATTCAGACACTACTGATTCTTGAAAGTTTACAAGGACTGCCAGGCAACTGGTATTGTTTAAAAGGCAATAAATATGGCAGCCATATCACTAATGCTTCAGGTGTCCTTTATTCAGTCTGTTGTGTTGCTCCCTATCTAGTAGATTAGAAGACTTGAACTTTGATGTTATCCTGCATCTTTTTTGTGATACTTCTTGAAGATAATTCCTGTATGAAAATGTTCATACAACCTTGAGATTTTCAGAACGTTAACCATCTTGGACATAGAAAGGTTTAATGGCATGCATGCTGACTAATGAGCTGCAGGTATTGGCCAGCAATGCATAATGCAGCAGAAGCTGATTGTTTTGCAGTATTAGCCTTGGCTATGACACACAAGACACGGAGTAGCTGCAGCATCTCTATGAGCCTTGTAGTTATGCAGTTGCTTGTGCTACTACTGTATTCAGGTTCATTTAAGGGCTGGTTCACACTTAGCGTTTTTTTCAGCCAGCGATCAGCAAAGCGCTGCTGCCAATGTATCCCTATGGATACATTCACACTGCAGCATTGCATGCAGCGTCTTTGGGGCGATTGTGCTGTGATTCTCGTTTTGATGAACTGGAATCGTAAGCACATTTTGTGTTGAATCAAGATCGCAATTGCCAAGAAGCTCCAAGTGTGAACTAGCCCTAAGCCCTATATGGTTCATGTATACAGGAAATGCACATACGGTGAATGTATGAAGTTAAGTTATTTTTCAGACAGCAGTAGATTAGACCGTCAGTATTTGGCAGTGCTTGCTTCCATCTTTTGAGTTATGGCTTGTAAAATGGTCACCAAATTAAAAAAAAAAAGTTTGCCTTCTTAAAACAGAAGGTATTTACAATTATTCAGGTTGGAGTGAGCTCTGAGACGTCTCCCAGCATAACAGCTGAATATGCAAATCCTCTCTGATGTCCCTGAAAGCTAAACACACCTCCACAACCGCTGGAATGTAGTTTGTCACCTTGTTAATATTACAGAGCCATAATAATCCAACATGTATACAGACTGTTTCGGATTGATTGAACCTCATCAGTGCATAGCATGGATTAATGTGGCTCTATGGGGTAGGACTTAAAGCACCCAGAGTTACAGAGTACCCAGCAAGCCCATGGTGAACCAAAACTCCCAGGAGTGTATTAGGGGCTAAAGAAGACCGAAAAGCCCTCTTACTAAGATGATATGAAAAACAGAAGTTTGCCTTCTTACACATTCCTGGGAGTTCTGGTTCACCATGAGCTTTCTGGGTACTCTTGTATCTCCAAATAAACAGCGTGTTGCATCTTAACCACTTAAGGACCACAGTCTTTTCGCCCCTTAACCACCCTGGCGTTCTATTAAGATCGCCAGGGCAGCTGCATGAGGGTTTTTTTTTAAATAAAAAAAAAAATATTTCATGCAGCCAACTGAAAGTTGGCTGCATGAAAGCCCACTAGATGGCGCTCCGGAGGCGTTCTTCTGATCGCCTCCGGCGCCCGGAATAAACAAGGAAGGCCGCAATGAGCGGCCTTCCTTGTTTTGCTTAGATCGTCGCCATAGCGACGAGCGGAGTGACGTCATGGACGTCAGCCGACGTCCTGACGTCTGCCGCCTCCGATCCAGCCCTTAGCGCTGGCCGGAACTATTTGTTCCGGCTGCGCAGGGCTCAGGCGGCTGGGGGGACCCTCTTTCGCCGCTGCTCGCGGCGGATCGCCGCAGAGCGGCGGCGATCGGGCAGCACACGCGGCTGGCAAAGTGCCGGCTGCGTGTGCTGCTCTTTATTTCATGTAAATCGGCCCAGCAGGGCCTGAGCGGCACCCTCTGGCGGTAATGGACGAGCTGAGCTCGTCCATACCGCTAAGGTGGTTAAGGACCAGAGCCTTTTTCTCCATTCAGACCACTGCAGCTTTCACGGTTTATTGCTCGCTCATACAACCTACCACCTAAATGAATTTTGCCTCCTTTTCTTGTCACTAATACAGCTTTCTTTTGGTGCTATTTGATTGCTGCTGCTAGTTTTACTTTTTATTATATTCATCAAAAAAGACATGAATTTTGGCAAAAAAATTACTTTTTTTTTTTAACTTTCTGTGCTGACATTTTTCAAATAAAGTAAAATTTCCTATACATTTGAACGCGAAAGTTATTCTGCTACATGTCTTTGATTAAAAAAAAAAAAACATTCAGTGTATATTTATTGGATTGGGTAAAAGTTATAGCGTTTACAAACTATGATGCCAAAAGTGAATTTTGCCATTTTCAAGCATCTCTGCCTTTTCTGAGCACCTGTCATGTTTCATGAGGTGCTAAAATTCCAGGATAATATAAATACCCCCCAAATGACCCAATTTTGGAAAGAAGACATCCCAAAGTATTTGAGAGGCATGGTGAGTTCAAAGAAGATTTTATTTTTTGTCACAAGTTAGCGGAAAATGACACTTTGTGGAAAAAAAAAATCCATTTCTGCTAACTTGTGACAAAAAAAAAAAAATGAAATCTGCCACGGACTCACCATAGCCCTCTCTGAATACCTTGAAGTGTCTACTTTCCAAAATGGGGTCATTTGTGGGGTGTATTTACTGTCCTGGCATTTTGGGTGGTGCAAAATTGTAAGCACCTCGGTAAAGCCTAAAGGTGCTCATTGGACGTTGGGCCCCTTAGCGCACCTAGGCTGCAAAAAGGGGTCACACATGTGGTATTGCCGTACTCAGGAGAAGTAGTATAATGTGTTTTGGGGTGTATTTTTACACATACCCATGCTGGGTGGGAGAAATATCTCTGTAAATGACAATCTTTTGATTTTTTTTTTACACACAATTGTCCATTTACAGAGAGATTTCTCCCACCCAGCATGGGTATGTGTACAAATACACCCCAAAACACATTATACTACTTCTCCTGAGTACGGCGATACCACATGTGTGGCACTTTTTTGCACCCTAACTGCGCTAAGGGGCCCAAAGTCCAATGAGTACCTTTAGGATTTCAAGGGTCATTTTGAGACATTTGTTTTCAAGACTACTCCTCACGGTTTAAATGCCAGGACAGTATAGGAGATAGAAAGAGAAGAGGGGCGCTCTAAGTCCGCTGCACCACTATACTATGCATCAATAGGACAGGTCTCACCTGTTTACGATGGGGCTGGCTCTTTCTATCTCCACTACAGTGTTTTCAACGGGAGCAGCCGAGTTCAGAGTGCGGGGGCCTGATCGCTATTTAGGGGCACACACTAGCTCCATATTTCCTAGGACAGTATAGGAACCCCACAAGTGACCCCATTTTAGAAAGAAGACACCCCAAGGTATTCCGTTAGGAGCACGGTGAGTTCATAGAAGATTTTATTTTTTGTCACAAGTAAGCAGAAAATGACACTTTGTGAAAAAAACCAATAAAAATCAATTTCCGCCAACTTGTGACAAAAAATAAAATCTTCTATAAACTCACCGTACTACTAACGGAATACCTTGGGGTGTCTTCTTTCTAAAATGGGGTCATTTGTGGGGTTCCTATACTGTCCTGGCATTTTAGGGGCCCTAAACCGTGAGGAGTAGTCTTGAATCGAAATTTCTCAAAATGACCTGTGAAATCCTAAAGGTACTCATTGGACTTTGGGCCCCTTAGCGCAGTTAGGGTAAAAAAAAGTGCCACATGTGGTATCGCCGTACTCGGGAGAAGTAGTTTAATGTGTTTTGAGGTGTATTTTTACACATACCCATGCTGGGTGGGAGAAATATCTCTGTAAATGACAATCTATTGATTTGTTTTACACACAATTGTCCATTTACAGAGATATTTCTCCCACCCAGCATGGGTATGTGTAAAAATACACCCCAAAACACATTATACTACTTCTCCTGAGTACGGCGATACCACGTGTGACACTTTTTTGCACCCTAACTGCGCTAAGGGGCCCAAAGTCCAATGAGCACCTTCAGGCTTTACAGGGGTGCTTACAATTTAGCACCCCCCCCCACTTGCCAGGACAGTTAACAAACCCCACAAATGACCCAATTTTGGAAAGAATACACTCTAAGGTATTCCATGAGGGCCATGGTGAGTTCATAGAAATTTTTTTTTTTTTTTAACAAGTTAGCGGAAAATGACATTTTGTGAAAAAAAAAACACAATTCTGCTAACTTGTGACAAAAAATAAAATATTCTATGAACTCACCATGCACCTAACGGAATACTTTGGGGTGTCCTCTTTCCAAAATTGCATCATTCGTGGGGTCTGTCCTGGCATTTTAGGGTTTCTGCAATCATTACATGTATGGCCAATATTAGGAGTTTCTGCTATACTCCTTATATTGGGTATACGGGTAATGCACTCTGGGCTGAAAGGAAAAATGAACGTCAAACAATCAATCAATCAATGTGGATGAAAAAATATCTGCCAAAAAAATTTGAAAAAAATAGAGGGGAAGGCGTCTGCCAGGACATAGGAGCTGCCGCCCCAAAAATCCAAACCCACCAGCTCGTATGCCCTGGCAAACCTGATTTATTCATCGATGTGGATGAACAAATCATTGCCAGAGTTCTTTTTTGATACAAAGTGCTTGCCAAAGCATATGAAACCCCAACACCACTCCTCGGCCCATATGCCTCGGCAAACGTATCTTTTTGACTGCGGAGGAGAAATCTCGTCCTGCAGCGCTGCATGCACCGACTTGTGTGTAAGCTGACAGACGCGCAATGTTCTGTCAGGATGCACCATCAGTGCTGCAGCTGGTTAGTTGTTCGCTCGGTCCACCTGGAAGGTTATTGGACGGAAAAAGAGAAAAAAAAATACAAAAAAAAACAAAAAACAAGCAAGCAGCAAAGCAATTGCTTCATTAACATTAATAAACTTTGAACTTTTTTAATAAAAACCTTAACATTGCAAACCAAACATTAACTTCTTTGCTTACCTGTTTTTTTTTGTTGTTTTTTTTTAACTTACCTCCCGAGGACAAACCTCTCCTTCCCCATGGAACAATGTGCGAAGTGCAAATCGCACAGAGTTGTGGCGAAGTACATTACGCAATTTGTCCCAAGTGAAAGGAGAGGTTTCTGGCAGCCCTGTGTATTAGGGTCTCTGGAAACCCGATGTTTGGTTTCACACTGCATATTGACATATCCGGTGGGTCGAGCCCGCCGCACCGTATCGTCCAAAACAGACCTTCAGGCAATTCCACAAGAGTAGCATTCGGCCTAGTAATGAACTGCGTCGCCATAGACTAACATGACTTCCGGACTGATCGATATTGCCACAGAAGCCACGCAGTAACGTAGGCATGCACTAGCGTTAAGTCAAGCACTTCCGGCGTAGGGGGGGGACCGCAAAGTGTGACTTTTGCTAGGCATTTTAACGCATCGCAGCAGTGTGAAATAGCACTGAGAGACCCTTGTGTGCCTACCGCTGTGTGTGGAGTTCCCTACTCTCTAATAGTGTACCTGCTCGTGGTACCTCTCAAAACACTCCCCTAGGCATAGGCCAGGCTGGTCAGGACAGGTGGGACAATAAACAGTGGTGTCACGCCTTATTCCAGCCCTGCTGCAGACACAACGTTTTCTTCGGATTCGGTGACCTGGGGTACTCGGAATTGGATAGGCGTAATGCCTTCCATGCAGCCGGCTAGTTGCATCTCGGGGTTGGGCCACGGCACCTCCTGGATACAGGAGTTCCATCACGATCTGCTTATTAAATTGAATAAACGATCCAGTTCTCCCAGCCTTACTGTAGAGAACAAAGCTGTTGTAAAAAGACACTTTTTTTTATACCAGCGTCTTGTTTTTCGGGCAACTAAATAGGGCGCTAACCTCTGGTCATTGAAGTCCACCCCTCCCATGTTAGTATTATACTCATGGACGACAAGGGGTTTTTCAATGACCTCAGTTCGCCGTTGAATTTCAACTGTTGTGTCTGCGTGAATGGTGGACAGGAAGTAAACCTCCCTCTTGTCCTTCCATTTCACCGCAAGCAGGTCGTCGGCACACAAGGCGGCCCTCTGCCCCCGTTCAAGTCTGGTGGTAATGAGCTGTTGGGGGAAGCCCCGGCTACTAGGCTGCACGGTGCCACAGCATCGGATTTTTTCTATTTTTAAGTGCTGAAAGAGGGCCACACTTGTGTAATAATTGTCCACAAAAAGATGGTACCCCTTCTGGAACAAGGGTGACACCAAGTCCCACACAACCTTTCCACTGCTCCCCAGGTAGTCAGGGCATCCGACCGGCTCCAATTTTGAGTCTTTTCCCTCATAGACCCTAAAATAAGATGTATAGCCTGTGGCCCTTTCACAGAGCTTATACAGTTTCACCCCATACCGGGCGCGCTTGCTTGGGATGTACTGTTTGATGCGAAGGCGCCCGGTAAAGCGTATGAGGGACTCGTCTACGCAGATGTCCTGGTCAGGGGTATAAGCATCTGTAAATCTGGATGACAGATGGTCTATGAGGGGTTGAATTTTGTGGAGCCGGTCAAAAGCAGGGTGGTCACTTCGATGACAGGTTTTGTTGTTATTGAAGTGCAGGAAGCGCAGGATGTTCTCAAATAGTGTCCTGGACATGGCAGCAGAGTACAGGAGAACATGATATGCTGGGTCCGTAGACCAATAAGACCGCAACACATTCTGCTTTACCAGTCCCGTGTGAAGGAGAAGGCCCAAAAAAAATTTAATTTCGGAAACTTGGACTGGTTTCCACCGAAAAGGCTAGGCAAGGAACTTTTCCGGATTGGCGGTTATATATTGTGTGGCCTTACGGTTGGTCTCTGCCACAATTAAGTCTAAGAGATCCTGGGTGAAGAACAGATAGAAAAAGTCTAGGGCCGATCCTAGATTATCTGTCTCCACCTGGACTCCAGACTGGGCGGTGAAAGGGGGAAGTACGGGTGCGGCGGAATCAGGGGATTGCCAATTTGGGTTTGCCAGCACCTCTGGTAAACTAGGGGTAGTACGGGCCCGTCTTCTTGGTGGCTGCGACTGGGATCTTACTGCACGTGCCACCGAACCAGTTTCAACTTCCATGCTGGTGCTCGCCACTTAACCAGGGTCTACGGAAGTACTGGTGCTAGGTCCAGGAGATGTTGTGCTGCTGGTGCTTGCCCCACCATGAAATCTCAGACCAGCACGAACACCACTCTGCTGCCTTTGAGGCCGATCCTGCGCCACCTGCGGTCAAACAACATGTGGTGTGGTACGCCTGGCTTTAGCCGGGACCTCAACCTCGTCATCACTATCGGTCAGTGAGCCACTGCTCAATTCAGGTTCAAACTCTGACCCGGAAGATTCGTCGAATGAGGCGTCCCAATCGTCCTCATCCGACTGGGCCATGTACCTGAGAACCTCCTCATCGGAATACCCCTTTCTTGCCATGGTGGGCTGCTAAATTTAGGGGGTATTCCTCTGAGACTACCCAGAAAAAAAGAGCACCTACCTAGCAAAAGGGAGTATTTGAGAGGTAGAAATCTGTGGTCACTGAGTTTTGATAAAAAAATCAAAACTGATGTTTACAGTGCCACAGCTATTGTACAGTGTTTTTTGCAGTGATCAGAAAAAAAAATTCTGTCACTGCGGTGGGGCGGGCTAAAAGCAAGTGCAGGCGAACGATCAAGCCTGATCGGGCAAACACTGCGTTTTTTTTTTTGTGGATCCTAGTGACCCTAATAGATCTGACTGCGATCAGTAATGATCACTTACAGATACTATATAGTACCAATGTTGATTAGCGACAGTGATGACGCTAATTAGTGACACTGGTGCAGTGGGCTGAGCACTAACTGACACAAAGGGGCCTAGCTAACTGGCCTAACTGCTAACACTAGTGATACTAAAAAAAGTGACAGTTTTCACTGATCACTGTTTTTAGATCACTAGGATAGTGACAGGGGGGGTGGTGGCGAGTGGGGAATCAGAGACAAACAGAAACAATCACAGGACAATCAAAGGCAATCACAGGGCAATCGCAGGCCAATCACAGGGCACTCAATTCACGGGACAATCAAAGCCAAACACGGAACAATCAAAGCCAAACACGGAACAATCAAAGCCGATCACGGGCCAATCAAAGCCGATCACGGGCCAATCAAAGCCGATCACGGGCCAATCAAAGCCGATCACGGGCCAATCAAAGCCGATCACGGGCCAATCAAAGCCGATCACGGGCCAATCAAAGCCAATCACGGGCCAATCAAAGCCAATCACGGGCCAATCAAAGCCAATCACGGGCCAATCAAAGCCAATCACGGGCCAATCAAAGCCAATCACGGGCCAATCAAATACAATTACAGCACAATCAAATACAATTACAGCACAATCAAATACAATGCACTGGGAAGGTGATTGGGGGGGGGGGGGTCTGAGGGCGATCTGAGGGTGTGGGGGGTTGATTAGGTGCCCGCACGGGGCAGACTGGGTCCTGATCTGACACGGGGTGACGATAGGAGATCAGTGAGGGATTACAGGGGAGAATAGATGTAAACAATGCACTTGGGAGGTTATCAGGAGGGGGGGTCTGAGGGTCTGGGTGGGTGATCAGGTGCCCCCAAGGGACAGTTTAGGGTCTGCGCTGATGGGTGGTGGTGACAAGGGGTGATAGACAGGTGATCAGTGGGTCTGCAGCTATATACAGTATACAGGGGGGTGGTCTGGGAGGGGGGTCTGGGGGGGATCTGAGGGTAGGGGGGGTGATTAGGGGGCAGTTAGGGACCTAACCTAGGGGATAGCGTCCCTAGATAGTGACAGGGAGTGATTGATGTGTTTTTAGGTGGGTGGTGGGGTGCAGATACTGGTGTGCTGGGGTGGTCAGGGGGGGGCTCTGAGGGCTGGGGTGGGTGATCGGGTGGTCTGTGTGGGGCAAAGAGTGTTTTGCTACACTTATCCTGATCGCTGCCGTCCTCTCTGATGGTCGCACGACGAGTGACCATCAGCGAAGGAGACAGCCAGTATATTACACTTTATTACAATAACAAAGTGTATTATACTGCTCTGATTGGCCAGATCGCCGCATTTGAAACCCGCCGGCGCTGCTGATTGGCCGGCGGGTTTCCGAGTAGTGTGGGCGGAGCCTATTGCCGCACAGCCACCGCTGATGCCGCCCCCCCGCCGATGGGCGTATTGCGGTCGTTTGGGCCCCGGTCTTTGCCGCCGCCCATCGGCTGGGGGCGGTCTTCAAGTGGTTAAAGGGGTTCTGTAGAATGATTAAAAAAAACTGACACTTACCTGGAGTTTCTATTGGTCCCCTGTAGCTGTCACGTCCCACGCTGTCCTCCTACGATCCTCCTGCCTACGAGCCTGCGCAGTAAGCTCCTGGAGACGGGAGCGGGAGCGTGCATTGTTCGTTTTGTTAGACGAATAATTCACCGGTGCCGGCGGCAGGGAATGGAGGATCGTACGAGGACGGCGCGGGACATTACAGCTGCAGGGGGCTGATAGAATCCCCAGGTAAGTGTCAGTTTGTTTTTAATCACTCCACAGAACCCTTTATGCTTACTTAGTAGTAACATAATTGCATTCATATGTAATGCCTTGAAATTCCCTTTGTATGTGCTAGCATATTGCCATAAATGGTTATTTTATATGAGAGCATTTCCGGGATCCAGCGCTGGCATCCCCGAACAGCGGCAATGTAAATGTTAACCCTCCCTGCTCCAGCACAGTAGCTGCTTTATGATGGGCTCCAGTGGAAATGGTTGGGCCCAATCGGGTCCGCTCTACTGCGCAGGTGACACTTCTACCGAAGCCCATCGAAAAGCCGCTACTGCGCTTTACCCCGGGAAGGTAAGTATTGCAGGTGCTACTACACCACAGCTGGCCAGCTTGTCGGCTCTATTTTCGGGGGCTGCCAGCGCTGGATCTCAAAGGGTGAAGTGAACAGGGGAAGCTTCATTAGGATCCAGAGGCTTTCCCCTTCCGAGGTAAGTTCCCAACAGGGGCTGGGGATTTTTTTTTTTTTTCTATTTTTTTTTTTTTTTTTTTTTTTACAGTGTCTAAGTCTTGTCATGTGCATTTTATTATTTGAACTGTTGTGATGAATATGGATCTGACCAGTTCTTAACTTCTACAGAGAATGGCTTTAATTAAGAAGACACAGAAGAAGTAGATCTCCTGGCTGCGGTCTTCAGTTGGCACTCCTATGTTGACTCCATCACGGCTCTGCAGTGCACTGGTGCAGACGCCATCTCTTCAGAGAAGAGCCCCCTCTTTGGACAGACACTGCACTGCGCCTCTAGTAATGTGGACTTGCCTTTATCAGTCCTACATTGCAGAACCCTCTGGAAGGGAAAATGTTACATTGTCTTTTTTCTTTCCTTTTGTATATACAGTATATATAATAGAAAGTGGTTTGATTAAAGATTGTTATTGTAATTCATGTTTGGTATTTCTGTGGAATTACAGAAAGGATTTCCAGTTAGTAGAAATACTGCAAATTACCTTTTATTATTTATGCATATAGCGCCAACATCTTCTGTAGTTCCGTACACAATACAAAACAGAACTGGAATTCAGAGACATGGTCCTGATTCACATACTGCCCGTAAAACTGCTCACAGCAATTGTACCGGTACGAATGACAGCAGAGTACCGCCTGGTGCGAAGTAAACCATGAGTAGTACATAAACTGCCGCCAGTACTGTGTGCTGCCTGCGCACGGCAACATTACCGGCGGTACGTGAATAGGCATTGATCTTTGTTCATTTTTAGGCTGGAACAGCTGAGTACCTTTATTTACAAGCATACAACTTTTCATGGCTGAAGTGATGTATATTGTTTTTATTATATCTGTATAGACGTTTCCCATTGTTTATGACCATCCAGGCACGGCTGACAAGCCAAATTTTTTTTTGTGCTACTCATTGTCACTTGGTGCAGTTGGGAGTTGTTTGCTTCTCCACCCTCTCTGCTTGGGAATGTACTTGCTGCTTGCCTGAGCTGAATGTGCATGAACTGTGACAGGGCTGCTGGCAGAAAGATCATATTAGGTGGTTCATATTGCATTTACTTCTAGAAGACTTGTTACTGATGTTCTTATCATTTGCCTGATGTTACTCGTTATAGCTGAGAATCCTGCAACTGTCACATGAAAAGGAAACCGACTGCTTTCATAAGTAAGTTACCGGCGGAAAAAATGGCCGCCGCTGTAACAATTTTCCACGCAGTTTATGCGTGTTTGTGTGTACACATTTTCGCATTCGCAAATCAACAGTGATGACTGAAGGGGAAAAAAAATTTGCTTACACATGCAAATTCGCATAAAAAAAAACACCCACTTTTTTCTATACTGATTTGCCTAGTTATATTGGAAACGGGCCCTCGCTGTCAATAGTGTGCAAGCGAGAAGGGAGGCTGGCTGGCATCTTACTATTTTAGTAGTTAGACTGAGCAACTGCCATTCAGGAAATGCTTTTAAAAACAAGAATCCTCCATGAGGAGATGGACTGGCCCAAAACCTGTGAGATTTTATCTGCTTACTTTTTACACTATAGTCTTCCTTTAATACAAATTGTACACAGCCTGGGCTTAGGCCAATCAGAAGAATGTGCACTTTATTGGCCTAGTTCCAAGATGCTTACACTCTGTATTAAATTTACATACAAGCCAGAATTGCATCTTGGCCCTAGTTATTGCTGTAAGGAAGAGACATAATTGAAGTTAGGCAGCAAATTAAGGAAATGACAGAACAAGGATCGTTATAACATTGGAGATCATTCACCTTATACAAGCTCATTTGTCAGAGGTTCACTTAACAGGACCAGAAACTTTAAAGTTAATATAAAGTGAAACTACCCATATCTGCAGAAATTTAATGAAAGTTAAGTTCATGCCTCTGTGCTTACTTTAGCCTCAATTAGTTACTGCTTGAAAAATTGACTTTTGTAGTGATGATCCATCCTTTTACCCTTCCGTTACCTTCCTCTAAGGCAGGGGTCTCAAACTCAATTTACCTGGGGGGCCGCAGGAGGCAAAGTCAGGATGAAGCTGGGCCACATAAGGAATTTCACAATCGCGGCGCATCGCCGCCTCTGCCCACCCCTCTCATTTTTCCTTCACAGAGAGGGGCGGGGAGAGGCGGCGATCCGTGCGGCGATTGATGTCAGGAGGGGTAGAGCTGAAGGTGAAAGCTCTGCCCCTTCCAGGAAATGCCGGTGGATTGCTCCCGGGTGATTTGGGGGCTCTGCAGCCCTCGTTTAGCGGCGGGGATGCGGCGGATTACTTGGGAGCACTGAAGCGAACTATAAGGAAGCTTTTGCCGACGAGGGCCACAAAATATTGTATCGAGGGCCGCGAGTTTGAGACCACTGCTCTAAGGCATACATGTCAAACTCTCAGAGCCCATTAAATGTGGCCCTCAAGTGGTTTTGCCACTTTGCATTTTATTTGGCCCACACTAGACCACCAGGGAGGCTAGATTGAAGATGAAGCCGTAGAACACCAGGAAAGCCATATGGGGGAGGTAGGGGGTAAAGCACCAAACACTAGGGAACTGTATAGGGGAGTGTGGGGCCCTCTAGACACCAGGGAACTGTATAGGGAGTTGGAGGGGGACCATTTTAAAATAGTTTGGCTCTCATACTACATGGAAAAAGGCTTTTCTGTATTCCTTTAGATATCTATATACTGATATATCTAAGAGCCCCCTCTAGTGCACTGGACAGAACATGCAATGGCTGATGCAAATCACTTGTGGGAAATCTCACAGCTTCCTGCCAGACCTACTTCACAGCTGGTGAACCTGATGCTACGTACACACTTCAGATAAAAGTCTTTGTAAAAGGCAAGATCACAGACCAATCTTACCCCCTTCCATGTAGTATGAGAGCCATACTCTACACAGTCTATTCTATTAAGCTGAACTCCCCATCAGCTAAAAATATTTGCAAGATGCTGCACACAAAGATGCTGTACACACGCAACAGATCAGTATCTGCAAAAGATCATTTCCTGCAAAATGCTTTATTAGTCTATCTGCAGGTCTCATACACACCTTGTTTACTGGACAATCATCTGCAGATCATGTCCACCAGGATGGATCTGCAGATGAATGCCTGTTAAACAAGGTGTGTATGAGATCTGCAGATATAGACTATAAGGCTGCTTTCACAGTGGGACGGTACAGGTGCACGTTATAGCAGCCTGTAACGCAGCCCAACTCACAGTAATGAAAAAAATCAATGGGCTGTTCAGTGCCCACGTTGTGTTACAGTGTAACGGTGGACGTTCAAAGAAAGTGCAGCATGCTGTGCGTTATATGTGGTTTTAGCTGCGTTAGACTGCACATGTTCAGTAAGGGGAGAGTCGCTATTGTTCCTAGCTACATGGCTAATTAATATTCACTGCACTGTAGTGTTGTCCAGATCATGAATGATTTGGATCTTTTTTGTGAGTCGAATCATCCGGATCATCACAATGAAGGATTTGGTTCACAGTGGATGTCTGGAAGAAACAGGAACTGCAGCTTCTGTGCACAAGCATAATCTTCCTGCTGCATCTCTCCCTTCCCCATTAACACCCTCAATGTGCCTTCATTCTCCTGCACCTCTCACTCTGCTGCACCTGCTTCCCTAGTAAAATGATTCAATGATCCGATTCGAATCATCCGAATCATTGAAACGATCCGGACTTGCCAGGATAGCACCAAAAGCCTCATAATGGGCTCAATCTGACGTCCAACTTCAACACCACCATGCCTTGCGTTAGGGGCATGTTATGCAACCTTAACGTCCCCTAAAACGCAATGTCTTGGTGTGAAAGAGGCCTAAATGCACTGTGCAGGAAATGATCTTTTGCAGATACTGATCTTTTGAATGTGTTCAGCATCTTTGTGTACATCTTGCAAAGATTTTCTGCTGATGGGGAGTTCAGCTCAATAGAATGGACTGTGCAGAGTATGCTCTCATACTACATGGAAGGGGGTAAAATTGGTCTGTGATCTTGCATTTTCCAGAGACTTATCTCAAGCGTGTATGTAGCATTACTGAGTGGACTTAATGAATTGAAGCACGGTTTTTTTCAGGATATTACTGAACTTTTACCACATGTGGAAAATCTTAGTGAATTTGGGGAAAAAAATGTAAAATACAGAATGTGGTAATTTACCAACCTAAATTATTTTGCCTAACTGCCTTTAGTGAATTGAGGCCAAAGTGTTAAAACCCTAAAGGTGTCTGTGTGTGCATCTACTTCTATAAGTAGGAATCACTGGCCCAGTGCTCACAAACTTGGAGTTCTACCCTGCCCAGATTTCATTTAGTGCCCCATTGCTGATTATTAAGAATTTGAGCAGTGTGTAGGAACAGTGTTCTCCCCAGGCTCTTTTAGCCAGGTACTCCACCCGGCTAGTTTTGGTGAGCACCCGGCTGTCATCGGCTCATCTACTGCTCTGCTGTAAGCAGACTTGTGCAGAAAAGTGCCGGCCTTGCACTCTTTCATCGCGCCCCACCCAGCTACTTTTTCATGCCACCCAGCTGGAAAAAAAATTCTGGGGAGAACATTGAGGAACATTACTCATCTGCATCATCCAGCCAGTTGGTTGCTATATTCCCAATGATCACTGTGGGTTTGTAGGCTACCAGTGTTACCCTGGGGCTTATACAGATGCATCTCCAGAATTGTATTTTAAAATAATTGTCAGCTTGATACCATACAAGTAGTTTGCTTTGAAAAACCGAACATACATAATTTTGTATATAGGATCAATGAACAGAACGTTAATGTATCCGCTGCAAACACAATATCGTTACATTGAGCTCCGTAAAGTTCTTGGCTTGCTCCTGAAACTTCTATATAGATGAGGTGCACAATGTCCCTTATGAGTGGATAGTAGTTACGGTACATCTTACGGTCCACATACACATAGCATTCTGTGCTTGTGTGGTTCTTCCCCAGTTGAGAATCCTGTGCTGTACTCTGCTGGCCCTTCCTCCTTGGACACTCTCAGGAGCTCTCTGCATAGAAGAGATAGGGCTGCAGAGACATTACTTCCAGTCCGTGCAGAAGTCTCTAGATAAGGCGCTTTTAGAGTGTTTGCCAAGTTTTGTGCCTCTTCACGAGTGACATCTCGGTGGTCCTGCAAGTCACTTTTTGTTCCCAGCAGGAAGATAAGCAGAGGATGAGGTTGGGTGCGCTCCATCACCTCCTGGTACCAGTTCTGGATACTTTCAAAAGACTTGCGTGCAGTGAGATCAAATAGGAGGACAACACAAGCAGCATTTCTATAATAAGAGCGGGTTACAGCCCTAGAAACGAGACAAAAGCTGATACGTAACATACTGTAGGGTTGATTTATGAAGACCAGTACAAAGATAAGTGGAGCAAATGTGCTATAGCTCCTCGGTGCAAGCACATCACACTTTAGCTGGTAAAAGAAAAACAAGGCTTTGGCACGGCTGCTCTAGACATCTTTCCTACATTTCCTCCAGTTTACCTTGCGCTGGTCGTGATTAGAGATGGTCAGTAAGATGCAAATCATTCTTCAAATTTTATGCAGCTAGGAAATTGGCTAATCAAAATCCACAGTGCATTTGCTTGCCTGAATTTATAGATGCATTCAATTCACATTACATTTTTCATGCAAAGCTGAATTATTAGCATTTCATTGCCCATCTCTAGTCATGGTACATGAACTTTAAAGGTCCACTATCGCAAAAAATAAATAAATGTACATTTGTACCAGGGCTTTGGAGTTGAGGAGTCTGAGCAATTTTGGGTACCTGGAGTCGGTGGTTTTATAAATTGAGGAGCCTGCGTCGGATGATTTTTGGACCAAATCCACAGCCCTGGTAAGTATTAGACTAAGGAGTTGGAGCCATTTTGGGTACCTGGAGTCAGAGTCAGTCGGTAGTTTCATAAACTGAGTCGTCGGATGATTTTTGTACCGACTCCACAGCCCTGTACCAAAATAAAATGCACTACAATTTTTTTCCTACATGGTATCACTTACAGTAGGTTGTAAAAATCTGATGGAACTGATAGCTTTTTGAATAATCTATCACTTCATGCGGGATTCTTAGGGTTTTCTTTATTTTCGAAAGCACTTACTGAACTGCAGTTGCTCAGTCCAGCTGCCAGAGTAGTGTGCAAGGGAATAAGGAAGGCTGGTTGGTATATATTTGTAGATAGTTTACAGGGTTTGCTTTTGTAAATGATAAAGGAAATACTGAGAATACCCCATGAGGAGATGGACTAGTTCAAAGCCTGTCAGCATTTTACTGTCTATTGTAAATGATAACATAAAAGAAAAGTAACTTGTAGTGCATTTTACTATGGGAGAAATGTACGGTACTACTTAAAGAGGAATTACAGTGAAAATAATGAACAAAAGTGCTTTTTTTTTTTTTTTCTTTTTTACAATAATTCGGTATAACTGATTTAGCCAGTGTTTGCCCATTGTAAAATCTTTCCCTGATTTACATTCCAACATTATCACATGGTGCTATTTTTACTGCTGGCAGGTGATGTCAGTGGAAGGAGGTGCTGCTTGCTTTTTTGGCAGTTGGACCCAGCTGTAAACAGCGGTTATTTCCCACAATGCAATCAGGTTCACAGACAGGAAACCTGGTCCTGACATCACACTGTGGGAGGGGTTTTACCACAATATCAGCCATACAGAGCCCCTTGATGATCCCATTTGTGAAAAGGAAAAGATTTCTCATAGGAAAGGGGGTATCGGCTATCGGTATCGGTATTGGGATGAAGTTCAATTCTTGGTTACGGTTTCTCTTTAAAGAGAACCCGAGGTGGGATTTAATTATGTTAGTGGGGCACAGAGGCTGGTTGTGCACATTAACACCAGCCTCTGTTGCCCCATGGTGTCTCCAGGACCCCCCTGCGCGCCGCTTTACACCCCGCAGTGCTAGCGACACACAGCGTGTCGCCAGCACAATGTTTACCTATGTCGTGTCTGTCAGCGCCGCTCCCCCGCCTCCTCTGTATCAGCACTACCCGCCCGTGGCCCTTCCCTCCCGCTGATTGGAGGGAAGGGACGCGGGCAGGTAGCGCCGATACAGAGGAGGCGGGGAAGCGGCGCTGACAAACACGACATAGGTAAACATTGTGCTGGCGACACGCTGTGTGTCGCTAGCACTGCGGAGGGGATAGCGGCGCGCAGGGGGGTCCTGGAGGCACACCATGGGGCAACAGAGGCTGGTGTTAGTGTGCACAACCAGCCTCTGTGCCCCACTAACAATTAAATCCCACCTCGGGTTCTCTTTAAAGTGACTCTGTAACAAAAATTACAACGTTTTTTCTACCATCCTACAAGTTCCTAAACCTATTCTAATCTGTTCTGGCTCACTGCAGCACTTTGTACTATCACGGTCTCTGTAATAAATCAATGTATCTTTCCCCTGTCAGACTTGTCGGCCTGTGTCTGGAAGGCTGCCAACTCTTCTGTGCTGGTCTGTTCCTCTATGCACACTCCAGTGTGTGTGTATTTACATAAGCCAGCAGCTTCTCTGCTATCTTATCAGTGATAGAAGAGAGCTGGATAAAAATCCTCCTCTGTTAGGCTGTGAAAGTAGCTGCCTGACACATACTGAGGAATTACAAACACAGGCACAGGCAGAGCTGTCTGCAGGAAGCCTGTAATGTTCAGTGCATGAGAGAAGAAGGGGACAGAAGGTAAACACACAAATGATCTTTTGAGATTCAAAAGGAAAGCTGTATACAGCCTGCTTGTGTATGGATGTATTTTCTATGTGTGGACATATTGTACATCAATCTACTTCCTGTTTTGGTGGCCATTTTGTTTGTTTATAAACAAACTATTTAAAACTGTTTTTGACTACTTTTAATGCGGCGGGGAGTGGCGAAATTGTGACAGAGGGTAATAGGAGATGTCCCCTAACACACTGGTATGTTTACTTTTGTGCGATTTTAACAATACAGATTCTCTTTAAGGGGCTGTCTCCACTCGTCAGTTTTTCTGCATGAGTTGTCTGACAGTGCTGCATCGCTGTCAATTGTTTTTCTGCGTGTGAAAAATGCACTGAAGTGTGAACTAGCCCACGGATTAACATTCGTTGCAGTTTTCCTGGGCAGAAATTGCACAGAAAAACTGACGAGTGGAGACAGGCCCTAAAAGCATGTTTAACTGTGTATTTAAATTTTGTAATATTTCACAATGGTGGTCCTTTAACACAAAATTAGAGTGCATTTTTAGCATGCTGTAACAGTAAGGTATAAAGGCAAAAGGACAGCAAACAATATGTGCAGACAGCACAACTTGTGTAAGGCCCCGTTCACACTTGCGGTTCTCTGCCAAACTGACTGGATGACCTGACCGGATCCGAACCGTACGGTTCTGATCCGGATCCGGTCAGTTTGCATCAGGTGTTCATCAGGATGCGATCCGGATCCGTTTGGCAAAAGATAGTAGAAAAGGAATAAAAATGTTGGGGTCTGGGAGGTCAGCAGAAGGTGGACCTGTGGAATCAGGCCCTCCGCTGTTTAGCACTCACCTCCACCTCCGACATACTGCCAACATCTCCAGCACGTTTAAAATCACTGCTGCTCCACTCCAAAATGCTTGCCCATGTGTCCCCATCCAAAATCGCCGCTTCAATACGCATAGGAAGTGGGGTAGAACATCCGGATTTTTAGCCAGTGTGTTGTGCGCTCTCCGGTTCTCATTAGTTTGTATTGGCCGGATGGTGCAGTCCGGCTCCGCTCCGGATACGGCTGCCGGATGAGCCGGCCAAAAAAATAGCGCATGTTGGGTCTTATGCCGGAGTCCGGATCCGGTCCGGACGAATGTGAACGGACGCATAGGCTTTCATTGCTATGCCGTGCGTCCGTTCCGTCCGTTCTGCAAGCGGTCCGGCTCCGGCACGGCGATTCCGGACGGCGACCGCTAATGTGAACCGGGCCTTACTTGCTTAAAGTGGACCTGAACTCTTGCACAGGACAGAAGGAAAGCATGGAGAAGTGCACCCTGCATGTATTTTGTGAGTTTAGCCTGTTTAATTCCGCCTCATCTGTGACTACTCACAAGTTGTAATTTGATCTCTCTGTGTCACTTGACTGCCACGGCAGATAAGCTCATTTGAAGTGCTGAGTTCATGTCCGCTTTAACCCTTGCAACACCTACATTGCTTGTAGTACTCTATTTGCAATTCAGTCACCATTATTTTTTTGCTGTCTAATATCCTTCTAGGAGCAAACTGATCAGTAATTCAAAGTATCATTAGGTGGGTCTTTGGCCAGCACAGATAAGTTTTTACACTGGTGATAAGGTTTATACCAAGAATTCCATCATTCACAATTCTCTCTGCAGTAAAGGTATTTTAATTGCCATATGAAAGGAAATTTTTGGACATTGGAAACTTAAAGGGCAACTGAAGCAAGAGGGATATGGAGGCCAACATATTTATTTCCTTTTATACAATGCACATTGGCTGTCTTGCTGATCCTTTGCCACTAATACTTTTAGCCACAGATCTTCAACAAGCATGCAGCAGATTAGGTGTTTCTGACATTGTCAGATCTGACAGGATTGGCTGCATGCTTGTTTCTGGTGTGATGCAGACACTTAAGCAGCCAAATAGATCAGCAGGGCTGCCAGGCAATGTGTATTGTTTAAAAGGAAATAAATATGGCAGCCTCCATATTCTCACTTCAGTTTCCCTTTAGGGCCCGTTTCCACTTGTGGCGCACACGTTTGCGAGACACTTGGCGGCACTCACGGGTCTGCGGGTATGCAGACGAATCCCATCAGCCGTGCCATGCACCGCTATGGGATTCACAGCCTCCCGCACAACTTCGGATGGAAAAGCCGGCCAAATCGCTAACGCAAGCAATTCGGCCGGTGGCTCTATTACTCCCTATGGCAGAGTTTCCCTGCGCAATTTGCCTGTGGGAAAACTCTGTGGATTTGCCTGCGGGGAAACCACGCAAGTGGACGCGGGCCCTTAAGCTTCATGTTATATAAATCTTTGTTCAGTCTTACACTGGGTTTTGGAGCCTGTTGACCACTAGTACTGAGCGCTAACAAACACTGGGCTGGTGCACAAGAGCAGCTGGCAGGCGCTGAATTCCCCACCTTCAGCTGCATGTCTGAAAGAGGCCTTTTAACAGATCTCCAAGTTCCAGGCAGAACAGCTGTTGCAGTGCTTAGCACTCATCTCACCACCAAAGTTTGCTGAACACAAGCTATGTTTTATTAGAAATGAAGTGCCCAAACTATCCAAAGAACTATGTTCCTAGTGGAGGGTTTTCCTGGACTTTCAATGTTACCTTTAGTCCGCTGAACAGAGGAAGTAAAGGGAAACAACCTGAGTGGTAATCAAAACCTGATGTCTCTAGCTTTTCTCTACACTCCTCAAAACAAACAACAATGGTATATATCCCACATTTTTTTTTATCACTGCCTGGATATCCCAAATATATGGTATTCTCCAACAGGAGGGGTGCATGGTATTTGTACTGACACTTATACATTGTCACATACTTGCTCCTGTTTGATCTCTGCAGTACAGTTACTTTCTGATGCTGTATATGCTTGGGACCACATGAGATCAGAAATCCTCTCATCTTTCCCTGACCAATAAATAAGGAAGTCAACTGGCTGTTGTGTGGTGGTGGTTGTGCTGTACACTGCCCTGTACAAGCCACGAAATCATAAAGCAATAATCACTAATCTGTAGATGTAGAGGACCATACACTACAACCAATCCGTTACACATGGGAGAACAAATGTACATTTTGCTTAGACATGTCTATTTCGCTCACAGTATGTTGGGTGGCAAACGTTTTCCTACAGTATGTACATAATGCATAGAATTGAGCTCACCGGTAACGTTCCTGCCCAGCGGTGTCCCAGAACTGCAGCCTTACTTTCACTCCTTCCTCAGGCTCTTCTATTCGGCAGCAGAAGTCTACCCCCACGGTGGGTCCAGTGGTCTCTGAGAATTCCTCATCTGTGTACCTACGTAATAGGGAAGTCTTCCCCACACCAGAGTCACCCAGGAGCAGAACACGAAACTGGAAGTCCCATGCACATGCCATCCTAGAACAGTTACCTTATATGAAATCTCTGCTGTCCAATTCACTTCCTTCCTCATCGCCCCTCCCCTCCCCCTCAGTTTCTTTATTTGGTCCTGTCTTTTGTTGGGAAGTTTCTTTCAAGTTTCTACTTGCAGATGACATTCCTTTGTCTAATACTCAGCCAGGTTTGTGCAGGCAGCTTGCAATATGATATGCTTCCCTTCTCAGACTAGTTTACAAAATGTCATGCAACTTATATGTTCCTGAATAATTTTCCCTTACAGAGATAATACATACACACTTATGTACATCAATGCTTTGCTAAACACAGTTGTAACGTGAAATCTAAACTCCAGGGTCAGAGATTAAACAAATACTACAGATCAGTGCTCCTTGCACGAAATCTGTATTTTTCCTTTAAAGCGGTATAGTCACCATAAAAATCAAATTTCAACAGCAACTGGTCTGAGTGTATTAAAGGAATACTGTAGGGGGGGCAAAGGGAAAATTAGTTGAACTTACCCGGGACTTCTAATGTTCCCCCGCAGACATCCTGTGCCCGCGCAGCCACTCACCGATGCTTCGGCCCCGCCTCTGGTTCACTTGTGGAATTTAAGACTTTAAAGTCTGAAAACCACTGCGCCTGCGTTGCCGTGTCCTCGCTACCGCTGACATCACCAGGAGTGTACTGGTCAGGCCCAGACCATACTGGGCCTGAGCAGTACACTCCTGGTGACATCAGAGTGAGTGAGGACACGTAAAGGCAGGTGCAGTGGTTTTACGACTTTAAAGTCTGAAATTCCAGAAGTGAACCGGAGGCGGGGCCGGAGCATCAGTGAGTGGCTGCGCGGGCACAGGATGTCTGCGGGGGACCATTAGAAGCCCCAGGTAAGTTCAACTCATTTTCCTCCGACCCCCCTACAGTATTCCTTTAAGTGATAAAGGTGCTAATCCTGCATTCAAAACTTTTTCTGCTGTAATGATTTGGAGTTATCACATACTTAACCACTTCCCGACCGCCGTATATACAATTGGCGGCCGGGAAGTGGACCCCGCAAGGACCGCCGTATTGACAATTGGCGGCGGTCCTTGTAGGGGCATGGGCGGAGCGATCACGTCATCAGTGACGCGATCCTCCGCCTGGCGCCGCTCACCCGCCGCAACATCCCGCCGGCCATACGGAAGCGCCGGCGGGATGTTAACCCGACGATCGCCGCATACAAAGTGTATAATACACTTTGTAATGTTTACAAAGTGTATTATACAGGCTGCCTCCTGCCCTGGTGGTCCCAGTGTCCGAGGGACCACCAGGGCAGGCTGCAGCCACCCTAGTCTGCACCCAAGCACACTGATTTCTCCCCCCCCTGCCCCAGATCGCCCACAGCACCCCTAAGACCCCCCCCCCCCTGCCCACCCCCCAGACCCCTGTTTGCACCCAATCACCCCCCTAATCACCCATCAATAACTCCCTGTCACTATCTAAAAACGCTATTTTTTTTTATCCCCCCCCTGCTCCCTCCTGATCACCCCCCCCACCCCTCAGATTCTCCCCAGACCCCCCCACCCCATGTACTGTATGCATCTATCCCCCCTGATCACCTGTCAATCACCCCCTGTCACTGCCACCCATCAATCAGCCCCTAACCTGCCCCTTGCGGGCAATCTGATCACCCACCCACACCAATAGATTGCCCGCAGATCCGACATCAGATCACCACCCAAGCGCAGCGTTTACCCATCAATCCCGTTAGGAGTATGGCGAGTTCATAGAAGATTTTATTTTTTGTCACAAGTTAGCGGAATTTGATTTTAATTGTGTTTTTTCACAAAGTGTCATTTTCCGCTAACTTTTGACAAAAAATAAAATCTTCTATGAACTCACCATACTCCTAACGGAATACCTTGGGGTGTCTTCTTTCTAAAATGGGGTCATTTGTGGGGTTCCTATACTGCCCTGGCATTTTAGGGGCCCTAAACCGTGAGGAGTAGTCTTGAAACGAAATTACTCAAAATGACCTGTGAAATCCTAAAGGTACTCATTGGACTTTGGGCCCTTTAGCGCAGTTAGGGTGCAAAAAAGTGCCACACATGTGGTATCGCCGTACTCAGGAGAAGTAGAATAATGTGTTTTGGGGTGTATTTTTACACATACCCATGCTGAGTGGGAGAAAGATCTCTGTAAATGGACAATTGTGTGTAAAAAAAATTAACAAATTGTCATTTACAGAGATATTTCTCCCACCCAGCATGGGTATGTGTAAAAATACACCCCAAAACACATTATACTACTTCTCCTGAGTACGGCAATACCACATGTGTGGCACTTTTTTGCAGCCTAACTGCGCTAAGGGGTCCAAAGTCCAATGAGCACCTTTAGGCTTTACAGGGGTGCTTACAATTTAGCACCCCCCAAAATGTCAGGACAGTAAACACACCCCACAAATGACCCCATTTTGGAAAGTAGACCCTTCAAGGTATTCAGAGAGGGGCATGGTGAGTCCGTGGCAGATTTCATTTTTTTTTGTCGCAAGTTAGAAGAAATGGAAACTTTTTTTTTTTTCTTCTCACAAAGTGTCATTTTCCGCTTACTTGTGACAAAAAATAATATCTTCTATGAACTCACTATGCCTCTCAGTGAATACTTTGGGATGTCTTCTTTCCAAAATGGGGTCATTTGGGGGGTATTTATACTATCCTGGAATTCTAGCCCCTCATGAAACATGACAGGGGGTCAGAAAAGTCATAGATGCTTGAAAATGAGAAAATTCACTTTTTGCACCATAGTTTGTAAACGCTATAACTTTTACCCAAACCAATAAATATACACTGAATGGTTTTTTTTTATCAAAAACATGTTTGTCCACATTTTTCGCGCTGCATGTATACAGAAATTTTACTTTATTTGAAAAATGTCAGCACAGAAAGTTAAAAAAATCATTTTTGATGAATATAATAAAAAGTAAAAATCGCAGGAGCAATCAAATAGCACCAAAAGAAAGCTTTATTAGTGACAAGAAAAGGAGCCAAAATTCATTTAGGTGGTAGGTTGTATGAGCGAGCAATAAACCGTGAAAGCTGCAGTGGTCTGAATGGAAAAAAAGTGGCCGGTCCTTAAGGGGTAGAAAGCCCTAGGTCCTCAAGTGGTTAAGGAGCACTGGCCCTTTAGTAGTCGTTGCCAAAGAATTGCATGCTGGGGGTTCTTTTTATCTATAATCTATTCCTCCTCTTCCCTTTATTTCCCTGCCAGCTGCTTATCTGAAACCTAATCCCCTACTCACTTGTATTTACAAGCAAGGCTGAGGCGACTCAGTGATTGGAGGAGACAAGAAAAAAAGTAAAGGGCAGAAATGACATCACGAGTTAGTCTTAACTGTGGGCAAAAGACATGGCCCCCACCAGGAACAGAATTCTTGTCATTTACTTACTAACATATACTGAAATCAAAACGTGGACAGTATAATACATGTGTTATGTAAGTAGATCAAGTATTTATCTACTTATATATATGGTTTTTTTTCCCTGGCATAGTATGGCTGATCCTACTGCTTTAAAGATGGATGTTGGATCAGTCCTGCACACACTGTGTATATCTGCAACAAACTAATTGATATATAGAAGGATCTGCAGGAACTTGTGAACAAAGGATCAGTTGGGAAAACCATGATAGTATTTCTGTTTTTCCAATTGATCAATTACGAATCATAAAATATATTGTATTGATCAATTGCCAGGTGGGGGAGTGCACACAAACTTAATTTTAGCTCATTTTAGATGTGAAAAAACAAATAATTGCTATGTAGCAACATTCTTAATAACACAAAACATCTTCCAATGGCTTTTCAGATGACAAGCTGGAGTATTTAGTGGACCTCGGTTTGAATATCCTATCTTCCTGTTCAGTAAGCCAGCACCTATTCAGTAAGGAGACCTTGGGCAATACCCCCATTAAGGGTCCGCCAGGAGAAAAGCGCAATATAAATATTGTCTACACATGCTGGTTTGGATTCAGCCATGGCAGACGATAATGACCGACATGACCAAGAATCAAGAGACAGACCAGCATGCGTACAGCGGCCGCACCACGTCTGCTAAAGATCTGGCATGCTGGATCATTAGCGACACCCAAAAGCAGAACATGCAGTGCATTGCTAGAAGGGCACACAGCATGCACAATGGTCTGTTGCTTCTTTGCATGCATTACATCACCATAAAGGTTTTTGGTTGCATTATGTACATATAACATATAAAGCAAATAATGCAAAAATCCCAGTGTGAAATTAGCCTATAATCAGCTTTGGTCATTTATGCACAAACTGCAGGTTAGGGGTGAGATTATAAAGGAGAAAGCTGTGACAGCAGCAGAACAGTATGTCAAATAGAATGTCGTTTTTTTTTTCTTATTGGTTTCCGTAATGGCTTATGACAGGGCCAGAAATCCGAATTTGGCACAGCGGCTAGGTCCTGTGTCAGAGTTCACACCAGCTACAGCAGAGTGACTGCTGACTAAGCACACACAGCTTTTGAAATAGATAACAGTAGAACACTATTATCCAGTGCAAATGCTTCAGCAATGAATGCAATCCTGGGACTGACCTAGTAATGATAGCCGCTGGGCAGATCCTTCTGCCTGTTGGTGTATCTTCCTGGGCTTACAAACGGGTCCAAAGCACACACAATGATGGCAGAGCAATGTGTGTGGAGAGAAGCAAATACCCAACCACACACACGGTAGAAAAGCAATGTGCAGATTTTTTTTTTTTAATTTGTGAATTTATTGATTGCATTTCTAATGACACCCTGCATCATGTAATTTAAACTTGCAGATTTCCTTTAAGGTCTATTTTCTGTATCTTCATTCATGCCCTAAAAGGTTATAAGTAAAACATCATCATCTTCTCAACCTACCTCTGCACCGGAAATAACCACAAATGTCAATGATCTCCCCGTAACTTCAGCCACCCAAGCTCTCCTCTCACTCAAGTGCTGCTCCCTCACACACTGCTCCACAGATTGCCAGTTGCCAAATGGATCCACTTCAAATTTATTTTACCTACAAGCTATTCACAAACGTTCTCCTCCATACATCTCTTCACGTATATCAAAATACCACACCAGCTGTAACCCACGATCTGCAAACAACCTTCTTAATCCCCCACTAGAATCAAATCCTAACATTCATGAATACAGGACTTCTCAGGATTCTATCCCCTGATCTAGAACCCAACAACATATTCACTACACTCCAACTTTTGAGTCATTTAAAGGCAGCCTTAAAACTTACCTATTCAGTCAAGAGTATAAGGTTATATGAAGGCACACTGTGAGCAATGTCTACCTCCAGCAAAATGTACAGCTCACTGGCAATTAATAGGCTTGTGCACTACTCAGGATGGTCATCCGGACTACAAATTTACTTCTTTTGCTTGGCAGTTATTCCACTTTGTATTTTATCTTCTTGACAAAAGGCCAACCAACCAAAAACGGTCTAGAGATGCCGCACCCTTTACTTTGGTCTGGAATGATGTGGTTGTTAACTTTATGTTTATAAATAACTACAGGATGTGGCTGATCTGAAGTTGTCTTGATCACAAGTTTTGTAAATAAGATTACCTTAAATGACAATCCCTAAGAACTGCAAGTTTCCTTACATTTTAGTAATACTAATAGAGTAGAGACTTGAATACTGGCCAAGGAAGTAGAAAAGAAACTGCCAGAGCTAGAAAGGAAAATATTGTGGATGATTCTTGAGCAGAGCTTGTGGATAGAAGATAAAGAGTCATCTTCCAAGGATGCAATAGGAGAGAAATGCTGAGAAAAGGTTTGTAGCAGGTACACAAATAAGGAGAAAACCAGTGACTAAAGCAAGGATGGAAAAATTAAATGGTGAAGGATATGGAAAACTCAGGGCTGGAAAAGGAAAGTAGGGGATGGAGAAGAATGGGTAACTATGGCACAGTTTCCTCAAGGACTGCAGGGACCAGGGTTAAAATATTAATTCTTGCATTGTATATTGAACAAAAGGGATTTTTGTTTCGTTTTAGGCAGGGGTCACACTTGCCAAAATGGTGTTGATTGTTCTGCTCTGCAAAAAACGGGAAAATACACATAATGCAATGCGCCTTTTCCTGCTGCAGAAAAAAAAAACGGCATTGCTGCTTTTTCTCACAACACGTGCTATTCCCTATTGTGATTCCCTATTGTGAACAGTCGGCTACTCTTAACCGACACTTCAGATTCAGCTGTGGAAGTGTGATCCCTGGCTGAAAGTAATCCTGAAGTGAGGAAACTCACTTCAGGTTTTTCCTCACTTCAGGTTTGATACTTATCTAAGTCAAACAGCTCTTTGGAACTCGTAACATCCCTGAGTAGTTATGAAGAGGAGCGCATGCATACTGCGCAGCACAGATTCGCTCATCCTCTAAACTACTTGGGGAGGAACTGAACATGCATAGTTTACATGCTTGACTTGCTGTAGCTTTTATTGGTCCCATTTCAAGCTGCAAAACATCTGAAAGCAAGCTGGAACTATTTGCAGCCCACTGACTACCTGTTAAGTTTTGTTCCAGAAAAGGCCACTGGTACTGAAGAACAAGGTTTCCACAGAAAAATCCATTCTTACCTGCTAGAAATCCCCTTTTCATCTTAGCTCCATCCCATCTCACATTACCACCAGAGAAGTAGCTGACCCAGGTGTGTCTGGTGAGGTGAATTTGGGGAAATTCTCCAAGCCCATTTTATTTATACAGTAATCAGGAAAAGAAAACACCGCTAGGTATTGCTACAGTGATTTGTGACATAGAAAGTCAGAATCTACTGAAAACAAAATGCTAATTGGATATTATCCCAGCCACACGGAATGCATTTTGTGCCTGGATTTCAGTACCTGACATTCAATACAATAATGGAAAGTCCTGTGTTTAGTTCATTTAAACACTGTAAATGGTTATTTCCTTGACATCATTGATAGATTTGTAGAGCATTATGGTCATGAATTTAATAAAGATTTCATAAAATAAGTGAAAGGTCTGCTTTATATTGCCACATTTCAGAAATGAAGGGCCAAATAAGATTTTACACTTAATGAAGACATAAGAGGACCCCCATCTGACATTCATTAACGACTGGATCAGTAAATAAAATGTGTATGAGGACAGAAAGATCAAAGCCCTAGTTCAGGCCTGTGTTATTTAATATATTTTGTGTGCAATATATCAGTGTGCAGTGCACAGAGTTTGTGCATTGCATGCAAACAATTTGTAGGTCACTTTTATCCTATAATTCTACTTGGCTTGCTGTGTTTGCAAAGCTGTCTTCCAGTGCGATGTCAGATGCTGCTAGGCTAGACTGAGCAGAAGTCTATGTTCTGCCCAAACACCTCCCCGCATCCAATCACTGTGTGAAGTAGACAGGGAGAAACTGGGAGAGAACACTAGCTTGTAGTTCCCTGTGAATACAGAGCTGACCCTGCCCACCTACTACCTGTGACCCAATGCAGGGTGCAGAGGGAGAAGGTGGGCATGACCTAGCAATAACTCGGTTCTGGAGAGGCCACTCCCACTCTCCTGGAGCACCATATTTGTGAAGAGATCTCCAGAACATGTGACTGACTTGTCTAAAGTGAATGTCTATGGAACAGTTGCATCAAACATGGAAATGTGTTTGTAATGGCGTAATCCAATATTCATCTTTACTAACCATGAAAAATCCAGGAGGTTAAACTAGAGCCTAACAATAAAACGCTTACAGCCATACTTTGCCTAAAATAATGTTTCTTTTTTATTCTCATTGTTAAAACACAGATCAAGACAAACTGATATACAGACACTGATCCTATCCAAGTATACATATATATACACATACATACACACTTTCAGGGGAGAAAAAAAAAAGCAAAAACACGCGTTCCAGTTGTGAGATCTCCCTTGCAATGTCAGAGACGTATGGTACACATATATACATACAGTATCTCTCAGTAAATTTTTACTAATGCACGCTAACTGTTTACAGTAAGGCATAGTGTTTTATTTGCATTATTCTCAGTGTAAGAATTGTCAAAACTTTCATGTTTCTAAAGCCATACTTCTGACACTGGATCTCTAGTATTACAGGTCAGACAGGATGTTAAAAAATGTGCAAGTAGTGACATAGTGTAATAAAGGTAGAAGCGTTTGGTTTTTCCACTTAAAAACAAAGAGTAGATGGCAGATTCTAATTGTTCTTACTACCAAATTGTCAGATTGCAATTCTGTTCTCCCCCCACCCCAAGACTCTCTTCATAGGCAACTGCTTGACACATGCTTCATGAAATCATCCCAGATCACCCATAGATAATCTATTAGGTCTGTATGGATGAGCCTTAATATCAAGTTTCACCAGGGAATGAATAGAGACATTCACCTCAGTGCAGTCCTGAGGCAAGGTTCTTAGTGCTAACGTAAGGGAAGGACCAGGCCTCCATATTTTATTTTAAGTATAAAATATTCTTTTGGAGAATTAAAAAAGTAAAGATTTAAGACCCCACTGGTTTTGTGAGTTATTTATGACTACTTTCAAAATTATGGTCCAATACATTTAAATAGTCCATTCAGCTGACAGTGATATTTCAGTTGTAGATGGGATCTCTCAAGCTGGTTCACCCCGCAAGCTGCTTCTTCCTTGGATAGTCCCACCATTTCTGTTCAGTAAAAAAAAAAAAATATCCCACAGGGAATACAGGAGCACCTTAGAAATCTCATAAGAGGCTTTCAAACATCTTGCCACCTGAGTTCCTCAGAGACCGAGTTTAATGGTTTAACCACTTCTCATCTACCAATAACTTAAAAATCCATTTTGGGTGGACCAAACCTTTAATGAGACCATAAGACCCTACAAAATCTACTTTAAAAAAGATATTGAAATCAAAACATCCCTGAGAGACATGTTGAAACTATGGAAGACCTGCCTATATAGGTAATTAAACTCTTCCCTGGTAGACAAAGCATGGTATGGGTCCACAATTCAAAATACAGCAGGAAAAACAATACAAAAAGATAGGGCCTGCCTTAGACTTCTCAGCAGCAGCATTAAGGCACTGTGACTTTGTAAGACACCGGAGAAAATGTCTTTAGTGGAAATGATCCTGAATGCTGACGAAAGTTAATCATTACTGAGTGAGGTGCACAGTGTTTTAGCTACGTTGTTGAAGTCCATCGTACGAAATAAGAAACGCATGGGATGTGGGCTCATTCTTTGATATCACTACAGTCTTTGCAGGCGCAGGAATGAGGTACATCAGCCAGAGGAAAGGCTTACAATTGGCACAGCTTGTGTACGCAGGTAAGTGCTTCTGGCCCCTTACGGATCCCGTCTCTTGAGGCAACGTGATTAAGGCCGATGGAACCTGGACAAGAAAGATTTTTAATTGCAGTGCACAGATGAGACTAACATGCTGTGATGCTCAGCAGAAGACTCACCGTGTGTAGTGTTTACTCTCCTCATGGACATCCATTTCTGTGCTCTTGAAGTCATTCAATTCCTTGCGTATTGCAGCCTTCAACGCAAAAATAAAGATGAGTTACATATAAATCATATAACTAAGTGCCCCAGCGATAGACTGGTCACTTGCAATAGACTGCATAATTTACAACAGCCAATTCAAAATTGGGCAATACGACTAAGGATTTATGTATAAATGAGACTTTACCCCAAAATTAGTCTGCTTATTATCAGAGTATTGTAAAGGCACACCAGTCCTAATGGCCGAGCATAAGGAGGACATAATGTAGACATGCGAGGGGGGTTGCGTGCACATAAGGTGACATAGGGGCATGCTTGTCAAAAGGTTGGACGCACGGGACTGCCAAGGGATACAAGGTGCCTACATTTTGTTATAAGAGGAGTCATGGGGGCCACAAGTATGTATGCTGCATATGAAATCTCAAGGCTTTTGATTTCTGCATTTGTTAATATTAGGGAATGCCCAAGAACCAACATTTTTGGGAAGGGTTCGTTCCTCCAGGAATAAAAGGTTTAGAAAGGCTGATCTAGCAGAACCATCCCGCCACTCCTGAATGTGCTATCACTCAACCCACTCAGGACTGACAGAACCTCATCAGTCAATAGTAGAAGACTAGCCTTTATGGATCATATTTAGTACAAATATAAGAAGTGATATGGACACTTGCAACATAAAATAAACATAAGTAAATGAAAGCACACTAGGCATATTTTCAGTGTCTACTGTCTATTTCATACAGGGTCCCAAGTAACCTGCAATGAGTAAAGTTGGCCATACACGTAAATTTCCACCCAATGTTCCAAAACGATCGATTTCTTTCTGAAAGGAGTCAATTCCTACCACCCACTGCACATTGATCTTTAATAGATTCCAGCAGGGAATCTATGGAAAATCAATAGAACTGCAGCATTGCTCTGTTGGACACTATGGGCCATTGACCTACCGCCACTCCGGCCCCGCTCCCAATCGACCTAGATCTTGTCCAATAAATACCATCAATCAGACATTTTGTTGAGTCTATTCCTTTCAGATTGATTGAATCTGCTGGAAATCCAACAGGGAAATCATTAAGCGTATGGCCACCTTAAGAGGAACATTGCTCAGCTACAAAGTACAGCTCCGTCATGTCTCTTCCTGGAATCCATCAATACAACACAAAGCTATTAACATAATCCTGGGCACTAGTCCTCTTTGGAGATTCTTTGCCTGGGAAACACCCTCCAAAAGTTCTTGTTAGGGCCGGTTCACATTGACGCTTGGCGGCGTCTACTGTCAAGCGTTTGGGACCCATCGGCTACACTCTCCCATTCAAGTGAATGGGAGCGTTTAGAATTGCGCGGTTACCGTCTATTACATAAACGCGGCGTTCTGATCCCGATTTAACGCATCATTTCGGCCGTCCCTAGAAGCCGCATGCAACGTCCAGGGACGGCTAGCCGGCGTGGCTTCATGTCCCCCTGCGAGGACGAGAAACGCCGATCGCGACGATCTCCGTACTGCCGCCACCGAACGAGACGTCACAGGACGACGCAACTTCCTGGCCGCCCCAACGCTGCCTGCCGCCCGTGTGAACTGGCCCTTAAGAAGCACTTTGGAAGTGGACCATAGTTTAGAGCCAACAGCTAATTTTAGTTTAGTAAAGAACATAAATAGCACCCAAACAAGCCTTTCTTCAAACACTGCCCTGCTTGTAGGCTCTCCTACATGCAGAATCCTGACTGACAGACTTAAAGTGACAGAAATATGAAGGGTGCTATTTTATACCTGTTAAATACTAAACTGTTGTTTTGGGGCTTCAATAGTCTCAGGTGCAACAAGTATGCTGCCAGTGGAGTCAGTACACCTGATCTACACACTCAATGCAGGGCAGTGACTCAATGCAACCCTTTTATTAAAAATAAAAAAGGTTACATAGTTATATAGTTAGTTGGGTTGAAAAACAAAAGATGTCTGTCCATCAAATTCAACCAGAAACTAATGCATTCTTATAAAAATATGCTATTGCTACTTATAAATAAGCATTGGGTGCACTGCATCTTTTCTCCTGAAAAGCACTCCCTTTCAATTCACTGTGGTCACATAAAAGTGGAGTATAAGCCTAAGGCTTGGTTCACATTTGATTTAAAAACATATCTGTGGCTTCGTTTTGGGGACCAGATCAAAACCGGAGCCACAGATACAAATGTTAAAAATAGTGGCCGTCTTCACTCACTTCAAAAACTGATCCGTGGGCGATCCGGGGATCCACTTTAAAAAACTGAACGGAGGGTCCGGATTTGCAGGGTTTTTACGGACCCCGAAAACATGCAGGAGTAGTGAAAATGCAAAAACGCATCTCCCTTTGCACAGACAGCTGTGGAAACATAAGCAAATCCGTTTCCAGTGTACAAAGCCCTGTCTGTGGGTGGGGAGTGGGCCGACATGCTGGAGGGGGTAGCAAGCAGGAAGGGGGGCAACGGGCACAGTGGGGAGGTCTGCCAGATCCAACCGATGGATCAATGTGCCCAACTATCATGCAGGTTGGAACATGTGTGTACAAGTCTGTTGAACAACTTTGTTGGTTTTGAATGCAGACATGTTGTGCAGTTTGTCATTTAGCTTGTGCACATTGGTTGTTTAGTTGGTTGGCATGTGTGTGTGCTTGTCGTGTAAACAACGTGTTGTGCGGTTGGTCAGGTTGTCCATTATGAGTCTTTACACACCATGGCAGTCTCTTACCTTATCAGCAGGGGTGAGCTTAGTCCAGGGCTTATCAGCTCTTCTATCATAATCATGGGCATCTGTCACCTCAACGTACTCATTAAACCGAAGAATTTTCCTTGCCAGCAGCTCGGCCACAGTGGGTCTTTGACTGAGCTACACAAAGAAACGAGAGGTAAATAATACAAAATACTGTTTATCATTATCCACATTTCAGTACACAGGTTAAGGCTGCTTACAAACTAAGACGTTACAGGCGCACGTTAGTGCAGCCTGTAACGCTCCCCCAACGCACAGCAATGTAACACAAGTGGGCTGTTCACACTGCCCACGTTGCGTTACATGTAACGCTGCACGTTCTTCCGAAAGTGCAGCATACTGTAGCGTTACAGCGGCTTAAGCCGCGTTAGACTGTTTGCACATGCTCAGTCATGTTGGGGAGGAGCGGAGAGCGGCCAGGCACATGGCTAATTAATATTCACTGCACGTTGTGACGTGCAGGGTTTACTTCTTGGTGCGGCCGCTCTGTGCGGCGATTAGCCGGCGGGACCACGTGATGCCGCATGCGTCCAAGAGTACGCATCACGGCATCACGGACGCCAAAGTGAGCTGCATAACGAGGCTCACTCTGACGTCCACATCAAAGAGCACCAGGCCTTGCGTTAGGTGCAGGTTATGCGACCTTAACGTAGCACCTAACGCAACGTCTTGGTGTGCAAGTAGCCTAAAAGAAAAAAAAACTGGAGTAAAACCCAAAGCAACCTAAGCATGTTTCTTCTGACAGATGCAACCTAATTACCGGTACTTGATTATCCATTCCAAATGTGGATGAGGTGTGAGAAGAAGTACCTATGACCTTATATGTTCCCCTTGTAATCAATACGCACCACAGAACTGTGTATCCTACACCAGTAACATTTTGGAAGGCAGACAGTAAAAGTGATGATTAACCTGCTCCTGACTTCAGACTACCACTGAGACCCGACTACCACTGCTGCAACACCAGCTGGTATACAGATGTTGGGTTTCCGGTCATTCAAAATGACTGGAATGGTGTGAGGTTCATTTATTTTTACATATAAAAATGTTACATAACATTATCTATGAGTATTTACTAACTGCAGTCAGCAGGTAGATGTGACAAATTCATAAGAGACCCTAAAGCTTAGTATTTAGCCACGTTATTAAACTCACACACAGCGTCACCTGCCCTGCACCCCATCAGAGGCCTAGGGGGCCCTCCAGGTAAGATAGCTCACAAGTCACGTAGCAAACTTGTTTCTGCAATCTGGGTAACAATGAACAGAGGTTAGGAGGGGGCATGAGACAGACTGCATGTGGCACCCCTGCAAACACGTAATTGCATTGTTTTGTGGGTACAATATCTCTTTGCAGGATACAAAATATAGTGTAGTCAGTTTCAGCCCTTGCTACTTCTGTACTGCAGATGCAATTGCACATCCTGTGCCTTTAAATTTGCTGAGAGACCTTCCCTGCAGCCATTTATATGCCAGGTGCTGCTTGATCTGAGCATCTACCATTTCATTTACTCTCTGGTCACAATAAGGATCCTGTTTCCCTGCATAAATCAGCTATTAGGAATGGTCATCAGAATCAAGCAGTTTCAGCACATTTGTCTGAGGCCAGACATTCAATTTCCCAAATGATATTTCAGGTGCTGGATACTGTTCTTCCCTAGAGATGGGGAAAAGATCAGGAGAAATGGAGAGTGGATAATTATATTATAAGCACTGTCCCTTGTGGGGTTACACAGGGAGCATGATCTGCCTTCAGTTATTGCTTCTTTTTTTAGCTTACACGTTTCCTCCTTGTTTGGGTCTTTTATCCACTGCCCTACCTATTTTTTGCCTATTAGGTGAACAGAATTACTGGTTCACGCATAAGAAGGTGTCCAGTCCTGTGCTGTCAGTTTTTGACAATTGGCATCAGTTTGGTATGTGTTTCCATGGCTATGTTCACAGATAAATCTGTACATATTCTGTCCTGTCAGTTTTGTATGCGTTTCTATGGCTGTGTTCACTCATAAATGGTGTAGCATAGGTATTTGGGTTTGTTTTTATGATTGCATTCATTTCTCATACCACTAGAGGGAGGAAGTCTACATGATTATGCTCAATGACCAACTATAATTACAGAGAACTGCTATTCTTACCAAGGCAGACAAAGCTGCCTCATGGCTGTACATGTAACAGGAGTCCTGGCACTTGGCTGCAATTCAGGAGGACCTTCATGCATCACTGAAGCATGTGCGCTCATCCAGTGATCTGCATCCAACCTTGCTCAACCACCTTCCCCTGCTACGTTCATCCTTCCTCATGTGTGTGGCAATCTTTACAACGTTTTATTAGAATTAGGTCTACATCTCCCACAGAGATAATGTATCCCAGAGCAGCACAGCATAAGACAATACATTTCATGTCAGTAGATTTATGTGGTAGTGTAATAAGTTAAACGCTACCACATAGAGAACACCTTGTTCATTAAAGGGACTCCGAGCTCAGAAAAAAAAGGAAAGTTGTACTCACCAGGGGCTTTTTCCAGCCCAGTGCTGGTCGGGAGGTCCCACGCCGGCGTCCTGGCTCCTCTCCTTCTCCCCGCTCCGGAATGGCTGGCAGGCCGCAGCCCGGGCGACACTCTCCCGAGTGTCGGGCTGCTTCTTCCGCATATGACGCGGATTACGTCACACGCCGGCCGCCTCGCGTCATCACGGCGGCCGGCGTGAAAGTACTGCGCATGCGCGAACAAAGCGCGCATGCGCAGTACTTTCACGCTGGCCGCCGTGATGACGCGAGGCGGCCGGCGTGTGACATAATCCGCGTCATATGCGGAAGAAGCAGCCCGACACTCGGGAGAGTGTCGCCCGGGCTGCGGCCTGCCAGCCATTCCGGAGCGGGGAGAAGGAGAGGAGCCAGGACGCCGGCGTGGGACCTCCCGCCCAGCACAGGGCTGGAAAAAGCCCCTGGTGAGTACAACTTTCCTTTTTTTTCTGAGCTCGGAGTCCCTTTAACCTCCCTGGCGTTTTGATTCCATGCGGCGCACGGCCACGGGAGGTTTTTCTTTTTACCTAATTTTTGTTTTTTTCATGCAGCTAGCCTATCGCTAGCTACATGATTCCCCACTCCCTGCTCTCTCCCTCCCACCCTTCCGATCGCCGCTGGCGTGAATACCTACCAGGAATTCCCGTTCTGAACGGGATTTCCTGCAGGGCTTCCCCCGTCACAACGAACGGAATGACGTCATCCCGATCTACCTCATAGCACAGCCTGGCGGTGATTGGCCAGGCTGCGCAAGGGGTCTGCAGGGGGCCCTCTTTCGCGGCGGATCGGCGGCGAGTGGCAGGTAGCGGCGATCGGTTAAGACACGCAGCTAGCAAAGTGCTAGTTGCGTGTATAAAGAAAAAAAATTATGCAAATCGTCCCACCAGGGCCTGAGCAGTGCACTGCGACGTTACTGGACGAGCTGAGCTCGTCCATAACGCCTAGGTGGTTAAGAGACATAAGAAAAGAATGCTGAGTGCACAATTACATTTTAATCATTAGACAGATACCTTACGGGTCAGTCGCCTCTTTATTTCACGTTTCTCTGCTAGCCGGTCTGCTTCATTCTTTTCTGTAAAACAGTTATCAGAATGACATATCAATCCCCTGTATACACCACTCTGCAGGAAAGGACAACGGCAAGCTCACGATGCACAGTGTAGCGTTTGACGAGGCACATTGCTGGGCTGGAAGTTGAAGCTTACACAACAGACATGCTCACAGTTTGTTCTTTCCTGCAGCAAATGTCCTCCTGTACAGGCATTAAATACCTATTGTCCGAAACACTCATGAGTGTTTGTTTCGGGTGGCTCTTTAACAACAAGCACTGAACAGATATGGTGCTTGGCTCCTATCCGGGCAGTCTGTTCTGCTCTAAAGAGAGGGGAACTCTACCCATCGTCATTTGTCAACCTGATCGTATTAATCGTTAACTATAATTGTTGCAATTTCTCTTCCTCCTTTTTGTCAGACGTAACTGGTGCAACTTTGGTTGCACTCAGATTAATGGAATTGAACCACTTTTCATATCGATCCCATCAATCAGATTGGATTGGTTAGCGGCGGGAAGACGAGCAAGCACAAACCACTGTGGGGGCAGCCAGATCACCGAAGGGGAGTCAAACAACGTTGGGGGACACAGTTTATGTTTTTAGGCGAAATGGCTGGACTTACAATACAACTAGGTTCTAGTGTTTCTTCAATACGGCGTTATCCTTCTGTATGAAACCGCTGTTTAGTCAAGAATGGACATATCATAAAGCCAGGTAGCTCATCTTTAAATGGCATCTTAAAGTGACACTGTAGTGAGAGGGATATGGAGGCTGCCATATCACACCTGAAGTGAGGAATATGGAGGCTGACTTTCTATTTCCTTTTAAACAATACAGATTACCTGGCCTTCCTGCTGACTCTCTGCCTCTAATACTTTTAGCCATTCTCCGCATCCCTCTCGCTTCACAGCTGATTGAAATCTTTGCTCTACTGCCTTTTATCCTTGCCAGAATTCAATCTCGTCACCACACGCTCCCAAAGCTATGGTTTCCTCTACACACAACTGTCTAAGGACATTTCATTGGCTCCTGACTCCTGTGATCATTGTGAGCCAATCATCGCAATCACTAATGAAAAGTGAAAAAAAAAAAAAGGCCGGGGAGTGTGAGATTAGGGTGATTATGTATCCGTTTTTTTTTTTTTTTAACTCATTTCCCTGGGGGTCCCACTCCTGTCCTCCCTCCCTCACCTCAGGTGGGCCCACTCCTGTAATGCGTGGTGGAATACAATGCAAGGAACCGGCGGACTGAAGCAGACGCTAGATGTTCAGTCTTCCGGTCTACACTGTCTCCTCTGTAATGACACTCTCGCGCTACTTCCTGATTCAGCACGAGCAGCGTTATTACAGAGGAGACTGCATGGACCTGAAGACTAATTTCCTCTGCTTCAGCCCGCCGGACACTTGCCTTGTATTCCACCGCGCGTTACAGGAGGGGAGTCCCCGAGGCGAGGGAGGGAGGATAGCACTCGGGCTCCCCTCCTTAGCAGGTAATTATGATATTTTGTATGTTCTGGTCAAATCTGCCGACACTGTATGTTCTGGTCAAATCTGCCGACACTGTATGTTCTGGTCAAATCTGCCGACACTGTATGTTCTGGTCAAATCTGCCGACACTGTATGCTCTGGTCAAATCTGCCGACACTGTGTTCTGGTCAAATCTGCCGACACTGTGTGTTCTGGTCAAATCTGCCGACACTGTGTGTTCTGGTCAAATCTGCCGACACTGTGTGTTCTGGTCAAATCTGTCGACACTGTGTGTTCTGGTCAAATCTGCCGACACTGTGTGTTCTGGTCAAATCTGCCGACACTGTGTGTTCTGGTCAAATCTGCCGACACTGTGTGTTCTGGTCAAATCTGCCGACACTGTGTGTTCTGTTCAAATCTGCCGACACTGTGTGTTCTGGTCAAATCTGCCGACACTGTGTGTTCTGGTCAAATCTGCCGACACTGTGTGTTCTGGTCAAATCTGCCGACACTGTGTGTTCTGGTCAAATCTGCCGACACTGTGTGTTCTGGTCAAATCTGCCGACACTGTGTGTTCTGGTCAAATCTGCCGACACTGTGTGTTCTGGTCAAATCTGCCGACACTGTGTGTTCTGGTCAAATCTGCCGACACTGTGTGTTCTGGTCAAATCTGACGACACTGTATGTTCTGGTCAAATCTGACGACACTGTATGTTCTGGTCAAATCTGCCGACACTGTATGTTCTGGTCAAATCTGCCGACACTGTATGTTCTGGTCAAATCTGCCGACACTGTATGTTCTGGTCAAATCTGCCGACACTGTATGTTCTGGTCAAATCTGCCGACACTGTATGTTCTGGTCAAATCTGCCGACACTGTGTGTTCTGGTCAAATCTGCCGACATTGTGTATGTTCTGGTCAAATCTGCCGACATTGTGTATGTTCTGGTCAAATCTGCCGACATTGTGTATGTTCTGGTCAAATCTGCAGACACTGTGTATGTTTTGATTGAACAGATTTTCTAGTCAAGTCTGCCGACATGATTGAACGTATTTTCTGATCAAATCTGATCACATTACGTGTATTTTCTGGTGAAAGCTGATCACATTACGTGTATTTTCTGGAGAAAAGCTGCGCAATTATGTGAATCAATTTTCTGGGGAAAGTATCACTAAAACTTGGGCCCACTGTCTTTGCATTGTATTTTTAACCATTTCAGCCCGCAGGTATTTTTCACCTTATGCATCAGAGCAATTTTCACCTCCCATTCATTCGCTAATAACTTTATCACTACTTATCACAATTTATTGATCTATATCTTGATTTTTTCACCACTAATTAGGCTTTCTTTGGGTGGTACATTTTGCTAAGAATTATTTATTTATAAATGCATTTTAACAGGATTAATAAGAAAAAAAATGGAAAAAATTCATTATTTCTCAGTTTTCGGCCATTATAGCTTTAAAATAATCCACGCTACCATAATTAAAACCTATGTATTTTATTTGCCAGTTTGTCTCAGTTTTTATACCATTTAAATTTAGTCCCTATCACAATGTATGGCGCCAATATTTTATTTGAAAATAAGGGTGCACTGCTTCCGTTTGGCGTCCATCACTATTTACAAGCTTATAATTTAAAAAATATTTGTAGTATACCCTCTTCAAATGCATATTTAAAAAGTTCAGACCCTTAGGTAATTTTTTTTTTTTTTATTGTATTTTTTTTTTCCGATAAAAAAATGTATTTGGGTAATACTTTGGTGTGGGACATAAACAGTTAATTTTTAATGTTATATGTGTAAATTGCAATGTAAAAAATATGTAGATGTAGTTTTACTATTTGGCCACAAGATGGCCACCTTCATTTTTGTTTTCCCTCCTTGTACTCCCCGCTAAGCGGAAGTACAAGGGGGATGCAGAAATTTTTCCGGGCAGAACAACTGAAGCCTCATGTGTGAGCGCTTCGGTTTTTCTGCGGGGGACAGGGATCGGTGATCGGGAACCATGCTCCCGTTCACTGATCCCAGGGCTACCAGGGGACACCACGGGGGCGCACCAGGGATAGCGCGCGGGAGAGCAGCAGAGCAGCCGCTCGGACGTGAGCTTCACGTCCGGGCGGCAGAAATGGTTAAATTACAGTTAGCCCCGCCCTCATCTGGCCATGCCCATTTTTCTACGTGCGCCGCAGGGTTTTTTTTATGCCCCCTGCAAATTTCTGTCTGCTCCCTCATATGTGCTTGTCTAGAACCGGCCCTGGCTCTCTCCCTTAAGAGGCCAGAGCCTGAGCATCCCCAAAGAGTTAAATAGTGCCAATTGCCTGGGAGTCTTGCCGATTCTCTTGACTGCAGTAGTATCTGAATCACACACCTGAAACAAGCATGTGGCTAATATGGCCTTTAATCACAGCACCTGATGTTCAGCCTCATTGGGGTCTGCAGCTAAAAGTATAAGACACAGGATCAGCAGGACAGCCAGGAAATTAACATAAAAGAAAAAAAAAAACAAGCTTCACATCCTTCTCAATACAATGTTCCTTAGGCTGAAGTATTAAATGTAAAAATCTATGATTTGTATAATGTATACATCTACATTATTATTATTATACTGACCTTGCTATATGCTGCTCTGTATTATTTAACATTTGCTCTGCTTTATTTAACTTTGTTGTGCTTTAAACTTTCTAGTGTAGTGTGCAGTAATGGTGTAAATGTCATATTTGATGATTTGCTGCTACAAAATAAATATATCCCCCAATGAAACTTACGTTGTAAGATGTTCCTCTGCTCCAGCTCCTCTGCTGAGGGTCTCTGGCTCAGCCTACGATTCAGCTGTGAGCCAATCTGATGTCGGATCTGATTCCACTCTTCCCGACTGCGATGAGGTAACTCAGGCGGCTGTGGTTCACCAGGGCTGCCTTTACCTCCTCCGAGTTTCATTGCTAGAGTATCCTTTCTTTTCACCTTATTGGCTAATGAACCTGAAAGGAAATTTACAGTTACACGAATGAACAGTAAAGGAATCTAGGACTGTGTTTCCTTGGAACAAAATTTTTCTTCATAGCAACCTACCACATACAACCTGGATTAGACCTTTCCATAAATCTGACTGGGATTGGGGGCATCGCCTGATTGCTGCCTCCTTGGATGCATTTTGCCACTGTACTAAGAAATTTTCCTTATTGCCAAATGGTCCTATGACACCTATTTTACGCAACTCCAACTTTACTCCTGGCCTTAGTGATGGCTTCCAAAGCAATTGGTCACTTTCGCGCTCTCCTAGAATAGGAGATTTTCTCACTAATGGTCGACTTAGTCCATATGACTTGTAAAGCCTTGACCTCTCACACCTCGATCTTACAGAGGAAGTATCTCCAAATATCTCATTTTATTAAGCCCAAAAGCTTGACAGAACATCTGCACAAATCCTACATAGCCACATGATTTCTTTGCTCTGTGACTTATTCAGCATGGTCATCGACACAAAATTACTACCCTTTCAAAGTGAGTGGCATTCTGCACTGGGTAGACAGCTGTCAGATGCACAATGGGAACAGATCTATCTTCGTGCTCTTAAGTTGTCCCAGAATGTTTCTATGCAAGAATAAAGTTACAAATTAATGTACACCCACTGATGGAGAGTGGTAGTTAGATAACAATTTTCCTAAAATATGGGGGGGGGGGGGGGGGGGGGTTACCTGGCCTGATATCTTATGGAGTCAGGGGAAAGGGGATTGGGGGAGGTGGAAGACACTATGGCCCATATGCAATTCACTTTTTCTCCTGAGTTTTCTCCGAAGTGATATTTTCACACCTTGTCATAAAATGCTTTTTAAACCACCATTAAGCAAGAAAATACTCAAAATAATGTTGGTACTACTTTTTCACCTACTTTTGTGTACTTTTTCAATTGTAAAATAATGAAAATTTATTTTAAAGAGACAATGAAAATTATCTCCTAGGAAATAACTCAGGAGAAAAACTTTATTGCATATGGGTCCTGGAGTTCTGACTGATTCTCAACAGGCAAGGTTGGATTACTGGTTTTCTTTATAATGCATGTCTTGTTTTCTGTTCTTTTGCTTTATGTGTGTGGAGAGATGTCTACTGTCTAGGGCTGTCTGACCATGGTCTAGACCTGTAGCGAAGATGGACCATTTGCTTGGTTATGCAATTAGTTATGCTTTAATTAGTTGACTTATGAAGTATATGATATTATTTTCTTATTATGACTTTATACTATGTAACAGTGCTGACTGTTGTAGATTTTGCTATTGGTTGTACTGTTAAAACTTTATAAAAACCTTTCAATAAAAATTAAGGAAAAAAAAACATGGAGACATTGAGCCTCACATATGAAAGTGTTGAGTCTTTAACCACTTCAGCCTTCAGTCGTTTTCACTTTATGCATCCGAGCAATGTTCACCTCCCATTCATTAGCCTATAACTTTATCACTACTTATCACAATGAACTGATCTAAATCTTGTTTTTTCCGCCACCAATTAGGCTTTCTTTGGGTGGTACATTTTGCTAAGAGCCACTTTACTGTAAATGCATTTTAACAGGAAGAATAAGAAAAAAATGGAAAAAAAAATCATTATTTCTCAGTTTTCAGCCATTATAGTTTTAAAATAATACATGCCTCCACAATTAAAACTCACGTATTGTATTTGCCCATATGTCCCGGTTATTACACCGTTAAAATTATGTCCCTATCACAATGTATGGCGACAATATTTTATTTGGAAATAAAAGTGCATTTTTTCCGTTTTGCATCTATCACTATTTACAAGTTTAGAATAAAAAAAAAATAGAAATATTTCATCTTTACATTGATATTTAAAAAGTTTAGACCCTTAGGTAAATATTTACATGTTTTTTTTTATTATTGTAATGGTTTTTGTGTTTTTTTTGTTTTTTTATATTAAACATTTTATTTGGGTATTTTTTGGGAGGGTGGGATGTAAACAGTACTTTTATAATGTAAATGTGTGTTGAGTTTTATTTTTTTTACTTTTAGTTGTAGTTTTACTTTTTGGCCACAAGATGGCGGCCATGAGTTTGTTTACATGACGTCACTCTAAGCGTAACATACGCTTACGCATGGGGGACGCAACAGCCAGAAAAAGTGGAGCTTCTGAGAGAAGCTGGCGCTTTTTCTGCGGGGGAGAAGAATCAGTGATTGGGCACCATAGCCCGATTCACTGATTCGTGGGCTAACGTTCCGCGCCCGGGAGCGCGTGTGCACGCGCGCGATCGGCCGCGGGAGCGTGCGGACGCGCACATGGCCTCCTGGGCGTAGCTAGTACGTCCAGGAGGCCAAAGTAGTTAAACTCAAGTTCTACTATGACAGCTTTCTTCAGATGCTGCTGGAATGGACAGTGACATCCTGGCATATATAAACTGTCAAAAGACAAATCATACAAATGCTAGAAGCTGGACTCTCACTAAGCAGGTCTCTTCCTACCAAGTCTTACCTTTTGTCTTAACGTTGTCCATTAACAGCAATAGTTTATAAATGCCTGGCTAACTTCTCTTTTCCCAGCAAAAGAAACCTCTCCTGGGACTTGACTTAGCAGTAGGGAATTCTGCTACTCTTCTTTAGTAGGCAACCATCGTTACTGATGTGACCTGGAGAATTTGCCACATTGGGTTTCACCATTACAATGAAACCAGGAAAATCTAGGAGCTCAGATCTAAATCTGCCAGCAATCAATAGCAAACCATTGGATGAGCTCCTCATTCAACCATAAAAGGAATACAGATACATTAGTTCGTTCCAAGGTGTCTTAGGGATGGGATCCACTAGAGCATTTTTGGCAGTGTTTTGGGATTGCTTTCAAATCACTAGCGATTTCCCAAAATGCTTTGCCAATTCAAGTGGGTGAAACGAATCCCACTGAAGAGATTACAATTAGAGGAATCCCAATTGCAGGACACGCAGCATTTTGGGAGCGTTTGTGTTGTAATGTATTGGAGCACGGTAATTGCTTCTAAAATTGATTACAAAGCGCTACCACAAAATCACTGGGTCCCAGCCCTTAATTACCATTCACTTTACTCTAATCTTTCAGAAAAAAAGAGACTGCAGTCTTTACAGGCTATACTGGAAGGGAACGGTTTACTATAGCAGCTTTTAGTACTGCAGGAGTATTTTCTGTTAAACAGGGAAGTATCTGAATTGTTCTTTACATCATTGTTCTGAAGTGGTTGAACACAAGCACTTAGAGAACCTGAGGCAAAAACAACTACAACAATCACATACTTACCTAATGAGAGGAAAGCCTCTGGATCCTTCAGTGGCTTTCCACGCTGTCTTCTGGTCCTCTACCCCTGCATGGGACCCTCCAGATGATCGGGGCCAGGCTTCTCTTCTGGCATGAGCATGGCCGTGCTGCAGCCATGAATACGGCCAGCCTGCACAGGTGCATAAGTGGTTGCGGCTTACTGTGCAGGCACAGCCATACTCACGCAGGCGTAGTAGAACCGCGCTCATGTTTGATGTGGAGCAGGGCCCCAATCATGTTACTGGCAAGCCCTTGTCTGTAATCTTTGGAGGGTCCACAAGCAGCAACGGGGGATCGGAGAACACCGTGGGAAGACTCAATGTGATCCAGAGGCTTCCCTGCTCTTAGGCAAGTATGTGGTTTTTGAAGTTAATTACACCTCAGGTACATTTTAAGCACTAAAACAGAAAAAGAGGAACAACATCAGTCAATATATATCTCAATTTTAACATTAAAGATCATACACACAAACTTACTTGTTTGCCCTTCATCTTCCTCCTCCTCCTCTTCATCTTCTTCTCTATACAATATAGGTCCCTCTGAATCACTGTCACTAACACCTCCATCCTCCTCTTCCTCCTGGACTGATGGAGGAATGTAGCTTGGTATTATAGTAACAGAAGGTGCATCACCAATGTATACCCGTGACGCATGAGAATCTGAGGTTTCTGCAGATAAATCTTCCTCTTCTAAGCTCATGTCTTCCTCATCGTCATCATCATCAGGCCTAGAGAGTGACAAAAATAACATAAGATGCTAAGAGAGAAGTATTACCTAGCTTGAAAACGTAACTAAGTCCTCAACATGTAAAATAAATAAAGGTTTAGTAAGTAAAGAACAATGAGACTCACACTTTAAGAAGTTCAATTGTGATGGGCAGGGATCTTACTCTTGTCCTCTCCTCACCAGATGTTACTTCATTTGGAAGAAATAAGAGGGAGTGTGCCCTCTGAGTGTTGTCTACAGGCAAGGGCTGGGGGCTGTTGAGAGCCTGCTGAATGCGTATATGAAGAGGCACAAAAGGCACATTAGTTGGTATTTGTTCTTTCTCCTGCTCCTTTCCGAGAGGGGCTTCCACTGGTGGGGGATTTTCAGGAGCTTGGGAAGGCAAAGTAGGTGCTGGCGCTGGCAGTGTTGGAGATAGCAGAGAAGGTGCAGGTGGTTCATTTATAGCAGGTGGCGGGAGTGAGATGGAACGAGTTGTCCTGTCTTTGTTGCTCACAGCATCTGAAGTGGTAGGTGGTACTTGTTTTGGAGGAAGTGGTGGAGAAGGACGGGAACCAGCTGGGGACAACGTGTTTCCTGCCAAGGCCTGGCAAAGCTCCGCTAAAAAGTTCAGCAAGTATTATTAAATGGTTAGCTAACAAAAACATTTCAGGTACACAAATTAGCAAAGTACAAACACTGACATAGCACTACTTAGCAATTCAATCTTCATTGGCAATTCAATCTTCATTGGCAGTTTAATTTATAACAACTAGCCTGAGTCTCCACTACTTAAAAACACAAATTAATTGACCTTTCTTTATAATTTTTATTTTAAAATTGAGGAGTTTCAAATAATTCAAATAAAAGGGTCCCTTTATTAAAAAACAAAACATCAAAGGTATAAATGTACATCATACTTATGCAACCAAAATAGCACTGTCTGCGGGCTACAAAGCTACTAGCAGCACTTTACATCACACTGCAAGAACAGCTCTGCCAACCTTCAAGGCGGGAAAAACACATTTTCTGTATTAAAGCCACTGTTCAGGCATAAGTGTTTTCTTAGATCTGTGTAGTCACGTTGTAGCTGGCCATGTTCATGCAAAAGCTTGTAACTTAGTACTTAATACACACTTGAGATAAAAGTCTTTGGAGAAGGCAAGATCACAGACCAATTTTACCCCATTCCATGTAGTATGAGAGCCATACTCTACACAGTCTATTCTATTGAGCTGAACACCCCATCAGATAAAAATCTTTGCAAGATGCTGTACACAGATCTGTTCCTGCAAAAGATCCTTTCCTGTAAAATGCATTCATAGTCTATATCTGCAGATCTTCATACACACCTTGTTTAACAGACATTCATCTGCAGATCAGATCCACCAGGATAGAACTTCAGATCTGCAGATGATTGTCAGATGTGCAGATGAATGTCTGTTAAACAAGTTGTGTATGAAGATCTGCAGATATCGTAGACTATGAATGCATTTTGCAGGAAAGGATCTTTTGCAGGAACAGATCTTTTGCAGGTACTGATCTTTTGAATGTGTACGAGCATCTTTGTGTCCAGCATCTTACAAAGATTTCTGTCTGATGGGGAGTTCAGCTCCATAGAATAGACTGTGTAGGTATAGCTCTCATACTACATGGAATGGGGTAAAATTGGTCTGTGATCTTTCATTTTCCAAAGACTTTTATCTCAACTGTGTATGTAGCCTTAGCTGATGCTATATAAATTACTTGATAAATATCTGGTAAGGAATCTGGATACTCACACTTTATGCACTCACTGACAGAGGCAGGGGAGGACTGGGACCTTTTGGCATGGGGGGAAAAACAAACTAGAGGCCTGTTATCATGGCAGCCCCAGCCCAAATGACATCACACACGCACCCCACGTCATATATGCCAGTAGTCACGTGGAGCGCCAATGCGGAAATACAGCAAGGACACTCTAGGGACAGTGTGACGGGTAAAGTACAGGCACATAATACATTTTGAGGGACAATGGCTGGGGTTTACGTCGTGTCTAACATTCGTGGTTATCGCCCGCCGTGATTATCGTACCTGACAACCACATGGGCCCAAAATTTCCCAACATTTCAGATCGATACATTCAACCAATTTCCACCCACATTTTTTATCCGATTTGATAATATCAAATAGTTGATCGTCTGTCAAGTCAACAGATGTATAGCCACTTCAATTCCCCAAGGCTCATTCCTCCCCCCCCCCACACTTATGTCCTTCCTTTCACCACCATCTCTACTAATCCCTCAAACAAGCCCCTCTTCCATCTCGGATGTCCCCTCCCCCTTTACTTGACCACCATCTCCCTCAGTCAGTTAACATCTTTACTGACCTCCCTCCTGGCACCATGTTCCCTGCTTCGCTTATGCTAATTTCCAAAGTTTCAGTACCCCTTCGTCCATCACTTTTTCACTCTCCCCCTCCCCCCAACATTCATGCCTTGCTTACCTGATTTTTATTGGTGGTCAGTGGCAGTGCATCTCTGCCTGCCCACGACCCACCTTACTATAGTATAAAACCCTACAGGCCACATCCATACTCAGTACTGACAGATGGAAAAGTCATTATGATTCGATCATAGTGAAATAATCTGTCAGTAACAATTGATGTATGTATGGCCAGCTTTAGGTTATGGTTTCTAATAACAAGAATAGAAAGAGAAGGCAAAGCAGGTGGTTTTGGTGCACGGCGCTCAGCACCAGTTACCCAAACCAGGAGCCCCATAGCAGCAATAATAAGCTGCGCGGGGCACGTAAGGGTAATTCGGGGCTCAGGTGATCGCCGTACTCCAAATTACACCTCCTTTCGAGTTACGACGACTCAGAGGGGGAATAGTATTTAACACCACTCGTATTTAACACCACTTTAGTAGCAACAGGAAGAGCAGTCATTCGGCGCTCTCGGTGCCCAACTCGCAGCGCACAAATACTAAGGGCTCAGATACACTATACGTGCTTTCTGAGAACTTTTAGCCATCAGAGCTTTCTGAGAGTTTTTTTTTTAAAACGCTCCCATTGATTTACATTAAAATCACGGTAAAATTGCAATAGTGGTAAAATCACTCAGAAATGCGCTTATAGTGTGTCTGAGCCCTTATGCAGAGAAGGGGATAAAGTGAGAGAATAGCTGAAAGAGAGGGAAGAAGATATTTGCCTCACCAGGATTGCACTTTTATTTAGCTTTCCTATATGACAAGACGACACAGACACCCAGCACTAGGGGAAGAGGGAAACAAAGGTGAATGAGGGAGGGCTGGTGCACACCAAGAGCGATTTGAAAAGTGCTTGACTAATGTTACTTTATGAGGGTGTTCTCACAGCAGCATTGTGATTTTTTTAAGAATCGCAAACACGTTGCATGAAGCATTTTTCAGAGCGATTTATTCAAAAATCGCTTCACAAAATCGCACTCACAAATTGCTAGTGATTGCTATTGTAATTTTGGCATGCACTAGCCCAGAGAGAGGAGGAGTGGAGAGAAATTGAAAATAGCCTGAGAAGGAGCAGAGAGCTTATCTGTATTGCAGTCCTACATTAGACAGAGACTTCTTGCCTGTAATCTGACTCCTGTCCCTGCCAGTCTCACGTGCAAGTCAGAAAGCAGCCCTCCTGGAATCTAGGGACTGTCAAAAACTTTTCAACTTGTTTAACACCTCTTCCACGCGTGCAATCATAACATAGGGGAGAGACCAGACAGATTTTTGACCACGGACCCTCCAGGCAAGCTCTGCATCATGCTGTGTATATTTGCCAGCTTGCCTGCCCTCTAATTGCACTTTTATCAGCTAGTCCAATGTTTCACATTGCCTTACAACAACAAACCTGAATACACCAGGCATTGGACCAGCCCTAAATAACTAAATAAAAGACGGCCTGGGGGGCAATCGCCCCCCTTTCCCCCCGGCCAGTCCGCGCCTGCTGACAGGGCTGTGGAGTCGGTACAAAAATCATCAGGCTCCGAAGTTTATGAAACCACCAACTTTGATTACCCAAAATTGCTCTCACTCCTCGACTCCGGCTCCTTAGGCCTCATTCACACTATGTCCGCTTTTGTCCACTTTTTATCAGCACATCAATATTACAGATTAATAAATGTTGCTGAAAAGTGGACTGAAGGAAATTGGTTCCATCACTACCTGCACTCAAGTTTGTGGAGAGGCATTAAATGACTGGGTTGCTATACTATCACCAAAGCAGTGGGCAGAAGGACAGGGTTGGAAGGATATCACTTGATGGAGAAACTAGTCAAAAACATTGCTATTTAACTGGGGGACAATTGACCTGAAAGAGGGGAAGCAGAGACTGGAAGGAGTCTTTCTGGGGAGGTAAGTGCCTTTTTCACACATTCGTTTTTATATTTTGCTTTTTGTTCTTGTTCAACACTATTGGTATTGTTCCCTTAAAGAGACTCTGTAACGACAAAAAGATCCCCTGGGGGGTACTCACATCGGGTGGGGGAAGCCTCAGGATCCTAATGAGGCTTCCCACGCCGTCCTCTGTCCCACGGAGGTCTCGCTGCAGCCCTCCGAACAGCCGGCGACTGTGCCGACTGTTCAATTCAATATTTACCTTTGCAGGCTCCAGCGGGGGCGCTGTGGCTGCTTTCGCTCCGAAGGAGGCGGAAATACCCGATCTCAGTCGGGTCCGCTCTACTGCGCAGGCGCCGGAGACTTGCGCCTGCGCAGTAGAGCGGACCCGACTGAGATCGGGTATTTCCGCCTCCTTCGGAGCGAAAGCAGCCAGAGCGCCTGCGCAGGAGCCTGCAAAGGTAAATATTACGTCACCGCTGTACGGAGGGCTACAGCGAGACCCCCGAGGGACGGCAGACGGCGTGGGAAGCCTCATTAGGATCCTGAGGCTTCCCCCATCCGAGGTGAGTACCCCCCAGGGGACGTTTTAACGTTACAGATTCTCTTTAAAGAGAATCTGTACTCTAAAATTCTTACAATAAAAAGCATACCATTCTATTTATGTTCTCCTGGGCCCCTCTGTGCTGTTTCTGCCACTCCCTGCTGCGATCCTGGCTTGTAATTGCCAGTTTTAGGCAGTGTTTACAAACAAAAGACATGGCATGTGATAGGCTGAGAGGAGCTCAGTCTTTGACTCATACAGAGCCTGCAGGGGGAGTGGAGAGGGTGTGTATAGCTTCTATCCTATCACAAGCAGACCAGCACATTCCTGCCTGAGTCCGACAAAGCCGTCAGAGGAAAGATGATTAGATTATATAACAGAGATAATACAGCCACTGTGCAACTAGGAAAGGCTGCAGTAAGACAGACCACATTAGAACAGGTATAGGAACTTATAGGATAGAAGAAATAAGGCTGAAAAAATTGTTACAGAGTCTCTTTAAGAGCAAGCCCAGTATCCTGTATCTGTTTAAACTAAAATATTTGTTTCTTCTGTATTCTGCAGCAATAGCAAAATCCTGCCAATGGACTATTGATATGTAGAATCACAACCAGAGTCCCACTCCTCAACCCCACTCTTCTGATGACTAGGCAGTGTGAAGACAGTTTAACTCTTCAGAAGCTATGGTAGTGTGTGTGTGTGTGGGGCGAGAGATTAAGTGGGAGTCAGTAAGGCCCCTGAACTGCACTTTAACACAGCAGACAACCGTGTGAAATAGACATGCAGCGGGGTAAGGAAACCCATCTGTGTTTTGCTCAGAATGTGTTGCTCAGTACAGAACAATGGATTCATACCCAAAGACACACTGTAGTGTCACTCAAACATGGCCACACACTAGATATTTCTATTCCATTGAGCAGTTCATTTGAGTTTTAATAAACCAACTCGAAATCTAATCTCAAATCTGGACTTCATGGAACTAAAGTTATACAGCTAATGTAGAATGTAAAGAATGCTGTTCATCCAGGTTGAAAAATTTCTTTTGATCGTCCAAGTATCTCACGTGTGAGACATTTGGACCAATTCCTGTTTGACTGAATTACCACTGCAAAACTGACTGTAAGTGGATTGCCATGTATAATTCTGTAATCAAATATTTATTTTAATCCCCCATGAAAACTTTTATGGGACAATTCTACAGTCCAGTTAGTGCACCAAACTGGATACCGATGAGAGGTGTTCCAAGTGTAGGAACTTTGATCTAGGAAAGTTGGTCTTTGAATGGACTATTGTAATGATTGGTGAATAAAGAAGAATTTATTCTTACATGGCGTGTGCTTTTTTCGATTTTGTGATTAACGCTTTGGTCCAGCACCTCAGGAATGGTGTGCAGCCCCTCTGCTGCTATTCCAAGTCTAGGAACGGCCTTTGTAAGTGTGATCCATAGACTGATGTACTCTGCGTGACCTTAGTGGGGGGAAGCACCTAGAGACTTAGGGCTTGGAAAACCTCTCATTAGAATCTAGTTTAGTGCACTACGTGATCACGCTTTATTTGGAATTGGGAATGTATGCTCAATGCTATATTGCATAGATTGGCTGCGATTGGGCCGGCTGATCCTCTAGTGTATGGACTGCATATTACAGTTTGTGACTGCCACGAATGGGTGACCCCCAACAGACCTTGATACTGCTGCTGTTTGCCTATCTGTTGGGGAATGCTGCGATTGGGCCACTTTCACTGTCCTGTGACACATACAACTGAATTGTACATGGTTTAGAGCACAATCGCCCTGTGAACTTTGCTGACCATTATCTACACCCTTGCTGGGTGTTTACAGTTTATATGGATACTCAAAATCTGAACTGTCTTTTCCCAATTTTAGCAAAGAAAAGCAATCTATACTGGATCAAATATTGATCATTGAGCTTTATGAAATTTTGAGGATTAGTGAGCGTTAACCTATCTCCAACCATAGGACAAACTGTACCAACAAATGTGCTAGCTTTTTTAGTACAGCTGTGGTGATTGCTTGTATGCCTATTCATTTATACAATGGTTTAAGTGGTGTAGGTTTTTGCAATAATTATTATTTTTTTTTTTTGCATATTTGATTACTGGTAGTTTTTGTTATTATTTACTTCATTTTGTTTAGTCCAATATTGGGCTATGTCTGAGAGGTTACCACATGCCCTTTACACTTTAATTTTTAGACTAATTACTTGTGCAGGAGAGCTTCTCAAATTTTTAGAATTTTCTGTGGAAACACTCTGGAGCTCTAAGGGCTCAGACACACTATAAGCGCTTTTCTGAACGCTTTTTGGCCATCAGAGCTTTCTGAGAGCTTTTTAAACAACACCCCCATTGACTTACATTGAAATTGCAGTTTAAAAGCGTGGGATTTTACCGCAATTGCAATTTTAATGTAAGTCAATAGAAGAGTTTTTTTAAAAAAGCGCTCAGAAAGCTCTGATGGCCAAAAAGCGCTCAGAAAACTTTGTGTGTTTGAGCCTTTACTCAGTATTTTCATTGTATTAAAGGCGCATGCAACCAGGAATAATTTGCTTCTCACTGGCCAGTTCTAGTGGATTTTTATTAAAAAAAAAAAAAAAAAACTGATCTCCAACAATGATCACATGTGACAATTTAGTTAAAGGACAGGATCAGTGCCAGTTTACTTATAAGAAGCACTGCAACATGCTAGAACACTACATATATCGCCACTACTTTAGAAGGGCAATTTGCATTACGCTAATAGCTCTATTACCGGCAGCCCAACACATTTATTTAAATTGCTAATGGCAAGCCCTCAGGATAATTACTAGGGGGGAAAATAAAACTTCAATAGTAGTACTCTATTCCTTACCCATTAATGGGTTGCTGTTTCTGTTCTGAGGCTTGGGTGGTGGAACCGGTGGTTGCTTAGGGGCTGGAGGTGGATGCAAGTTCCTTGGAGCAGGGCTAGGGGCAGGGTTAGGAATCCGTGTTGCAGTAGGAATTTGTTCTGGCTTCTGCCCATTGTTCTGGTCTTGGCTAGTTGAGATGGAGGTGGACAGTGGTCTTTTAGGTGGAAGAAGAGGTTGCTTGTGAAGACTGGACAACATTTCCCGAGGAGGCTCCACTTGTGAACTGGGACGGGATCCCACTTGTGAACTAGGATGGGATCCCACTTGTGAACTAGGATGGGATCCCACTTGTGAACTAGGATGGGATCCCACTTGTGAACTAGGATGGGATCCCACTTGTGAACTAGGATGGGATCCCACTTGTGAACTAGGATGGGATCCCACTTGTGAACTAGGATGGGATCCCACTTGTGAACTAGGATGGGATCCCACTTGTGAACTAGGATGGGATCCCACTTGTGAACTAGGACGGGATCCCACTTGTGAACTAGGACGGGATCCCACTTGTGAACTGGGACGGGATCCCACCTGTGAACTGGGACGGGATCCAACGGAATCTAAAATGTGAAAAAGAAAACAATTGAGTTCAGAGCAATAACGTCCATAGATATATCCCAATATTACATAGCACCATAAGTCACAGCAATATAGGAATCTTACTTTGTCTACTGGTCTGCTTTAGATTTTTGTTATCGTCTTGATTTTCAGCTGTTCCTTGGCTCATGTGTCCATTTCCCACAGAAGGGGGTTCTGCTGTCACTGCAGGTTCTGGGGAAAAGGAAGCATCTCATAATTATACAGCAGGGACAATACAGTGCTCAGTATATACAGTACAGCACAGTCAGACCTTTTTCATTTTTGTTTGTTGCAGCGTCATGATTTACAATGATACAGCCCATTCTTTTGCTCAATCACACATCTCTGGAGAGACCTGTATATTGCTGTCTGACAGTCTCCAATCAACCTGACAGAGCTTGAGTGGGTCTGTAGAGAGGAATGGCAGAACATCCCCACATTCAGGCCTGCACAGTTAAAATAAATATACACATCAAATTCTGAATGTCTAATCACTGACCAAGTTTACCACCTCCATGTAGTATGAGGGCCAACAGATCCTGAGCTTACCTACAGATTGTGTAGTAAGATTGATTGTAGTAAGAGAGATTGCTCTCATACTATATCATAGCTCCCAACTGTCCCTCTTAGAGACCCAGTCCCCCTGTCCATCTTTTTTGCTAATTTGTCCCTCTTTCAGGACTGATGTACAGTACTGAAAAAAACGTGTTTGACTCTAAACTTTATTCCCATTCTTTAAATTGATCAAACAAACACAGAACATTTATATTGCGCTTTTCTCCTGGCGGCCTCAAAGCGCCAGAGCTGCAGCCACTAGGACGCGCTCTATAGGCAGAAGCAGTGTTAGGGAGACTTGCCCAAGGTCTCCTACTGAATAGGTGTTGGCTTACTGAACAGGCAGAGCCAGGATTCAAACACAGGTTGCCTGTGCCAGATTTCTTATTTTGAAATGTTAACATTAAGGAAAATGAACCATAATAGAGAGGTCCAGTGTGGTTTGAATTATAAAACGGCATATTTTTCTTATGAAAACTTTATGGTACAGTATGCGGGGGGGGGGGGGGGGGTGGCAGGGTGTGGCTTAAGTGTCCCTCTTTCTTATCTAAAAAACTTGGAAGGTATGCTACATGGAAATGGTACATTTGGCAAATCAAAACTGCATTTGTGTACCAGGCTTTAGTCGTATCATACCCAAAATAAATCCAGGCTGTAAGCCCTGCCTAAAAGCCCCTCCACTAACTATTAAGAAAAGGGTCCAATTACCTGTGTTGATGTAATATTTCAGTTTTAGAACAAAAATAAAAATATTGAGAAAGCTACTCTTTAAAACTGTATTAAACTCCCTAAACTAAATGTTAAGTACCTGCTCTTTAGGTAATAAATAATAATAATGCTGCTAACATTTGTATAACTCTTTTATCCTGTCGGACTCAAAGCACTTGAGGACTGCAGCCTCTAAGGGTGCGCTCAGTAGGCCATGGTGGCTCATCCAGGAGTTGAACCCTTGTCTTCCATGTCAAAGGTGGTGTCTTTAACCAGAACATTTGAAAGAATTTCCTGTACGTAAAAATGTTTATTTTCAATGCAGAGAGTAGTACAAGCTGCTAATTGGCAAATGTAATAATTGCCTGCCATGATAAGCTCTCTGTTCCCCCTCATTTTCTATTGAAGTAACTCTGCCATTGCCAGGGCGATGATTGTATTCAGCGAGGGAAGGCAGGGGGAGGAGATCATGCACAGAGCTTATCCTGGCCATACATTTGCTGATTAGCAGAGCAGTGAAGAATTTACTGCTCTCTGAAAAGTAAATGTTTTTACACATACGGAATGCTTTCAAATGTTCTTTTACATACCTACATTTTAGTTTAAGGTGTATTATCCAGCTTTAAACTTTGCCATTGTAAATTCTGGGCATTTCATGTTAAGAAATAATATAATTTAAATGGAGCTAAGCATGGGGCTTTAACACACCAGAAAGTAATGACTTCTGAATACTTTGCGTGTGTGTTACATATGAAGATGAAAAATGACTAGGTACTTGCCTTCCTCTGGTACTTCAACTAGTACTCCTCTTTTAATTAGCTCTTCTCTGGGCTTCCTCATAGATATCTTCCTTTCAAGAACTGAGACAAGATGTCATTAGTGTTATATGATAAATAAAAAATTAAGTACAATCAACAGTATAGCAATGGGTAAACTGGAGTAGTTGATGCTACAGAACAGAGGCTCATAATCACTGACTGACACTACGAAAAAACAAGTAAGGCACATGGTAACATGGAAAACACAGCTGTCAAGGGAAGATCTAAAATGGATTTCTGGAGCACTTTCTGGGATTGTCAATCTTATGAAAATATTAGAATAATCTGTTTTATAAAAGTTTGGAGACTGTCACCATTTATACTGTTACAATAACTTGCGGTAGTCTCCGTTGTAGTGCAACAAGAAGATACATGTAGGATAAAATGCCCTAAACTAAAATGTGGGTACCTACTCTTAGGTACATACAATAACATTTAAAAGCATTCCCTGTGTGTAAAAACATTTACTTTCATTGCAGAGGCCAATAAGAGTTAGCTGTATTACAATTTAACAAGGTGCTTCAATACAGCCTGAAGAAACTTTGGACTTGCAACTACAACCAAGGACCCAGCACTGGGTGTTTAACCTCTTGAGGACCAGAGGTGTATACCCCCCTAGTGACCATTTTTTTTTATAATTCGGCACTTTACAACTTTAACGGTTTATTGCTCGGTCATACAACTTAGCACCCACATGAATGTTACCTCCTTTTCTTCTCACAAATAGAGCTTTCTTTTGGTGCTATTTGATTGCTGCTGCTATTTTTACTTTTTTTTTTAAATAAAAAAAAAACCCTACATTTTGTTAAAAATAAACGTACAAATAAGAAAATTGGCATCCCCTTAACCTCTTGACGACCAGCTAACGCAGATTGGCGTAAACTGGTCGTCTGCGGGTTACCATGGAAACGGCCACTCGAGCGGCCTTTCCATGTCAGTTCACGGAGGGTGTCTCCGTGAACAACCGGAGAGCCGATGGCGGCTCGCCGGCAAAATGTAAACAGGCGGGGAAGAAATCCCCGCTGTTTACATCATACGGCGCTGCTGCGCAGCAACGCCGTAAGGCAGATCGGCAACCCCCGGCCTCTGATTGGCCGGGGATCGCCGGCATATGATAGGCTGAAGCCTATCCTTCAAAGCGCAGGACGGAAATCCGTCCTGCGCAGCACACAGGGGAAGGGAGAGGGAGGGAGCGGGCAAGAGGGCGGAAAGCGCTGCGGAGGGGGGCTTTGAAGAGCCCCCCCGCTAAGCAACTGCAGCTGGCGGCGATCAGACCCCCCCAGCAGGACATCCCCCTAGTGGGGAAAAAAGGGGGGTAGTCTGATCGCCCTGCTGCACTCCTGATCGGTGCTGCGGGCTGTAGAGCCCACGCAGCACCGATCAGTGTAAAATCCCCTGGTCGGCAAGTGGTTAATTGGCCCTAGACCAAGATACATACAATACAGAATTCATCTATAGACATATGACTATGGTAGGGATTAGATTGTGAGCTCCTCTGAGGGACAATTAAGTGACAAGACTAGACTCGGTACATCGCTGCATAAGATGTCAGTGCTATATACCGTAAATACATAATTTAATAATTACCTAAATACACAGCCTGCCAGTGCTGATCACTGGCTGGCAGGCTGATCGCTGGAGTCCCCTGTGCGGAATGACGGGAGAGCGTGTTTGTGTGAGCTACCGTCAAATCTTGCTCCTCGCGAGATGACGCCATATGGCATCACAGACCTGAGAAAGCAACATTCCCGCCTCCATCCTGCGTTAGGCAGATGGGAAGCGGTTAATAAAGCCAAGGTGCCTATAGTGCCCTTATTTTACCTTCTGAAGTCTCCCGAAATGTATCACTGGGCTTCCTCTTTCTCCACTTCCATGGCTTGAAGAATTTTCCTATCCCGGAGAATTTGCTCTTCCTCTTAGCAGGGGGAGTTGGGGGTGCTGGAGGCATTGTAGGAGGATCCCCCTCCTCTGCTGTAATTAAAAAAAAGACAGCATTACTACTGAGTGTTTATATGCAGATGATGAAACAAGGCCAACGTTCATGCCTTTCCTTGCATTAAAAAAAACCTGAAGTGAGAGAAACTTGCAAGAAGCTAACTTAGGCCCAGGATCTACTAGCAATCACAAATAGCAACCAACTTGTTAAAGGGACTCAGAGCAGTGCCTGTGGGTATGCCTTTAAGCATACCCACAACTAATTAATTATATCCTCACACCTACCAGCATGATGTTTGTAATTATATCCCCCTGGGTTCCTTGTATTTCATTGCATTGTGCTGAATGGAGCTGCCGACTTTGGGGAAAAGTCGCCCTGTGTAATACAAGTAACTATGGAAAGATGCATACCATTTTGAAGCTCTCTTTCTCCTCTTTCCAACGACACCTAAACCACCGCCCTACTCCTTTTAGTTTTCGCTATTTTCACGATCTTTCCATAGTTACTGCACTGCTCGGAGTCCCTTTAAACATTTTCCAAGTGCTTTTCGTAGAGATTTTGAAGGTTTGCTCCCCCCCCCCCCCCTGCATTCCTTTAGTTGCAATTGCTCCAAAAATGCTACAGGAAGCCCATTTGCAATTTATTATGAATCACAAGAGCTGTAGTGAAGATTCCCCATTGAGTTCCACTGTCCTTCTGCTTTGATGATCGCTGGCAATCAGCAAGCACACAGAAAGCAATGTTAGTTAGTCTGCGCCCTTAAGGTGCGTACACACATGCGACTATAGTCGTTTGAAACGATCGTTCCCCGATCATTTCAAATGAAGATCGTTTAAAAAAAAGCAGCCAAATCCCATGAAGTTTAACGACGGACGAGCTAGATCGTTCAAAAGGAATGATCTAGCTTGGCGGATTTTTCCCAACGACGATCGTTTGCAAAAGTAGTACATCGACTTTCACCAAGAGGTGGGCTGTATGGATAGATTTTGGTCACTCAGACGCCTTGCAGGTTTTCCTAAGTACTTAAGTTTGTCAGATTGTGCTCCCTCTGCACAAATTTATGTCTTTGCATTCAACCCTATATGCAACATGCCTCATTTCGAATCAATACCTGATCAAAGTGTGAATCTCGCATCTATCCTAAAAACGAGTATGTCATGTAATAGTTGTTAAGGTTGCTTATCTGAGACACTTGATACGTTACCTGTTATATGTTTATTCCCTTTCCCTCCCCCCCTCCCTTCCCACCCTCTTCCTTTCCTCTCCCCTTACCACCCAACCTTCTTTTCCTCCTCCAAACCACTCCCTCCTCGACCGTGAGTCTTCATGTCGGTCCAGTCGATAAGAAATTCTCTCAATGTCTGTTACAATAAGAATTGTCCTGAAATTGCATCTCTAATCTTGACTGGATATCCCTATTGTTGTAATTTACCCTTTCTGTCATAATAAAAACTGATTTTTGAAAAAAAAGAAAGTAGTACATCGTTGGAAACGATCGTTCGTACTAGGCTTGACATGTGCATTTCACTATTTCTCCATGGAACTTTTCATTTTTATGCGCAGGCGCAATAGTTACTTTTACGTGATGTAATGTTCGTTCTAACGATCTGATCGTTACACACCTTTTAAAACTAACTTTACTTAGGTCGTTCTTTCATCAATTAAAAGTTTGTTCGTCATTCATAACGAACGATCGTTGTCGCATGTGTGTACGTAGCATTAGACTTCACTGCTAGCAGCCTCTGTGTTGGGCTTTGCCTCTGTCTCTTTAAGGTTTGAGTTGCTGACCCAGAACGAGTACGCAGATGAGGTATTCTAGCTCAATTTTTCCATTTGATTAGGCTGTAGTGGTGTAATTCAAAGACAGTGGGACTTCCCAGCAAAGCTATGGTTGGAGCCCCCTCTTTAAAAAGAAAAAAAAAAATAAATAAGGACCTAGTTACCAATACAAGCAGCCATCCGAAACATAACAAAATAGATACTTCCTAGATTATATTTAAGCAAGCAGATCCCTCACACAACAATTAGCATGGTACCCCAAAACACAGAATTCAGCACGGTGTGCCCTAAACATGTAACTGTTGCCTCCAATACAAAGAATAAAGACCTGGGCACACTATCACATTGCTCTGCAACACAGGTGTCCGTGCTTTGTACACAAGTGTATGGCACCTGTGTAGTTCTCCATTGCAGAGCTGACCCCAGTCAACTATACTGAATGGAACCAGCTCCATAATGTGCTCAAAATGCATACAGCAGTACACTATCAGCACACACTGATGTGCAGACATAGGACCTGATAAAATTCATTTTTCTCTAAGTTTCTCCGAAGATATTATTGTTCAACTGTTTAAATTAACGTTTGCATGCTTAATAAAGTACCAAAAATGAGGTAAAAAAAAAGTACTGACAAAATAATTGAGCGTTTTCTTGCTTACTGGTGGCTTAACAGACAACAAGACACAAAACATTTATATTGTGCTTTTCTCCTGGCGGACTCAAAGCGATGTGCCTGGCAATTAAATACAAAGGACTGGCTGAGGACATCTTTATCAGCCACTCCTATAAAATGAATGACAACGCAGAATCAACAGTGCTTAAAGAGGAACTCCAGTGAAATAATGTTATAAAAAAGTGCTTCATTTTTACAATAACTATGTATAAATGATTTAGTCAGTGTTTGCCCATTGTAAAATCTTTTACACCTCTGATTTACAATCTCACATTAAATGGTGACATTTTTACTGTGGGCAGGTGATGTAGATGCTGCATGCTTTTTTGGCAGTTGGAAACGGCTATTTCCCACAATGCAGCAAGGTTCACAGACAGGAAACTGCCAGGAGTACATATTCAAGAGTTTCTTGTGGGAGGGGTTTCACCACAATATCAGTCATACAGCGCCCCCTGGTGGTCTGTTTGTGAAAAGGAATAGATTTTTCATGTCAACTTACAGCATCTGAGCCTAATATAGCGCCGAAGACCATTAGCAGAGACAATGTAACACCTTGGTCAAACTTCAAAGAAATTGATGAAGAAGTCACATCAAGCATCCTCCTTCACGTCCGCCTAACTACCTGTGACCTGGATTCTGGCCCAACACAGTTCATGTTGAACTGCCCCGACCTGTTCGTACCGGTATTCCTCAAAATTGTTAACTGTTCCTTACATTCAGGGATATTTCCTGCTTTACTGAAGGAAGCAATCATCAGGCCTCTCCTCAAAAAACCCTCCCTGGACCCAGATGCAATGACCAGCTACAGACCTGTCTCTAAAGGTGCCCATACACTCGTCAGATTGGCAGAAGATAGATAAGAAATGCATCTGATGATCTATCCGATGCGTTTTTAGAACATTTTTTACCAGGATAGAATTCCAATAGATTTCAGTTTGAAATCTGTTGAAATTCGATCTGATGGCATTTTTTTGCCATCAGATTTCCATTAAGGCCAATGCAAACTGATAAGCAATCTCATCAGATCGACCTAAATTTTCCACCCTGCAAGTTCGATGGAAATCCATCGAAATCGATCGAAATCGGCCGATCGGTCGATTGGCCAACCGATTTGCGATCGATCGATCGCGATCGATCGGTCGGCCAGAAAATCGGCTGAGTGTATGGGCTGCTTAACCTCCCCTTTCTGGGCAAGCTAATTGAAAAAACTGTTTACCTCCAGCTAGAAGCCAAAATCTTACAAAACAACAGCACTGAAACTGCCCTCATCCAAATATGCAACCACCTGCTCATGGCAAGAGACAGAGGAGAGTGCTCGATCCTCATACTGCTAGACCTTTCTGCAGCCTTTGATACAGTTGACCATGACATCTTGATAAACAGGCTACAGAATTACTGCGGCATTGATGGCATAGTTCTTCAGTGGTTCCAATCCTTCTTGAGTGGCAGAACCCACAAAGTGTCTATGGGGCCCTTCCTGTCCACCCCTGTATCACTTAAGTATGGGGTGCCCCAGGGCTCAATCCTCTCTCCCCTGCTTTTCACGATTTACATGTTACCGCTTGGAAAACTAATCCAGAAACATGGCCTGACATACCACTGCTATGCGGACGACACCCAACTATATCTTTCCTTCAAGCCTGGTGTGACAGACCCAACTCCAACTATAAACGCCTGCTTACGTGAACTACAGCAATGGATGAATGACAACTGGCTGAAACTAAATGCAGACAAAACTGAAGTCCTTCTGATTGGAGGGCAGAGCATGATAACAAAACAACTTAACTTGCAGTCTTCACCACTGGGAATAGGAGGCACGGATCTACGCAGCTCTGATCATGTGCGTAGCCTGGGAGTTCTAATTGATGGGGATTTAAACTTCAGAACTCAAATCTCTGCTGTGGTGAAATCATCCTATTTTCACCTGAAGAACATTGCTAAAATCAAGCATCCATATAAATGGCCCACCCTGTATATTGTTCCATATGCATCTTCCTGTATTAGATTGATTCCCCTTTATAGTGCAATTTATTTTTTATTATGTATTCATTTAGCAGTACTTACAGAGGCTCACTAATTAATGCCTCTAAAAGTAATCGCTGTGGAGCAATTGTGAGGATAGATAAATTCAGAACTCAAATCTCTGCTGTGGTGAAATCATCCTATTTTCACCTGAAGAACATTGCTAAAATCAAGCACCTCATACCCCCAGAAGATCTGCCAACCTTAGTCCACGCCTTCATCACATCCCGACTGGACTACTGCAATGCTCTCTACACCGGCCTTCCAAAAAAGGACTTGTACCGCCTACCGCTGATACAGAATACTGCTGCCAGACTGCTAACCAACCAACCCCGTCACTGCCACATAACGCCAGTCCTGCACTCCCTTCACTGGCTACCTATAGAATGGAGGGTCCTATTCAAGATCGGCCTACTGACATTTAAATCCCTGAATAATCTAGGCCCTGGATACATGAAAGATATGTTGCAGCAGCGTAGCAATCCCCGCATTCTCAGATCAACAGGTTCTAATAATCTAGCCATACCCAGAGTCCACTTGGAAACTTTTGGTCCCAAAGCCTTCTGTCATGCTGCCCCTACGTTTTGGAACTCCTTACCTCAACAGATCAGGACAGCTCCATCCCTGGATGTGTTTAAATCCAGACTGAAAACCCACCTGTTCAGTTTGGCATTTGCAGAAATATAACTTTTGTTGTGTGAATACTTCATCCTACTAATTACTGAATCTGAGAGAGCCTAAGCGCTTTGAGTCCTATGGGAGAAAAGCGCTATAGAAATGTTATTGTATTGTATTGTATGTAAAAGGGAGTATCGGCTACTGATTGGGATAAAGTTCAATTCTTGGTGTGAGTTTCTGTTTAAGGCTGTTGTATGAGGACAGTGGGGCCTATTTATCAAGACAGATGCAAAGAAGACTGGAGAGGTCAGCATAAAGTGAGCAATCCATTGTTCAACAAATGGAAGTTGATTGGTTGGCTCTGAGCAACTGCTCAACATTTCTTTGGACCAAGCTTGATAAACTACCCTTGATATATTTGCTCATACTCAACCACAATCACACAAGAAAAACTAGAATTCCCCTAAGGAAACTTGAACATAGAGCAATGTGGTAGCTGTTATTGGTTGTAGCCATCTAGATTTTCTCTTTAAAAATTGCCACTTGGATAGTTGTAATACTGATCTTTTGGTTTAAGCAGTTTAACTCATAACAGGGTTAGATTTGTGGACCCAATTTGGGTTAGTAAATCAGAAAATAATAGTCTGGCCACATAGCGCAGTTGAACTGAATCACCTTTGTCGGCTTTAAAACATTTAAGTCCTATGAGAGCCCTCTGCAATCTGTTCAACCTCAAAAACGATAGTTCACACTGTACGGCATCAGGCTGAAATAAATTCAAATGTGACTGAATGATTGGGGCTCTGTTTTAATCCATATACTGCATAGTTTATAGTTGAGGCCTGCATCGGGTCAGCTACCCACGGGTTACCCAAAATGCGGGTCGGGTTCGGATACCCGTTGGAATCTAATTGGGTTGCGGGTAGCGGCCTACGGGTCGGTTCGTGGGTAGTGAAAGCAAACAAGCAAGCAAGCATGAGATAATTCTGTGTCTTTTGCTTCCCAAAATCTGTGATGGCTGTTGGAACCAGAATACTTAATTACTTGTTAGCTGCTGCTAATCTTTAATACCAGCAGACTCCTTCCTGCTCTCAACCCGAGACTCCCCCATACTAGTATGTAAGGCTAACTGGGAACATGCAAGTGTGTGATTGAAGATGAATTTTTTCATAGCTGGACAGAACTAGTTTAGTCATAATTTAGTCAAAAGTAAAAAAAATCTTAAACACTTCTTTGGCTTTGGTATAAAAATATAACAGAAGTGGAGTACTGCCTGATGGGTGATTTTGTTGCCTTAGGTTTCTTTCAGATTCCAACAAAAACATACTAGTTGTTGAACTAGTTTTTCTCAGAATGAAAGAGAGACATTAACTAGCGGAGTCCCCTTGAGGAACAGTTAGTTGTAAATACGCTGTGAAAAATGCTGGCGTTATATAAATGCTGGAAATTTTGAAAAAAAGTTTCCTATGGTAAGCTAAAAACTCCCTTTAAAGGGATAGTCAGGCAAAAAACTTTCACTGACCTGTGGCTTCTACCAGCCCCATACAGCCATCCTGTGCCCTCGTAGTCAACCACTGCTGCTCCAGTCCCCCTGCCGCCAGCTAGTTTCGCGTTTACCGACCTCGGGGTTGGTGGGCCGTATTGCGTACATTTTTACGCATTCTCACTGTTGCAGGAACATTAACACATACATTTTTACGCATTAGAGGTAACTAACGCGTAAAAATGTATGTGTTAATGTTCCTGCACCAGCAGGAATGCGTAAAAATGTACGCAATGCGGCTCGCTGACCCAGAGGTCGGCAAAAACGAAACTAGCTGGCGGCAGGGGGACTGGAGCAGCAGTGAGTGACTACGAGGGCACAGGATGGCTGCATGGGGCTGGTATAAGCCCCAGGAAAGTAAAACTTTTTTTTTTTTGCCTGATGATTCCTTTAAGGCTCATATACATGAGCCACAGCGGTGGCTCGAGCCATTAAAAAAAAACAAAAAAAAAACAGTGACAGCTTGTCGCCAGGTCCCTCTGTGCAACAGCCGTACACACGGTGCACAGAGGGACACAGAATTAGTGGAAGCAGTCGCCGAAGGTTCCTCCCCCCCCGCCGTCCCCCTCCCAGAAGCTCCATACATTGTGTATGGAGTTGCTGTCGCTAGTCCGCATACACACGGCGGACTAGAGACAGTTGCGTCGATAGCTTTTGCCGGCGATTGGCCGCGGCAATCGCCTGGCGACAGCATCGACGAGCGACAGTTCTGGGTGCGCGCCTCATACACACGGGCGACCTGTCGCCGCAACACGCATGTGCCACGTGGTTGCGGCAACAGTTGTAGCCCGTGTGTATGGGCCATAAAGGATATAAATAAAGACCCAAAATTACAAAGTGATGACAAAATATGAATACTTAACTTATAGAAGGATATATGTGATTATAAACATGGCAGGTTTTTTCTTGGCACATTAAGCAAAGTGAACACAAAGTTTAGACGTAAAGCAGTATTACAATTACCGTATCTGGAATCATATTCCTGGCTGGCAATTTCATTGTGCAATGGATATTAGTCCCTATTTATTACACAATGAAGGGAGTATACAGCACTTAATTAGTGGATTTAACCCTGTAATAGCAAACCAATACAAAGATCTAATAATAATATAAAATCAGGGTTAACGTGTTATCTGTGGGTGTCCGAGGTTGGGAGTTGTGCAGAACCTGTCAGATGTGTTCCTGTGGAAACCATGGCACTTTGTTAAACCAGTTTAAGCTGTCTTTGATACAGTTTCATTTTCAAAATTTCAAAATGCATTTTCCAAAATGGATTTCAAGTCACAAGATACAAAAGAAAATGAAGTTTAAAGGAGACTTTAAGTGAGAGGGATATTGAGGCTGACATTTATTTCCTTTAGAACAATACCAGTTGCCTGGCTGTCTTGCTGATCCTCATGCACACACGTTTAAAACTGAAGACTGATTGGATTAGCTACATGCTTATTTCAGATGTGTGATTCAGACACTACAGATGACTGAAAGATTAGTAGAACAGCCAGGTAACTGGTATGTATTTTCTTTTGTTTGTTTTTTTAAATGTACCTTATTAGTTTTATAGCAGTTGACATCCATTTGCTAGTAAGTTTGTCACCAGCGTGGCCTTCAAAAATCAATGTTACATGTTGAAAACATATAAAAAGGTGTCAACATGCAAAATGTTCACCCTGTTGCCATTCGCACATTTCTTACCCACGTTACAACCAGAGAAAATAAGTGCTGTTGACTGGTCAAAGGGTGCATTTGGGTTTGTAACTGACAGACGTCTGAGAAAACGAGTGCTGAGTAACTGCTATGGTTTGAAAGGAAACATGGAAGCTTCCATATTGTTCTCACTTCAGGTGTGCTTTAAAGGGAATCGGAAGTGAAAATAAACTTATGATATAATGATTTCTATGTGTAGTACAGCTAAGAAATATAACAATTGTAGCACAGATATGAGTCTCATACTGTTTACAGTTCAGGAAGAGTCAAGACACTTATTTCTAGTTATCTATGCAAAAAAAGGTTATCTGAGCTCTCCGACCAAGCTTGGTTGGCTACAGTGCTGTTTTCTGAAGCACTTATCTCATCCGGTCTCTCATTGTTTCTTGTTTGTTTAATGTTTTACTGCAGGAAAGTTCAAAGGGTCATTAGCTCTGCTCTATTTCATAGTTTAAAATACAGAGTGTAGTTTGTAAACTGTAAATATTATAGAATGATGCAAGGTTATAAAAAACGCTGTGTAACAAAAAATAAAAATATGGTACTAATGTTCTATGAATTACGGTATCCATACTACACATACAATTCTTTATTTTATATAGCTTGGTGTAATTGCCTTCTTAAAACAGAAGGAAATTTGCAATAATTCAGCTATAACTGAACATTTGTGGTTACTCACAATGCACTACCACTAAATAGGCAAATTATCCCTTTCCGCCCTTGTTAAGCCAAGCAAGCATCCAGAACCGCTGGTATATAGCAAGCCTATAGCTTTAAGTTTTACACAGCCATATCAAACCCACATGTAGACAGCCTGTTTCGGACTTTTGATCCTCATCAGTACATGGCAGGGATTGATAAGGCTGTATGAAATAGGGCTTGGACCAGTCCAACAGAGTAACCATGCAGCTCAGGGTGACCCAAACTACTAGGAATGTATAGGGGGATAAAAGGAACCAAAAAGCCCTCCTACTAAAAAAGCAAAGCTTGGTGTAATTGCCTTCTTAAAACAGAAGGAAATTTGCAATAATTCAGCTATAAGTGAACACAATGCACTACCACTAAATATGCAAATTATCCCTTTTCGCCCTTGTTAAGCCAAGCAAGTAGGAGGGCTTTTTGGTTCCTTTTATCCCCCTATACATTCCTTATAGTTTGGGTCACCCTGAGCTGCTTGGTTACTCTGTTATTTTATATAGGGTCACTTCAAGTTGCATATCGGAGCCATTTGCACCAGATCTGGGGCCCGACATTTGTTTTATCTTGCTTGGCAATATTTGTGCCAGAGTCAACAGCAGAGGTTCAGAATGCATATGAGATGGTTTAACAAACAATCTGTATGTATACCGGTAATTATGAGCTATATAGACCATGCTATAATGAAAGACATTCTACATCCTAAGGATGAGGTCAATGAGATGGAAATCATTCAGAGGGGATTCAGGATTTATTGGTCCATTTTCAAGCTGCATAAATTTGGATACAAAATCCTGAATCAAATCAGAATTATTTGCATCACACTGACTATGGCCTCAATTCACTAAGCATATCTCCTGTCTTTAATAACTCTTCTAGAGTTATCACCATGGTGATAAGGCATGTAGTATTCTGGAAACATTTTACCTCAGGCAAACCTAAAGTTAACTCTTCTGTCTTTAAGTTAACTCTTCAATCCTTAAAATAACTCCACAGTTAAATACAAGCTGTTTATTAACTGCGTGTGAAAATAACTACAGAGGAGGTAAATTAACTACAGAGGAGGTAAATTAACTACAGAGGAGGTAAATTAACTACAGAGGAGGTAAATTAACTACAGAGGAGGTAAATTAACTACAGAGGAGGTAAATTAACTACAGAGGAGGTAAATTAACTACAGAGGAGGTAAATTAACTACAGAAGAGGTAACGTAAGGCATGAAGAGATAAAATAACTCTCTCACTATGTGGAGGTAAGTTATCTCTTGCCTTATTATCTCCAGCATGATCTTAGTGAATTGAGGCCTATGTCTATTAACCACTATTACTGAGAAGAGCCCTATGTAAACAGTTAGGTAATAAAACTTTATTGGCACAATATACAGATATTTCAAGTTGTAAGATATTGTCAAGTTTCAAGCTAAATAAGCCCAGTTTGTAAAATCTTTATTGGCAATTGAGGCCGTCTATGCCTTTGATTACGCTAGTTGCCCATTGTCTGATTCCACTATTGCCCATTTTTACACCTGTTCTAAAGCTTCAATGTACTTCCTGTAGTGCACTGCCCAAAACTGAACTAAGAGGCACTCACTATGTTAGTTTCTTATGCTCCTTAAATGTTTAATTAATCTATTTGGGAACTTCCATTCACCTGTTTGTTTATTTACATCCCTAAGCTCTTTCTGCCTCTCAGGTGTAGCATACGTCACTGGCAGTATTTCTGAGGACTTTCATTTAAATTTATGTTTTAAATTCCTGAAATCTTATTTGGAGCCCGTCACCTTTCACTAGCTTTGTCATTGATACCCATGTGTCAGTTGGCTCCTCCTCTGCACACACACACACAAAAAAATATTTAGCCAACATACTTTATGGCATTTACAATGCCTTCAATAGACTACCCTGTCTGCCAGCCTGATGATCATGTTCCCTACCACCAGCACCAGTTTGGCCTGTTCTGCCCTGGCATTCCCATCAGTCATTTCCTGGCCGCTATAGTACATATGCTGCTGCAGCAACAATGCCAAAAATCAGCACCCTATTATCATGCAAAAAGGTAAATGTATTAGGGTGTGCAAAGTCAAGACTTGCCTAATTTATACTTTACCTCCTATACCTTCTTCTAACCAAGACCATTCCAGCAACCTGTGCATCTTGCTCCTGTTGTGGCCTGCCTTTTTAATGGCCTCAGCAACCACCTGTTTGGTGAGCACCAAGCTCCACATTATCAGTGGCAATGCTATTCAGCATTGTGAACTGCTCCATTAGATCACAGACCTTGGCTTTTAAAACTGCTACACGCACACATCCAGGGCAAAAGTACACATCCTTGAAAGGCTGCTCCAAGCACACATACTGTACATTGCACAAGATTAACATTGTACCACATTTTTGAATATTAAGACAATAATGGACTTAAATGGGGAAGCATTAAGAAGCAATAAGTAAAAAGTGGCTGAATGAATAAAATACAGTTATGTTCATAATTATTCAACCCCCACTGAAATTGAGTGTTTTGACCAGTTTGACATTGACTTTGCCCATGAAGAATGGGTTAAGATACCCGTAGATCGCTGCAAGTACTAAGAATGAATGTCACTTGGAGGTTGAATAAAACTGATAATTATGTGCGCACAGAAAATACATTTGTGGTCATTTCATTATAAATGTTATGTTATATTTGTCTGACTTACAAGTGCCTCTTTGATTTAATTGTAAACAAGATGACTGAAATGATCAAAATCAACGTCACACTGGCCAAAACACTCAATTTCAGTGGGGGTTGAATAATTTTGAACACAACTGTAGATGTGTTTAGGCCTCCAACTGGCTTATACATTAACTAGGATAAGCCTATTCTTAGATTTCATATCCCATAACTCTTAATAAATGACCCAAATCTTAAATTAAAGGTGGTGGGATAAGAAACGTAAACCGAGGATTTTAATATAAATTCTCTAATACATATAAAATAAAAAGTTGTTACATAGTTAGTTTGGTTGTAAAAAGAAATTTGTCTATCAAGTCCAACCAGAAAAACATCAAGTCCAACCAGGAAAAGATTAATTGAATGACTCTACTTCTATTGGTCACTGGAATAACTAACCTTATAAGAACAATATTATAACCTTAAATCATCTAGGTCATTAAACTTTCTTTCTATATCTCCTATTATTATTTTTACATCTTGATTTCATTACATCTTGATTTAATGTGTCAGAATTCTATAGCCAGATTAGGTATATTTTGCACAGATCAAGCCCATTAACACTACTGGTCCCTACCACAAATGTGTATTCTCATGTCTTGTTGTATTAATCATGTTCTGTTGTACTACTCTTGCTCTGTTGTACTACTCTTGTCTGTTTTTGACTCTTTCTATGCCATCAATGTGCCAAATCCAATTCCGGGCACGGCTCACCCGTGCTTGGCGAAATAAAGGAATTCTGATTCTGATTGCTCTTTATAAGACTTTTCGACTCAACTTTCATGTAGCCAGCCAGCCGAGATATATTTTCTTGAGTGAACTTTGAGGCGCCTGCGTCAAAGTATGAAAAAATGATGGCAGCATATGTATAAAAGCAGGCTGTTTGCATATTTAGAGTTCCTGGTCACATAAAAAGGCCAGTAATTATGATACATAAACATGCTAAGCGGATAGGCTTGAAATGAATGAGGTGCTGAATCGCAAAGATGAGCTTGCTGAAATGCCTCTGTGGGGCAATATGTCTCTGTGAAGCACAGTTATAACACAGCATGGCGGGCGGATGGTTCAGGAACAGCCTTATCAGTCCGCCGACAGTGCGTACACACACACTACTGTCTGCTGAAAGTCCGCCCAGCGGGAGGTGCCGACGGACGCGTCGTTGGCTGCTGTAGTGCGTGTGTACGCACCTTTACTCTCAGCTACAAAGCTCCCCAAAACCTAGCTCCTTCCATCTAAATAAACTTGTTTCCAGATACCAACCTACACGCATTCTCTCTCGACTAACAATATTCCCCTGTATTCTTCTAAAATCACCTCTTTTCATACCAGCTTACAAGACTTCTCTCAGTCCTCTCCCCTCCTCTGGAATACTCTCCCTCAACACATCCGTCACTCACTCACACTCTTTTTAAGCGCAATAGGAAAACTCACCTCTTCAGGCAAGCATACTCTCCTACCTAGGACACTTTGGCCACTGACCACCATTTTTACCATCTCATACACAGCTCCCCTTTACCTACTGCCCTATCCCTCAAACCATCATGCTAGGTACACACGATGAGATTTTCTGGCAGATTTACTGTCAGATCAATTATTTACAACAGGTATGATCTGATTTCCAATTTATTTTCCGTTCACTCCTATGGAAAATTAATCGAAAATCAGATTGGACATCTTGGAAATCGATTTGACAGTGAATCTGCCAGATATCATTGTGTGTACCTAGCATTAGACTGTGAGGCCTTTTGGCCAAGGTTCTCTTCCCCATTTGTCTCACAATGCTTTGTAATACATGTGCATACTTCACACTCCTATGTAAAAATCTGCAGATGATTTATTCACGGCACCAGCGGTAATCCACCACTGTCTTGTATTAACACCCCAAAACACACACACACACACACACACACACACACACACACACACACACACACACACACACACACACACACACACACACACACACACACACACACACACACACACACACACACACACACACACACACACACACACACACACACACACACACACACACACACACACACACACACACACACACACACACACACACACACACACACACACACACACACACACACCTTTCTTATCTTGTACAGTTTCACAATGTTTTAAGTTTATTCATAAATGTAATAAATTCAACAATTTTGTGTTCCAATCTTTTATTTATATGCAGAGTGTCTACCAGGCTTTTATTCTGATATATTTCGGAGTTATTGGAGGCCTAAAATTCTTGAAAAAAACTGTACCGCTTTTAGACCCATAAATCCAGACAGAAATGCACTGCCAGGGAGGTTAACTGTTCTATTGTTGATTTTGTATGGTTACACCCTGTATGCTGTTGTGCAGCTCCACAAAAGAGGTTGGTGCTATATACATAAGTAATAATAATAGCTTTAAACATTCTCTTTAGCTGTCTCACTCATTTTAAACCCTTTAACTGTCCTTGATGAAGGGGGATCTTCCTATACCTGTCACAGAGCCATTGCCATCCCAACTCTCACCATGACTTTCAAAAGGTCATGATGTATCAGCCACTAATATCTTTAAGGATTAAAACCTAATGTGCTTCTTCTCAAGTAACATCAATTCTCTACAGGATCCCTGTGGGGCACCAGGCTGCAAATGAATGACTAAGATTAAAGTGGATCCGAGATCAACTTTGACTCATTGCATAATTGTGTTCCTTTCCTATTGTTTATAGGGCATTCTTCAAGCCAAATAGTTTTTGTTTTAATACTTAATTCCCTATAAACTAAACAAGCCTCGCCCACCCACAGATTTTCAGAGAGCCTTGGCATTTTCAGACAGTAGCAAGGGCTCATGGGAGCTCAGTTTGGGCAGGAGGAGGGGGAGGTATTACTAGCCAGAGATTTCAGAGGCAGAGGGGAGTAGGGAGGAGGAAAGGGGACTAGGCTTTTTTGCTCAAGATGCTGATAAGCTTGCCTCTGTGTAATGTTTACAAACAACATGGCTGCTGTCATTGTATCACAGGAAGAAATAATCATATTCTATTGAAGCTGTTTGCAGCTAAATTTGCTGTGTAAACTATCTACACTTTAGATAAGATATAGACAAGTTACTTGTTATCGTTAGTTTTTCATCCCGGTTCCGATTTAAAGGAGTGGAAGGGATGAATATATAATGAATGGAGACAAAAGAAAAGCTTGTTGGCAGATAGTGGTTAAGCTGGTCCTGTCCCTTGGAAATGTCAAGATCATAAAGACATTGAGACCTCCAAAAAAGGTGCAGCACCAACAAATATGAATATTTTGTCCACTTTTACAGTTAAGTAGGAATAGTGCCCATTAAGGAATGCCTTGAAGGAAGCTTACATTCTAGGATATCTAATTCTATTTCCAAAACCAAAAATGACTTACTGTGACAGGTAAGGTTTTAGTGTGAGGCATATGGGGAGGGAAGTTGTTGGGGTCAGTCATCAGGGAGGGAGGTGGTTAGGTTCAGGAATTGTAAGAGAGAGAGGGCTCTGTGAGAGTAAGGTTAAGTTAGGCTATAGCAAAATAGCCCCTGATGAGTCACATTGCTGATGAAACCGGTAGGGCAGAGCTTGGGGAGTTGCACTGGACGTGTACGAGGAAGTGAGCTGATGGTAGCTGGTACAAGCCGTAGTTGATATGCTGTTTTAGAAGATAATTTTATGTATTTGCATTGGTTTTAGTGCTGTTTAGTGCTGTTAACTATTAAAGATAGTTTTACACATGAGAGTACCCTTCTATTTGAGGTCTCTGGATGGTTTTTAAAAGGAGCAACAACAGTGGATGCGGCGGCAGCCCCAGGACCGCATAATTTGCAAGTTTTGATGCATATACATCTGCACTCCGATATGCTGTCTTCCTAAATTTAAAGGTGTCAGTGTGCTGAAAGGAAGATAATAGTATTTGGACTGTCATTTTTACTCTAACCGTGAGCACTGGGCGTTAAGCATTGGAACTTATAGCAAAAAGCAGCGGCTGGATAGTGTAATGGTTAAGGGCTCTGCCTCTGACGTAGGAGACCTGGGTCTCGGTTCTTACTATTCAGTAAGGGCTAGTTCACACTTGCTTTAAAAACGTATCCGTAGCTACGTTTTTTGTCCCGGACAAAAAACTGAGCCACAGATACTAATGTTAAAAATAGGAACAGTACACACTCAAGTTAAAAACGTATCTGCGTGCGACCCGCGGAATAAGTTTTTAAACCCGGAACGCAGAGTCCGGACTTGCAGCATTTTTCACGGACCCGTATACACGTACGGGTAGTGAAAATCAATGGAGAAATGGGCCTCCCTCTTCACTGACATTTTGAGACACTGGAAACGGATCAGTTTCCAGTGTCCCTTGGTGAAGGATGGGGCCACCATGCTGGAGGGGGTAGCAGCCAGGACGGGGGGGCTGCGGGGAAAGCGGCGGCCAGGGGGGGTCACACCCCCCCTCGCTCACCTGGGTGCCCCCCGTCCCCGCTCGCCCATAATGTAATAAATTGTACTTAAGGAGGTCCGGCGAGCCAGGCACTTCCGCCCACACCGCTCGAGTCACTTCCTGCGATGCCGCCTACTGAAATACAGAGGGCGGCAATGCAGGAAGTGACTCGAGCGGTGTGGGCGGAAGTGCCCGGCTCGCCGAACTTCCTCCTTAGGTACAATTTATTACATTATGTGCGAGCTGGAGGGGGAGCGGGGACGGGGGGCACCCAGGTGAGCAAGGGAGGGGGGGTGTGACCTCCCTGGCCGCCGCTTTCCCCGCAGCCCCCCCGTCCTGGCTGCTACCCCCTCTAGCAAAAAAAAAAAAAAAAAAAAAAGAACACGCAAACGGATCCAGAACGTATGCTGCAAAACAGGCAGCACGGATCCGTTTGCGTTCCGGTTTTTGACAATCGGAGCCCGGACCGCGGATGCGTCCCGCACCCGGAGCTAGTGTGGCCCTAGCCTAAGCCAGCACCTATTCAGTAAGGAGTTCTTTGAGCAAGACTCCCTAACACTGCTACTGCCTGAGTGCACTCTAGTGGCTGTCTCGCAAGCACTTTGAGTCCGACAGGAGAAAAGCATATACGAAAAAAGGAATTAAAATATCAGTAAAAATTACTGATATTTTACTATTCGAATAACCCCTACTGAACTATCGTAGAATATGGGTAATATACCGATATTCTACTTGCAGCTAAATCCAGTGCCCACATTCATGGCACCCATTTTAAATGTACACATTGACAATACCTTTGATTCTTTTTTACTGACCGAGCAGCCTCGAAATATATACTAGGTCTTACTTTAAAGAGGAACTCCAGTAAAAATAATGTAATAAAAAAAGTGCTTAATTTTTACAATAATTATGTATAAATGATTTAGTCAGTGTTTGCCCATTGTAAAATATTTTAAATCCCTGATTTATATTCTGACATTTATTACATGGTGACATTTTTTCTGCTAGCAAGTGATGTAGCTGCTGCTTGCTGTTTTGGCAGTTGGAAACAGCTATAAACAGCTATTTCCCACAATGTAACAGGGTTCACAGACAGGAAACTGCCAGAAGTACCTCGGTACTCATAGCTTCTTGTGGGAGGGGTTTCACCACAATATCAGTCATACAGCGCCCCCTGATGGTCTGTTTGTGAAAAGGAATATATTTCTCATGTAAAAGGGGGTATCAGCTACTGATTGGGATAAGGTTCAAATCTTGGTCGGAGTTTCTCTTTAAGAGGATGTCCTACTTTCGGGGAAACACGGTAGGTAGCACCAACTGCCATTATCTATAAACACACCCACTAACAATGTGCACAAAGGGAGATGTTGCTTGCTTGGCAGTTGGAAAAGTCGTTATTTCCTACAAACTTTCAGGACCATGGTCAAGATATCACACTGTGGAAGGGATTGCACCACAATTTCAGCCACACAGGTAAAAATTTCTCATGGGAAAGGGGCATCAGCTACTGATTGGAATGAAGTTCAATCCTTGGTTAAAGTTCCTCTTTAACGTTAACTTATTTGAAGGCAACGTAACAAAGAAAAAAAAACAAATATGGCCCAGTTGGCCATGTCCCAGTAAAGACATTGGCCATAATTCACCAAGATCGTACTAGTGATAATAAGGCACGTGAAAACTTATCACCACACATCAATCAGTATTTTAAGTGTTAATTCACTAAAGAAGCTTGCCTTATTAACATGTAGTGATAAGCTTTTACAGCGAAAGTGTTGTCTTATCACTCCAGTCCTTAAATTATCATCTCCGTAGTTATTCTCACATGCAGTAGATAAAGAGGGGAGGAACACATGCAGGCATGAATGTAGCTCCACCTCTCCTGCTGCCAGGACGATTACTCCTGCTGCTAGGAAAGGAGAGAAAGAGGCTGCGGGGTGTGTGTGTGTGTGTGTGTGTGGGTGTGTGTGTGTGTGTGTGTGTGTGTGTGTGTGTGTGTGTGTGTGTGTGTGTGTGTGTGTGTGTGTGTGTGTGTGTGTGTGTGTGTGTGTGTGTGTGTGTGTGTGTGTGTGTGTGTGTAATACACACACACACACACACCCCATCTCTCTTTCCCATTCTCTCTGTGTGCCTGCAGTGTATAGAATAAAAAATGAGGATTGGCTCCTGGGTGCATACAAAAAACTCCTATTTATTAATCCAAAACACACACATATACAAATATATCTGAAAAACACTAAATTAAACCTTACAAACCTGGTTGTAATGACGGTGGAACAGTACCTATACATGTGTCATAGAATCTTGAGCAATAGGGAGTGTTACCGTCGGGTCTCCCCATCCAGGGTCATTGAGAACCAGCGGGCACTATTTTCATTGATTGATGAGGCGGCTGGGCTTGGAACCATTGATGCTAACGTGGGAAGATATCTAAAAATTGATGATCCAATTACTCCCACGTTTTTTGCATTACCCAAGGTTCATAAATGTTTACACAAACCACCAGGTGCCCGATTGTATCGGGCTGTGGTGCTTTAACTGAAAATATTAGTAGGTATGTAGATTATTTTTTGCAGCCGCATGTTCATAGATTACCCTCATATGTGAAGGATACAACACATTTGTTGACCATTCTGGAGGGTTTGCAGTTGCCCCCTGGTTCTCTCTTAGTGGCCTTGGATGTGGAGGCCCTATAATCAAGTATACCACAGGCAAGGGGAGTTGAGGCAGTGAGTAGGTTTTTGTCAGAGATGGATATTAGGGAGGAGGGTCACAATCGGTTCCTTGTGGATTTGTTATCCTTCATTCTCGAGAATAACGTTTTTATGTTTGATGGGTGCCATTACCTCCAGGTGCAGGGCGCGGCGATGGGCACCACCTGTGCGCCCTCGCTGGTGAACCTGTACCTGGGGGAGTGGGAACGCCATATTTTTGGGGATGATTCTTTGGTCATGTACCTGTGCCACATTGTTTCGTGGCACAGGTACATTGACAATATCTTGATTTTCTGGACTGGGGGGATGGAGTTGTTAGAGGATTTTGTTGTGACATTGAACAATAATACATATAATTTGAGATTTACAATGACTTGCGATTCTGCCACTGTACCATTCTTGGATCTAAAAATCAATTTGGATGCGGAGGGTTACATTTGCACACAGTTATACCGCAAGGAAACTGCTACGAACTCCTTCCTGAGAGCCGACAGTCGACATCCCCAACATACCGTACGAGGAATTCCGACGGGTCAATACCTAAGAATACGTCGTAATTGTTCTACTGAAAAGGACTTTGAAAGGGAGGCTAAGATTTTGCGCTCTCGATTTCGGGAGAGAGGATATAAAGACAAATGGTTAAAAAAGGCATATAAAAGGGCAAAAAGCACTACACGTACGGATTTATTGCTACCAAAAAATGATGTGACCAATATGAGTGAATGTCTTCACCATTCCGCCGGATCACAGGAAGGAGTTCGTCTGATCACCCGTTTTAATAATCAGGAATCTGCTATTCAGAGAATCCTGCATAAACACTGGCAAGTGCTTATTAGCGACCCATCAGTCAGAGGACTGATATCAGATAAACCTAAGATCACCTACCGACGTGCAAGAACTCTGAGAGATTTAATGACAAATAGCCATTTTGAACGTAAATTGAGGTCCAAGCATTGCAGTGTAGTGGGCACATATAGCTGTGGGGGCTGTGCCTACTGTAGATATTTGGAGGTGGGATCGGAAATTGTACTCACTGGTGGACGTAGATGGAAATTGAGACATTTCGTTAACTGTAATACTAAAGCTGTAATTTATCTTCTTACATGTATATGTGGGTGTTTTTACATTGGAAAGACATACCGCGAATTTAAGGAACGTATTAAAGAACATACTGCCGATATTAGGGGGTGCAATTTCAAGTCATCTATATCCCGGCATGTTAACTTAGCACGCGGCGGCAATGTGGATTGTGTCCGCTTTGTAGGATTGGATAGGATTCACCCCCATATCAGGGGAGGTGATATTGATCGACAGTTGCTTCAGCGGGAACTAAGGTGGATTTTTGAATTAAATGCCACTCAGGGAAAGGGTTTAAATGATGCAGTGCATTACGCAGTATTTTTGCCCCCCTGTTGATTTAGACATACCCCAACCCTCTTTTCTTGCCTCTCTTTCTCCCTCCCCTTTGCCTCTGTTCCTGCCTGATCGCTTTCCTGCCCCCCTTTTTTGGCAGTTGTGGTGATACGATGTTCTCCCCTTTTGTTTGATCTGAGCATGTCAGTAGTGGTGCTTTATTACACCCTACTATATTTAGGAATATGAGTAGTTTTTTACTTATGTAATATATATACAGTGTGTGGGATGCACCTTTCTCACCCTTTTATAAGTATTGATTTTGATTTTTGCATGCCGCTTTTGCGCACATATGTGCACATGTATCTATATATGTATATGTGCGTTTTTTATGTGGCGTGCGCTACAGGAGGATTGATGTTATGTTTGGTTGAGGTCCCCCCCTTTTTTTGATGCCCTATTGCTCCTTTGGTTTCTCCCCTCTGCTGAGCATCAATCACGCCCAGCAGCGGCATTATGCCATCAGTTGCTGGGCGTTTGGCCTGACAGCCTCTGAGTTCCGCCCCAGGGCGGTTTCCGAGATCCCCAGTTCTGTGAGCAGCGGGCGGTAGTTGTCATGGTGGGCGGACTTATTGGACGCTGCCTTGACACATAGGACGTCTTGTATCCGCTTCCCATCTGATTGGTGCAAGGGAGACCCGGATATGACGTCGCGCACCGCCTGCGGACTTACTGATTGGCTGCTTGTACAGGGGAGACGGGGAGGAGGGCTGCTTCGGCGGCATAAGACGGATACGGCGTTACACATGGAGGAACTTATCTTTTGCGCTATCACCTGAGGAGGCTGACGGAGCGGTCAGCGAAACATGTCGTGAATTGTGGCGTTGTGTCATTTATTCATCACTCTCTATGACCCATACCGCTAAGGACTGGTAACTATAGATGATTGAATTGCTGGATACAACTACCCTAAGTGCTATGAACTATATGCAGAGCCTGTATGACCTATATGGAAATGATCTATATGGAAATGATGCTTGGCAAATACACTACTCAGCATGTTCTACTTTGATCTAATCTCCTTGAAAGAGTTTTGTGGAACCTGGTGATATTAACTGCTTGTACTCCTCTTCCAATCTGCGAGTGGGATTGTGGAATATATAGAGGAATTCAGAGATCGCTTGTCTGGATGACAGTACTGCCTCTTTGAAACTGCTGGAGATCTGGAGTCATTCGTTGATCCTTGTTATCTTGCTGGGCTTCACTACTCAATATCAACTAATGCTAAGCATGTCAGCTGCTGCTAACATTTGTGGATCTCTCTACGCTCTGCTTTGCTGCTGCTAATGTTCACTCAGCCTTGTGGGAATGTGCAATAACAATCTGCTGCTATTATGTTTTTTCTGCTGTTTTTTCAACTAACTATCTTTTATAAATATACCAGCATTAGTGACTTTGCGGTTTTTTGGAGGACTGCAGCCTCCGTTAGGTCATAAAGTGTGTTGAATGACACATTTTTATCTGTGAGTTGTAAGGTTTAATTTAGTGATTTTCAGATATATTTGTATATGTGTGTGTTTTGGATTAATAAATAGGAGTTTTTTGTATGCACCCAAGAGCCAATCCTCATTTTTTATTATTCTATATTCAACTTCGTTGGCATGGTGCATACTTAAAACATGTTCTAAGTTTAGGTTTATTGATTGGGTTTATTAACTGTATGATTTGACTCTTTTCTCCGCGGATCCCCGGTCTGTGCAATATTGGAATGCCTGCAGTGTATATTTCTCTCTATACAGAGTACCATTCTGCATAAACTAGTAATAAATAAAGCAGACAGCTCAGAATGCTTCACTTTTGCAGTCAGTTTGCAATAACACTCCACTTAATGACAGCTCGGGTCTGGTGATAATTCCTCACACACTTTACAGTTGCAATCAGTTGCATCTCCCTCTGTGAATTAACATCCTTTAGAATTCTGTCGTTATTTTAAAGATTGAAACCTTAACTTAAGGACAGAATCCTTTTAAGGTTTGTATAAGTTAAATTGTTTAGTGAATACTACATGCTTTATCACCATGGTGATAAAAGTAAAATCAGCACAGAATCGTTATTATAGACAGGAGATGAGCTTAGTTAATTGTGGCCAATGTTCAATATACTGAAATAAAACTATTTAGATGATCATAAAAAAAATTATTGCTGGGCTTGCCTACTGCTACTACTGTTCCTGCTTGCTGACAGCCTTACTGTATTCAGTAAAGCGAAAAACAGCTGATTTTACTAAACCTCTTGTAAAAAATCATTTCACTATGGCCATTACTGCATGGAAAATTAGAATAAGTATTATAATGGTAAATTACCGATTTGCATAGTAAATACCTCAATAAATGTCAATTCACAAAGATTAAAGCATTCTGTAAAACAAGTGAGGTGTTCAGTATTTTTCTTCCAGTCTGGAGTGGTCAGTAACTAACAAACGGCCATTCGGTAAAATGGAAAGGCAAAGGAGCCAGCTAATAGGAGGAGCCACCTCATCTAAATACTCATTCAACAACTGGTAACGATGTACTGCAGGCTGGGACATCAGAAAATAAACAAAACGTGTTGCAAGAAGCAGGGCACATCCATAGGGGTTTCCCTGTAACCCTTTAGACATGGTCAGGGAAAGACAGATACAAAGAATCAGAGGGATTAGAATAAGAATGCAGATCTAAAGTGGGAACCGGGATGCCTTTTATGTTTTACGCCGTCATAGGACAGCAGCAGGAATGGATCATGCTTTAGGTAGACCACTTGTAACTCTGGTGGCCAGAAGTGGGGGTACATCACCGTAGCAGAACACAGCTTGCTATCGAGACCTACTCCACAGCTGGTAAAACTTCTACTTTTTTTCAAACAGATCTTAGTAAACAGTGATGCATTTTTTTCCCAGTAAATTACCTATTCACATGTGTGCAAACATCTCAGTGAATTTGGGGTCTAAAATACTGAATGCAGTATTTTACCAAGCTATTTTTTACCGAATAGGTCTTAGTGAGTTGAACACATAGTAGTGCGGTGCACGTTAACATGAAAGTACGTTGACTTTTAGGTTACCGTTCACAGTACCGAGGATGTTCACGCACTTTGAGCTGTAACGGGTCCAAAAACAATTTAGCCGACACCGCATGGGATTTACTGTCGGGTTGTGTAACATTGTGGACATGTTTTAACGTAAGCTTCCATGTATGCTGTGTGTCAGTAAAAGCATACATGAAATCATGCTCCTGCACGCACTGTTCAGTGTAAACAGTCCCTAATGGAAGACTGGCTATATAGAGGCAGGGAGTTATTGGATTAGGCAAGATTAGTTCAGCCATTTAGTATTCATAAAGCATTGACATCTTCTGCAGCACTGTACACAGCATATACTGTAGTCTTGTCACTACCTTTCCAGTTTAGGGACTCACAAGCCAATCCCCGTCATAGTCTGAGGCCAACTTTTGGGGAAGCCAATTACATTTTCTGTACATTTTTGGAGTAAGGAAGACAACCCGCACAAGGAGAACATACAAAGTCCATTTAGACAGACCATGTCCTGGCCCATATTTGGGGACCCAGCGCAGCAATGCAAATTCGCTAACCACTACTCCAACATGGCACCCATTTTAACAAATAATGCTCAAGTAAAATATAAAGCCTAGAAAAGGTACTAGTAAATTCACAGATTTTTACAAACCTTGTATACAGAAATCAAAGTCTACGACTAGCGATACAAACCTCCAATATGCCAGTATCTCAGATTATGCACACAAATATGAATGTGTTAGTTTAACTTGCTTATTGTGATAAAAAACAAATATTAGGAATGTAAAGTATTTGAGCAACTCAGCATTTAATATCACAATAATTAAACTGACACTGAAAGCACCGCATGTAGTCTACAACGGATCTCAAAAGTATAACAGTAGCTGAATAAATATAGTATCAACAGAGGTTAGTACTCCCCCTTCCATATGTACTCACCCCGTATGGCCGGGATTTTAGGCCGGGAAAAAAATGCTCGCCCCATTGGTGTTGTCTGAATATCCTTTAAGAAAGCTCAAGGGTTCCCCTTTAAGGCTAAACAGGGGATGTACATAAACCTGTTGAACTCCCCCAAGCAGGGGCAAATATCAGGGAAAAAAAGCCTTGCTTAATATTGCCGAGTACAAAACCCAACTGAGATACTGAGATACACATACACTGGGAATTTAACACCAATGCCGTCCTCTTAACTCTTTCCCCACCCTTCCCCTGCAACAAACAGGATTAACTGAATTCTAGCTGTAATTATCACTACTTCCTTCAGCTGAAACACCAGCTAGATTGAGAATTGAGATTCTGAAATGTGAGGGGAGGACGGCAGCTCTTATAAAACATCTGGGGAGTTGCTGAGATTAATAATGAGTTGAACGCCTTCATGTGAAACCTGCATAGCTCCTGTCTTTTCAGCCACTCCCCACAATGCTTCACATTTCTGTAATACTGTTTCCTCTAACAAACCTCCATTTCTGATCTGCTCCCGGTAACATCTCTAAATATAACTCCGCATTACGATTCACTTCATCTACCGGCTCCTTGCCATTGTCACCACCATTCAAGATAACGGCATTCTCTAGTCCTTTGTAACCCACTTTACAATATCCTATAATAATACATTCTCCCTCTACCTATAATTATGTTCAACAGATTCTACCACTTCATTTAGTAAAGGGCTTAGCCATTTACAGTAAATGCCATTCACTTTCTAAAGATTAAAAGACTAGTTCCATATCACTGAAGTGTGTTTTGGTGCTGCATGTTTGACATAGATGATTTTGATACTGTAGAGTTTGATTTAAGGGACCAATCTGAGCATGATAATGGAGGTCAATGGAAGGAGTTCTGGGTTTAAAGTTGGGACTCAGGTCGGAGTAAGATGTCAGGAGAGGGCACATTTCAGGTGTCCTGCAGGAGCAGGTTAGTTGCCTGCCATGAATATTATTTGACATTTTTCAGTTCTCTTATGTCAACAGGTCTAGTCCTAAAACTCAATTGGAAAAGATGGAATATTCTACCAATATAAATCTATTGCCTTTAAACGAAAAACTCTGTGGTGTAACCATTACCCGCACTGGGCCCAGGGGCATGCAGGGGCCCATAGATGTGCCTGGCAATTCAATGTCAGGGCGAGTGGGCAGACCATTATCAACCTAACAAAAAACAAAACAAAAAAAACACTCAGCCGGCCAGGCAGCGCAGGGATGAACAGGACCCTCCATCCATTCGTATCTCTGGCAGACTAACATCATCATAAGGTGGTGTCACATGAGGGTGCGGGTGCTAATAGACCAAGAAAGAGAAAGTAAGACTGTGGAGGCAGAACGCAAGTACAAGTGACGGTCACGAGTCACAGACAGTGCTGCTTCACCTCCTCCTTCATGGTGTTGTTTTTTCTGCAGGTTGACCATCAAAAGTGTAGCAGTGATGAGAACGAGACAGACATACAAGGGACAGTTAAAGATGGAGAGGCAGGCACACAAGAAGGCAACAATGTGGGGGGAGTGGGAGTGAGGAGGCAATTAAGGGCACTTAAACTGACCCCCAAACTGCTCGAGAATAGGTCAGTGTGTGCATTATGGGTCCTGATACTTTTAAAGACCCCCTGCTGGCTGGGCTGCTCTCTGTTGCGCTGCTCTGCCACCTATTTGTGGCTCCGACTGGAGCCAGGCAAATGGACTCTGCACTCTCTGGTTATCCGTGGTTAGAAGTGTGAATGCACGAATTGCTCCCAGCCACAGCGCAATACACAACCGGGTAGGAGCATTGACAACCAGGGAGCACAGAGCCCCCCGAATGGAGCACCGCAACAGAGGGAAACCCAGCAAACTGAGTCCTATACGTATTAGGACCACATAATGCACACACTGATATATTTGAGCAGTTTGGTGGTCAGTTCATGTGTCCTTTAAGTAAAAAAATAAAAATAAAAATAAATCTATTTATCAGAATGGGGTAGCTGTGGTGAATGACAAAGAATTGCTAGATTAGTGTTGCATAGTGTGGAAGGAGCACTGCACTAGGACAGCACAATCAGACCTAAAGTGACCAGCCCAGGACCATTGTAGCTGTCCACTTGAAGGTTACAGTCGCATGACCCAAATATGGAGGGGAGTTTTGGGGCTATTGAAGGTATGTTATTAGGACAGTTAGAAAAAAATTCATAGTCTTTAACTGAAATGTCCAGGAAGCACATAAGGATGCAATATTTGGGTAAATAACAGAGAGCATTTTGGAAAGGAACACAAAAGCAGCAACACCTGCATATTTTATCCTTTCTGTCTCCAGAGCACCAAACACATCCCTTACGTTTCACAGAACACAAGTTGGCACAAAGGGTTCTCAGTGAGTCACTGCATGTGTAATTTGGGGCCTGCCCTTCCCTCGGTGACATGATCCATACTCTCATTGTATGAGCTATTCTTTCCAAGTACTACACCTTATTTTTACAATGGGGAAGCACATGCTGAAACAGCACACACAACAATCACTCCTTCAGGACTAAAGCAACAAGAAAATCATGGCATTTTCTGTGGAAAATACTTTTGAGGCCCTGTTCACATTTGGTCAGTTGTGTTGCAGAATAAATCTGCATGTCAACTCACTGTCTATACAATTCTATGGGGCTGTTCACAGTACTGTACTGTAATGAATCACGTTATTCTAACTTGTTGCATGAAGCTTTGTATTAAAGTCTATGGTCAGTCTCCATTGCAGTTCAGTCATTATAACACGTGCGTTATGCAACTTCCCACTGTGAATCTAGCCTTAAATACTATATTACAAATCAAAAAACATGATGCGCATGAAGTCATAAAAAACTTAAAAACACTGGCAGGGCTCACACTAGGAGCGTTTCCGGCCTTTTTTCAAGCAGCACAGGCAATAATTTAAAATTACCCACAAAATGCTGGTGCAATTAATCCCTATGAGAAGGTTCATCTCAGCGCGGTTCATGCGCTGTGTATTCAGCAAAGCAGTGCCTGTACCATTTTTGGGGCGTTTTTACTATAATGGAACGTATAGGAAGAGTGATAAACGCTCACAAAACCGCTTTATGCGGCGATTGCGTTCACGTTTTTGATAATAAATACATCGTATTTATTCTTTTCTGGGTCAAAGAGTTCACTTCCTGACTTACGTCAGGGAGTGAATTACAAAACTGCTCTGGAAAAGCGCTTAGAAAAGCGCTTTTACCAGAAACGCAGCACGCAGAGTGCCAGGGGGGGGGGGGGGGGGGGAAGCGCACAAAAACGCAAAACGCTTGCATTTTCGATTTTAGGTGTGAATGAGGCCGCAGAGATTTCATATTTTAATAATGCTTCAGCATGTGACCGTTCTGAAAATGGATTTCTTCATATTTTGAATTCCTCTTTTGTGCAGGTAACATGTCCTCCAGGTGTACTACTTGTTTAAAGAAACGCAGCAAGTTCTGTCCTGGTTTCTAAGTCTACAGTGTTTGTTGCGCTACATTGCTCTCTTGTGGCTGGAAGAAATATAGAATGTCTAGATGAAAAACAGAATCACTCTCGCTTCTGGGCTCGGGAGTGGTGAGAAGTTATTTGTAAGTTATTCCCATAGAGGTTATTAAGTAGCCTAGTTGGTCACCTACAGAGATTATTGGAAGATTTTTCCTTATTTGTATATGGTAATCACAGCTCATGTTAAACTGGTTCATTTTGACTGTGTGGCATATGTGGAGAGAGTTTACATTTGTAGACTATACATTTGTTTATTTTGTACATTTAAATTTGAAAACTTTGAGAGAGAGAGAGAGAGAGAGAGAGAGAGAGAGAGAGAGAGAGAGAGAGAGAGAGAGAGAGAGAGAGAGAGAGAGAGAGAGAGAGAGAGTCAAAATTGGTCATAAAGTGTGATCCGCTCTTCATTTAAGTCACAACAATAGACAATCACAGAACAACTTTAGTGAGAGATATATGGAGGCTGCCATGTTTATTTCCTTTTAAAGGGAACCTGAAGTGAGGAAATTTTTTTTTAAAATATACACATAACGTAGCTGCAAATTAATATTACATACTAACCTCACCGTCAGTTCCTCTCAGAGGCTCACCATTTTCTTCTTACAGTGAACCCTTCCAGTTCTGACAATATTTTGTCAGAACTAAAATATATCAGTTGCTGTCAGTTATATATCAGCAGCTGTCTTTTACAACTGAATGTGCAAGGTAATGTCCATGTTTCCCTATGGCTCAAGTGGGTAATATTACAGTTTAACAGTGTGCTGACCAGGAAGCTGTTATGGGGTGACGGCCATTTTCAAAATGGAGGATGGAGAAATCCATTGATCACAGTGGACAAACGGGACGCAGGAGAGGAGAAAGAGATTGAGTAGTAGACTACACGGGAGGTACGCATGACCTGGGTATGGTTATTTTGACTTTTTATTTTCAGATCAGGTTCTCTTTAAGCAATGCCAGTTATCGGACTATCATTCTGATCCTTTGTCTCCAATACTTGAAGCTTAAGACCCTGAACAAGCATGCAGCAGATGAAGGGTTTCTGACATTTTTGTCAAATCTGACAAGATTAGCTGCATGCTTGTTTCTGGTGTGATTTGGACACTACTGCAGCTAAATGGACCAACAGGGCTGCCAGGCAACTTGTATTGCTTAGAAGGAAAAAAAACATGGCAGCTTCAAAACCTTATCCCAACTGTGAAGTATGGTTTGGGGCTGCTTTGCTGCGCCAGGACCTAGACGGATTGCGGTCATGGAAGGAAAAATGAATTTCTAAGTTTAAGACATTTTGCATGAGAACTTAAAGCCATCTGTCCACCAGCTGAAGCTCAGCAGAAGATGGGTGTTGCAACAGGACACCAACCCAAAGCATAGAAGTAAATCAACAACAGAATGGCTGAAATAGAAGAAGACACGCCTTCTGGAGTGGCCCAGTCAGAGTCCTGACTTGAACCCGATTAAGATGCTGTGACATGACCTCAAGAAACCAATTTACACCAAACATCCCAAGAATATTGCTGAACTGAAACAGTTCTGTGAAGAGGAATGGTGAAGAATTACTCCTGACCATTGTGCACGTCTGATCTGCAACTACAGGAAATGTTTGGTTCAAGTTATTGCTGCCACCAGTTATTAAATCCAAGGGTTCACATAACTTTTCCACCTGCACGGTGAATGTTTACATGGTGTGTTCAATAAAAACATGGAAACATTTATTTATTTGTATGGTATTAGATTAACCACTTCCCAACTGAGGGGTTTTACCCCTTGACCACCAGAGCAATTTTCACATTTCAGCGCTCCTTCCATTCATTCGTCTATAACTTTATCATTACTTATCACAATAAAATGAACTATATCTTGTTTTTTTCGCCACCAATTAGGCTTTCTTTAGGTGGGACATTATGCCAAGAATTATTTTATTCTAAATGTGTTTTAATGGGAAATAGGAAAAAGTGTGGGAAAAAATTTTTATTTTTCAGTTTTCGCCCTTTATAGTTTTTAAATAATGCATGCTACTGTAATTAAAACCCATTAAATGTATTTGCCTATTTGTCCCGGTTATAAAACCGTTTAATTTATGTCCCTATCACAATGTTTGGCGCCAATATTTTAATTGGAAATAAAGGTGCATTTTTTTTTAGTTTTGCGTCCATCCCTAATTACAAGCCCATAGTTTATAAAGTAACAGTCTTATACCCTCTTGACATAAATCTTTAAAAAGTTCAGTCCCTAAAAGTAACTATTTATGTATTTTTTTTTAATTGTAAATTATTTTTTTAATTACAAAAAAAAAAAAAATTGGGGAGTGTGGGAGGTAAGGAGGTAATTTTTTGTGTAACACTAATTTATTTCTATGTAAAATATGTTTAGGGTGTAATTTACTATTTGGCCACAAGATGGCAACAGTAACTTTTTGTTTAATACAACCTGCAAGCGTCCTTCCGGACCCTTGCAGGAAATACTAGGAGGCTGAGAGTTTTTTTTTTTTTTCACAATGCTCGCGCTGCTCAGCGGAGCAGTAGTGGATCATTGCGGGGCTTAGATCAACGAACGGGAATGGATTTTTCCCGTTCATTGATCTCTGGACGAGCGGCGTTTTTACCGGCGGGAGTGCGCGCTAGAGTGAGCGGGAGTGCGGGCAGCGACGGTAGCGCGGAAAGTACGGATTTCTCCCTCCCTGGGGGTTAAAGGATGGAAAAAGGGACGGAGAAATTCGTACGGGCGGGGGTAAAGTGGTTAAGCAGACTGTGACTGTCAATTGTTGTAACTTAGGTGAAGATCAAATTACATTTTACGAACAATTTGTGCAGAAATCCATATAATTTCAAAGGTTTCACATACTTTTTCTTGCTACTGTGTATTTATATTATATATATATATATATATATATACTAGCTGACCTAACGGGCTCTAGGTCTTTCACTACCCCCGCGTGCACCCGGCCCGTCTCCTGCGTCCTGTCCCAACGGCTGTGCCGCTGCAGGACATGCGCAGTAGCGCAAAAGCACTGACGCAGGGACACTTGTATTTTATACATTTACAGTGGTGTGAAAAACTATTTGCCCCCTTCCTGATTTCTTATTCTTTTGCATGTTTGTCACACTTAAATGTTTCTGCTCATCAAAAACCGTTAACTATTAGTCAAAGATAACATAATTGAACACAAAATGCAGTTTTAAATGATGGTTTTTATTATTTAGTGAGAAAAATAACTCAAAACCTACATGGCCCTGTGTGAAAAAGAAATTGCCCCCTGAACCTAATAACAGGTTGGGCCACCCTTAGCAGCAATAACTGCAATCAAGCGTCTGCGATAACTTGCAACGAGTCTTTTACAGCGCTCTGGAGGAATTTTGGCCCACAAATCTTTGCAGAATTGTTGTAATTCAGATTTATTTGAGGGTTTTTTTTAGCATGAACCGCCTTTTTAAGGTCATGCCACAACATCTCAATAGGATTCAGGTCAGGACTTTGACTAGGCCACTCCAAAGTCTTCATTTTGTTTTTCTTCAGCCATTCAGAGGTGGGATTTGCTGGTGTGTTTTGGGTCATTGTCCTGCTGCAGCACCTAAGATCGCTTCAGCTTGAGTTGACGAACAGATGGCCGGACATTCTCCTTCAGGATTTTTTGGTAGACAGTAAAATTCATGGTTCCATCTATCACAGCAAGCCTTCCAGGTCCTGAAGCAGCAAAACAACCCCAGACCATCACACTACCACCACCATATTTTACTGTTGGTATGATGTTCTTTTGCTGAAATGCTGTGTTACTTCTACGCCAGATGTAACGGGACACGCACCTTCCAAAAAGTTCAACTTTTGTCTCGTCGGTCCACAAGGTATTTTCCCAAACGTCTTGCCAATCATTGAGATTTTTTTTAGCAAAATTGAGACGAGCCTTAATGTTCTTTTTGCTTAAAAGTGGTTTGTGCCTTGGATATCTGCCATGCAGACCATTTTTGCCCAGTCTCTTTCTTATGGTGGAGTCGTGAACAATGACCTTAATTGAGGCAAGTGAGGCCTGCAGTTCTTTAGATGTTGTCCTGGGGTCTTTTGTGGCCTCTCGGATGAGTTTTCTCTGCGCTCTTGGGGTAATTTTGGTCGGCCAGCCACTCCTGGGAAGGTTCATCACTGTTCCATGTTTTTGCCATTTGTGGATAATGGCTCTCACTGTGGTTCGCTGGAGTCCCAAGGCTTTATAACCTTTACCAGACTGATAGATCTCAATTACAGTACTTTGTTCTCATTTGTTCCTGAATTTCTTTGGATCTTGGCATGATGTCTAGCTTTTGAGGTGCTTTTGGTCTACTTCTCTGTGTCAGATAGCTCCTAGTTAAGTGATTTCTTGATTGAAACAGGTGTGGCAGTAATCAGGCCTGGGGGTGACTACAGAAATTGAACTCAGGTGTGATAAACCACAGTTAAGTTATTTTTTTAACAAGGGGGGCAATCACTTTTTCACACAGGGCCATGTAGATTTGGAGGTTTTTTTTCTCACTAAATAATAAAAACCATCATTTAAAACTGCATTTTGTGTTCAATTATGTTATCTTTGACTAATAGCTAACGGTTTTTGATGAGCAGAAACATTTAAGTGTGACAAACATGCAATAGAATAAGAAATCAGGAAGGGGGCAAATAGTTTTTCACACCACTGTATAATATTATTATTATTATTTAGTATTTATATAGCGCCGACATATTACGCAGCGCTGTACAATGTATATATATATCTTGTCACTAACTGTCCCTCAAAGGAGCTCACAATCTAATCCCTACTATTGCCATATGTCTATATTATGTAGTGTAAGTACTGTAGTCTAGGGCCAATTTTAGCGGGAGCCAATTAACTTATCCGTATGTTTTTGGAATGTGGGAGGAAACCGGAGTGCCCGGAGGAAACCCACGCAGACACGGAGAGAACATACAAACTCTTTGCAGATAGTGCCCTGGCTGGGATTCGAACCAGGGACCCAGCGCTGCAAGGCGAGAGAGCTAACCACTACGCCACCGTGTACACACACACACACACACACACACACACACACACACACACACACACACACACACACACACACTGCCCGGTATTGCCCAGGTATGTATTTGGCTGGTGTTGGCTCAGCCCACTTTTTCTAACCCTAACACACAATTACTCAATGACCTAATGTGTGAGCTTTCTGGTCTTTGGCATCAATAATTTGCATTGAAATGAAACAAATCTGATTGGCTGTGGCCGTACCCCCTTTTCTGAATTTGAATCCCATTCACCCAGTGACCAACTGTGCAAAGTTTGAGAACCCTACCATAAACAGTGTAAGGCTCCCTGCACACTGCATGCGACTCCGATTTTTAATCTTTTTTTACATCGGATTCTTAATCTTTACTGCATGCTGCGTTTTTTCCTCTGTTTTCCTGTTGATTGCATTCAGGGAAAATCGGAATTGCAAAACAGATTTGCAGTGTGCAGGGAGCCTAAGAATGGCTGCAGTTTATATTCTTCCAAGTGAAATTTGTATTTGTCTCCACCCACTGATGACCCAGCGTTGCCTGGGTATGTATTTGGCTGGTGTTGGCTGCACCCAATTTGTATTAGTCTTCGCCTACTTTTTGGTGACGGGGATAAAAAGTATCCTATATGTTACTCCAGGTAATGTACTACGTGTGAGCAAATTTTATTCAAATCCGTTCAGCCATTGTTGCGTGTTAGAGTAACAAACATCCATTCAAGTCCAGCCTCACTACCATTTAAACATATTGCTAGATATTCTACATTCCCAATATGCAGAACATTTTGTAATTTTATGTTATTAAAATTACCTTTTCATTTTATTTGGCATCCAGCTATTTTCCAGGTAGGACAAATAATTAAAATCTTATGCCCATGGCAAGTGTCCACCATGTGCTGGATGGAATAGGCCAGAATTCTGATTGCTCTGCCTGGGTTATTGGCATACAGAGAAAACATTCCCGGTCAACACAAGAAGAAATCTCAATGAACGAGCTAAGAAAAGAGTGAATCGGCACAAATCTAATGAGCAGCATCTCTCTACTCCACTGGTGACGGCAGAGTGCACAGATTCTTTCTGTCGCATATAAGGGATACAAAGATTATTTAGAAGCTTAAGAACAGTTGTTGCAAAGCACACTTGATAATCTGAACTGACCGTAAAGCTACATCTAGCAGGCGTACTGTCCTGCTTCCCTTATAGTGGTATGCAAAAGTCTTCAGCCCAGTACATAAATTTAATAATAGGAGTGAAGATAAACAAACATCCGGCACTTCTGACTATTTCTTTAATTTAACTAAAAATTGACATGGGGCAGAAGATCAGATCAACAAAATTTTGACATAACAAGCTTTGTCCTACCGTACAAAAGGAGGGGAGGGTGCAGCGGGTGCTGGGCACTGAATGTGGACCTGATGGCCGTTTCGCACGAGATGAGCTTCTTCCTGAGGCCAATCCACCTGCACACATCACACTACCCTGTCAGTCACTACAGACAGATAGTGCCGGCACATATCCTCCTCCTTTCTCCATACATATTTCTAACTTCCATAATAATGTGGCCTTTGACAAAAAATGAATTAAGTTTAGGTTATATGGTGCATAGCTTTGTTTTCTGGATCTTTTAATTTAAAGTGGAAAGTACTCTGGTTGCAATGGGCAGGTGGATATCTGTTTGGTGAGCCAAATTCAAAATTTTGTACACCCCCCTTAGCAAGCTAGGCAGCTTAATATTAGGCTGCTTATGTTTGATGGTAAACTGCAATATATACTCTAGATATGGAGAATTAACAGGTTTATTTCTGTTCATTGGTGTTAAGTGTAAAAAAAAACAAAAACAAACAAACAAAAAAAAACTATCTTGATGCTAAAAGTGTTTCTATCTAGAACACAATCACATAAAATTGTACAATGCAAGAAGTACATTTCTCACAGAGTAAGATTCACTGAAGAGTAAAATTTATTATAACTCACTTTTCTCCTATGTTGCTGTTGCTTACAGTAACCATTATAATTCTGACAGATTTTATACTAGCCCATTTCCTCATAGTGGATTCTCAGTATTTCCTTTATTCTTTACAAAAGCACTCTCTGGAAAGAATATCGCCAAAGATTCCTGCCAGCCTCCTTTCTCACTTGCACACTATTTTGGCAGGTGGTCTGAGCAACCTCCTTTCCTGAAGTGCTTTTAAAAATAAAGAAAACCCTCCAGTGTATACACTGACTAGCAGATGAACAAATCCAAAACCGGTCAGTTCTGTCAGATATGTACAATTTATTGTAAGTGACCACAACATATGAAAAAAGATTTATAGCTCATTTTACTCTGGAACCAATGTACATTTTATACTCATGTATTTACATGTATTTTACATTTTATAAATTTGTTTAATCAACGAGAACGGTGTTCTGAGGAGCGCAAAGAAAAAAGAAATCTGGACTTACCTGGGGCTTCCTCCAGCCCCCTTGTAGCCCGCGAGGTCCCCAGTCATCCTCTTTCTACCTTCCACGGTCCCGCTGGCGGTTCCGGTAACCTGGCTACTCCAGCTGAAATTGTGCGTTTGTGCCATCACACTGGTCGCCGCAAGCGTCCTGCGCGGTTCAGTCTTTAGAGAACTGCTCATGCACAGGACAGCCGAAGTCGCAGGTTTACCGAAGCCACCAGCAGGACCACGGAAGGGACCAAGAGGAAAGCTGGGGGACCTTGCAGGCTACGGAGGGCTGAGAAAGCCCCAGGTAAGTCCAGACACACATTAAAAAAAAGGGTTGAGTATGGTACTGGTCTGGGATAGCAGCTCTTATCAGCACCTTCCCTTCTTGCTAGACCCCATGACTCTTCTGGGGGATAAACCTTGGGGCTGGAAGCATCCTCCACATAGGATGGCTCAACATATTGCCTAGGCTGCACGTGGTAAGACAGTAGCAGCAATCCACTCTCTCTGTAGAATTAACGAAAGCCATTGTCACTGATATTATGATTTAGTAAAGTCTGTTGGCCTTCGTTATCTGTGTGAAAGATGGTATTGTCCCTAAACACCTCTAGCCTAAGCGGTCCTGTTGGGCCCTTTACTTCTTTTGATGTTTGATACTGTGCTCCTTGTGCTTTTTCACATATTTTCATGATCATTTTTGTTGCTCATGTTGTTACTGATTCATTGTAACTTCTTCTCTTATTGTATAATATTGCTTGTATTGTATAATATTGCTCTATAATATACTCTCTACCCCTTTGGCGTAATTTTAAGGCTGTCTACTGTACCATTTTCTGTGTTTTGAAAATAAAAACCATTTGAAACTAAAAAAAAAACTAAAAAGGGTTGAGTGGCCACACTGCACACACATGCAAACACCAAATGCTCAATTCACACAACTGCATCAATCAATGAGCTCATTAATGATCAGAGACTTTAAGATGTTGAGTTCCAAAACTTCGAAGATTTGAAAGGTCGAAAAAAAAGGCCAACAAATAATTATTTCAGATGAGTATCTAAAAGTCCCTGTAAGAAAAAAAATTGTACTAGGGTGATCTATGTCATTTATGGCCCCTTGTCTGAATCCGGTATAGCCACAGTTAGTAAGTAAATACACATTTCAAAATATGCCTTGTTTTGTAGGGAGCCAGCAAGCACAACATGCAAAGTGAGCAGGAGCCAGTGCACAAGCAAATAGTTGAAGTGGCATTGCCAGATCAGTAGTAAACACCAAATGTGTGCAGGCTCAAGGCAATAAGTCAGCGAACATAGTAAGCAAAGCAAAAGCCAGTCCACAACATGGAAGGCTGGTGATCGGCACTAAATTTGAACCAGCAATACGTTTAGCAATCTTTATACAATACCAAGTTGTCTATAACTGCTGGATACTGGACCAAGTACGTTGATCAGTCCGTCGCTGAATCCTGGTCAAGATGTACATGAAGCAGCTGGTAAATCCAGGATGATAAATGGATGGTCTACAATATTAACCTGTGTCCTCAACTGTCTATCTGCTGTTTCTGCATTCACGTCATACCATTTTCTCAGGCCCAGTGCACACCAATAACCTCTAGCAGATCCGCAAAACGCTAGAGGTTTTTGAAGTAGACCTCAGAGCGATTCTAGGCTTGTTTAGAGACTTTTTCTAGACATGCCTAGCTTTTTTCGAGTGTTTTTGTATAGCAGATGTCATATTTTGTTACAGTAAAGCTGTTACTGACCAGCTTCTGTAACAAAAAAACGGCTGGAAAACCGCTCTGATCTAGCGTTTTTCAAAGCGGTTTTCCACTTTCCTATACGTTAACATTGAGGCAGAAACGCCTCAGAAATAAAAAAAAAATGCTGCGGCCCCCGAGTTTGCGTTTGTGGAAAAAACGACCCGCTCTGGTGCTCACCATCCCATTCACTTTCATTAGCCAAGCGGTTTTCCCCCTGCAAGCGTTTTTAAAAACTCTCCAGAATCGCTCTGGTGTGCACCAGCCCTCAAACTCGATACGAGGCACATTTAAGCTGATTTTTAAACCAGGTCATTCTGCCCCTTCACTGGTAGTTGTTATAAATGTAGAGAACACCCTATAACCTCAACTCCTAATATTTCATGTCTGGGGTGGGAGCTTTCATTTAAAGTACACCTGAGACAAGTAAAAAAAAAAAAGTTTCATACATACCTGGGTCTTCCTCCATCTCCCATTCAGGCCGATTGGTCCCTCACCTTCCGCTAGGCGGCCCGGTAATTTTGCAAATTGGCGCCAGTTGGTGTAGGCTCAGTCTGGCCATGCACGCTCCCATGGCCAGGAGCATTCTGCACAGTATGCCCTGACGTGAGAAATTACCGGGATGCCTAGCGGAGGATCCAGGCGGATGAGGACGGCGAGGGACTCATCAGCCTGAAGGGGGCTGGAGGTAGCCCCAGGTACTTATAAAACTTTTTTTTTTTCTTTTAACTCATCTCAGGTTCCCTGTAGCCACATACTACCTTAATAATGTCTTCCTACTACTTCCATCTCAAAAATATTTCCTGAATTCACCCATGTTTCACACAAAAAAACAGACTAGCACCTCTTTAATACTTACAGAACTCTGCTTCCCACCTCATCCACCTCTCCTCTCACATCTCTGATGCTGCCCTGTTTTGCATATCTCTACTGGACTGCCAGCTACCCAAAGGATCCAGTTCAAATTTCTAACAGTATTATACAAGGCACTCCCATAAGTTATAGCCTCCATGCATTTCTTAGTAATTTCCAGATATCATCCCACCCAGAACCTTTGCTCCTCCTATGAAATCCTCATGTCCTCTGGTTTGGTCAGAGTACCTCTCTTGCATCCAGGACGTCTCACAAATGTCATCTCTCCTTTGGAATTCTCTTCCAACACTTTGTCTGCCATGCTTAAAGGGAAGGTTCAGGGACAGTTAAAAAAAAAACAAAAATCCAAATCCAAACTGTCCCTGAACCTTCCCTTTAAGGCTCATACACACATCAGACCATAGTCTTTGGAAAATGAAAGATCACAGACCAATTTTACCCCCTTCCATGTAGTATGAGAGCCATACCTACACAGTCTATTCTATGGAGCTGAACTCCCAATCAGACAGAAATCTTTGCAAGATGCTACACACAAAGATGCTGTAGACATTCAAAAGATCAGTATCTGCAAAAGATCTGTTCCTGCAAAAGATCCGTTCCTGCAAAATGCATTCATAGTCTATGATATCTGCAGATCTCATACACACAGGGCCGGCCCTAGACTTTTTGCCGCCTTTTTGCCGCCGAGCTGGAGGGGTAGCGGGCAGGACGGGGGTATTGGGCCTAGCGGCTGGGAGGGGGGCCAGACCCTCCCCTCCCTCGCCTGGGTCCCCCGATCTGCGCTCCCCTCCAGCCTTAAATAGATCAGAAGCAGCCGCTACTCATAAAAGGCACGGGCGGGGAGGACTCACCTCTTCCTCGCTCGATCCAGCGTGCGCTCCACTGACGTCACTTCCTGCAACGTCGCGGCCGTCCACTTACAATACAGTGGGCGGCGTTGCAGGAAGTGACGGACTGGCGGACTCAAAGCGCAAAAGCTGCAGCAACTAGGACGCGCTCTATAGGAAGTAGCAGTGTTAGGGAGACTTGCCCAAGGTCTCCTACTGAATAGGTGCTGGCTTACTGAACAAGCAGAGCCGAGATTCGAACCCTGGTCTCCTGTGTCGGAGGCAGAGCCCTTAACCACTACACTATCCAGCCGCTTCTCGTCAAGCTGGGCTGCGCTCACTCCCGCGGGCCGCGCGCTTCCGCTGCCGGCCATTAGCCCAGCGATCAATAAATGGGATTATATATCCCATTCATTGATCGAAGCCCCCCACAGAAAAGCCGACAGCTGCGGTTTTTCTGTGTTACAAAATGATTCCTAATACTTCCTAGAAGCGTACGATCACGCTTCCAGGATTTTTTGACTGTGGCCATCTTGCGGCCAAATAGTAAAACTACACCCACATCTAATACATTATTTTACATTTAAAATTAGCTTAGTTCCCTCCCACACCAAAAATTACCCAAATAAAATTTTTAATAAAAAAAAAAAAAATACAATAAAAAAAACAAAACAAAAACAACAAATAGTTCCGTAAGGGTCTGAACTTTTTAAATATGGATGTCAAATGAGTATATTAATATAATTTTTTAAATTATGGGCTTGTAAATAGTGATGGACGCAAATTGAAAAAAATTCACCTTTATTTCCAAATAAAATATCGGCGCCATACATTGTGATAGGGACATAATTGAAATGGTGTAATAAGCGGGACAAATAAAATACAATACATGGGTTTTAATTATGGTATCATGTATTAATTTCAAACTATAATGGCTAAAAACTGAGAAATAATGATTTTTTTCCATTTCTTTCTTAATATTCCTGTTAAAATGGATTTAGAATAAATTAATTCTTAGCAAAATGTATCACCCAAAGAAAGCCTAATTTGTGGTGGAAAAAACAAGATATAAATCAATTCATTGTGATGAGTAATGATAAAGTTATAGACAAATGAATGGGAGGTGAAAGTTGCTCGGATGGAAAAAAATCAACAACCTTTCGGGCTTAAAGAGACACTGAAGCGAAAAAAAAATTATGATATTATGATTTGTATGTGTAGTACAGCTAAGTAATAAAACATTAAGATCAGATACATCAGTCTAATTGTTTCCAGTACAGGAAGAGTTAAGAAACTCCAGTTGCTATCTCTATGCAAAAAAGCCATTAAGCTCTACGACTTTCAAAGTGGTGGAGAGGGCTGTTATCTGACTTTCATTATCTCAACTGTTTTCTTTTTCTCTGCCAGAGGAGAGGTCATTAGTTCACAGACTGCTCTAAAAGAATAATTCTGAATGCAGAGTGTTGTGTAATCTGCACATATTAGAGAATGATGCAATGTTAGAAAAAACACTATATACCTGAAAATAAAAATATGAGAATATTTTCTTTGCTGCTAAACTTCTAGTAATTATTCATAGTACACAACCAATTCATTATATCATATATTTTTTTCGCTTCAGTGTCTCTTTAAGTGGTTAATTTTATAACTCATGTTCAGAACTATATTAATATGTTCATCAAAGTGCTATAAAAGTAATAAGATACCATTTATTTTCAATGACAATTTTGCGGTCTTCAGAGTGTCCTAGGCATAATTTAATCTTAGAAGAATCTACTTAGGCAACAGATACAGAACACTACAACTCACCGCTCCTGTCTTCCATCACAGGGGCGCGAGGGGGGAAGAGGCACTGTGGTGGTCTACTACTTGAAGATCCTGAGAAGAAAAAAACACCAGTGAGTACTTCAGGTACCAAAATCACGTAGTATAACAAAAGCAAGCCAGCAATACAGTAAACGTTATAAATAGAAGAAGACAACCAAAAGAACGAGACAAATCACAGATCTAAAATACACTAACAAATACAATGGCATAGGTCTGCCAAATAATCATCATTATGCATATAACTATAGGTTTCAGATAATGGTAGGGCCAAAGAAAAAGGATTTGAAAATTTCTACACTCGTTTGGTATCCTGAAGTGTAATGTAATAGCTATTTGATGTTTGTGCTTTTAATATCTGGGATAAATATTTTACAACTACGTCGTTTGATAACACTTTCTGTGACGAGTCAGTGCATGCGCAGTGCGGGTGCGCGCTCTCCCGGTCTCATTCCTGCTGCCAGAAGAGTAATGCGTCTGTGCACTAGTACTGCGCAGGTGCAGAGAGCTCCCAGCGACAAGCGCACGGAGGGGTGGGCACGTGCGAGCAAGCCACACAAGTGCAGTAAGCCCCGACTGGCGAAGATACCGGAGCCCTTATGGAAGATCTAGGAGGGGGAGGACAGCGCCAAGGGAGCGATCCGGCCAGAGGTGGCTGGAGGAAGCCCCAGAGGTGTGTGTGTGTGTGTGTGTGTGTGTGTGTGTGTGTGTGTGTGTGTGTGTGTGTGTGTGTGTGTGTGTGTGTGTGTGTGTGTGTGTGTGTGTGTGTGTGTGAGGTTTCCTTTAAATAACTTTGTATAAAATTGACATTTCTACCAGAGAAAAATGCACTAGAAATGTATTTCATCCTACATGGCTGCCACTTACAGTGGGTAGCTAAAATTCGATAGATTTTGGACTAGTTAATGTCCTAATAGGAGATTGTCATGGTTTTCTTTATTTCCAAAAGCAGTCCCGCTGCCAATAGAATAAGCAAACAAGTACAAACACTGCTGGTATCTTTGTATACATCCTTTATAGGGAGTGCTTTCTTAAAGGAAATAAACACCTCACCCCCATGAGGAGATGGACTAATCCAAAAACCTGTCAGATTTGTACTGCTTACTGTAAGCGACAGCAACACAGGAAAAAAATTACCATATTACATATAATTCAGACCAAAAGACACTCTTGGCCATAAGATGAAGGTTTTTAAAGGACAAAATCCAGGGGGGAAAAAAGATACTAAACCTGGTGCATCCATGGTGCAGGGGGCACCTTGTGTATTGGTCCGTCCCCCCCCCCCCCCCCCCCCCAATTATGTCCCACTTGTGTTTTCATCTGTCTTTCACACTCCGTGCACACTGCCTGCACACTACCCACCAGTGCAGAAGTGAAGTAAGAGAGTGACAGTGGAAGACACAGGAACAGAGGGGCAGAATTGTAGTATTTGGACCATAAGAGTCTGAGAAAAAGTGCATCTTATGGTCTGAAAGATAAGGTAATTTATAGTGCATTTCACTCTGGGATACTGTAAATATAAATTGTACATGTAGTGTTTACATGTGTTATACATTTTACACATTTTTACAACAGTGGTCTTTAATCTCTAATGACAACAGCAATAACTTGTGTGAGGGCTGATGTGCTGAAGGTCTGTTTGATTCTATGCACTTGCTATATAGCAATGTGCCTCCCTCAATTATGTTATTGCTTCCCAAAGATTGCCTTAAAGAGAACCCAAGGTGAGAGGGATATGGAAGCTGCCATATTTATTTCCTTGTAAACAATGCTTGTTGATCTTCTGGCATAAGTAGTTTCTGGGTCAAAACCCTGGAACAAGCATATGGTTAACCCAGTAAAACCTGAATCAGCTGAGTACCTGATCTGCTGCATGCTTGTATATTGGTGTATGCCATTGTCTGTATTATTATGTGCACCATGTTTGTTTCTTGTTTTGTAAAGTGCCACAGCATATGTTTGTGCTTTATAAATCAATAATGATTTGTCATAGACAACTGATCTGCATGCTTGTTCAGGGTCTATGGTTTAAAGTATTAGCGGGCAGAGAATCAGCAGGACAGCCAGGCAATGTGCATTACTTAAAAGGAAAAAACATGTTAGCCTCCATATCCCTCTCACCTCGGGTTTGCTTTAAATGTGAGCAAACCTGACGTTGGTCCCAAATCCCAAATCAAAGCAACAGAAAACACCACCGAGTCTGTTTACAGCACAGAGTTAAGACACCTCCATTTGTCAGCAAAGTACTAATGTGTTCCCCAGGGTAGGACTCATTTGTGCTGAACTAATTAGCCCATTTATTCTCATCTAACCAACTCTTTTTGGGAGAAAAACAAATCCTGGAGAGGAAGGGGTAATTCTCAGCCATAGATACACTGTAATGTGGAACACTGTACTGTGGAGGAATGTCTACAAATAATCAGGCAGTTAAATTATTTATACTGCACGATTCCCAGAGCTCTTTTGCTTATGAGGAAGTAACCATTCCACTGCAACACTGCAGTTGCCTCTAGAGGGTATGATAAGCCTTCACTCATATTACCTAGTAAGTACACACAAACACACACACCCGTGTGTGTATTTATATAGCGCCCACATATTACGCAGCACTGTACAGAGTATATTGTCTTGTCACTTAACTGTCCCTCAGAGGGGCTCACAATGTAGTCCCTACCATAGTCATGGGCCTATGTATGTATCGTATAGTGCATGTATCATTAGTCTAGGGACAACGTAGAAGGATGCCAATTAACTTATCTGTATCTTTTTTGGATGTGGTAGGAAACCCAGAGGAGAGCCCAGAGGAAACCCACGCAGACACGGGGAGAACATACAAACTCCTTGCAGATGTTGACCTGGCTGGAATTCGAACCGGGGGCCCAGCACTGCAAGGCTACTGACTGTATGTATGTATGTATGTATGTATGTATGTACAGTGGTGTGAAAAACTATTTGCCCCCTTCCTGATTTCTTATTCTTTTGCATGTTTGTCACACTTAAATGTTTCTGCTCATCAAAAACCGTTAACTATTAGTCAAAGATAACATAATAGAACACAAAATGCAGTTTTAAATGATGGTTTTTATTATTTAGTAAGAAAAAAACCTCCAAATCTACATGGCCCTGTGTGAAAAAGTAATTGCCCCCCCCTTGTTAAAAAATAACTTAACTGTGGTTTATCATACCTGAGTTCAATTTCTGTAGTCACCCCCAGGCCTGATTACTGCCACACCTGTTTCAATCAAGAAATCACTAAAATAGGAGCTATCTGACACAGAGAAGTAGACCAAAAGCACCTCAAAAGCTAGACATCATGCCAAGATCCAAAGAAATTCAGGAACAAATGAGAACAAAAGTACTGTAATTGAGATCTATCAGTCTGGTAAAGGTTATAAAGCCATTTCTAAAGCTTTGGGACTCCAGCGAATCACAGTGAGAGCCATTATCCACAAATGGCAAAAACATGGAACAGTGATGAACCTTCCCAGGAGTGGCTGGCTGACCAAAATTACCCCAAGAGCGCAGAGAAAACTCATCGGAGAGGCCACAAAAGACCCCAGGACAACATCTAAAGAACTGCAGTCCTCACTTGCCTCAATTAAGGTCAGTGTTCACAACTCCACCATAAGAAAGAGACTGGGCAAAAACAGCCTGCATGGCAGATTTCCAAGGCGCAAACCACTTTTAAGCAAAAAGAACATTAAGGCTTGTCTCAATTTTGCTAAAAAACATCTCAATGATTGCCAAGACTTTTGGGAAAATACCATGTAGACCGACGAGACAAAAGTTGAACTTTTTGGAAGGTGCGTGTCCCGTTACATCTGGCGTAGAAGTAACACAGCATTTTAGCAAAAGAACATCATACCAACAGAAAAATATGGTGGTGGTAGTGTGATGGTCTGGGGTTGTTTTGCTGCTTCAGGACCTGGAAGGCTTGCTGTGATAGATGGAACCATGAATTCTACTGTCTACCAAAAAATCCTGAAGGAGAATGTCCGGCCATCTGTTCGTCAACTTAAGCTGAAGTGATCTTGGGTGCTGCAGCAGGAAAATGACTCAAAACACACCAGCAAAACCACCTCTAAATGGCTGAAGAAAAACAAAAAGAAGACTTTGGAGTGGCCTAGTCAAAGTCCTGATCTGGATCTTATTGAGATGTTGTGGCATGACCTTAAAAAGGCGGTTCATGCTAGAAAACCCTCAAATAAAGCTGAATTACAACAATTTTGCAAAGATGAGTGGGCCAAAATTCCTCCAGAGCGCTGTAAAAGACTCGTTGCAAGTTATCACAAACGCTTGATTGCAGTTATTGCTGCTAAGGGTGGCCCAACCGGTAACAGTAAATTCGGGCGCCTGAGGCTAGTGGACAAATCGGGCGCCGTCATTCACTCCTATAATAAATATCGTTTAATGGGCGCCCGATAGGAAAAAAGGGCGCCGGAGAAAAATAACGTTTTAAAAGCGGCGCCCGGAGACTTAATGTTTTATTACTGCTTCTCATGATTACACATTATTTAATGATTTATACATTTTTAAATATTATTTTTAAACGAAAAACAGTACAATATTTTTTTCAAACATTATTTTTAAACGAAAAACAGTACATTTTTTTTTTTTTTACATTATTTTTAAACGAAAAAACCAACAGGGGGGTCTTAGGTTTAGGCACCAACAGGGGGGTCTTAGGTTTAGGCACCAACAGGGGGGTCTTAGGTTTAGGCACCAACAGGGGGGTCTTAGGTTTAGGCACCAACAGGGGGGTCTTAGGTTTAGGCACCAACAGGGGGGTCTTAGGTTTAGGCACCAACAGGGGGGTCTTAGGTTTAGGCACCAAAAGGGGGGTCTTAGGTTTAGTCACCAACAGGGGGGTCTTAGGTTTAGGCACCAACAGGGGGTCTTAGGTTTAGGCACCAACAGGGGGTCTTAGGTTTAGGCACCAACAGGGGGGTCTTATGGCCCATACTCACGAGGGACTTTTGTCGCCTCAACACGCGGCGCGCGCGTGTTGCGGCGACAGGTCGCCCGTGAGTATGGGCCGTCGCACGCGCGCGCGCCCCCGAACTGTCGCCCGTCGCTATGTCGCCATGCGATTGAAACTTTCAATCGCATGGCGACAGTCGCCGCTGCCCCCCCGCCGCAACTGTCGCTAGTCCGCGTGAGTACGCGGACTAGCGACAGCAACCTCCATTGAGGTTCACAGACCTTCCGGTGAGCTTCCGGCGGGGGGAGGAGGAACGTCAGCGACAGCTTCCGCCTTGCCGCTGGTCCCTCTTCCGCATGTGTACGCGGAGGGACCTGGCGAGAAGCTGTCGCCGGCCTGTCGCCCACACGCTCACGTGTGCTGGCGACAGGCGAGTTTTGCAGCCCGTGAGTACGGGCCTTTAGGTTTAGGCACCAACAGGGGGGTCTTAGGTTTAGGCACCAACAGGGGGGTCTAGGGGTTAGGGGTAGGTACAGGGAGGGTTACTTAGGCACCAACAGGGGGGGTCTTAGGTTTAGGCATCAACAGGGGGGTCTAGGGGTTAGGGGTAGGTACAGGGAGGGTTACTTAGTAATTTTTTTTTTAAAACGTTATTATACGTTTCACTATTTAAACGAAAGATTAACGTTTTTACAATTGCCGATTTAATGCACATTATTTAATGATTTATAACTTTATAAAACATTAATTTTAAACGAAATACAGTACAATACATTTTTAAACGTTATCCATGCTTATCGTTAAAAACCCGGCGCCCTTTTTTCCCAGCGCCCCTTTTTAACGTACGCGGCCCAACCAGTTATTAGGTTCAGGGGGCAATTTCTTTTTCACACAGGGCCATGTAGGTTTCTCACTTAATAATAAAAACCATCAGCACTGGTATGTATTCTGGGAGCATATGAGGACGGGAATATATCTGAACATTCTAGAATAGCTGTGTTGAGAACATTATTTATAGCTAGAAAATTGATACTGCAATTATGGAAGCAAGTTAACCCCCCGTCCCTGAAAATGTGGATTAGACAAATTAATGACTCTTTAAAACTTGAAAAAATTACATATGCACATAGGAATGCTACTGAAAAATTTGAAAAAATATGGGGTAAGTGGCTGAATGCGCAGGACTTTGTTGACCCAGACCTGGTGCGAGAACGAATATTGGCTACAATAGGACTATCCAGAAGCTCTGTGAATAACATGTAATAACGAATCTTTGCCATATTAAGCAATGCTTTTTCTTTCTATGTTTTTCTGATGTATGCTTAATGAAGGATGTAATGTATAGACTGTTATTATCGGTGACCTCAATAAAGCTTTTTTTTGTTGACAAAAAAATAATAAAAACCATAATTTAACACTGCATTGTGTGTTCAATTATGTTATCTTTGACTAATAGTTAACAGTTTTTGATGAGCAGAAACATTTAAGTGTGAAAAACATGCAAAAGAATAAGAAATCAGGAAGGGGGCAAATAGTTTTTCACACCACTGTTTATATATATATATATATATATATATATATATATATATATATATATATATATATATATATATATATATATATATATATATATATATATATATATATATATATATATATATATATATATATATATATATATATATATATATACACATACACACACACACACACACACATATACACGCACACATACATAGTATATATACATGCGCCCTTGACTTGACTTGAGCAGATGCGCAATATTTACCCTCAAAGGATCCCTCTATGACGGGATTTGATCAGAGTGGGATCTATGTAATAATTGATCTAGTGGCAGATCAAGAGCTGTATGGCCACCTTAATGGCGCTACTATTAAATAGCTGAACTCTTGAGATCAGCAGAGGGAGTCAGAAAGTGGCACATAAGTGACACATAAATTTGATGTGTCACATGACCCTCTTCCTATTGAAAAAACAGAAGTTGGATTCAAAATGGCCGACTTCAAAATGTCCGCCATTGTCACCACCCATCTTGAAAAGTTTCCCCCTCACTTATACTAATGTTACACAAACAGGAAGTTAATATCACCAACCAGTCCCATTTTATTAAGGTTTATCCATATAAATGGCCCACCCTGTATATTGTTCCATATGCATCTTCCTGTATTAGATTGATTCCCCTTTATAGTGCCATTTATTTTTTATTATGTATTCATTTAGCAGTACTTACAGAGGCTCACTAATTAATGCCTCTAAAAGTAATCGCTGTGGAGCAATTGTGAGGATAGATAAATGGCCTACCCGTATGTTTTTAATATTCGGGCGGAAACTAGAGTGTTTGAAGACACACATGTAAACCAGAAAGATAAAGAAAAATATGACATATGAAGATAATGTCCAAGCCAAGATTTTAATTTGGACTCAAATGCTACAAGATGAGTGTGTCAACCACTTTACCACCGTGCTGCTCATGGCTAAACAAGTACATAGTACTGACACGTTCTCCATTGGATTTTATTGTGCACTAGTGACCTTAGCCCGTTTAAAAACGGGCTAGGTCTGTCTCCGCGCGCCTGCCGCGCGCACCCGCCCATCGCGCACGTCCGCCGCACACCCAGCCACGCGCTCACACGCCCGCCTGGCTCCCTGGCCCCGTCCTCCTGTCTGTATGAGGCTGGGTCCGTGCTGCGCACATGCGCAGTAGCAAAAAGCACAGACCCAGCTATACAGAGACAACTGTCCCTGCTGTACGCAGGGAAAGTTGCCCATTATTATTATAGGATAATAACCTGATACAATGTACCTAACCTGATACAAAGGCACTCACAATGCAATGGCCAATTTGGTGATGGTAGTGAGCCAATAAATCTACTAGTATGTTTTTGGGCTGTAAAAAGACTGCAAACAAAGGGAGAACGTGTATTCCACACAGATAAAAAATTCTTCATATATGTATGTAAAGGCCTGATAAAACTTTAAAATTACAGTAGATGAAAACCCTATCTACTAATCTAACAAATAAAGCTTAAGATATAACATTCTCCAACTTTTCTCATGCAAAATAAACTCCTACGGAGCAATATTATGGATTTCCCTTGAAATGGGATGTTTGTAGACAGTAGGATTGGGTGAAGCAGAGTACAAGGAATTCTTCTTCCAGTCCAGACTTGTGTTTGATATTCCAAATATGTGAGCTTGCTTAGCCAGTCTCCTCAGTGACTTTCACTTTCCCAAAAACATTTTTTCTCAAATTTTCTGATCATTATCAGTATTTATTTTTCATCCAAATAAATAACGTTATCCAAAAGTATGGCTCCATTCCTCGTCCATACATTATCATTACTAGCTTATCTGCCAAAACATTCCACTCTATTTACAGACCTTATTTATTTATTGTATTTATAAAGCGCCAACATATTACGCATATTACCTTACAGTTATATTTCTTTATTAACGGTTTTGGTAACATTTTCCCAAATTAACCAGCTTTGTCAAAATTCCCAAAATGTACAAGGCAAAAAGAAAAAAAAAAAAAAAGAAGGATTGGTGCATTTGTTGTGTCAAGACAGCCAGACAACAGCTCTGTGAGTTACGCTACCATGTTGGTAAATGAGCCTGTTAAAAAACAACCTTTTTCTGCACAAACACCACAAAGTGAAAGGGGATGGTACATACATCCGCTTGGTGCCACAGGAAGTCCAGGAAACCTCTTCGTCTGTTCACAAGATAAAGGCGGTTTGAAATTGGCTCAATGTGAACAGACTGCATTTGGGTATTTGAGCTCAAATGATAGCTGTAAGCAGAGCTTCCTACCGACAGAGGGCTACTTCCAGGAGAAGAAGACGCCAAGGCAACTTGCTGTTGTCAGAAAACCGCTAAGATACCTATACCACTCCTGTAAGAGGCAGTACTATTACTACGTATGTTTATCAACAAGAAGACAGATCACTGTGGTTGGGCGCGCCCCACCACATGCCACATGGGTCCCCGGTGACAGCCTGGCCACTATTGATGTCAGTCTGTACAGCCTGCCCTGGTGGTCCCTCAGACACTGGGACCACCAGGGCAGGAGGCAGCCAGTATAATAGGCTTTGTATACATTACAAAGCCTATTATACTATTTACATGCGGCGATCCGGGTGCTAGTAACCCGCCGGCGCTTCCGAACGGCCGGCGGGTTACAGCGCTAGGGGGGGCGGAGCCAGTCACCGGCGGCTGATCGTGTCACGAATGACGCGATCGCCGCATAACCACGCCTGCCGCCGCCTCCGCCGATGGCCGTATTGCGATCGTTTAGGCCCAGTCTTTGCCGCCGCCCATCGGCTGGGGGCGGTCGGCAAGTGGTTAATTTCTCCACCCTCCTGTCTCCCTGAACGGCGCCCTTGTTGCTAAGGCAGCCAGCTCCGCTCACAAGGAAAGTGACGTCCCAGATGGGGCGTGGCTTCGGCCTCGTATATGTCGGAACTTCGCTCCCCTCTTTTGAATGGTACGAAGCGTGACCAAGTGTCAGTGAGACATGAAACGGCCGTCGCTCACCATCCTTGTGCCCACCACCCACCTCCTGAACCTATGACCGCAAGTCCACCAGACACGTAGGAACTGGATACGACTTTTATTGTATGGATTACTGAATGTATACAGTTATATTGAAACCGCTCAGCAGCACTGTCACTTTTGTGGTAATAAACCGTTTGGATGGAAGGTGCACACTCTGGATCTTTTGTTACTCCTCAGTACTATTACTACTCCATATTGGTAAGCACAGGGCAGAGAGGAGGTGATCAGGCAGCAATTGAGGTGGGCTCATAAATTTTTTTTAAAAGTAGGCTACCTGATCCGGTGGACTGAGCGGATCAAGTTGCTTCAAAAACCGCCACTCCCCGCTGCTCCTGTGGGCCGGGGAGTGGCAGGTGGTGCAGCTAGGGAGGGAAACTCTGTAGGAACACCCCTGGTGGGCATTTTAAACAGGGAATCCCTCTCCCGTTTACCTCTGAGATAGCGACAAATATTGTCGCTAATGTCGGGGGGCCATAGCGCAGCGGTGGGGGGACACAGGCATGTCATGAGGCAGAATACATGCCTCTGTGTCCTATCATGACTTCAAGAAGACAATGCAAGGAGGGAAAATTCGCTCAGGGCCTGAGCCCACTGACGCAGTTGTGTCCACTTTTCAGTCACGCACCAATGTTACAGATGCTGAAAAGCGGACAGAGGCTGACACAACTGTGTTAGTGGGCTCAGGCCCTCAGAGTTTGCTTTCATTTAAAGATCTGGCATGCCAGATCTTTCAGCGAGCTTGGGCACCTGTACACACACTGGATCTTGAGCAGAGTTGGCAGCCGCCTTGGCTGACTTTAGTATAGTCCCGAATGCTGTTGTTCAGCCCCCGATGGTTGGGAGTATTGAGTTCAAATTCACTATGCTGAATTTGAACACCAACACTACTCAATTCAAAACAGGCCAATTTTGGTTTTGTTAAAGGAAACCAAACGTGAGAGAAATATAGAGGCTGCCATCTCATTTCTTATAAACAATGCTGGTTGCCTGGCTGTCATGCTGAGCTTTTGGCTTTAGTTGTTTTTGAGTAACACACCTGCAACAAACACCTACCCAGGAGTGAGAACAGAGTCAAAGCATCTGTCCTACATGCTCATTCTGGGCCAGGGACTTATAGTATTAGAGGCAGAGCATTAGCACAGCAGTCAGGCAACTAGCATTGTTTATTAGAGAATAAAGATGGCAACTTTCATATTCCTGCCACTTTAGGTTCCCTTTAAGCAAATTACCATAGGAGTTTATAATGTTTAGTTTGTGTACATTTATACCTCGTAATCTTATGTACATGGTGTGGTGAACGTTACGGAAAGTCGTGCGTAATCGCCAAAGATTTTCATATGGTCCAACACCATTACTGTCAGTGCTGTGTAAATGTACAGCAAATGTCTTTCGTTTCGAATCTGAAGGGAAGCAAGCCCCTCAACCATGCCCAGTGTCCTGATAACATGGAAAGGAATTTCACACCTGGTCCGACCTCCTGCCGAGGACCATTTCCTGCTTCAGCCCTCTCCCAAAAAAAGCCAGCTCGAACTGGTCAGATAAGAGCTCCCTCCAAAAATCATACAATCAAACAAAGAGAACTTTTATGTATTTGTAATTCAAAATAGCCTTGTCACAGAAAGACAAAAAACACATTTTCTGTTACCCATAAATCAGTTCTATCATTCACCTGAACTACAATTTTCTGTCAGGAATCAGTAGGAAAACCGCTTTATCCGGCCTGCGTAGAGCGAATGCGATAAAATAGGCATGTGTAGCCTTGATACAGGGTCGCAGGCTGCTTATGAATATAGCCTCGGATTTGCGATGCGCCAATCTGGGGCGGAGTCACACAGATTATTAATAATTGGTACATTTTCTTGCTCTGAGTCTGGGGGTGGCAACCTTGCTGCCAGGAGATAACCCTGCCTTCCCTCCACCTAGTTTGGAGGTAACACAGCCCCAATTCTCAGATTGTATAAATATGGGGCCAGCAGAGCCCGCCCCTGTCATTCCTCATTTCATATGCTAAAGGAGAGCTTGGAGCATGTTTTCAAGAAGGACCGAACGCATGCTGTGTTTCAAGGACTCTTAAATATTAATGCCTACTTTAACTGGACTTTGTTTTCTTCATTCGCCAAATGGACTGATCAGCCATAACTACAGTAAGAGCTTTCTGATTTTATCCCTGTTATTTTAAGCTTTGTGTCTATGTGTTAATCTGTGTAAATGTATGTAATGCAACTTTGTTATAAAAACGTTTAAAAATCGTTATGGTTACAATCTGTTCTGAATATACACAATCGTACCTATTCTCCTGAAATCGCTACCTTGTGTTTAATAGAAATATGCCTTTATAACCCGTATGCGAGAACCCGGCCCAGATATAACGATCTGACCCAGGTTCTGCATACTGCTAAGGGTTAATAGAGCGTTTTCAAAGTCCTAGTATAATTACAGTAGCGGCTGTGTAACCCGCTTGGTGGCAGATCTTTGAATTGTATGTGTGTGGTGAATCCTTTGGCATCTGAACGCTCCCTCCGCGAGTCAGTTCATCAAATTGCGAAGTCGGGTTACCCTTCGTGATGAGCAAAATGACAGTGTGAGAGGATTTCTGACTCTGATCGATTGACCCCATCCGCAGACCGGCCTTGCGGTCTGTGACACACGGGGCAGTTATGTGTAGAAGTATTACATATGCAGGTAGAAATTACTGCCTAATAGGTGCTAAACAGTGCTGTGCATTTGGATGGTAAAGCAACAGCAATGCAACAATGTGAAGATAATTAACACAACTCTTGCACAGAACTAGGCCTGAACGATTTTAGGAAAAGATTGAATCGAGCGATCTGTCTGAAATCGCGATTTTGATTTGATTCATGATTTTTTTCAAATCAAGCTTTTGATCCCCTTCTTCTGTGCCTCTCTGTCCCCCTCTCTCCTTGTGCCCCCTCTCTGTCTCCTCTGCCTCTCTCCATGCCCCCTCTGACTCTCTCCGTGCCTGCTGCGTCTCTGCTATGCATCTCTATGCGTCTCTGCTATGTACCTCTGTGCCTGCTCTGCGTCACCTGTGCCCCCTCTCTTCGTCTCTCTCTACCCGCTCTGTGTCTCCTCTGTGCCCTCTCTCTGCAAGCAGCACAGTTTCTACAAAATTGCTGGCTCTACTTTTTATGACGGTGGCAGTGATAGGTAGAGCTGTATACATATAGAGCAGCGCAGCATCAGCCAGTGGCGATCCTCTTCGAGTATGACAGAGTGGCGGTGGGCGGAGCTGTACGGAGCAGCACAGCGGGTACCGGGGAAAACTGCAGCTACTAACGATCTCTAGATCGTCTTGACAGGTACCGCGGTTTAGGAAACCGTTCCACCCTACACAGAACAGAAGGAAAAACAGAGAAATGCACCCTGTACGTATTTAGAGAATTTAGCCTGTCTAATACCCCTCATCTGTGTCTAATCACAAGTTGTAATTTGATCTCTCCCCAGTGTCACCTGACTACCACGGCAGATATGGCAAATAAGCTCATTTTAAAGCACAGGACAGGACAGGAAGTAGAGAAACAGTGCAGATTTATATGTATCAGATGTAACAAAGATATGTTTTTCTGTAAAGGTTATTATGCTGTTGCGTATCTTTTAGAGCAGAGAGGATGTTCTGAGTTTAGGTCCGCTTTAATCAGACAAAATGCACAATGCAAGCATGTGAAAACTGGCAAGCTAACCACTTTCCCCTTCTAAAACACAGAAAGTAGAACTGAAACAAGTTTCAATTCCATGTACAGCAAACAGAGAAAGGTATATAAAGCTATGTATTGTTTGCTGTATTACCAAGGTCATGCTCTTCTAACACAGTAATAATTATAAACTACAGATAAAAAAAGACCAGTGAATGATTAGAATGGATGTGGATGATGCAGAACAGGATTGCTCACATTCTTCAAAGGGGACAGATTTTTTTGTTGCATACACTCTGGGGGCTAGTAAGACGTGCATCTGGAGAATAGCACTCAGCTTGTATCCTTAGCCAACAATCCAACTTTACCACTACAATGACATGAGAATGTGAAAATGTTGCCATATCTCAAGTGATAGCCACTATAATAAAGGATCCTTAGTAACTACTGTGGCATCACAGATTTCAAGCCTGTTTCCACTGCTGCAGAAATCGGGCCGAATCCGCAGAGTTTCCAGGCCCTAAATCTGTGATGCCACAGTAGTTACTAAGGATCCTGTATTATAGTGGCCATCACTTGAGACATGGCAACAGCAATCACTACTGGCCATCACTTGAGACATGGCAAAAGCAAATGCGCAGGGAAACTCTGCCATAGGGGATAATGCTGCTTCTGCCACCACCCGAATCGCTTGCCTTAGCAACTCGGCTGACATTTTTTCCGTGCAGGCAGCAGCGAATCCCATAGCATGGCACGGCTTCTGGGATTCCTCTGCCTACCCGCAGACCAGGTAGTGCTGCCATGCATCTCGCAGCCGCTCGACGGCTAGTGGAATCAGGGCCTTAGGAAAGCTACTATTTTACCATGGAAAGGTTATCCCAGTAGTATTCAATATTTTGTATTGAAAAATAAATCAAAGGAAACATAGCAGATTAGACTGTCGGCACCAGGATGTTTTATTCCACACTGAGGACAATATATGTATACTTTTTATTTTGACATCACATAAGTAAATCGAGCATGGAAACATCAGTATAAAACTCTATTCACCTACTTATATTAAAGCGGTACTTGAAGTGAATTTTTAATGACAATTCAATATTGTCATTAAGTGCTTGAGGAAAAGCTCCCCTAAACTGCCTTTACTTTTATCCCCAAACATTGACCTAATCCCATAGAGCCATATCAATCCCTGCCATGCACTGAGGAGGACCAGCAGTGTGAAACAGGCTGTCTGCATGTTTTGTTGATGTGGCTCTGTAAAATTTAAAGCTATAGGCTTGCTAAAGGGGTTGAACAAAATAATGGAAACGCCTTGAAAATCAACACAATATATTTTAATATGGTGTAGGTCCACCTTTTGCGGCATCTACAGCCTCAATTCTCTGAGGTATTGATGCATACAAATTATGATTTGTTGCCAAAGGAATTTTAGCCCATTCTTCAGTTAAAACACCCTCCAGTTATTTTAGAGACGATGGCGGCGGAAATCGACTACTTACTTGAATCTCTAATAATGACCATAAATGCTCAATAATGTTGAGGTCTGGGGATTGTGGTGGCCAGATGAGATGCTCAACTTCATTAGAAAGTTCCTCAAGCCATTCTTTAACAATTCTAGCAGTATGGATTGGGGCATTATCTTGAAAGATGGCATTCCCCTCCGGAAACAGTTCTTGAACCATAGGATGAACTTGGTCACCCAAAATTCCTAAATAGTCTCGGCTGCTAATTCTTCCATGAAGGGAAATCATTGGCCCGGCGGATTTCCAAGAAATAGCACCCCAGATCATCACAGCCCCCCCCCCCCCTCCGCCATGTTTTACAGTTGGGAGAAGGCAGTCTGGATGAAATGCTTCTTTCGGCTGTCTCCAAACGCACGCTCGGCCGGAGGTCGGAAATAAGGTAAACGATTATTCGTCAGAGAAAATCACATTTTTCCACTGCTCGAGGGACCAATTCTGGTGGTTTCTACACCACTCTAAACACTTTGAAACATTTGTCTTTGAGAGCAGAGGTTTTCTAATTGCAGTTCTTCTGTGGAATCCAGATTTGTGCAGCTCCCGACGAACAGTTTTTGTGGAAACTGGGTTCTGTAGGTGTCCATTCAGCTCTGCAGTGATTTTACGAGCCGTGGTCTTGCAAGCTTTTCTAACAATTTGATTAAGAGTCTGACGGTCTCTCTCAGACAACTTAGACTTTCGGCCACAACTGTGCTTTGCTGAGGACGTTTTTCCTTCTCTTTTAAAGGCAGTCCTTACTTTTGAGGCAGTACCTCTTGAAATAAAAAGTACTGAGGAAAAAAACACAAAGACAACAGGAGCCCAAATGGTGCAGTACATCACAGGTTGATAAATGTATAGCAAAAAGTTTTTCGACAATGGGATACTCGCAAAGGTGGGTTGCATAAGGGGCAACCGACTACTTCAGACAGGTGGAGTGTTTTAAACCTGACACCACTCAGGAGGTATGTCAGCAATCCTGGAGGCGGTCGCTCTTGAAAACTCTCACATGCTCTAAACCTTGTAATATGGTGGAGTTCCACCTCGGGCCTGGTGTGTGAAACTCCCCTCACACTAAGAAGCAGGGGGAGTAAGGTACAGTAAGGGGAGTGGGAAGCCAAGCATTCGGGCAGTTTCTGTTACAGTAGCGCCTGCCATACGAGCACCAACAATTTGGCCTCTGAATCTGAGAGATCTGCCATTTTTATAAATTATAACCAACTTTGGTTTAAATATCTGTAAAAAAAATTATTTTAATTAAACATATCAAATAACAAAAATAATAAACAAAAAAATTTACATATGTCAAGTTTTGATTTTTTAAAACATGTTCAAAGATTATGATGCCAAAATGTTAGGCGTTTCCATTATTTTGTCCAACCCCTGTATACACCAGTGGTTATGGATGCTAGCCTGGTTTCAGGGGCAAAAAGAGATCATTTGCATATTCAGCAGTGGTGCACTGATCTCATCAGGAAGTGCTTTTCAAACTATTAAAAGAAACTTTGAGAATTCCCCATGAGGAGACAGACCAATTCAAAACCTGTCTGCAAGAAGCTCAGAGCCACCAGATTGCAATTTAGCTATGAATTCAAACATTTACGGTGTTTATTCTGGGAATAGTGTATGCATGTGTACATACCAGAACATATATTTTCACATTGTACAGTTTTTCCACAAAGTTTCCCATTAAAGGATTCTTATAAAAAGAATAGTGAGCTCTTTTATGTCCCAAGAAGTAGACATAACAGTGGAGGTATCGTGGTCATACCATGCGGACATTACATCATGTTGGACTTTTCCTGCTTTCACAATTCTAACATTGTGGTCAAAAACCAAGACAACACCTGTTTTCTCAATGAAGGCTAAAGAGGTGTGGAATATCGCCGCATATCCTAATTAGGTTGAGGGAATGCAGTCAGCAGTATAGCTTACTGGTATAGAACCGGATCCATCCACAACTGAATAAGCTTTATAGAGCAGGGTGAGGTCAACACAGCTCAATGTGATCTACCAGAAATTCAGAAGATCTGCTCTGTTCAATCTGTTTGGAGGTCTAGCCTAAAAGGAATCTAGTCTTGCCATTTGAGTGCCATTCTTGCAATCAAAAAGTATTCAGGAGGAGCACCACAAAAATATAAAGATTTGTGTGCCACGATCTTCGTCTCAGTGTCCATAGAGACGCTCAGCCATCAAAATCCCCAAAGAGACCGGCACCACTCCTATAAGTAGTAATTAAGCTCTTTTATTGCAACAAAAAGGTGGCATGTACGACAGACGCTGTTTCGGGCCTAGCCCTTTCTCAAATCTCAGTAGCCATACACAACACGCAAGTGAAATGTCTTTAAATAGCCCACCCCCAATAAAAACACCAATGGGTGTCCTGCTGGGCGGGGTAAACGACGGACCTGATGGGGAACACATACACCAATATGTAAAATTGCATTCAACCATTTACCTGTCACCTGGTAAAAAAAAAAAAAAGGAATAGTCTCCGCAAATAAAAGCATGCTGTTCAATCTGTATGGAGGTCTATCCTAAAGGAATCTAGTCATGCCATAGGCTGTTTCCAGTAAATTATATTAAAGTTAAAGGAGAACTGTAGTGAGAGGTATATAGAGGCTGTCATATTGATTTCATTTTAAGCAATACCAGTTACCTGGCAGCCCTGCTGAGCTATCTTCCTGCAGAATCACACCAGGAACAAGCATGCAGCTAATCTTGTCAGATCTGACAAAAATGTCAAACACCTGATATGCTGCATGCTTGTTCAGGGTCTAGGGCTAAAAGTATTCGAGGCAGAGGATCAGCAGGATAGCCAGGCAACTGGTATTGCTTAAAAGGAAATCAATATGGTAGCCTCTATATACCTCTCACTACAGTTCTCCTTTAAGCACTAATAGACTCTGGAATGGCATCTATTTATAGACCTACTCATTTGCTAAATTCCTAAACTGTATTCTGTAACCAGCTGTATTGTATGAAAATGTTCTTATCACACAATGTCCTAGTATGTTAAATACAAAAGGGAGGGGTAACTAGAAAGCTTGTAAGGAAATACATTTCATTTCCGGCTATTGCTGTATGCTCTGTTGTGCATTTGTTGAACAAACTTCAGTCAGATTTTGATTTGAGTCCGCAGAGAGTTCTCTCCCACTCATTCCTGATTAATTTCTCAAGGTCTATCCATTTCCTATTCAGCCAGCAGCCAGTGGCCCGATTGGTCCATCCCATCGTCCAGCTCCTAGACTTCCAACAACTCATCCTGCAGTCTGTCATTGCTCTTTTGTGGCAGCCACCCTGAATCTCAGGCTTGGGACACTGCTCAAGCCAGGACAGTCAGCTTTGTCACTGGTTTTGTCAACTCCCACCAGCTTCAGCAACAGGAAGTGGTTAAAAAAAAAAAAAAAAAAAAAAAAAAAAAACACAAGCCAAGACAAATCCTACCTAAGTGAGAGGGTAGGTTACATAAAAAAAAAAAGCACGGGCATAACGGTGGTGTAGTGATTAGCACTCTTGTCTTGCAGCACTGGGTCTCCGGTTTGAGTCCCAGCCAGTGCACTATCAGCATGGAGTTTTTATGGACAATGACCCAAAGCATACTGCAAAAAGTAACCAAAGCTTTTTGAAGGGAGAGAAGTAGAATGTTATGCAATGGCCAAGTCAATCACCTGACCTGAATCCGATTGAGCATGCATTTCACTTGCTGAAGACAAAACTGAAGGGAAAATGCCCCAAGAAAAAGCAGGAACTGAAGACAGTTGCAGTAGAGACCTGGCAGAGCATCGCCCATCGCCTGGTGATGTCAATGCATTCTAGACTTCAAGCTGTAATTTACTGCAAAGGATTTACAACCAAGTAGTGAAAAGTGAAAGTTTATGATTATTATTCTGTCCCATTACATTTACTCCCTTAACAAGAGGGAGGCACATATGCATACTGTTGTAATTCCTACATCGTTCACCGGATTTGGATGTAAATACCCTCAAATTAAAGTGGTCTCCAGTTAAAGCACTTCATGTTTGTTTCATATCAAATCCATTGTGGTTGTCTATAGAGCCAAACGTGTTAGAATTGTTTCCATGTCCCATGATAGTGTACTGGTTAAGTACATGGGAGACCAGGGTTCGAATCCTGGTTAAGGTCAGTACCTATTCAGTAGGGAGTTCAAGGCAAGACTCCCTAACACCACAGGGTGGCCTCTCCAGTGCGCCCCAGTGTCTGCAGCTTTTGAGCGCTTTGAGTCCAACAGGAGAAAAGCGCTATATAAATGTTCGGATTATTATTAATTATAATATTTACGGACCTGACTTTATGACTATGGTAGAGAATAGATTGTGAGCCCTTCTGAGGGACAATTAAGTGCAAAGACAATATACTCTGAACAGCATTGCGAAAGATGTCGGCACTATATATAATACTAAAGAATGATAATAAAATAATAGTCATATGTCTTGTGGCCCCGGGACACAGTTTGGACAAGCCAAAAAGGTAGGGCTAAAGCCACCGGACTGCTAAAGAGGAAGCGGACAACATTCTACACCCGATAGTCTGTCACCACAAACAAAAAAAATCATGTCAACAACACCTTTATATCTATCTGTATTCTAAAGATGGCCATACACAAATCATTTTTTTTCTGATTGGTTTCTAATCTATTCAATCACTTTATTCTATTTACTCATTAAATCTCCCCGTCTACTGCTCTAACATATCAGAGCAATACATTTTTGAACGATTTAGTGCAGTATAGCAATTGAAAGTCTGATTGGACACATTTTATAATCACTGTACATGAAGGGCAGGGGGAATCAACGACCCATACCGTCTGCGGTTTGATCATTACAGCTAAAATACATTGAAATCCTATCAAATTTCAATTGGATCATGATCAATTGGCTTGGCATATTGGGCGTTAATTAACTTTTGTATGGTTGCCTTAAAAGGAATAGTCCTTTAGACGTAAAAGCTACAAAAGTAACTTTAAAGAGGAACTTCAGACATGATTCAAATTGAAACTAAAGTAAGTGGAAATAAGATTTGCCTCATATTACTTATCTCTCAACTGGTTTGGGGGCCAACCAGCATCGCAAATCCATTGCAAACCACCCACAACCCATGTGCTTGTACATTTCACAAAGTCCAGGCAACTCCAAATCACAAGTTATGCAAGCAGCACTTGATTTACGATGCAGCACAAAATGCCTTGATAGATGATACACAAAGCAGCAGTTAGACTGCTGTAGGAACAGTTTTGCAGCTTGGCTGACAAAGTGTGGGAGGTGGAGCACAGGAAGAGCCATCACTGCGTGCGGAAAGGAATACTGCAGCATCCGATCAAAATTAATATTTTGCTAGGACACAGTGCTTGGCATTCTCATGTTTTAGTTCATTTAACCACTTGGGGATCGCGCACAGTTAAATGTATGCCATGTTTGTGGCTGTGTAAGATTAACATGGCATAGACTTAACAGCACCAGCTCCCACCATGACCGCCATGAAAAAAAATAAAAAAGGATCCAATTCTTTAAGGCATTTTGAAGCAATTTTTTTTTAATACTTACCAATGTAAAGGTGATGCCATGGATACCACAGAGCCTTCCCGGTCCTCACTCGGTCCTGTTGTTGCTGCGTTGTCCCCGATGGAAGCTATTTGACCCGCTAGGTTGAAAAGCCCTTTGGCACTCTTCATGCAGCCTTCGGTAGTACTCGTGCCCCTGAGTACCTCCAAAGCCAAGGCCTCCTGTTGTCATGCCGGCTCTATAGACTACAAATTACATTACTCAGTGTTCCCCTCTCACCCTATGACTATCTACAAAGAATCTTTGAGGAAATCAATGTCTAATACTGTACAGTCTCATATTGTTGATTTTTGCATTGCAAAGGATCTTGGGATAATATGCATAAAGATTTCAGGAAGTTATACTAAATTTTGTAAAGGAAATGACGCTGCACCAAAACATTTTTGGATTTTTTCTTTTCAAAGCAGCAAGGACAGCCATAGCATCCCAAGAAAAAAAAACACATACATAAGTAGATTACTTGTTCTACTTACACAAAAAAAATGTATTGTACTGTTCAAGTTTTGATTTCAGAGAACTGTATATGGTAAATAAAGAGAAAAGCGTAACAGGCATTTTCCATCTTTATGGCCAATCCTGATGTAATTTCATCCCTTTTTTTTTTTTTTACTCCTGCCTGAAATGGTGTATGCATTGCCAGCCCTCCTCCCCACTGAGCTCTATAAGAACTGCACTGTCATATCTAGCTTGCTTTGTAAACACATGTGAGCACAGCATAGATAGTATTTCAGCAGCTTCTGCAGAGGGGTGAGGTGCATGTCCCTTCTCAGCCTCCTGTCACACTGAACTGTCCTCAGCCAATCTCTGAGAAGCAGGAATGTGGGAGGGGAGATAACAAGCTTCCCTCTGCCTGGCAATGTACCAGAATAGAGCTAGGCTGGCTGAGATAAGATGCATTACAGCAGAAACATTTATGATTATATTGGAATGCATGCAATGCGGACTGCATGTAGTCTACATAATAAAACACAGAGCAATGGGTAAATGGAATTTGATTTTATGGCCAACAATCCCGCTTTAAGGAATATTTGTAAAATCTTCTCTCCAGCATGATTAGCTACACACACCTATACTATGTCCCTGTGAAGTCCCACTCCTGAGATATTCCCATTTTAAGTTTGTGGATTATCAGGCATTCATCAGCAGTATTTAACCCTGTGAATCTGCCCCATCCTCTGTCACCTTCTAATGTAAACATTTTTATTTTATATAGCGTGGGAGGCAGAAATTAAGATGACTCTGCTGTCTTGGAACCCACAGCTATATTCTGAAACATGAGTAGTAGCATCAGCACAGAAGCGGCTTCATAACCTGAACACACTGGGCTTGATTCACAAAAGAGTGCTAACTGTTAGCACGGCCGTTTTCGCGCAAATTTTCGCATTGCGCGTGATCGCAAATTTTCACGCAAACTGATAACGGTTTCACGCACAAACGCAATATCAAAATCGTTTTCGCGCAAAACGTTATTGTTTCGCGCAAAAATTCGCGATCACGCGCAATGTGAAAATTCGTGCGAAAACGCCCGTGCTAACTGTTAGCACTCTTTTGTGAATCAAGCCCACTGTCTCCTTTTTAATGAAGCCAAATCATGATTGCAGTGAAACTGTGCAGATGGCAGCTGCCATGAAACACTGACAACCCATTTTACAGCTCTGTCCAGCATGGTTAGAGAACAATGTGCATTAGTAAAAGTTATTTACCGATGTGTAGAATCTTCACTTCCCACTACAGCCACTTAGAGTCTTTCAGTGGCTGTCTTGGGGTGACTATAGCGAGAACTACTGGTTTCACATATTATATACATTTTACTTTAATACATTTATAAGTAGTAGTCGTTTCCTGGGGATTATGACTGGAGAATGGACTAGTATGCAGGAGCCTCCTATTCATATATAAATCCCAAAACATACTGGCAAGTTAATTGGTGTAAATTGGGCAGAAAGTGTACCAGAGATGGTACACTGGCCCGTATTTATACTTACCTGGGGCTTCCTCCAGCCCCATGAGCAGCGTTGGCTTCCCTCACCGTCCTCGGCCCCTCCGTTCTGTCACTACGACTACCGGTAACTCGGTCAGCCAAGGTCTTCTGCCCCCGCTGCACTCCCTGCCCCCTGGAGCGTACTGTGCAGGTGCAGAATGCTACTAGGGGACGAGAGCGTGACCGAGGGGTCAGGGAACAGAGGACAGTGGAGCCTCTGGGCTAAATAATCAGATGAGTAATCAGATGTAATGTGACGTTTTAAGTACTCTAAACTGAGAAAGGGGGCTGAGACATCTTAAATGCATTGAGGGTGGTAATAAAAAAAAAAATAAAAAAAGTTAAAAATAAGAAAAAAAGGCAATTATCCTTATTTTGATATTAATCTGTATCCGGGGGGAGATCTATTACACTCCTTTTTATGTGTTAAAGCATAAGTGAGAGGAACCTGAAGTGAGTGGAATATGGAGGCAGCCATCTTTATTCTCTAATAAACAATTCCAGTTGCCTGGCTTCTGTGCCGATTCTCCTCCCTCTAATACTTTGTTTTTAATCCCAAAATGATCATGCATATCACATGCTTTGTCTCAAAAACAACTAAAGCCAAAAGCTAAGCACGACAGCCATGCTAGTGGTATTGTTTATAAGGCAATGAAGACGCCACCGTATTCTTCTCACTTCAGGTCCCTTTTAATGCTTCAAGCTCTTCTTTTGCACCTCCCACATTTTCACACTCTGCTTATTGTGGGGGATAAGGATGTATCTACACTGAAAGGTCTGCTGCCTTCCATCAAACATGCAGTTCAGTGCATACACAAATACATGCAGCAGGAAAGAGAAGTGTAAAAACCACTATGGTATTTAGGGGGTGTCACAGGGGAAGCATTAAGTGGATTTTCTTCTTCACAATAGTTTTACATGTTGAAGATAAAGGGCCTGAAGCTCATCACAGAGAAACAATAAAATTGACACAGAACACATTATTAGGATGCATTTATAGAGCACTGACATTTTTCAGAGCACTTTACAGATCAGTATACTGAATAATTCATATTAATAACCGTCCCTCAGAGAACCTAGCAAGCGCGTGCAGTAAGAGGAAAGATTAAGTATCCTTCAAATGTAAAGGCTCATTCCATCAAGGTTCTGCCTCCATCTCTTATCAAACTGCAACCACAGACTGCATTAATTTTAAGTCCTGGCGTTCAAAACTGCAATGCAAGCTACAAGAGTGACAGACAAATGCTGTGTGTGTTCGCAGGTGGTTTGCTTCCCGAGATGCTTTTTATGACGTTTTTGTTTTTATACCGGTCAGTAAATACACAGTAAAAATAGAATACTTGTTTTACTGGCAGCAAAATTCTGGTTTCTCAACCAGAAAATCAGATGCAAGATGCTTGTGTCAATGAGCTCTAAGTTAAAAGTGACCAATCAAATAGCAATTCACAATGCACAGAAACATACACTATTCTATGTCAAAAAATGAAAACTGAGAAGGCATATCCTACATAAAGGTGCATGAATATAATATATACACACACACACACACACACACACACACACACACACACACACACACACACACACACACACACACACACACACACACACACACACACACACACACAGGATCTTCTCAAAAAATTAGCATATTCTGATAAAGTTCATTATTTTCTGTAATGTACTGATAAACATTAGACTTTCATATATTTTAGATTCAAATACACACAACTGAAGTAGTTCAAGCCTTTTATTGGTTTAATATTGATGATTTTAGCATACAGCTCATGAAAACCCAAATTTCCTATTTCAAAAAATTAGCATATTTCATCCGACCAATAAAAGAAATGTGTTTTTAAAACAAAAAAAGTCAACCTTCAAATAATTATGTTCAGTTATGCACTCAATATTTGGTCGGGAATCCTTTTGCAGAAATGACTGCTTCAATGCGGCGTGGCATGGAGGCAATCAGCCTGTGGCACTGCTCAGGTGTTATGGAGGCCCAGGATGCTTCGATAGCGGCCTTAAGCTCATCCAGAGTGTTGGGTCTTGCTTCTCTCAACTTTCTCTTCACAATATCCCACAGATTCTCTACGGGGTTTAGGTCAGGAGAGTTGGCAAGCCAATTGAGCACAGTAATACCATGGTCAGTAAACCATTTACCAGTGGTTTTGGCACTGTGAGCAGGTGCCAGGTCGTGCTGAAAAATGAAATCTTTATCTCCATAAAGCTTTTCAGCAGATGGAAGCATGAACCCACTTTTGAACCAGAAACAGCGGCAGAAGCGCCTGACCTGGGCTACAGAGAAGCAGCACTGGACTGTTGCTCAGTGGTCCAAAGTACTTTTTTCAGATGAAAGCAACTTTTACATGTCATTTCAAAATCAAGGTTCCAGAGTCTGGAGGAAGACTGGGGAGAGGGAAATGCCAAAATGCCTGAAGTCCAGTGTCAAGTACCCACAGTCAGTGATGGTCTGGGGTGCCATGTCAGCTGCTGGTGTTGGTCCACTGTGTTTTATCAAGGGCAGGGTCAATGCAGCTAGCTATCAGGAGATTTTGGAGCACTTCATGCTTCCATCTGCTGAAAAGCTTTATGGAGATGAAGATTTCATTTTTCAGCACGACCTGGCACCTGCTCACAGTGCCAAAACCACTGGTAAATGGTTTACTGACCATGGTATTACTGTGCTCAATTGGCCTGCCAACTCTCCTGACCTGAACCCCATAGAGAATATGTGGGATATTGTGAAGAGAAAGTTGAGAGACGCAAGACCCAACACTCTGGATGAGCTTAAGGCCGCTATCGAAGCATCCTGGGCCTCCATAACACCTGAGCAGTGCCACAGGCTGATTGCCTCCATGCCACGCCGCATTGAAGCAGTCATTTCTGCAAAAGGATTCCTGACCAAGTATTGAGTGCATAACTGAACTTAATTATTTGAAGGTTTACCTTCTTTTGTTTTAAAAACACCTTTCTTTTATTGGTTGGATGAAATATGCTAATTTTTTGAGATAGGAAATTTGGGTTTTCATGCGCTGTATGCCAAAATCATCAATATTTAAACAATAAATACTTGATCTACTTCAGTTGTGTGTATTTGAATCTAAAATATATGGAAAGTCTAATGTTTATCAGTACATTACAGAAAATAATGAACTTTATCACAATATGCTAATTTTTTGAGAAGATCCTGTATATCTATCTCATATTTGGCATCACTATTTCTATTATGCACATAATCCAAGCACATAGTTTCATAAACTATAAAAGGTATCACAAGTCTAAAGCAATTTACAAACAAATGCCCTAACTTTACAAGTTACATCACAGAAAGAATAAAAAAATCAAATATCAAGTGTTTACTTTTTAACAGGTGAGTATGTATAACATGATCAAACATACCCTACTGCTAGTACCATGATCAAACATATGACATAAGGCATATATAAAAAGAAAATAAACCAAGCTTATGACTGGTAACAAGCGCAAAGAATACTGTAATAAACTTGCAATAATGATGAAATTGCCTTAAAGAATACAATAAGAAAAAAACATCTGGAAAATAAAGAAACAATTTTAAGACCAATGAATTAGGGCAAGAATAAAAAGGTGAAATAGCCGTTTAGTGCCAATGCAGGTAAGCAGAGAGCTGCCTACAGATACTGTATATCCAACAGCAGTGTTTCCCAAAACTGTCCTCTCATCACACTAGCAGTGTATTGTAGCGGTGGATAAATATAGCTGAAGCGTAACCCCAGGACTTTTGGTTTAATATTCAGCTTTTTTTCTCCTCAATTTGCCTTCCGTAAAATAAAGATCACTAAATGCCTTATTTGGAGCTTGTGGTCGTGTCACCATAGACTCAGCTCTACTCTTCATCTGAGAAAACATGTCGGCATTCTCATGTTTTAGTTCATTTAACCACTTGGGGATCGCGCACAGTTAAATGTATGCCATGTTTGTGGCTGTGTAAGATCAACATGGCATAGATTTAACAGCACCAGCTCCCACCATGACCGCCATGAAAAATGAACGAAAAAAATAAAAAAGGACCCAATTCTTTAAGGCATTTTGAAGCAATTTTTTTTTAATACTTACCCATGTAAAGGGGATGCCATGGATACCACAGAGCCTTCCCGGTCCTCACTCGGTCCTGTTGTTCCTGCGTTGTCCATGATGGAAGCTATTTGACCCGCTAGGTTGAAAAGCCCTTTGGCACTCTTCATGCAGCCTTCGGAAGTACTCGTGCCCCTGAGTACCTCCAAAGCCGAGCATATTATCCATACTGTGCATGTGCTAGTCCAGGAAGCACTCGTCTTTGGAAGTAATTGGGGGTGCAAGTACTTCAGAAGGCTGCACGAGCAGTACCAAAGACCTAGAAGATCCAGTAGCTTCCACCAGGAACAGTGCAGCAATGATGGGACAGAGCATGGACCAGAAAGGCTCTATGATATTCAGAGCCTTCCCTTTCTATAGGCAAGTATTTAAACTGATTTTTTTTTTCACTATAGATTTGCTTTAAAGCAAACCTGTGAGGTTTGAAGTTGCTAAATTTAGATCCCTCAGGAGGGGGAAGCCTCTGAGCCTCCAGAGGCTTTTCAAGTCCTCCTCTGCCAGGTCGTTTAGCTTAATATCTCTCTATGTAACTGAGCTTCATGTAAGCCAAGCCCGATCAGGACCGTGTTACTGCTCAGGTTCTGACGGCTCGTGCATGTGCAGTTGCATGTATATGTTTGGGCTCGGGTTTTTTTCCAAGGAAAACCAAGCAGGTCTGAGCTATTGCATACATGCAAGCCATTGACAAACAGTTTTTCGAATGAGTCAGCACTGTAACGGTGCATTGGAAGCCTCTGGATAATCCAGAAGTTATCCCCATCCAAGGTGGGAACTCCTTAGGGGCACTTTTTTCCCCACAGGTACACTTTAAGGGGCCAGAGCCATGTGGTCGGGGGGAATTTAAGCTGCATGAAACCAAATCCAAAGTTTCAGGACAAAGCAGTGCCCTGTTATCAAGGAAAGAGCAATAAGCATAAGTACGGAAAGCATTTGCATCAGTGATGTGCACTTGTCCCTATGACAGCACCAAATGGAATTTGCTAAGAGTGCCAACATGCTTTGATGTTTGATGCTACTCTTCGAAGGAATGCCACACCTGTAAGAATCTGAGCACCCCCTCTCACTAAATATTGGTTATACCATAAAGAGTGTAGAGCCTTTCAAGTGTTTTTGTGACTTCATCTGGACCACCAGGTAACCTTTGAAATTTTCTGTGACTCTGGCAATCCACCTATGGGATACTTTTCTTCTCATCTTTACCAGGTTCTCAAGTGAAATTAAAGAAAATCCGCGAGATCTTAGAAAATTCTATATGCACATCATTGATTCTCCTATAAATTGTTTTAACTTTAAAACTATTTCTAAAAAATGAAGTTTACCGATGCATCAAATGCTGAGATCAGGTTTTAGTTCTGCTAGTGATCACGTGACAAGAGAGGAAGAAACTCCTGTTGCCACCCCAACACAGGAAGTGCATATATATCTTTTTCACCAACTTCAAGTTTGTGAAAACAAAAAATCAGACCAAAAAGGCACAACAATATTTTCACAAGAGACAACATGTTTATATGGGCACATGACATTTATTTTTTTTTTTACATTTTTTCATATTCTGCCCACAGTATCTCTTCAAGCTTATTTTTACAGGTATGGACAGTGTATTTAGGAAGATACAGGTTTCTTTTACATAGTAAAATAAAGTGGCCAAATACAAGCACCTTGCCTAATCAAGAGATAAAGCGGATCTCTGGTGAAAAAATAAAACCCACACTATCAGCACAGGCAGCAGAAGTTATAGCAGAGTAGCAGGAAAAATGTTTAAAAACTGACTACTTGTGCCATAAAATCCAGGTTTTGTTGGTTAGTCACACCCCTTCTCTGAAAAAGTGCCATGGCAGTCTTCTGCCTTTGCAAAGAATTCTAAGAGACTGTGGATGGGAAGTCCCTCAGTGAGGCGTGAGACGTACTGTGCTTCTCCCTGTGCCAATCAATCTCAGATAGGAGGGGTATAGATAGAAGTATTGCAGTGCCAGCCACAGCATTGGGGGGGGGGGGGGGGCGGTATAAGCTTTAGCTTTGTACTTAAAGAGACACTGATGCGAAAAAAAAATATGATATTATGATTTGTATGTGTAGTACAGCTAAGAAATAAAACATTAAGATCAGATACATCAGTCTAATTGTTTCCAGTACAGGAAGAGTTGAGAAACTCCAGTTATCTCTATGCAAACAAGCCATTACGCTCTACGACTTTCAAAAGTCGTGGAGAGACCTGTCTTCTGACTTTTATTATCTCAACTGTTTACTTTTTCTCTGCCGGAGGAGAGGTCATTAGTTCACAGACTGCTCTGAAAGAATCATTTTGAATGCTGAGTATTGTGTAATCTGCACATATTAGAGAATGATGCAATGCTAGAAAAAACACTATATACCTGAAAATAAAAGTATGAGAATATTTTCTTTGCTGCTAATCTTCTAGTAATTATTCATAGTACACAACCAATTCATTATATCATATATATTTGTTCGCTTCAGTGTCTCTTTAACAGACAAATCAGCTTGTTGTACGTCAGGCTTCTCCTCAAGGATACTGAGACTATTCACTAAACTTTAATATTACTATAATTACTGATCTATATAGCACCATAATTTCCCATGACGCTGTGCTATGTAATCAATGCAAAAAATGATGACTAATACAGATAATACAAACACATACATTTCTAAAAGCAAGAACACACAACTAGCTGTACAGGAAAACATAGAAAGAAGACCAAGCTTCTGAGTATGATTATACATCAGACTCACTGTTTCTGAAGTGCTCTCACAGCAGTCTTGGAACACGTATTAGGAGACCATCTCCTCCTCAGTCAACACACTTACACTAACCACCTCAGCTACCATGAATAAAAGGATAAGGTGGATATGGCATATTTCTGATAAAAGTGAACATACTGGTACAAAATGCAAGGTTTAGGAGGAAGTTATTGGCAAGCGCTTATCACGAAATCATGTTGCTGCTATGTGTAAACTGACTCCACATGGAACAATTGGGCATGCACAAAATCTAAATCTGATAAGGAAAGGTATTGGTTAGGATTAGATGGTGATTGGGAGGGTTAAGGTAAGGAGAGGCTAGCTTGAGTAGTTAGACAGGCTTGAAGGCTAATGATTGGTGTCAGAAAGGAGAGAATTCCCCTGTTCCAATTAACAAGGGAATTGGAAGGATGTACGGGGATGAAGTAAGGCGTCTGAAAGGATTATTTTAAAGGGAGAGGTTAGGGATAGGCGTCAGGAAGGGGTTTTACCAATGAGAGAAATTGATTAGAATTAGGCAATCAATGGAGAAAATGCACTGCAACTACACACAAAAACAGTGCCGAAAACCAAAAATTCCTAGTAGTTTGGGTCACCCTGAGCTGCTTGGTTACTCTGTTACCCAAGTACTGACAGCTGCATTCCTGATAGTATGATTACACTCATGCCAAATCCATGAGTGCCAGAAACACACATACCACTTCTGGATGATTGCACAAGACTTATTTCTAGGACTGGGATTTTGAACACATTGCCAAAACCAAATACACCTCCACTCAATTCCAACCTACAACTTGCTAACAAAAAGATTTTGATCTCCCCTTTGCTTCTATCACAGCAACAAAAACAATATGAGAAACAGAAAGGAACATCAAATTGTTTTCCCAAGGCTAGTTAAGTAGTCAGAGGAATATCATCAGAGAGAGTACATAGGGAGTGTATTACAAGAAAACCTCCGCAAAATGTAAAAAACATCTCACCACAATATCTGCTTCTGGCCACCAGCCTACTCAATGTATGGTAGAATATATGGAACAGAGATTGGAAACAAAGTATAGTGAAGAGGGCTACATTGCTGGAGTGTGCAACTGCCAACTGGCCACAGAACATGAGACTACAGCCATTTCTCCCTATTGAGCGATTATTACAATAATGCAGAGTTCTGTTTAAGAGCTTGGTGGGTGAGAATACAGGAAATTATTTCCAGCTTAGTACAAAGACCAACAGAATTGGTCACTATGCAAGTCATTTTGTTTCTGAATGTCAATATTTTTTTTACTTCAGCCTGCTTTTGCTGTGACTAGCCTTAGGAAAGCTGCTGAAAACCATGGCAACAGTAAACAGCTCTGTGCTAATGTTCTTAGGACACACAGAATACTAACTCTCTCTGTTTTCATGGCTCATAGGACAGCAGAAATCAGGAAATAAAATGTATTAACGTCATGCAGCTAAGCTCATTAATTGCAATTACACGTTTATTCTACAGGGTGAAGGGATCCCCACATCCATATGGATGCTGGCATGAGTATGCGTCAACAGAGTAATCACTCCCATCTCAGTCACAGCTTATCTCCTGAAACCAGCTTTCCCAGTGACTCACTGTGAAGCATATGGAAAGGTTTAGAGGCGGAGTTAGGAAATCCCCAGAGTAATCCCCTCTATTTCAGTTTTAAGATACTTTAACCAGTGGAGGACAAGCCACTGCATTAAAAAGTCTTGCAAGAGCATCTGAACGGCTCCAGGACGTTTTAATGCGTCGCTCCCCCCGCCACACACATGCGTGCACCACTTCCCCCCCATGCCACTCATACCATTGGGTCACGGAGATCTGCAATTGGCAAAGGGGAACAAACGTTCTCTTAACCAATCGCAATGCCTGTAATGAATGGACATCACCCAGATCGCGGGCCATGTCCATTCATAAAGCAGGAAGTAGTAAAATTATCTTGAATGTAAAAAAAAGTAAAAATACACATACAACTATTAAAAAAGATAATCACTTCTACTTCCAAAGTCCCCCCCCCCCCCCCCCCCAAAAAAAAACAAAAAAAAAAAAACACTTTCCCTGACTGCTTGTGACAATGCAGCTCTCCTGTCTGTTAGCAGTCACGTGTGGTCTTGTTAAGCACTACAAAGCTAGGGCCATGCTCCAGGGGGCCCAACACAACTGGAACTCACGTGGGAGGAAGGGACTTGAAAGTAGAAAGCTTTTAAGGATGTTAGGACTAGGTTATAATAGACAGACACCGCAATGTAAGAGCAGAGGAAAATTATGGAAAAAGAAAACTTCACAATACAAATGGAGGTACTGGAACATTTTCTGCGCCTAACACACTAACAGTAAAGTCCCTGTTATCCTGAACCCAACTAACCATGAGGCTCAACTAACCAGCACATATCTCAGGAAGTGGTGAAGGCCAACTTCTTAGGCTGTTTGTGAGCTCTGCTGTGCTTAAGAACTGGGTTCAAAGGCTCTCCCAAGGTTAATATACTTTCAATTACTTTAGTTTAACTTTTAACCACTTGGAGTAGACGAATATATTCGTCCAGCAGGAGCCGGTTAGCGGCATTCAAGACAAATATATTCATCCAGTGGTGTTGCTGCGGGTGTGCGCTTTGGAGCCATCAGGTGAACGTTCATTCCCCCCGCTATTAAAGGGGATCGATTGCGGAAGGGGAACGAGTCCTCCCCGCTGCAACCAATCTTCTGTGAATGAACCAACATGCCTCCAATCAAACGTAAACTGAGAAATAATGATTTTTTTCCCATCTTAGCAAAATGTAACACCCAAAAGAAAGCCCAATTGGTGGTGATAAAAGCAAGACAGATTGTTTAGTTGTGATAAGTAGTAATAAAGTTATTGATGAATTAATGGAAGGAGCACTGTCAGGGGGAAATTGCTTCTGTCCTAGAGGTGAAAACACCTGTGGGCTGAAGTGAAATGTTAATTAATCAAGGCTGTTACCAAATGGCAAGCTAAAGTTACCGAGCAGTGAGGTAAATTACCGACTTGTGCGGTAAACACCTCAACACATATCAGCAAACGTCATTTCATCAGGATTACAGCAGTATTAATACCAGTATCATGTTTCGATAATTACTGGCAGCTCTGGTATGTAAAAAAACAGTGCAGAGACTGGAGCCGTGACTCACAAAAGCAGAGAGGGATTACCTATGACTGACAGGAGCAGAGAGCCAATAGCAACAGCCTCGGTCTACTGCAATTCCCTGTGATAGGATTCGAAGACTTCTCCAGAGGGTCAAGCTTTTCTACCCCCAAAGCAGCGGAGGAGAGAGATCCCCAAAAAAATAGGTTTCCCCTGCAGCCTTTCAGCTGTTTAACCCTTTAGGTTCCTGTTTGAAGACGCAGAGTAGCTAGTGGGGAAATCACCTAAGCACAGCATGTGTAATGTTCTCCTGGAAGTTCATCTAAGCTGTGCCAATTAAATAAAATGTTAAGAAAAACTAATAGATTTAGAGGGAGAAGAGGCAGTATAACAAACATGCACATTCTAAAGGGATGTGGGGATGCCTCTTACTATTGTAATGCTGTCACTGAAAACACAGCATGTAACAAAACAGAGACAACTCCACACTTGTCTGCTGATACCATACAGGTTTTTCTGAATTGAAGCCATGGATTTCAGTAAATAGTTTTTTCGAACAGCTTTTGATGAATTGGAGCCTATATTGGCTGGATTAAGTACTGGTTAAGGGCCCATTCACACTTGTGAGTTGCAAAACATTATAACCTTTTGTGCGGGTGTTTTTACCATGATTAGCATGGTAAAATTATTGTACGCTCTCGCAATTCAGAGCGATTGCAATAAACGCTTTTATAAGCGCTGTATCGCGATCGCTCCATAATCGAGAGAAAATGCTGTAACACGTTTTGCGATTGCAGTTAATCACGAAAACCCGCGACAGCAAACAGCAGTGAGATCACTGCAATTGGTTAGTATTCACTAGTGCTTTAAAAAGTGCTAGTGCTTTGGTGAGTACCGATTCAGTAAGGAGTCCTTGAGCAAGACTTCCTAACACTGCAGGGTGGCCCCTTGAGCGCACCCTTAGTGGCTGCAGCTCTTGAGCGCTCTGAGTCCAACAGGAGAAAAGTACTACAGAAATGATAGGATTATTATCCTCATGTAACACTGGACTAGCAGCAGTACACAAATATCACCTGCTTTCGCTAGAAAGATTGTCGGAATGGAAGTAGAGTTCAAAACATATTCTATGGAAGAATGTTCTATTCAAGGCAGTGGGTGGGACTGTATAAAATGTATGTCAGACTAAGCTGCTTATGCAGGTATAATTTTACAGGAAGTACCATAGGCACACTGAGGTGGGGTAGATGATAATAGTAAGGATGCTTCATAAAGATAATATCACAAGTATTTGTTATAAGGAAAAATAAAACATTTTCGGTGAATAGAGGCGCGCACACAGAGAGGCGTGATTTATCTGGTTGCTCAGTTCTGGCACACATTGGCAGTTAATGTTTACCTACTGCTCAGTGGCCCATAACGAGCTCAGCGCTTACAGATATGCAGACCTCATAGTATAGCACTGTGTCCTGCTGTACAAACATTGTACACTCATGCATGCCCTGAACACATACATAAGTCATTACTCATGAACGAAACTGGAGCACAAGCAGATCACCTTCACAACAGTACAGGCCACCAGCTACACTAGATGAATACACTACATAATAAAGAAGGGCACTGGATACATATTAAGAAGCAGAGAACTAACATCAATATAAATTCATGCTCCATTAGAATTCAAATTGTACACAATTACTGTTTAATTCAAAAACAATGTGCGAAGCATACTTGAACTGACACTTTACAATAAAATCCAAAGAGGTGGTGTCGTCCCTAAGGGCTCAGACACACTATACGCTCTTTTCTGAGCGTTTTTTGGCCATCAGCTCTTTTAAAAAAATGCTCCCATTGACTTACATCAAAATCACGGTATAATTGCGCAATTATACCACGATTTTAATGTACGTCAATGGGAGCATTTTTAAAAAAATCTCTCGGAGAGCTCTGATGGCCAGAAAGCACTTATAGTGTGTTCTTACTGGCGCCGAATTGCATCCATTTTCCATATGCAATTTCAGATGGAGAAACAAGGCCCACTGAAATCAATAGGCGGTATCTGTAGGTGCGTGTGCTGCTCGCCCCCACAAAATAGTGCCAGCTGCAATTTTTTGCAGATCACATCTACGACTATAACGATTCGAGCGCAAATTCATATCAGCACGTGTGCCACATCTAATTTGGACATGGCACCCCAGTGGAAACCTGCCCTTAAGGGGCCCATACACCTAACGATTTTCCCGCCGATATACAGCAGATTCGATCCCTGTGATCAAATCTGCTGTGAATTCCTTGCGCAAACGTTGACCGAACAATCGATTTCGGTCGTTCCCGTCCGTGCGGAAGATTTTGCTCGATCACCAGCGGTTCGGGAGTGCGTTGATAGCAGCGTTCGAATGTCCGACGACTGAGCAATACAGCGGCAATACATTACATGTTCCGCCGGCGCATGTCCCAGCTGCTCCTTCTCCACTTGGCTCAGAGTCCAGCAGGCTTCACTTCTTCCTGTCCCGGCAAGAGGTTTAAACAGTAGAGCGCCCTCTACTGTTTAAACTTCCCCGGACAGGAAGTAAAGTGCAGCTGCAGCCCTGGAGCCGGAGAAGGCTTACACTGAAAATGTGGGTACTTTAATGGGCGCATATTGGGTCTGCCAAATTGTGCTAAAACACGTGTATGGACAGAAACTGACACAAGGATACATGAAAATCCCTTCACCTGCCTTGTTTATTATTTGTGTATTTATAAAGTGCCGACATATTATGCAGCGCTGTACAGAGTATATTGTCTTGTCACTAACTGTCCCTCAAAGGGGCTCACAATCTAGTCCCTACCAGTCATATGTCTATGTATGTATCGTGTAGTGCATGTATCATAGTCTAGGGCCAATTTATGGGGAAAGCCAATTAACTTATCTGTATGTTTCTGGGATGTGAGAGGAAACTGGAGCGTCCGGAGGAAACCCATGCAGACACAGGGAGAACATACAAACTCCTTGCAGATGTTGACCTGGCTGGGATTTGAACTGGGGATGCAGCGATGCAAAGCGAAAGCGCTAACCACTACAACACCGTGCTGCCTAGAGCATTTATTATTATTGATTTATAAAGCACCAACATATTCAATGGCACTGTACAAAGTAAGAAACAAACATGGGGAGAATAGCTCAAATGCTGGGAATACATGGCTTGATTTCGAGCCATTAAGATGGCCCCATCGTTTCGCCGCTCAATTCCCCATTGAAGTGAACTGAAAAAAAATAAGAAAAACAAGCAAAAAATAAGAGAATCAAATGGGCAAAACGATCAGGTGCAGAATCGAGCACCAGAATCGACCCGTGTATTCCCAGCATAAGGCTCACAGAAATGTTCTCAGTGTAAACTGGCCCTAGACTTCCCACCCTTGTCTCTATTATCTTCTCTCCCTCCCTGTCTTCACTGCCAATGCAACCCAATCCATTATTTCCTGTAGCTGCTCCTGTTTCCAGCTGAACTTGTGAATGAGCTAATTTGTACTGGACATGCATGAGTTAACAAATCCTTCACGAACAGTAGAAGCTACAAATCATGCATGTCTTCTTTCCTTTGTGGTGCACGAGCAGTTCATTTTACAGCACACCATGCAGGTTTGTGTACTTGCACAGGCGCAGCAGAAATGCGCTTGTTCATGGCTGCCTCTAAATGTGTGCCAGGGACACTGACCTAGAAGCACCATTTTCAATATGAAGATTAAAAACATGCTGGGGGAGAGGGGGTAGTATCAAGCAACACGATACCCAATGCTGACAAGAGGAGAACATACAAACTCTATGCAGATAGTGTCCTGGCTATCCAACTGTGCCGCCGGTGACATCTTCTAATCTAAGGGACACATTTTTATGTTTTGGTTTTTTTTCTTAAAGGGAAGGTCCAAGCAAAAAAAAAAAAAAAAAAAAAATTAGTTTCACTTACCTGGGGCTTCTACCAGCCCCATGTAGCCATCCTGTGCCCTCGTAGTCACTCACTGCTGCTCCAGTCCCCCGCTGGCAGCTTTCTGACCTCGGAGGTCAGGGCCACATTGCATACATTTTTACGCATTCCAGCTAGTGCAGGAACAAAAATGTACGCGTTGCACCACTAACGCGTAAAAATGTATGTGTTAATGTTCCTGCACTAGCGGGAATGTGTAAAAATGTACGCAATTCGGCCCTGACCTCCGAGGTCAGAAGGCTGCCAGTGGGGGACTGGAGCAGCAGTGAGTGACTACGAGGGCACAGGATGGCTGCATGGGGCTGGTAGAAGCCCCAGGTAAGTGAAACTCATTTTTTTTTTTTTTTGCTTGGACCTTCCCTTTAAATTCAGGTTTGCTTTAAATACACCAAAACATCAAAAAAAATGAAAAAAAAAAAAAAACATACAGCAAAACCTTGAAACATTACAAAAAGCAAAGCAATCAGTGGCAGAATGGAAAGGCGGCTGCAGAAGGACTTAGCAGAAGCATGCACTGAGCTGGTTTGTAATGCTCCAGGCACATACGCCACAGACACAGTCAGCTATTAACTTCACTTGTACCTTGCCCAAGCATGAAAACATTAACCTGAAGCCTAAAATCATCTTGGCCTCACAGAATTTACAACTGCGGTGTTCAAACAGGAGCAGTGCTATACACAAGCAGCTGATTTTAACGGACGTGGAATGTCAAAAATTGATTCCAAAATACATCTATGCATTGAGTCCTGAGTATTAACAGAAACCTAGGATAAACACTTATTTGAAGTCATTTCATGATATGTTATGGTGAAGCATATTACTTGTTACACTTAGCCTCACATTGCAGGGCAATCAGTAGACAAATCAGCTGTTCTGGTAACTTCTATTTGAAAAGAAAGTCCACTTTTGTAGAAAGCATAATCCTCTCCAAATCAGCTCGCACACTGCTGGGATTACAGCAACTTTTACTGCAGATCTTGTTGACCTCAGTTCATGGTTCATTCAAATGATTTTGTTCAAATGTATCAAATAAGTGGCTTTGCATTTCCTCAACATTAGTATAGGGAGAAACAAATGCTGCATGAGTGTCAATTTGTGATCACTGCAGCAATCTACCATGTTTACATGTACAGTTGTAATATTTAAGTGAAAAGGTATGCACACCCAGAATTAAATGCATAAAGCAAAGGGATACTAGTGGGTGCTCAGTCTATAAGTCAGGCTAACAAGCCCTACATAATACTCAAAGAAAGTAAATGGTTTGCACACCAGCAATAGAATAAATGCAAAGTGATTTTGTATTAAAAAAGCAATACACAAGCTCATACATGGAACCCAGTTTTCTATACACACCTTGATAAATCAGACTTAAGATGTCCATTAACGGTACAATTATTGGTACAATCTCCGGAACGATTAAAGCCTGGTACACACCTCTAATTTTGAAGTGCCAATCATTGGCTTCTTTTACCACTTCTAGGTAGTATGCAAATTACTTGCACAATATGCTCTGAGGCCTAGTGCACACCGGAGCGTTTCCGCTGCGGTTTGCGATCTGCTTGCGGGTGCGGATCCGCTAGGGTAATGTATTTCAATGGGCTGGTGCACACCAGAGCGGGAGGCGTTTTGCAGAAACGCATACTCCCGGGCTGCTGCAGATTTTGGATTGCGGATGCGTTTCTGCCTCAATGTTAAGTATAGGAAAACCGCAAACCGCTCTGAAAAACGGCACTTCAGAGCGGTTTGCCAGGCGTTTTTTGTTACAGTAGCTGTTCAGTAACAGCTTTACTGTAACAATACATGAAATCTACTACACCAATACCGCTACACAAAACCGCAAAACGCTAGCTGAAACGCTGCAGAAAAATAAGAAAAAGCGTTTCAAAACCTGCTAGCATTTTGCGGATCTGCTAGCGGTTTTTGGTGTGCACCAGGCCTTAGGGCCCATTCACACTAGAGCGTTTTGCCGCGATTTCGGCAAAACGCTCAAAACCCTATGGGCCCCTTCTTACTTGGGCGATTTGCGGTAATCGCCGCAAATCTCCCAAAATCGCAAGACGCAAACGCATCGCCTGCACCATTTTCAGGCAATTTCCTGGCGATCGCGTTTCAGTGCTATAGAAGCGCTAAAGGCGATCGTGGATAAATCGCCGCAGTGTTCAGTGATTTTTCCCATGTGAAACAGCAGAAAAAATTCACTCCTGCAAAACGCCAGCAAAAATCGCCGGTGTTCTGCAAACGCAATTGTGAATGGGCCCTGATTCAAAATCTGCTGGTCCTCATATTACATGTAAGTGGTAAAAATGGGCAGTCATTGTCGAACCAAAATTGAATGTGTGTACCACGCTTAATTGTTTCACCTAATTGCTCAAATGTGACTGGCTGCTTAGGGCAGCCATCAAATGTTTCCAATTTCCTTGCATTTATCTTCACAGCACATTCCTAAGGGCCCGTTTCCACTTGTGCGGTGGTAATCTCCGTGGGAAAAATTCGCATGCGGTTGCATGCAAATTTTCATGCGAATTTGCATATGATTTCGCATGGATGACTATGTATGCGACTTTAACCATGGCAGTGCCTGTGTGCTTTTCCATTGTTTCTATGCGAAATCGTATGCAAATTCGCATGAAAATTCGCATACCAAAACCGCATGCGAATTTCCTATTAAATACATTGTATGTGAATTGCATAGCGGTATGCGAATTCTGATGGCTCTGCCATGCAGATTTTTTCGCCACAGAAAAATGCCCAGGAATCCTGACAAGTGGAAACAGGCCCATCCACTTGTATTGTCTATGCAAATCTGCATGCAGGAAACGCATGCAGATTTGCTCTAGTGGAAACCGGCCCTCAGTGTTGTTTTACCATAAGAATTATCCTACTGTCCTAATGTACACTGCTTTGCACTATAAAGACTGGGACAGGCTAGGAGTGCTTTAGCTGCGCTTGCCGTTCGCCGGTGATTGGCAAAGCACTACTCCAGTTGATGCCTATGGGGTGGTCCCACTAGCAGCATTGGGATCGTAAAGCGATTGCAAAACTCTGCTTGCAGAATTTTGTGAGCGATCACATCAGTGGCTGCAGTAGCCGAATCGTGATCGCTCTGGGAATTGCCCTTCCATACACCGATATCCACATAATTTTGTGTGTGATTGTTAAGGGCACCAATTGTTAAATATGACCTATGTATTTATATACATACACCAGTGTATAGTTGTGTTTGACCAATACAGTATTAGGTTAAAGTACATTCAAACTGTAAATATCTGTTGCCCAAATTGATAGCTTAGCAACAGATATGGGATCTAAAATGTGCACGCTGGTCTCAATAATATGCTGCAGGCAGCAACTTATTTTCTTGAGTATGGAAACCGTACTTAGAGGTTAATGAGCCCATAGATTAATATGGGCTGTCACATATGATGCGATTCTGCATATAGGTAAACAGTGTGAAATCCCCTCAAGTGTGCCCCCTACCGAAACAGCTGTCAGGTACGGTAATGAATTAGTTGCTGAAACCGATTACTCTCTACTGGATTATCCTTGATTCGAAATCAATAGTGTTGTGTGAAACGTTTATTCTCGTTACCGAATCCATTAGCCCTGGGAAAACATCTAACTCTGCCCATGGTAATTCCATGAAGTTAAAAAAAAGAAAAAAAAAAAAAAAAAAAAGAGAGAAAATCACCTAAAGTAAAATTTCAAGCTCAGCTCCTAAGTTAGTGGTGCCCAGCTACAAGGACTACAATACAAAGTACCACAACCTCAGATCGAAAGGATCCAATAACTTGACCACCCCCAGAGTCTAACATAAACCCTTTGCAGCCAGAGCTTTCTGTCATGCTGCCACTAACCTTTGGAATGCCTTGCCAAACTTAATCAAGAAAACTCCAACCCTGAACACGTTTAAATAAAAACAGAAAAACCACCTGCTTAGTCTGGCATTTATGATCACATAACTTTTTTCCCTGTGCAAATCCCAAATGTACTGATCTAAGACAAGCTTATGCACTTTGGGTCCTATGGGAGAAAAGCACTACAAATATTTTGTTGTTACTGTTATAATGGTCAGTGAAGAGTGATCCGACATGGCCCATGCAAAAAGAATCTCAAACCTTTGTGGTTACTGGTGCCGGATCCCTGAGGTCAAGGAAATCCACAAAACAAAGTAAAGGATCCACACACAGACTTTAGTCAGTAACAGTAGACATCTATTGTCCCATCACACATGTACAGACACCTGACCATACACCGAAGATCATTTCGGGGTCAATCTGGTCCCCTTTGTCAAGGCTAGGGTAGACAAACATACTGTATTTCTTTATAAATACAATAAATAAATAATATTTTACTAAGGCCCGGTTCACATTAGCGGTGGCTATCCGGAATAGCCGTGCCGGAGCCGCACCGCATGCTGGCCGGACGAAACGGACGCACGGCATAGCAATGTAAGTCTATGCCAGGGTTCACATGTGTCCGTTTCGTCCGGACCGGAGCCGGACCGGATCCGGACTCCGGTGTCCGTTCCAACATGCGCTATTTTTTGGTCCGGCTCCTCCGGCAGCCGTATCCGGGGCGGAGCCGGACTGCACCATCCGGCCAATGGAAACCAATGAGAACCGGAGAGCGCACAACACACTGGCAAAAAATCCGGATGTTCTACCCCACTTCCTATGAGGATTGTTGCGGCGATATTGTATCGGGGACACATGGGCAACCATTTTGGAGTGGAGCAGCACGAGCTGGAGATGTTGGCAGCATGTTGGAGGTGGAGGTGCGTGCTAAACAGCGGAGGGCCTGATTCCACAGGTCCCCCTTCTGCTGACCTCCCAGACCCCAACATTTTTTTTTGTTTTTATACAGGTTGTTATCTCTTTAAGAATCCGGATCCGGACCGCAACCGTGTTCATACCGCACGGAAACCGTATGCAACCGGACCGGATCCGGACAGGAACCGTACGGTTCAGGTCCGATCCGGCTCCGGTGCGGTCCGGACATCCGGTGCGGTTTTTGCAAAACCGCAAGTGTGAACCGGGCCTTAAGCTAAACATAACACAGTGCTCACACTGAACTCTCCCTCTACTGATCCCTAACCTAACCTTACAGGGTAAAGAGCTCCTGTGCTCATGTTCCCCCATGAGAGACTGAAAGAAATGTTAACAGTTTAAGCATATCAAGTGCAACTTATGTTATCGTATTAAAGTGCACATTACGAAAACGTTCCCATCATAGGGAATTCATTTCTAACACAACCATATAATAAGCAACACAATAAAAACTTTCGAAAAGTAACACAAAAGAGCAAGCAATGACAGAGCAGAAGAGAAGAGCTGGCACTGACAGCTGATAAGTAAAGGTGGCCTTCCAGCTACCTGTAGCCCCATCTCCCTGCTCCCCGGTACCGCCCCTCTCTGTAAAGGAGTTGAAGAACATCTTAACGTAAAGGTGCATCCCTCAGCCGGCACACAGTAGCACTCTATAGGCTTGCGGGAGGCCTGTTGCGTGATGATCACTTTAGTGCCCCCGAGCCCGCTGATCTATACAGAGATGGCAGCTCCCTGGCAGGCTGCCAAATCAGGGTGGCACCGGAGCTCCGGCAGAGCGGCCAGCTAGGCAGGTAAGTGCGGAGGTGTGACAGGCGACAGTGACAGAGGAAAGGGAGGAGGAGGATGGAAACGAGCCACGGAGCGCTCCGCTGTCTCACCAAACAATGAGTGCCGAACTGCCTCCCGCTCGCCGCTTTCTCTGTGTCCTCAGGCTCTCTCTGGCTCTCCCGCTGACATCACAGGAAGTCCTACCTGTCCTGCTGAGCATCCCGAACGGAAACCAGGAGAATAGAACGCACAGCATGACGGGAGTTGTAGTCTGCCAGCCTTCAGTGCTGTGCAAGTTTCATGATGAGAGATCTCACTGGAGGGCAGGGAAGCAACTTTATCTTTTGGCAATTTTGCTGTGTTTACACTGCCGACAAATTGCTTAGTCCATACAAACATGGCTCAATTCAAATGTTGTAATATATATATATATATACATAGGTGGTTATTAACTGTGCAAGTGTATGTACAATCTGTACATGTTACTACCTGTGTGTTAAACCAGCTTGGCAACATGAGATAAATAATGATCTCCAGATATTGTTTTTGTTTTGGATAGAGTGCTGAATGGTAGAATGCACAGGTACTGTGGAACAGGAATTGAATGGTAGCACTCCTGATGTGTTAGGGTTTTCTACAGTAGGCTAAAAAACACAACTTCCTAAGGGCCTGTTCAGACTATCTGCGTATGAAGAATGCGTTTAAAACCAAAGAAACGCAAGTTGAAAAACGCATGCTTTTTCTTGCGTTCTATTGCGTTTTGCACACACACGTGACCCAGGGGAAAAAAAAAGAATTATGGGAACCGCAGAGGAAAACGGACGCTAAAAACGCAATAGTACGCGTTTTTGATACGCGTCCATAGACTTTCATTGCGTCCGTTTCTATGCGTGACGCACAGAACTGCGTGCAGCAATGCAGATGAGAAACGTATGCGTCTCATACGCATACATGTGAACTAGCCCATTCAAAAGCATTAGGAGCCGTTTCTATGCGTTTTCGGTACCCAGACACGTTCCCTGAAAACGTCTAGGAACGCGCATAGTCTGAACAGGCCCTTACTGAGGTGCAACAACAATCTAGTTTGGAGGTGCCTGATTTGATAAAACACTGAACAGTTGAAAGACTCTTGCACACTACATGCAATTCCGATTTGCGATTTTGATGTGATTTTACATGCCGAAATGGCCGAAATTGTTGGCACCCCAGAATTTTTTTCAGAAAATCGAGTGCGACAATGGGCTCTATTCTCAATGATTTTCCTCATGTGGTAATCCACTTGCAGTAAATTTCCGACAGAAATAAGACCATCTTGACATACAAAAAGTTTTCCGCGTGTTTTTCCCGTGTACGGAAAAAGTGCATTAAAAATGCGTAAAAATGTTTGCAAGTCGGTAAATAAGAATAATTTTCTGCAAAAAACAAAATTCCCAATAAAAAAGGCCCGCAAACGATATTCCACTAGATCTAATGTTATACCTTTTCCATTCAGTTGCCTCAGGTCAGGGAGATTCTCCGTCTTCTTCTAGAGCAGTGGTTCCCAACCTTTTCCAGGTCGTGACACATCACGACAAACATTCAGATATCCGTGACACGTCACATCATGCCAAACATTCAGATATACATGACACGTCCCGTATGATAGAAAAGAGGGGCTCGGTAACAATTTGATGATGCTGCAGGCACAATGAGGGGCTCAGTAACAATCTGCTGATGCTGCAGGCACAATGAGGGGCTCAGTGACAATCTGCTGATGCTGCAGGCACAATGAGGGGCTCAGTGACAATCTGCTGATGCTGCAGGCACAATGAGGGGCTCAGTAACAATCTGCTGGTGCTGCAGGCACATAGAGGGGCTCAGTGACAATCTGCTGATGCTTCAGGCACAATGAGGGGCTCAGTGACAATCTGCTGATGCTGCAGGCACAATGAGTGGCTCAGTAATAACCTACTGATGCTGCAGTCACAATGAGGGGCTCAGTGACAATCTCCTGATGCTGCAGGCACACTGAGGGGCTCAGTGACAATCTGCTGATGCTGCAGGCACACTGAGGGGCTCAGTAACAATCACGGGGGGGGGGCTGGGGGGGTGTAGAGGGTGCAGTGGCATAGCTAGCATAGTTGCCCCAGTATAGGGAGTTTAGTTGCCTCAGTCTAGCTAGTATAGTGCCCCAGTATAGCCAGTATAGTGCCCCAGTGTAGCCAGTATAGTGCCCCAGTATAGCTAGCATAGTGCCCCAGTATAGCCAGTATAGTGCCCCAGTATAGCCAGTATAGTGCCCCAGGATAGCCAGTATAGTGCCCCAGTATAGCTAGCATAGTGCCCCAGTATAGCCAGTATAGTGCCCCAGTATAGCCAGTATAGTGCCCCAGGATAGCCAGTATAGTGCCCCAGGATAGCCAGTATAGTGCCCCAGTATAGTGCCCCAGTATAGCCTGTATAGTGCCCCAGTATAGCCGGTATAGTGCCCCAGTATAGCCAGAATAGTGCCCCAGTATAGCACCCCAGTATAGCCAGTATAGTGCCCCAGTATAGTCAGTATAGTGCCCCAGGATAGCCAGTACAGTGCCCCGGTATAGCCAGTATGGGTAGGTGGTGCCCCCCGCCCGTCCCCGCCGCTATTATTACCTTAACAGCGGCCGCTCTCCCCTCTCCGGCGCGTGTATTTATTCAAGCAGCGTATCTCCCGGCTGCTCTGTGTGTGATGCGCAGGAAGCAGGGCAGCGGCTTCCTGTAGCGGTGATATGTATCGCCGTTACTATGGTAACCGAGCCCTGCTTCCTGCGCATCACACACAGAGCAGCCGGGAGATACGCTGCTTGAATAAATACATGCGCTGGAGAGGGGAGAGCGGCCGCTGCTAAGATAATAAGGCGATCTGCCGGGGAGACGAGCAGGGGGAGCAGAGAGCGGCAACACATAGCTGGTGCTGCCGCGACACATTTATGTATGACACATAAATGTGTCGTGGCACACCGGTTGGGAGCCTCTGTTCTAGAGCTCTGGGACTTCCACCAATTGTGCATTTAATACTCCTTGCTAGTTAGGAGCGCCGCTTGCCCGGCGATCGTGTTTGGCTCTGCGATTTGTGTGCAAAATTTTGCAATTCAGTGCAATTTGTGATTCCTGTTTAATAGAACGAGAATCACAGTGCAATCACCTCCGAAAACGCTGCATGCAGCACGTTTGTAATTGATCGAAATCACAAACGCTGCTGTGTGAATGTATCCATAGGGATACATTAGTAGCAGCGCTTTGCTGATCGCCGGCGATCAGCAAAGCGCTGAAAAATCACCCAGTGTGAACTAAGAAGGTGATTTTTAATTATTGGATATATTCAGTTGGGCCTACTGTTGAGGATGTACAGGATGAACTGAGTCATTTACTTGCGCTAGATAAGTTGGAGGCCCTAACGCATCAGAATAAGATGATAAAAACCTTTTTTCGAAAATGGAAATCATAGTTACTGTTTACTATGGATGACTCTTAGTTGATCTCTTTTATGGAACCTTTCAAGTATTCTGCGTGGTATGCAACAGAACAGTTACATTGTTCTCTGGGGAGGCTTCAAGTACCCTCAACATGATCTATCTTATGTAATCCGGATCTCGGGATAGTCAGTCTAATATAAGGGATGAAAGTAGAAGGGGGGAGGGGATTGAAGTGGAAGGGGGGGTGCTCTTTTGGGGGGGGGGGGGTTGAGGGGAGGGGATGTTTTGTTATCCTAATTATTTAGAACCTATGTATGCTGTTCATTTGTGTGTTTATATGCTATAAAATCAATAAAAAGTTGTTTTAAAAAAAGAAAAAGGGGCGCATTATACCGGTATATGTCTTAACTACCAATTTTTTTTATCACCTACAAGTACCTGGTGATATTTTTCACTTCTCATTAAATTAAATGGAGTCTAGAGCCTTTAGCGCTGTGTTTGCTGGAATTTAAAACAATTATTTTGTCTATTTTTTTTGTCCGCATGTTTACCACATGTTTAACAGCTGTTTTACACTGTTTCTGCATGTTTCCACACTTTTTTACCGCCATATACCAGCATGCAGATAATGTGGACAATTTTTAGTGCTGGTGGAAATTAAGCGGTAGAAAAAAAAACAAAAAACCTTTACCGCATGTCTGATTGAGAATAAAGTCCATTATGTCCAATTTGCTTTTTTTATTCCCTTTTTTGTTTTGTTCCAGTACACAGTAAGGGCTTGTTCACACTGCAGGCGTTTTTGTTATTTTGTAATTTTTCTAAAATCGCCCTGAAAGCGCTTACACAATGATTTTCTATGAGATAGTTCATATCTAAGTGGTTAGTTTCCGATCCGTTTAGATAAGCGGTGCTTGAGCCATTTTTGAGGCGATTCCTCCTCAATAGAAGGTATAGGAAAAACGCTCACAAAACTGCTTTGTGGAGCGAATGTGTTCACATTTTAAGAATAAATACATTGTATTTATTATTTTCTGGATCAAAGAGTTCACTTCTTGACCTGCGTCAGGGAGTGAATTACCAAAACGCTCGGGAAAAACGCGTCGGAAACCGCTAACCACAAAAAAGAATTGCCCACCCAAGCGCCGGGAATCGGAAAGAAAAAACACCTCAAAATAAGCCCGCCGCAGACGGACACGCAAGCCGAATGCAATGTGAACAAGGCCTAAGGGAATAAACATATGTATAGCAAAACTTGTGTTCCTGCAATAGTTTTCTATATATATCTAGTAAAAAAAGCCCACCCATTAAAAAAAAGGGGGTGCTAGGCTAAGGGCGCTCCCCCAGCAACGCGAGCACAGATGTGTCCCGCTCGCTGTCCTCCACCGCTGTCTGCAGTATATGCACACAGGGAGATGCTGCTTGCTTGACAGTTTGAAAAAGCTGTTATTTCCCACAATGTAATGAGGTTCACAGACAGCAAACTGTCAGGTCTGGAAGCAGGGATACAGGGGTTTTATTATATAGGATTTTATTATTATTTAGTATTAGAGATGGCCCGAACGGTTCCCGGCGAACTTCCGTGGTTCAACTTTGACCCTCTACATCACAGTCCACAGGCACATTGTATCCAGTCAGGCTACACTCCCTCCTGGAGCCACTCCCTCCCTTATAAAAGGCAGGCACCGCTGGCCATTATACTCACTAATATGCCTGCAGTAAATAGAGAAGGGACAGCTGCTGCAGACAGAGCAGACTCTCATGGGGAAAGATTAGTTAGGCTCTTGTAGGCTTCTTAGCTTGCTCCTTGCTGATTCTTATTGCTAAAATAGCACCCCACAACAGCTCTTTTGAGAGCTAATCTTGTTCTTGTGATCTATTTTTTTTTGTGTGTGTCCCATTGACACTTTTGTTGCATAGACAGCTTTGCTAATTCATACTGTGTGTGTGCCACTGCCAGCCAGGCCCAGCACATTCAGTGGCTACATGTGTGTGTGACAGGCAGCTGCACATTGTAATACCCAGTACTGCATATACCTACCTACCTATTGTTCACAGTGCACCCACCTACCCACGTGAGCTGAGCGCACGCAGTGTCACTGTGCCTGTCCGCTACCTGTCTGTGTGTGACAGGTGCACATTGTAATACCCAGTACTGCATATACCTACCTGTTGTTCACGGTGCACCCACCTACCTATGTGAGTTAAGCGCACGTAGTGTCACTGTGCCTGTCTGCTACCTGTCTGTGTTTGACAGGTGCACATTGTAATACCCATTAGTGCATATACCTACCTACCTGTTGTTCACAGTGCACCCACCTACCTACATGAGCGCACGCAGTCTGTATGATTGTCTCGGGGGGGGGGGGGCACATTAAAGATAACAAGGTCGTTGCTTCATTGTGGACAGGCCAAATTTGATCAGCTGGACAGTCACTGTTCTGTCATTCAGCTACCTCAGCCCGGCGACCATATGGGCTGGAAAGCCGCCATCACCTGCACTCTCTTCATGGTGCGCACCAGTCTAGCACGGCCGTCACTACACAAACAGCTGTTTGCAGTCACTGCATACCTTTCACTGCATCTTTGACTGCACATTGTATTATACCTGGCAGTCAGTGCATACCTTTCACTTGAATGGATGGCAGACTTCATGTAAACAAAATTGGTAAATGTGGTGGTAAAAATATAAAGTGCATGGTAAAAAATGCTCGGAGCCTTGCAAATAAAATAGACGAACTAGAGTTCATTCTGAATGACAAAGGCTATGACATTGTGGGAATAAACGAGACATGGATGGATGAAAGCCATGACTGTATAGCTAATTTAAAAGGATACAATGTGTTTAGGAGGGATAGAACAGGGAAAAAAAGTGGAGGGGTTTGTCTCTTTGTTAAGAATTCTTTTACAGCTGTCCTCAACGATGAGATGGAAGAAGATTGCGAAGATGTGGAGTCCGTTTGGGTAAATATTCATGGTGGAAATAAAAGTTGCCAATTGCTTATTGGGGTATGCTACAGACCACCTCATATTAAAGAGACTCCGTAACAAAAATTGCATCCTGTTTTTTATCATCCTACAAGTTTCTAAAGCTATTCTAATGTGTTCTGGCTTACTGCAGCACGTTCTACTATCACCATCTCTGTAATAAATCAACTTATCTCTCTCTTGTCAGACTTGTCAGGCCTGTGTCCCTCTCTGCACACTGCCTGTGTGATATTTAGATTAGTGCAGCTTCTCTCTGTTCTATTATCTTTTACAAGCTGGATAAATCCTCCTCTGAGCTGGCTGGGCTTTCACATACTGAGGAATTACATACAGGCACAGCTGTCTGCACTCTGCAGGAAGAAATAGCCTGACACTTCAGTGGAAGATAGCTGCAGGGGGAAAGAAACACACAAATGATCTCTTGAGATTCAAAAGGATGGCTGTATACAGCCTGCTTGTGAATGGATGTATTTTCTATGTGTGGACATACTGTACATCAATCTACTTCCTGTTTTGGTGGCCATTTTGTTTGTTTATAAACAAACTTTTTAAAACTGTTTTTAACCACTTTTAATGCGGCGAGGAGCGGCGAAATTGTGACAGAGGGTAATAGGAGATGTCCCCTAACGCACTGGTATGTTTACTTTTGTGCGATTTTAACAATACAGATTCTCTTTAATGAAGCTGCAGAACTGCGATTACTACAGCAGATTGAAAAAGCTGCAAGTAAAAATGAGGTCATAGTTATGGGCGACTTCAACTTTCCAGACATTGACTGGGGTATTGAGGCTACTCATTCTGGTAAAAGCAGCAGATTTCTGGTAGCACTACAGGACAATTACTTGACTCAAATGTAACGGAACCAACTAGGTGCATTACTTGATCTGATCATTTCTAATAGACCAGATAATGTATCAAATGTGCAGGTTCAAGAACATTTGGGAAATAGTGATCACCACATGATAATGTTTGATCTGGTGACTGATAGGCCACGGGGCAGCGGGACCACTAAAACTATGAATTTTAGAAAAGCAAAGTTCAATCAAATTAGACAAGCACTAAGTTTGGTGAACTGGGATAATGTACTACAAGGGGAGGACACTGAAGGGAAATGGCAAGCTTTTAAACTTATTCTCAATCAATATTGTAGTATGTATATCCCATATGGAAACAAAATGTCTAGGAATAAAAAAAAGGCCTCTATGGATGAATAGAAAGGTTAGGGATAAAATGAAGAGGAAAAGGAATGCCAATAAGGTCCTAAAACAGGAGGGGACCGAGGCTGCACTAAGCAATTATAAGGAGTGCAATAAAAATTGTAAAAAAGAAATTAGGCTGGCAAAGATCGAAGCTGAAAATCAAATCGCTAGGGATAGCAAATCTAACCCAAAAAAGTTTTACAAGTACATAAACTCTAAAAAAGAAAGGTTGACTGTATAGGACTCCTAAAGGATGAGGGTGGTAACTCAATGGTGGATGACCAAGGTAAGGCAGAGTTATTAAATGCTTTCTTTGCTTCTGTCTTCACAAAGGAAACAGCACTGTTGCAAATTACAGAGGCAGAAGAGTCTCAATCTTCTAACTGTAATATTAAATACTTAACGCAGGAAGAAGTGAAGGCAAGACTAAATAAATTAAAAATAGACAAGGCACCTGGCCCGGATAGCATGCATCCTCGGGTCCTAAGGGAATTAAGTTCAGTTATAGATAAACCCCTTTATCTTATCTCTTGCAACTGGCAGAGTCCCAGTGGATTGGCGTACAGCCCACGTTTTCCCATTATTTAAGAAGGGCAAAAAATCAGATCCCGGAAATTATAGACCTGTAAGCTTAACATCAGTTGTATGCAAACTATTTGAGGGGTTACTAAGAGATACTATACACGACTTCATAGTAGAAAATAATCTTATTTCTCAGCATCAACATGGGTTTACTAAAGACAGGTCCTGTTTGACTAACATGCTCAGCTTTTATGAGGTAGTGAATGCTAATATGGATATTGGGAATGCTGTAGATGTGATATACTTGGACTTTGCAAAGGCCTTCAACACTGTTCCCCACAAAAGTCTGGTGCAAAAGTTGAGGATGCAAGGACTGGGGAAGAGTCTGTGTGCATGGATAGGGAACTGGCTAATGGATAGAAAACAAAGAGTTGTGGTCAATGGATCGTACTCAAAATGGGAGACTGTTAGCAGTGGGGTCCCACAGGGGTCTGTACTGGGTCTAGTGCTCTTCAATTTATTTATTAATGACCTAGTAGATGCAGTAGTGAGCAATGTTGCTATTTTTGCAGATGATACAAAATTGTGCAAAATCATCAACTCTCAGGAAGATAGTGTCATATTGCAACAGGATCTGGATAGGATGGCTATATGGGCACATACATGGCAGATAAATTCAATGTTGAAAAATGTAAAGTCATGCATTTTGGTCGTACCAATGGTCTAGCACCATACAAAATAAATGGGATACAGTTGGGGACATCAAACTTGGAGAAGGACTTAGGAGTACTCATCGACAACAAGTTAAATAATCGTACTCAATGCCAAGCCGCTGCAGCTAAAGCTAACAAAATTTTGGGATGCATTAAAAGGGAAATAAAAACTCGAGATGCTAGCATAATATTGCCCATGTTTAACTCTCTAGTAAGGCCACATCTGGAATATGGAATTCAGTTCTGGGCACCACATTACAAAAAAGATATTGCAGTTTTAGAGCAGGTGCAGAGACGAGCAACAAAACTGATACGTGGGATGGAAGGTCTCGCTTACCAAGAAAGGTTAGATAAACTGGGTTTATTTAGTCTAGAGAAAAGACGCCTTAGAGGAGATCTAATTAACATGTATAAATACATCAGAGGGCAATATAATAGCTTGGCGGACGAGCTTTTTGTCCCTAGGCCTTCTCAAAGGACTAGAGGACATGATCTGCGCATGGAGGAAAAACGTTTTAGCCATTTATTTAGGAAAGGGTTCTTTACAGTAAGAGTGATTAAGATGTGGAATGCATTGCCACAGGAAGTCGTTATGGCAAACTCTATACCTGCATTTAAAGGGGGCTTAGATGCTTTCCTTGCGTTGAAAGACATCCATGGCTACAATTACTAGGTAATGCCTAATGATGTTGATCCAGGGATTTTATCTGATTGCCATCTGGAGTCGGGAAGGAATTTTTCCCTTTTGGGGCTAATTGGACCATGCCTTGTAAGGGTTTTTCGCCTTCCTCTGGATCAACAGGGATATGTGAGGGAGCAGGCTGGAGTTGTACTTTGTACTGGTTGAACTCGATGGACGTATGTCTTTTTTCAACCAAAATAACTATGTAACTATGTAACTTGCCCTCCATAACAGATTCTCATTAAAGGATTTAAAGTTGATTCATCTAATATACAGCAGGGCCTCGAAAGTCATCCTGTATTGTTATTTTTGGTAACTACCTGGGGACGTGCATGCCATGCCTGCTGCCTTCCTTGAATGTGTGTGGTAGCCATTCCTGCTCCTTTGCCCACAGCATGCCTGCAGCCTACCTTGGATGTGTGGTGGTGGTAGCCGTTTCTTAGGCTCCCACTCCAGACCGGAATCGAACCAGGATTCCCCGGCCATTACCCGTGATCACTCGCAATGGCAGACTTGCCCTCCATAAAAGATTCTCGTTGCAGGTACTGAACAGCAAGCAGAACAAGTATTTAAAAAAATAGATGTAAGCTTTAACAATGGTAGAGAAAGAACCATCGAAAGTTGATAAGGCAGTCAGACATTACCTGACATCATTGAGTGAGGAAGAGCAATCTTGCCATGGTGTGCACCAGTCCAGCACGGCCGTCACTATGCAAACAGCTGTTTGCGGTGCATTACACAGTGAGTTTGGTGTGTCAGTGTGAAGCAGTACTCTAATTACACTCCCTAATTGATGCATACACATGCAAGATGTTTTAAAGCACTTTAGGCCTGCAATTTAGCATTCAATGTGATTTCTGCCCTTAAAATGCTGCTTTGCATCCAATCCAGATTTTTCCCCCCGGGACTTATGGCGTCTATCCCACTCTGCCATGCCCCCCTCCAGGTGTTAGACCCTTTGAAACATCTTTTCCATCACTTTAGTGGCCAGCATAAATTTTTTCGAGCATTTTCGAAATTTCTTGATCGGAAAAAAAATATTTTCAACTTTCATTCGATTCGATCATTTAGATCACATAAACGGGAAATTCGAACGTTTTTATAGTATTGTGTATGGGCACCAAGAGATTCACTTCCTGCTGCATCACCGACAAAACTGAGTAATGCTGGGAATACACAGCTTGACCTGCGGCCGCCCGGATCGATTCCCGCTCGTGCCTGCGGGTGCTTCCTTATCTTCAGCTTGATTCCCCGCTATTGTCCGCCCGGGGGGATCGAGCGCGGTATCGACCCGCCGCATGATCAGACCTGTCGGATATTATCAATTGAGCCATCAGCGGCTCAATTGATAACAAGTATTCACATCGTGTATTCCCAGCATAAAAGGATTCTGATGTTCGGCATACACGGAGCGTTTGCTCCTTATCAATCGAGCCGCTGATGGCTCGATTGATAATATCCGACAGGTCCGATGACCCACCGGATAGATTCCCCGCTCGATCCCCGCGGGCGGACAATAGCGGGGAATCAAGCGGAAGATAAGGAGCTCCCACAGGCACGAGTGGGGATCGATACAGGCGCCGGCGGGGACGAACAGGGATGCGCTCGATCCGGCGCATAATCTCATCCGTGTATGCCCAGCATGAGACTCAAAAAAAAAAACTAACAGAGGTTCTTATCCTTCCCCAGTTTATCCAAAACTATATGTAAAAAATGCCAATGTTTTCATTAAATTAAAGGTGCCGTATGTCCTTCAAATTGCCCTAGGTGGTAGTAATGAGCTGCGTCTCCCCTATACTCTCTCTGGAAGCAGAGGCATAACTACTTTTGGAGGAACTTCTACAGCTGCATGGGTGGTCCAGGCTGTGAGAGGCTTCAGATTCTTTACCTCCTCTTCTCCAATACAGGACCCCTGCTCCAGAGAAGTTGCTGTGGTCATATTTGCTTGGCTACTATATAGCCGAGAGTTGGCATTTGTCATAGCTGAGTTTTGGTATTGCATAGGCGCGCCAGGCAGTTTGATATCCGTAATAGAACATTATCAATATTATTTCTAGAAGTATGTAGATGTAATATAAGTGCAGTGTATTGATATAATCAATCAGCAGCCAGAGGTTTTCCAATTCACCATTGAACAATATGTCAAAGATAAACAATAATCCTCAGTGCTCTCTATTGCAATCCCGCACACTGTGAAGCCTGCAGACACCTTGTGCTCAATATTGGAGATAGTGACAGTCACCCAAAAAACATATATGCAGAAGTCAGGGCTCAGTTCATGGAAGGGGGGGGGGGTGTACACTTTATTGCAGTAACTCAAAATCAAACACAAACTCACATCGTGAGTCCATGCACACTGGACCCTTTTGCTTTACAACGCATCAATACAATATTGCACAATAACCAGTAAAGTGCCAAGTGCTGAGAAAGTCACCAGACTGTAGTTCAGAGAATGCCCGCTCTCCTTCCTGACCAGGTTTCTGCACTCCCCCGTCATCAGAGGATTATTCCTTTTGACATCGCCCAATGAACAAGCTCCAATACAACAATACAATACACACTCTTTTCAGTGCCCAGATCTCTTCCTGGCCTGATTTTGAACTTATGAGTAGGTAATGGAGGTTATCCTTGGCTGAGAACACTTGAGAGAATTATTGCTCCTCATGGGTTAAATGGTGTCACTTTTGTGATGTGTATATTTGATTGCTGTAACAGTCTCCCGGGTGTGTGTTGCATCTGACCCCCGTGTGGTCTCGGCCCTGCCGCCATCCTCCCCGCTGGACACCTTTTCCATGTTGGGGACACCCTTTGAGTATCCCACACGATCCCACGCATATCATCAATGGCTATTGCGCCCTCTCCTACTTACTAGGAGGCGGGAGCTATCCCCACCGGGGAACGGACTATTCCCTCCAACTGCCTGCACAGACTGTAGAGATGGGAAGTTCGGATCTTTTCAATGATCCGGATGATTTGAATCGGATCATTGAAAAGACCCGGATCTTTGATCCGAATCTCGGATCATTTTACTACCGAAGCATTCGGGGGTGAAATGACTAGCAGGACAAGAGAAGGGGAGGGGGGTGGACACACAGAGAAGGGGAGAAGATGTACAGAGGGCAGGGAGTGGACAGAGAAAGGAGGAGGAACCAGCAGAGAGCAGAAATGTTTGCTTGCACACAATACCCACATGCTGCAATCATATGATTTACATATATTTCACCTCTATGTTCATCTGTACACTTTGAATGTAAAGTAGCACAGTGAAAGAAAGCATTCCCAGAAGTGAAGTGCAGCTGTTTAGAGCCGAGTGCAGGAGGATCATATTGCCCTGCAATCACAGTGCCTGCAAAGTTACTGAGCTGTGCTGAGCTGAGCCAAAAGCTTCCAATGTGTTCACTGTACACAACTACGAACAGACAGCCTGTAATGAGCAGCACATTTCAGTCAGTATGTGTGCTCTACACATATCTGGCAGTGGCACCCATGTCCCCTCTACCTCTCTCCCTGCAAGGCTGCCTCCCCTTCAACAGAGCGATCCATCTCAGCTCTGCTTCCAGGACCCCGCTGCCCGCTGAGGGGGCGTGTCGCTCCTGGCCCCGCCCCTTTTGCAATCCGAATCACTCATTTTGATGATTCGGATGATTCGACTCACAAAAGAGATTCGGATCAAAGATCCGAATCGTTCATGATCCGGACAACACTACTGTCCATCTCTGCTGGGGCCTACACACTGACTGGCAGTGTGTTCCTCCATGCACACAGAATCCCATTATCTGGGCTTCAAACAGGATATCTCAGCATACCGGCATTATACCCCTGGGGACACCTATGTGAAACAACATCTCAGCAATCTGGTACAGTATGGTCAGTGCCTGTGTTGCATCCAGGCACTGATATATGTTGATTATTCCTTCTTGTGGAACTGCTGCATGAATTCTTTAGGCTGGTGTGCCTGATTTCAACTAAGTTGTGAATACTGTGCTTGGATACTCTTGCTATCACTGCTGCATGAACTTTTGCTTATTAATCTGCCTGGATTGCAGCATTTACTAACATTTGGTCCTCTCATTTCTTTGCTGTTAGAACTATCCTTTGCTGGCAAGGCACCTTTTGATAAGAGCATTGATGGATATAGGACTTCCTAGTGATGGGCCTTAGATCACACTAGGTGATCAACTAGTGCATGTGTTGGGATGGTCTGGTCTGTTGTGTGGTGGGATTGGGTCATATAGGGTCATGTAATTACTCTTAAATTATGTGTTTTGAGTTTAATAAAGCGATCATTTTGATACTTTTATAAATTAATGCATTATATGATTTATTGATGCAGACACCTCATCATTCTTGCTCTCCTTACCAATACGGTGATTACTAGAAGGCATTTTCAGCCTTCTTTGAAGCGCAGACGATTTTTAAAATCGCCCCCAAAACGGTTGTGCAATGAATGTCTATGAGTTTAATATCAGCGTGGTTCGTGTGCTGTGCGTTCAGCAAAGCGGTGCCTGGACTATTTTTAGGGCAATTTTGCTATAATGGAAGGTATAGGAAAAGCACTAAATGCTCACAAAATCACTTTGTGGGGCGACTGCACTCGCATTTTAAAGAATAAATACATTGTATTTATTATTTTCCGGGTCAAAGAGATCACTTCCTGGCTTGTGTCAAGGAGTGAATAAAAAAAAAACACTTGGTAAAAGCGCTTAGAAAAGCGCTTTTCACAAAAATGGAATGCCCACCTAAGCGCTAATGTGAGCTGAACGCAATGTCAGTTTATAAAGGGCTTTTACAAAGAGTACTGTAGAGCTAAAAAAAATCGTAGACTGTTATCTCCAACGATTTGGAGAAAAATGTGTTGGTATTGTTGGAAATATGTTTTTAAGTTTTGAGGCTTTGTTGTTTAAAGTGTACCTGAGGCGACATGTGACATGATGAGATAAACAGGTGTATGTAGAGGGCAAAACATTAACCAATTCGGTACCAGCAGCCTCTGCCCCCTTTAGGTCCAGAGGCTACTGGTACACTAAAACGCCGCATACAGACGGATCACCGCAATAATCCGTCGCTCCCGCCGGTCACGCCGCTCTGTCCTCTCTGCGTCGCTCCAAAATGTGTTAATAACCAGGCTGATTTACTTGTTTTATTTTGCAGCCTGAAAGAGTTAATGTTCGGGCATGGAAGTGACTGCTTCTGTCTTCTCAGTACCTTGTCGGGAATATAATTAACCTCACTGATAAGCAAATTACAGCCATAAAGTTTTCCTGGCAGAATTCAACTTCTGAGTGCAGGGAGAGATAAAAAAAAAAAGTCAATAGTTCATGTATTTTCCCTCAGGGACACTTAATAGGCTGCCACTGAGCAGAGACAACAAAACATTCAATCTACTTTTGTAAATGTTTAAATATAAAATAAAACCATGGGATGTCTAAAGTCATTTTTAGGAGTAGAAGGATTATTACAATTGTTTATCTCTTCAGTTTATTTTCACCTTAGGTTAACTTTAACCACTTGAGAACCACAGTCTTTTCGCCCCTTAAAGAGGAGCTGTTAGGTATAAGGTCTCAAAGAAAATAAACACATATATCAGTAGCTAAATATTGGCTGTACTTACATTACATATGCATTTCACTGTACACGTTTGGATTTCACAGAATTTTTATATAGTATATGCAGAGATTGATGCTCCTGACAGCTCATGGCATGTTCCATGTTTGTCTGTCTCCTATGAAGCCGAATGTGTCGTCATGTCCTGCCTGCTTCCTGATGATTCCACTCACAGAAAAGCTCGTACTGAATAACACTACTGTACAGTGAATATTAATTAGCCAAGTGGCTAGGAACAATAGCGGACTCCTGCAGTGTACTCTGCCTGGAGATTTATCAGTGCTGTGCACTGGACTGAGTTACATGCTGTTGTAACTTGACCCTGTAACTTCTCACTAGCAGCCGAGGGGAGGGCCCCAGAATGGTTTGCTGTATGTTATGCGGCCTCCCGTCCTTTTAAGAGCTTGGGAATACAGAGTCTTGCTGTCAGCACACATCAAAAGTAAGAGAGATTTTTAACTTCAGTATTGCCTTTTTGGCTTGCTTCTAAACTGTTTAACACAGGAGAATAGAGGTTTAAATTAGCTTTTGCAGCCTGACAGTTACTCTTTAAGGACCAGAGCCTTTTTCTCCATTCAGACCACTGCAGCTTTCACGGTTTATTGCTCGGTCATACAACCTACCACCTAAATTAATTTTACTTCCTTTTCTTGTCACTAATACAGCTTTCTTTTGGTGCTATTTGATTGCTGCTGCGAGTTTTACTTTTTATTATATTCATTATAAAGACATGAATTTTGTCAAAAAAATGACTTTTTTAACTTTCTGTGCTGACATTTTTCAAATTAAGTAAAATTTCCTATACACTTGAGCGCGAAAGTTATTCTGCTACATGTCTTTGATAAAAAAAACAACTATTCAGTGTATATTTATTGGATTGGGTAAAAGTTATAGCGTTTACAAACTATGGTGCCAAAAGTGAATTTTCCCATTTTCAAGCATCTCTAACTTTTCTGAGCACCTGTCAGGTTTCATGAGGTGCTAAAATTCCAGGATAGTATAAATACCCCCCAAATGACCCCATTTTGGAAAGAAGACATCCCAAAGTATTTACAAAGAGGCATGGTGAGTTCATAGAAGATTTTATTTTTTGTCACAAGTTAGCGGAAAATGTCACTTTGTGAAAAAAAAAAAATTCAATTTCTGCTAACTTGTGACAAAAAAAAAAGGAAATCTGCCACGGACTCACCATAGCCCTCTCTGAATACCTTGAAGTGTCTACTTTCCAAAATGGGGTCATTTGTGGGGTGTATTTACTGTCCTGGCATTTTGGGGGGTGCTAAATTGTAAGCACACCTGTAAAGCCTAAAGGTGCTAATTGGACGTTGGGCCCCTTAGCGCACCTAGGCTGCAAAAAGGGGTCACACATGTGGTATTGCCATACTCAGGAGAAGTAGTATAATGTGTTTTGGGGTGTATTTTTACACATACCCATGCTGGGCGGGAGTAATATCTCTGTAAATGACAATCTTTTGATTTTTTTTTACACACAATTGTCCATTTACAGAGAGATTTCTCCCACCCAGCATGGGTATGTGTAAAAAAACACCCCAAAACACATTATACTACTTCTCCTGAGTATGGCAATACCACATGTGTGACCCCTTTTTGCACCCTAACTGCGCTAAGGGGCCCAAAGTCCAATGAGTACCTTTAGGATTTCAAGGGTCATTTTGAGACATTTGTTTTCAAGACTACTCCTCACGGTTTAGGGCCCCTAAAATGCCAGGACAGTATAGGAACCCCACAAATGACCCCATTTTAGAAAAAAGACACCCCAAGGTATTCCGTTAGGAGTACGGTGAGTTCATAGAAGATTTTATTTTTTGTCACAAGTCAGCGGAAAATGCCATTTGTGAAAAAAACCAATAAAAATCAATTTCCGCTAACTTGTGACAAAAAATAAAATCTTCTATGAACTCACCGTACTACTAACGGAATACCTTGGGGTGTCTTCTTTCTAAAATGGGGTCATTTGTGGGGTTCCTATACTGTCCTGGCATTTTAGGGGCCCTAAACCGCGAGGAGTAATCTTGAAACGAAATTTCTCAAAATGACCTGTGAAATCCTAAAGGTACTCATTGGACTTTGGGCCCCTTAGCGCAGTTAGGGTGCAAAAAAGTGCCACACATGTGGTATCGCCGCACTCGGGAGGAGTAGTTTAATGTGTTTTGGGGTGTATTTTTACACATACCCATGCTGGGTGGGAGAAATATTTCTGTAAATGACAATTTTTTGCTTTTTTTTTACACACAATTGTCCATTTACAGAGATATTTTTTGTCACAAGTTAGCGGAAAATGACACTTTGTGAAAAAAAAAAACAATAAAAATCAATTTCCGCTAACTTGTGACAAAAAATAAAATCTTCTATGAACTCACCGTACTACCAACGGAATACCTTGGGGTGTCTTCTTTCTAAAATGGGGTCATTTGTGGGGTTCCTAAAAATTGTCATTTACAGAGATATTTCTCCCACCCAGCATGGGTATGTGTAAAAATACACCCCAAAACACATTAAACTACTTCTCCCGAGTGCGGCGATACCACGTGTGGCACTTTTTTGCACCCTAACTGCGCTAAGGGGCCCAAAGTCCAATGAGCACCTTCAGGCTTTACAGGGGTGCTTACAATTTAGCACCCCCCCCCCCCACTTGCCAGGACAGTTAACAAACCCCACAAATGACCCCATTTTGGAAAGAATACACGCTAAGGTATTCCATGAGGGCCATGGTGAGTTCATTAAAAATTTTATTTTTTGTCACAAGTTAGCGGAAAATGACATTTTGTGAAGAAAAAACAAAACCACAATTTCTGCTAACTTGTGACAAAAAATAAAATATTCTATGAACTCACCATGCACCTAACGGAATACTTTGGGGTGTCCTCTTTTAAAAATGGCATCATTCGTGGGGTCTGTCCTGGCATTTTAGGGTCTCTGCAATCATTACATGTATGGCCAGTATTAGGAGTTTCTGCTATACTCCTTATATTGGGGATAAGGGTAATGCACTCTGGGCTGAAAGGAAAAATTAACGTCAAACAATCAATCAATTAATGTGGATGAAAAAATATCTGCCAAAAAAATTTGAAAAAAAAAGAGGGGAAGGCGTCTGCCAGGACATAGGAGCTGTCGCCTCAAAAATCCAAACCCACCAGCTCGTATGCCCTGGCAAACCCGATTTATCCATTCACACCGATCGATGTGGATGAACAAATCATTGCCAGAGTTATTTTTTGATACAAAGTGCTTGCCAAAGCATATGAAACCCCAACACCGCTCCTCGGCCCATATGCCTCGGCAAACGTATCTTTTTGACTGCGGAGAACTCTCGTCCTGCAGCGCTGCATGCACCGATTTTGTGTAACCTGACAGAAGCACAATGCTTCTGTCAGGATGCACCATCAGTGCTGCAGCTGATTGGTCGGTCTGGATAGAAAAAAGAGAGAAGAAAAAAGACAAAGCAATACAAAAAGGAGGGGAAAGCGTCTGCCAGGACATAGGAGCTGCCGTCCCAAAAATCCAAACCCACCAGCTCGTATGCCCTGGCAAACCTGATTTATCCATTCACACCGATCGATGTGGATGAACAAATCATTGCCAGAGTTCTTTTTTTGATACAAAGTGCTTGCCAAAGCGTATGAACCCCAACACCACTCCTCGGCCCATATGCCTCGGCAAACGTATCATTTTGACTGCGGAGGAGAAATCTCGTCCTGCAGCGCTGCATGCACCGATTTTGTGTAACCTGACAGACGCGCAATGTTCTGTCAGGATGCACCATCAGTGCTGCAGCTGATTGGTCGGTCTGGATAGAAAAAAGAGAGAAGAAAAAAGACAAAGCCATACAAAAAGGAGGGGAAGGCGTCTGCCAGGACATAGGAGCTGTCGCCCCAAAAATCCAAACCCACCAGCTCGTATGCCCTGGCAAACCTGATTTATCCATTCACACCGATCGATGTGGATGAACAAATCATTGCCAGAGTTCTTTTTTGATACAAAGTGCTTGCCAAAGTGTATGAACCCCAACACCACTCCTCGGCCCATATGCCTCGGCAAACTTATCTTTTTGACTGCGGAGGAGAAATCTCGTCCTGCAGCGCTGCATGCACCGATTTTGTGTACCCTGACAGACGTGCAATGTTCTGTCAAGATGCACCATCAGTGCTGCAGCTGGTTAGTCGTTCGCTCGGTCCACCTGGAAGGTTAATGGATGGAAAAAGAGAAAAAAAAAATACAAAAAAAAAAAAAACAAGCAAGCAGCAAAGCAATTACTTCATTAACATTAATAAACTTTGAACTTTTTTAATCAAAATCTTAACATTGCGAACCAAACATTAACTTTTTTGCTTACCTGGTTTTTGTTTTTTTTTTTGTTTGTTTTTTAACTTACCTCCCAAGGACAAACCTCTCCTCCCCCATGGGACAATGTGCGAAGTGCAAATCGCACAGAGTTGTGGCGAAGTACATTACGCAATTTGCCCCAAGTTAAAGGAGAGGTTTCTGGCAGCCCTGTGTATTAGGGTCTCTGGAAACCCGATGTTTGGTTTCACACTGCATATTGACATATCCGGTGGGTCGAGCCCGCCGCACCGTATCATCCAAAACAGACCTTCAGGCAATACCACAAGAGTAGCATTCGGCCTAGTAATGAACTGCGTCGCCATAGACTAACATGACTTCCGGGCCGATCGATATTGCCACAGAAGCCACGCAGTAACGTAGGCATGCACTAGCGTTAAGTCAAGCACTTCCGGCGTAGGGGGGGACCGCAAAGTGTGACTTTTGCTAGGCATTTTGCCCTAACGCATCGCAGCAGTGTGAAATAGCACTGAGAGACCCTTGTGTGCCTACCGCTGTGTGTGGAGTTCCCTACTCTCTAAAAGTGTACCTGCTCGTGGTACCTCTCAAAACACTCCCCTAGGCATAGGCCAGGCTGGTCAGGACAGGTGGGACAATAAACAGTGGTGTCACGCCTTATTCCAGCCCTGCGGCAGACATGACAAAGTTTTCTTCGGATTCGGTGACCTGGGGTACTCGGAATTGGATAGGCGTAATGCCTTCCATGCAGCCGGCTAGTTGCATCTTGAGGTTGGGCCACGGCACCTCCTGGATACAGGAGTTCCATCACGATCTGTTTATTAAATTGAATAAACGATCCAGTTCTCCCAGCCTTAAGGCTCATACACACATCAGACCATAGTCTTTTGAAAATGAAAGATCACAGATCTGTTTTACCCCCTTCCATGTAGTATGAGAGCCATACTCTACACAGTCTATTCTATGGAGCTGAACTCCCCATCAGAAAAAAAACTTTGCAAGATGCTGCACACACAGATGCTGTACAGACACAAAAGATCTGTAGCTGCAAAAGATCTGTTCCTGCCAAAAATCCAACCCTGCAAATTGCAATGATAGTCTATGAGAACTGCAGATCATCGTACACACATGATTTAACTGACATTCATCTGCAGATCAGATCCACCAGGTTGGATTTTCATATCTGCAGATCTGTCAGTTAAATCATGTGTGTATGATGATCTGCAGATCTCATAGACTATCATTGCAATTTGCAGGGTTGGATTTTTGGCAGGAACAGATCTTTTGCAGCTACTGATCTTTTGTGTCTGTACAGCATCTTTGTGTGCAGCATCTTGCAAAGTTTTTTTTCTGATGGGGAGTTCAGCTCCATAGAATAGACTGTGTAGAGTATGGCTCTCATACTACATGGAAGGGGGTAAACTGGTCTGTGATCTTTCATTTTCCAAAGACCATGGTCTGATGTGTGTATGAGCCTTTACTGTAGAGAACAGAGCTGTTGTAAATTGCCAACTGAATGAGGTAAAAAGACACTTTTTTTATACCAGCGTCTTGTTTTTCGGGCAATTAAATAGGGCGCTAACCTCTGGTCATTGAAGTCCACCCCTTCCATGTTAATATTATACTCGTGGACGACAAGGGTTTTTTCAATTACCTCAGTTCGCCGTTGAATTTCAACTGTCGTGTCTGCGTGAATGGTGGACAGGAAGTAAACCTCCCTCTTGTTCTTCTATTTCACCGTGAGCAGGTCGTCAGCACACAAGGCGGCCCTCTGCCCCCGTTCAAGTCTGGTGGTAATGAGCCTTTGGGGGAAGCCCCGGCGACTAGGCCGCACGGTGCCACAGCATCGGTTTTTTTCTATTTTTAAGTGCTGAAAGAGGGCCACGCTTGTGTAATAATTGTCCACAAAAAGATGGTACCCCTTCTGGAACAAGGGTAACACCAAGTCCCACACAACCTTTCCACTGCTCCCCAGGTAGTCAGGGCATCCGACCGGCTCCAATTTTGAGTCTTTCCCCTCATAGACCCTAAAATAAGATGTATAGCCTATACAGTTTCACCCCATACCGGGCGCGTTTGCTTGGGATGTACTGTTTGATGCGAAGGCGCCCGGTAAAACGTATGAGGGACTCGTCTACGCAGATGTCCTGGTCAGGGGTATAAGCATCTGCAAATCTGTTGGTAGGTGAACAGAGGCGCCAGAAGGATAAAAGTACATACAATTTTTAAAAAATTGCTGGGAGGAAGTGGTGGACTCGCCTCCGTTAAAGCAGACACCAAGGACTGTAAATATATAGATATACACATTTATTGAAAATACCCCAAAGATGCAACGTGTTTCGCGGGCACAGCCCACTTCTTCAGGCAATAAGCAGGGGATAAACAACTGTTAAAAAAAGTCAGAGGCATAGCTATAAATGTTGCCATAAAAAGATACAAATGGATTATTATTTAGTGTAATAAGAATAGTATTTCAAACATAGTGTTTAGTGATATGTTATAGTAGGGGGGTGATTGCAAGGTATGGGTCGGTGTAAACTACATAATGTGTATAGGGGAATGGACTAGATAACAGTGGTAAAAGGTAGTTAGTAAATCAGATTAAGTTGGTATCAAATTGACCGCTTTAGGTATATTTCAGTAGAAGGTAGGGAATGGAATAAGTTGTAGCTGGCAAGAGAGGAAAAAAAAAAGGCATGTGTAGTGGTTAAAAATAAAGATAAAGACTTACCAGCAATTCAGTTATAGCAAGCAGAGCACCTCTGTACTGTTGTGAGGTCGCTTGCTGCTTTAAATGTGTTAATACTTAAGAAGGAGAATGAAAGCAGATCTGGCACCGGCTGCAGTTAACCAATTTCCTTTAATCCAGTGGGTACAGCATACAGACAGGTAGTGAAAAGGCCGACCTTTTCACTACCTGTCTGTATGCTGTACCCACTGGATTAAAGGAAATTGGTTAACTGCAGCCGGTGCCAGATCTGCTTTCATTCTCCTTCTTAAGTATTACCTTGGTTTATGGATGTGAGCACGGTGATATTAGTGACCAGAATCCAGTGCTGTTTCCAGTCCCTATTTTTGAGTGCCGGTCATACTGCTTTTTCTCCTTAACAAAACTTTAAATGTGTTAATGCTGGCAGCTCTGGCCTATCCCGAAGCTGCTCCAGTGTGGGTGGGTGGAGTCAGTGGCCATGGTGACAGAGAGTCCTCCAATCAGCTGCTGCCAGCTGTAAGGAGTAGATTGGTGTGCATGTGGTCTTACATAACATGCATGCTTTCTCTGTATGCACAGGGCGGTGTTGTCAGTGGGTGGAGTCAGTGGCCACGGGGACAGAGAGTCCTCCAATCAGCTGCTGCCAGCTGTAAGGAGTAGATTGGTGTGCATGTGGTCTTACATAACATGCATGCTTACTCTGCATGCACAGGGCAGTGTTTAGAAAGGGAGCATGGAGCACAGTGGTGTGTTTGCTGCCATCTAGTGGTTCAAAAGAACAAGTACAGTGAAAAGACTTCAAATGTCATTATACATGCTGAAAGCTAATGAAGATAAAAGCATGAACAATGCCCGACTTTTTACAATTGGTAAATAAAATAGTGTATACTTCTGGAATTAATAAAAAAATAAAATAATAATAATAAAATATATATATAAAAAATATAATAAAGATTATAAAAAAAATAATAAAAATTTATAATAAAAAATAATGTGAATATGACATGAAGATATAAGCATAAAATCGAAGAACACATAAAAAACATAAAAACAATTGTAATATATCCAAAATATGAGGAGGCCATTGGCAAAAATTGTCCAGGCCTGGTAATATATAGTGTATAATCCCGTCTACGGTTTTGATATCGTAGACGAATGTTTGCAGCTGTAATAATTATCATTGTATTAGAAGGATGATAATAACAGTCATAATGAAGATAATAATACACATCAGTAATAGAAGATAAGATATATATATAAAAAAAAAGAGACATTTTTTTTTTGGGGGGGGGGGGGGGGAATAAAAGAGAGCGACCAAGATAAAAGCAAAACTTTTATAGAAAAAATCCACTAACAATCCCTGTCAAAAGTTTTGCTTTTATCTTGGTCGCTCTCTTTTATTCCCCCCCCCAAAAAAAAAAAATTCTCACCCCCCTACTATAACATATCACTAAACACTATGTTTGAAGTACTATTCTTATTACACTAAATAATAATCCATTTGTATCTTTTTATGGCAACATTTATAGCTATGCCTCTTTCTTTTGTTTACAGTTGTTTATCCCCTGCTTATTGCCTGAAGAAGTGGGCTGTGCCCGCGAAACGCGTTGCATCTTTGGGGTATTTTCAATAAATGTGTATATCTATATATTTACAGTCCTTGGTGTCTGCTTTAACGGAGGCGAGTCCACCACTTCCTCCCAGCAATTTTTTAAAAAATGTATGTACTTTTATCCTTCTGGCGCCTCTGTTCACCTACCAATATATTTGAGTCCACCCCAGGTGGAGGGGTGATCTACCCCCTTTCTTCCTATCTACAGAGAGCGACTTCTTAATCCTGAGTGAGGACAGGTCTAATCTCCTCACCTGCCTAATGAGTGGTTACCTAGGTGGTAACCCGTGTTTGTGAGTATTACCATCTCACTGTTTCATTTATCCAATCAATTTTGACATACTACACCATATTGGGCTCTCGATTTCTCTTCAACTTTATCTGCAAATTTGGATGACAGGTGGTCTATAAGGGGTCGAATTTTGTGGAGCCGGTCAAAAGCAGGGTGGTCACTTCGATGACAGGTTTCGTTGTTACTGAAGTGCAGGAAGCGCAGGATGTTCTCAAATCGTGTCCTGGACATGGCAGCAGAGTACAGGGGAACATGATATGCTGGGTCCGTAGACCAATAAGACCACAACACATTCTGCTTTACTAGTCCCGTGTGAAGGAGAAGGCCCAAAAAAAATTTAATTTCGGAAACTTGGACTGGTTTCCACCGAAAAGGCTGGGCAAGGAACTTTTCCGGATTGGCGGTTATATATTGTGTGGCCTTACGGTTGGTCTCTGCCACAATTAAGTCTAAGAGATCCTGGGTGAAGAACGGATAGAAAAAGTCTAGGGCCGATCCTAGATTATCTGTCTCCACCTGGACTCCAGACTGGGCGGTGAAAGGGGGAAGTACGGGTGCGGCAGAATCAGGGGATTGCCAATTTGGGTTTGCCAGCACCTCTGGTAAACTAGGGGTAGTACAGGCCCGTCTTCTTGGTGGCTGCGACTGGGATCTTACTGAATGTGCCACCGAACCAGTTTCAACTTCCATGCTGGTGCTCGCCACTTCACCAGGGTCTACGGAAGTACTGGTTCTAGGTCCAGGAGATGTTGTGCTGCTGGTGCCTGCCCCACCATGAAATCTCAGACCAGCACAAACACCACTCTGCTGCCCTTGAGGCCGATCCTGCGCCACCTGCGGTCCAACAACATGGGGTGTGGTACGCCTGGCTTTAGCCGGGACCTCAACCTCGTCATCACTATCGGTCAGTGAGCCACTGCTCAATTCAGGTTCAAACTCTGACCCGGAAGATTCGTCGAATGAGGCGTCCCAATCGTCCTCATCCGACTGGGCCATGTACCTGAGAACCTCATCATCGGAATACTACTTTCTTGCCATGGTGGACTGCTAAATTTAGGGGGTATTCCTCTGAGACTACCCAGAAAAAAAGAGCACTTACCTAGCAAAAGGGAGTATTTGAGAGGTAGAAAGCTGTGGTCACTGAGTTTTGATAAAAAAAAAAAATCAAAACTGATGTTTACAGTGCCACAGCAATTGTACAGTGTTTTTTGCAGTGGGGCGGGCTGAACGTAAGTGCAGGCGAACGATCAGGCCTGATTGGGCAAACACTGCGTTTTTTTGTGGATCCTAGTGACTCTAATAGATCTGACTGCGATCAGTAATGATCACTTACAGATACTATATAGTACCAATGTTGATTAGCGACAGTGATGACGCTAATTAGTGACTGTGGTGCAGTGGGCTGAGCACTAAATGACACTTACAAAGGGGCCTAGCTAACTGGCCTAACTGCTAGCACTAGTGATACTAAAAAAGTGACAGTTTTCACTGATCACTGTTTTTAGATCACTAGGATAGTGACAGGGGGGTGGTGGCGAGTGGGGAATCAGAGGCAATCAGAAACAATCACAGAACAATCAAAGGCAATCACAGGGCAATCGCAGGCCAATCACAGGGCACTCAATTCACGGGACAATCAAAGCCAATCACGGGACAATCAAAGCCAATCACAGGCCAATCAAAGCCAATCACAGGGCAATCAAACCAATCACGGCACAATCAAAGCCAATCACAGGCCAATCAAAGCCAATCACAGGGCAATCAAACTAATCACGGGCCAATCAAAGCCGATCACGGGCCAATCAAAGCCGATCACGGGCCAATCAAAGCCAATCACAGGCCAATCAAAGCCAATCACAGGGCAATCACAGGCCAATCAAAGCCAATCACGGGACAATCAAATACAATTACAGCACAATCAAAAAGGATGTCAGCCCAATCAAATTGAATGTCAGCACAATCAAATACAAGTACAGCACAATCAAATACAATGCACTGGGAAGGTGATTTGGGGGGGGGGGGGGGGGTTTGAGGGCGATCTGAGGGTGTGGGGGGTTGATTAGGTGTCCGCACGGGGCACACTGGGTCCTGATCTGGTGGGTGGCAGACACGGGGGGTGACGATAGGAGATCAGTGAGGGATTACAGGGGAGAATAGATGTAAACTATGCACTGGGGAGGTTATCAGGAGGGGGGGGTCTGAGGGCAATCTGAGGGTCTGGGCGGGTGATCAGGTACCCCCAAGTGACAGTTTAGGGTCTGCTCTGATGGGTGGTGGTGACAAGAGGTGATAGGCAGGTGATCAGTGGGTAAGGCAGCTGTATACAAATGTATACAGTATACAGGGGGGTGGTCTGGGGGGGGCTCTGAGGGTAGGGGGGTGATCAGGGGACCCTAGGGGGCAGTTAGGGACCTAACCTAGGGGATAGCGTCGCTAGATAGTGACAGGGAGTGATTGATGGGTTTTTAGGTGGGTGGTGGGGTGCAGATACTGGTGTGTTGGGGTGGTCAGGGGGGGTTCTGAGGGCTGGGGTGGGCGATCGGGGGTCTGTGTGGGGCAAAGTGTGTTTTTTTTTCACCTAGCTAATGGCTGCCGTCCTCTCTGATGGTCGCACGACGAGTGACCATCAGCGGAGGAGGCAGCCAGTATAATACACTTTGTTACAATAACAAAGTGTATTATACTCCTCTGATTGGCCCGATCGCCGCATTTGAAACCCGCCGGCGCTGCTAATTGGCCGGCGGGTTTCCGAGCAGGGTGGGCGGAGCCTATTGCCGGTGGTGATGGCATCATTGATGACGCAATCGCCACACAGCCACCTCTGATGCCGCCCCCGCCGATGGGCTTATTGCAGTCGTTTGGACACGGTCTTTGCCGCCGCCCATCGGCTGGGGGCGGTCCTCAAGTGGTTAAGGACTGTTTCATATCGTCAGTCTTTGGGGCTTTTAGGATTGGTGAGGTCACCTCCCCAAATAGAATTAATGGTTCCATTTTATGTGTTTAACACATTTCATTTGAGAAAGGTTCTCTGGTGGCTTACCTACCGAAGTCGAGGACTGATCAGGCTATAAGGGGTTAAAGGATCCATCTTCTGGAGTCAGTTCTCTGTCCCGTTAGGTTGAGGCCACACTTGTAGAAAAGCATGAACATTTTGTTTTTCAATGAGGACGCGGTTTGTTCAGAAGCAATTTTTCAGCCACAATCCGCACGTTAAAAAAACTGTGTTTTCTGCATACACCAGTGTGGTCTCTCCCTAAACGCTGTATAAGACTGCTTAAAGGGACACTTAAGCCAGAAATAAAAAAAAATGAGTTTTTACTTCCCTGGGGCTTCTACCAGCCCCCTCCAGCCGTCCCGTGCCCTCGCCGTCACTCACGGAGCCTCCGGTCCCCCGTCGCCAGCTAGTTTAGTGTTCGCTGACAAGCCTGACAGACCTGGCCACGCATATTTTTCTTTGCGTTCCCGTCCGCAATAGCGTCCTGCGCCGGTGCAGGACGCTATTGAGGATGGGAACATGAAGAAGGATACGTGGGGCTAGGCCTGCGCAGGCGCAGAAAGCCCACCGATTCCCTGTCAGGGCCTGCGCAAGCTGATGGCGGGGGACCGGAGGCTCCATGAGTGACTGCGAGGGCACAGGATGGCTGCAGTGGGCTGGTAGAACCCCCAGGCAGGTATAACTGATTTTTTATTCCTGGCTTAAGTGTCTCTTTAAGTATTAGATTTTAACTTGCAGATTACCATAATTGTTTATTCATGGCTTGCTGTTGTCATAATTTCAATATCGAGATTTTTTAAGTCACAGTCTGTCAGACGTTAAGTCATTTCAGGATCTGTGAAGTGGTGAGGGAAGAGAAAAACACAGATAAATCCGGGAGCCCAATCTGGTGCAATTTTGTTAGTTGATCGGGGTAATTTTTTTAAAACAATAGAGATTATACTCACAAGAGTGGGTTGCAGCAGAGGCAACCACTCACAGTCGCAGGTGGGGAGAAACCATCCCCACTCGGCCTTTAGGTTCCTAGATGGTCGCTGCTCCAAAAAATGATTCGTCAGTCGAGATCTCTCGACTCAATCACCCTTAGTACATAAGGGATATCAACTATGTTTAAAACAGGCAGGAGGTGCCTGGTCTAGGTTTCAGGTGGCCGCTATAATGCTAGATAAATTTCTATATAAATTTCTATGAGATAGGATACAACAATAGCAAGGTAAAGTCGTCCTACCTTGTACAAGTTTGACACGGTATGGACACAAGTAAAAGTTCAGATTAAGAAATCAATTTTATTGGTGCACTAGACAACGCATTTCATGGCCATCAGCCGATTCCTCAGGTCAGTAAAAAGTGCCGGTAGTGTAGGTAGTCCGATTATCCGGGTGCCAAAGTTACGTGCGGCAGCCACCGGAGGGACTTTAAAATGAGAGCAGACCTCGATTGGACCACTTTTTACTGACCTGAGGAATCGGCTGATGGCGCTAAATGCGTTGTCTAGAGCACCAATAAAATTGATTTCTTAATCTGAACTTCTACTTGTGTCCATACCGTGTCAAACTTCTACAAGGTAGGACGACTTTACCTTGCTATTCTTGTATCCTATCGCATAGAAATTTATATAGAAATGTATCTAGCATTATAGCCCCCACCTCAAACCTAGACCGGGCGCCTCCTACCTGTTCTAAACATCATTTCAGGATCGCCCCTTATACTTTCTGCACTGGGTATACTGCAGCTAAGAAATTGGGTTTTCAAGATGAAATGATTTATAATATAGATAGTGCAAGGTCTACTCTTTTAGGCTTGAATTGATTTTATCATTGTCCACTTCCTTTTCTTTTAGGTTGCACCATCCCATGGAAGGGACGAAGTGCATACTGGAGGAGCCTCAGGTGAACGGGTACAGTGTTTTTTCACCATAAGTGAAAAACTCACATTGAAGGATTACTAATCTTTAATTGCTCTTTGAAGCTTTCAGGGTTCTTCAGTACAGAACTCTGACACGTTCTGTGTTTGAAGTCTCTCGGCCACCATAGCAAAAAAACAATCTTCCCTTAATGCCATGCATCCATATAGGCCCAAGGGGTGTCTGAAGATCCCCAAGTCAATCAGTATTGCATGTTGTGCTCCTTGGGGGAGGGAGAACAGGGAGCAGTGAATGAGATGCGGTCTTCTTTTACAAGGAACACCTGAATAACTGGTGGTAAGCTTGGAGGAGGAACACTGCCATGCTGTTTTTTGTTTATTCTAGATATAAGAAAAATATTCTTCAATGCTGAACATGTGGCGACAGTTGCACAAACTATAATTTACTAACTTTTCAGACTCTTCACAGTGTTTTAATATAACTTTGGTCAGTGCTCCAGTCTTTTACCACCTAAAACATAACTCTACATTTGCTGGATCATTTGTGTTCTCTAGATTTAGTAAATCAACTCCATACTGACATTCAATCCCCCAGCCGGGCCAGGATATGAAAGCCAGCTAGTTAATCTGTAATGAATCCTGACAGCTGTTACCAGAATATATCCAGCCAGACGAAGGCTGCAAGGCCGAAATCTTGCTTATTTTTATTCATTTTTAGTTAGCCAATAAATGGTATCATCCTGATATAAAACTTCTTGCTTTTACTGATGGCTAACACGGTACAATACCCTACTGTTACTACTACAGAATATATCCACAAGAGCTACATTATTCCAGTTTTATTCGCTGGCTAGCATGCGTATATTATATATATATATATATATATATATATATATATATATATCTCAACTAAAAGTGTACTCTGTTGCAACAGAAGGATTGTGAAAGCAGCAGAGAAAGCCCATCCCAGCTGATCAAAATCCCTACAGAAAGGTTTACAGGATGCAACAGCAGGGAAAGTACTGGTATATGCAGAATAATGCAGAATGAAAATGGACTGATTGGATTCCACCTTTGGCAGGATTTGAATGGTCAATTTTCAACCTGCATAAATTTGCATAGACCAGCATCAGCACAGTATTATTTGCATCTTATTGACCATCTCTACTCATCAAATGCCTGAAAGTGAATCTTTCATTGATTCAAGAATTTTGAATGAACAGTATAGCTGGGTGGCATTGGGATCTGCAGTATGAAATGCTAATAATGATTACCTAGTAAAAAAAAAAAAAAGTTAGAAACATTTATATTTACAAGTCTTTTCACTGGATTGGACAAGCCTTAACCACTTCACCACTGAGGGGTTTTACCCCGTGACCACCAGAGCAATTTTCACCTTTCAGCGCTCCATCCATTCATTCGTCTATAACTTTATTATTACTTATTGCAATTAAATGAACTATATCTTGTTTTTTTCGCCACCAATTAGGCTTTCTTTAGGTGGGACATTATGCCAAGAATTATTTTATTCTAAATGTGTTTTAATGGGAAAATAGGAAAAAATGTGGGAAAAAATTATTATTTTTCAGTTTTCGGCCATTATAGTTTTTACATAATGCATGCTACTGTAATTAATTATTTTTCAGTTTTCGGCCATTACAGTTTTTACATAATGCATGCTACGGTAATTAAAACTCATGAAATGTATTTGCCCATTTGTCCCGGTTATAAAACCGTTTAAATTATGTCCCTATCACAATGTTTGGCGCCAATATTTTATTTGGAAATAAAGGTGCATTTTTTTCAGTTTTGCGTCCATCCCTAATTACAAGCCCATAGTTTATAAAGTAACAGTGTTATACCCTCTTGACATAAATATTTAAAAAGTTCAGTCCCTAAGGTAACTATGTTTTTTTTAATGTATTTTTTTTTTTTTTAAATTACAAAAAAAAAAAAAAAAATTGGGGAGTGTGGGAGGTAATGAGTTAATTTATTGTGTAATCCAATGTAATTGTATGTGTAAAATGCTTTAGGGTGTAGTTTACTATTCGGCCACAAGATGGCCAGTGAGTCTGTTTACATGCGACCTGTAAGCGTCCTGAAGGACGCTTACAGGAAGCAGTAGGAAGCTGGGAGAATCACAATGATCGCGCTGTTTCTAATAGAAGCAGCGGATCATTGCAGGGGCTTAGATCAACGAACGGGAATGGGTATTCCCGTTCATTGATCTCCGGGCGAGCGGGCAGCGGCGTGCACGAGCGGCGGGTGCGCGCGCACGAGTGGCGGGAGCGCGGACAGCAGCGGTAGCGCGGAAGGTACGGATTTCTCCGTCTCTGGGAGTGAAAGGATAGAAAAAGGGACGGAGAAATTCGTACCGCCGGGGGTAAAGTGGTTGAAGGACAACTGAAGTGAGCAGAATATGCAGGCTGCAGTATTTATTTCCTTTTAAAGAATACCAGTTGCCCTGCAGCCCTGTTGATCTATTTGGCTGAACTAGTGTCTGAATAACACCAGAAACAAGCATGCAGCTAATCTTGTGAAATCTGACAATAATGTCAGAAATGCATAATTTGCTGCATGCTTGTTCAGGGTCTATGACTAAAAGTTTTAGGGCTCGTTTCCACTAATGCGGTGCGGAATCGCCTGGATTCCACCGCTGATGAAATCGCATGCGGATGCGATTCCCCATGCGTTTTTTGCCGCGAATTCGCATAGGTGAGGGTATATGCGATTTTAACCATGTCACTGCCTGTGTGAATTTGCATTGGTACCTATGCGAATTCGCATACAAATTTGCGGCAACAACCGCATGGGAAAACCGCATGCGATTTCCCTATTAAATACATTGCATGCAATTCGCATGCATTCCACTCGCAAGCAAATTCTCCGGCTCTTTTGTGCGTTTTTTCACTGCTGAAAAAAATGCACCTCACCAACGCTACAGTGGAAACAAGCCCATCCACTTGCATTACATGTGCGAATCCGCATGTGTTGGACGCATGCGGATTCGCGATAGTGGAAACAAGCCCTTAGAGGAAGAGGGTCAGCAGGACAGCCAGGCAACTGGTATTGCTTAAAACTGCTATATTTACCATTGCAGTCAGAACAAATATACAGTTGTTTTATTACCCTGAAGTGTATGTAGAAAGCATTTGGGAAATAGGAACCATTCCAGTGGTAATTTAAACCTTGGCTAAAAGCTTTAGGTGCCTTCTCCACTGATGCTCCCAAGGCAGGCACTAATTCTACTTACCCCTACCCGTATCTATGTTTCAGTCTTGTAATCCTATACACTTTATATTCCACTATTATTCTCTGTCTTCTACTCCACAGGCTGCAAAGTAGAAGAATTCCATCACATTTCCGCTGACCTTATGGAAGAGACAACAAAGACTCACAGATGCAGCCGCCACAGTGAAGCAACTCTGCAACATCAACCTGAAATATTGATTCAGCTTCCTGATAAATTAACCCTGACATTTACTGATGCTCCCCTGTGAGAAAATCTATTATCCAATCTAACCTGGGGCTAATTCACCAAAGGGTTTGTTTCCACTGGATGTGTTTTTCTGCACACAAAAACAGATTACATCTACTAGGCTATGTTAATCAACGGGTTGTTCACATCTAAAGCATTTTTTCGTGTAAAGATAGAACACTAACTGCTTGCGGATTTTTTTGACACCATGGACATACATTGTGCTACTGTGGAAGAACAATAGGTTTTAAAGAGTCTGAGCCAAAGCTGGGGTAAAAAATAAAATACCGTATGTAATTAAAGGGAACCTAAGCTGAGAGGGGTATGGATGTTTCATTTTAAGCAATTCCATTTGCATGGTAGTCCTGCTGATCTCTTTGATTGCAGTAGTGGCTGAATCACAGACCTGAAACAAGCATGCAGCTAATCCAGTGTAACTTCAGTTAGAGCACCTGATCTACATGCTTGTTGAAGGGCTGTGGTTAAAAGTATTTGTGACACAGGATCAGCAGGAGAGTCATGCAACTGGTACTATTTTAAAAGGAACAATCCATGTCCTTCTCAGATTAGGTTCCCATTTTGCAATCTGTTTCCAATTGCATGCAAAATGCAACATGCAAGCACAGCTAGTAATAAAAAATGCGGGAACCCTTTTGTACTACTACAATCTGATTTTGCACAATCGCAAACATCCTACATCCAGCATTTCTTCTTGGGTTCCTAGCAGCCAGAGATGGTTACAAAACCCAATTGCTGAAAAATCGCATTGACCTCGGTTCATAACCATTACTGCCTACGGTAGTGCAGTAAACAGCTGACTTTACCGAGCACTTAGGAAAATGTCAATTCATAAAGGCTGTTACCACATGGCAAGCTGAAATTACTGAGCAGTGAGGCAAATTACTGACTTGTGCAGTAAATACCTCAAAAAAATGTCAGTAAATGTCAATTCATAAAGACTACAACATGCAGTAAAGTCCTGAAATTTTACCAGCACCTCTGCTGTGGCCTAATCAGTGTAAGGACTGTGCGAGACTGTGGGAAGCCAGCCATGACTCGTAGAAGCAGAGAGAGCTATGATTGACAGTAGCAGAGCCAATAGAAACAGCCCTGTCTCCTGCAAGTCCCACCGATCGGATTTTGATGGTTGTTGCAAAGGCTTCTCAGGTGGAACAAGCTTTTCTACCCACCAAGCAGCGAGCAGAGAGATTGGAACAAAAGAGGCTTCCCCTGTGGCCATTCGTCCATTTAACCCTTTGTTTGCAGAGGAGTTTTTCAGGTACCTCCAGGTCAGACACACAGCTCAGTCTCAATTTCCTAGCCAAATTATTTTAAAGTCTGATCCTCGCGAATCTTTATTGATGAGAATTCAGCTAGAATTTCCTCTTTCTGTTATATACGCAACTCTCATGGATGTATCAACCTCTAGAGTGGATAGAGCGTTCCAAACCTGGTGTGGAGATGTGCCTGATCTGGAGGAATCAGAATAGATGGATCTATCGGATGCTCCTACTGAATATCTAATATCCACAAAATACATGCTTATACAATTAAAATTTATATACAGAATATATTACACACCGCAATGCTTGTCACGGATGTACGCAGACAAAACTGATTATTGTTCCAGGTGTAATCATTCTCCTGCTGATTTTATTCATATGATATGGCTGTGCCCTCATCTACAAACGTATTGGACCCAGGTTAATGATCTTTTACCAAAAAAAAATAAAAAATGAGAAATCTATTATTCTTGATCTTAAATTACACCTGTTTGGTATATCGGGCAAACTATTGAACACCAGAAGTTTAATACTTTTATGGGATTCATTATGTTACTATGCTAGGAAAACTATTATCCTACACTGGATTAGGCCAGAACCCCCAACAGCAGCAGAATGGATCAAAATAACTAATACAGCACTCCCACTATATAAGCTGACCTATCTACAGTGCAATTGCCCTCTTAAATTTGATATAATTTGGATTCCCTGGCTGGAGCATCTCAAGAAACATGGAGCCATATGCAATTCACTTGTTCACCTGAGTTTTATCCTAGGTGATAATTTTAAATTTGCCAATAAAATTTCTTTTAAGCCACCAGCAAGCAAAAAAAATACTCAAAATAATTTTAATAGTACTTTCTCACCTACTTTTTGGTACTTTTTAAGTTGAAAAGTGCTGGAAAGTTATTTTAAATTGAAGATGAAAAATTATCTTCTAGGAGAAAACTCAGGTGAAAAAGGCAATTGTATATGGCCCATGGTGTCGACTACCAGGCATCTTAGTTTTTAACAAAATTTTTACTACCCAAGCATTTAAATAAGTTCTTGTGTACGTCTTGCAGGAAGGACCATGAGAAGGTTAGGGAGGGACCGGGGGGTCTAATTCTGTGGTCTGTTGTATTTTGTCCATGTTATAATTGAAAATTCAATAAAACTTATTTGAGAAAAAAGATGCAGAGGAGTTAGTGGGGAAATCGCCTAAGCGTGACTCGTATAATGTCTCCTGGAAGTTCTTCTAAGCTATAGCAATTAAATAAAATGTTAAGAAAGACTAATAGACAGATTCAGAGTGAGCAGAGGCAGTATAACAAACACGTACATTCTAAAAGGATGTCGGGATGCCTCCCTCACTGCACAGAACAGCATGTAACACGGAGACACTCCACAATGCTCTGCTGTTACCGAACAAGTTTTTTGTCTATTGAAGCCAGTAAATTACAGAACTTCTACCGCAGCTGTGAACATTTTTATGAATTTGCACACAAAAGTCTAAAATACCGAATGCGGTATTTTAACATCCAGATTTTTTACATCACACAGCCTTTTATGAATTGAAGCCAATGTGTTTGTGGTTTGAAGTATAAAACAGCCCTTACAGAAAACTAATCATAGCCAAGATGTGACAGTTAAAGCGGAATGAAACTCAAAATTTCTACTTTGCTCTAATAGATTATTACAACATATTCTATACAACCAGCATTTTTTTTTTGCTAGAACTGCATTCAAAGGGTTAACACAGGCTTTAGAAGCTTCCCTTCCAGCAGAACTGTCCGCTTCCGAACTTTACATAATGTTATCTTGTGTTTAATTGTATCAAGTGAGAAATGTAAGCAAAGCCTTCTCTCACACTGCCTGGTCCCCTGAACAAAGTCAGACAAGCATAAATGCTTTCTGATGCTTTCTGATAAAGGCTGGTTTCACACCAGGACGTTGCGTTTTAGGGGAAGTTAAGGTCGCATAACGTGCCCCTAACGCAACGCCTGGTGCTCTCTGATGTGGACGTCAGAGTGAGCCGCGTTGTGCAGCTCACTCTGGCGTCCGTGATGCGCACTCTTGGACACATGCGGCATCACGTGGTCCCGCCCGGCCGCATGTGAGCACAGAGCGGCCGCTCAAGGAAGTAAACACTGCATGTCTCTGAGTGCAGTGAATATTAATTAGCCACGTTCCCGGCCGCACTCTGCTCCTCCCCAACTTTACTGAGCATGTGCAAGCAGTCTAACGCGGCTCTGCCACGTGTAAAGTACTGCATGCAGTACGTTGTGTTATGGCGCAGCGTTACAATGTAACGCAACGTGGGCACTGTGAATAGCCCATTGATTTTTAATTGCTGTGCGGTGGGGTGCGTTACAGGCTGCTCTTACGTGCGCCTGTAACGTCCCACTGTGAAACCAGCCTAAGTTAGAGGATGAATAAAGCAGTTATAAATAAAATGCAAAGTCAGCTCAGAGTAAAATAAGTGTACTTTAGGAACGTATAATTTCTAAATGAATAATAATACTTATGCACAAAAGCAAATATGCTAACCGTATGGCATATAAAAAGTAGGAAAACATGTTTTTATTGATTATGTCAGGGTTTTATACCGCTTTAATTAAAAAAAGTTTCAGGCTAGGTTCACAGTGGTCAGTTGTATAAAGCACCTGTTATAATGAGCATGAACTACAATGGAGACTGGCCATAGACTTTCATACAAAACCTGCATGCAGCAAGTTAGAGTAATGCTATCATTTACAATGCAGTACTGTGAACAGGCCCATAGAATTGTATGGGCAGTGAGTTGACATGCAGAATTATTCTGCAACTCAACTGAGCATTGTTAAGGGGACCCTGAGCAGTAGCTAGAATAAAAAAAATTCACTTACCTTGGGCCTCCCCATCCCACCGTAGGCTACGAGGTCCCCCAGCATCCTCCTGGCTCCTGTCCATGTCCCGCCGACGGGTCCTATTACCGGCGACACCCGGGTCGGGTGTCGGGGGCGACTCTTCCTGGATCTTGTTGCTCGTCGTCCTCAAGCCTCCCACTACATCACGGCGTGACAGGTCTGCACATGCGCGGCTTAGTTAGAAAATCGCGCATGCGCAGACCTGTCACGCTGGCCGGCGTGATGAAGTGCAGCGGCTGGCGTGATGACGGTGAGCGTCAAGATCCAGGAAAAGTCGCCCGACACCAGGCCCAGGTGTCGCCAGTAACGGGAGCCGCCGGCGGGACACAGACAGGAGCCAGAAGGACGCCGGGAGACCTCGCGGCCTACGGTCGTAAGTGACATTTTTTATTTTAGCTACTGCTCAGGGTCCCTTTAACAGGGCTTAATCTGATTTGTGGTTTTGAGGCAATGCAGAGTTCTTAGTGCTCAATCACACACTGAGCCCGATCCAATTCACTTCTTCTCCTAGGAGATAATTTTTCATCTCCTGTTTAAAATAACTTCTGCACTCTGCCATTAAAAAAATTACAAAAAAAAAGTAGGTGAAAAAGTACTGTCAAAATTATTTTGAGTATCTTCTTGCTTGCTGGTGGTTAGATGCATTTTATTTATTTGCCTTTGGAGCCTCTTTCCTCGCTGCTAAGATCACTACTAGTTCGTGATGATGCATCTTTGATGTGAAACAATTGTTGACCGAGGGGTCTCTATGCGGGGTGCACCTGGATGGGGTGAAGTATTGCCTTTATTGTTACATCTGTTGGAAGAGTTTGCTGCTGCAACATTAAGCACAGAGGTGTGCATTTTACTGGTGCCCACGTTTTCTTTCTTATGTGGTGGCATTTTATTTATGACGTGAAAATATCACCTAGGAGAAAACGTAGGAGAAAAAGTGAATTAAATCGGGCCCTATAACTGTTGTGTTACATACATATTAAAATGCATGCTAAACCCAACATATACTGTCCATACTGTAATGGACATGTTTTCTTGCTTTGCTATCTCTATTGACAGTATTACAGATTGCCCAGCAAGCTCATGGTGAACCAGAACTCCTAGGAGTGTGTAAGGATCTAAACAGCCCTCTTACTAAAATGCTACGCAAAACAGAATTGTGCCTTCATAAAACAGAAGGTATTTGCGATTATTCCTGTTGGAGAGAGTATATGAGGCATCTCACAATGCTACTGCTGAATATGCAAATCATCCCTTTGATGTCCCTGAAAGTTAGACACACCTAAAGATAAATACATATTGACAGTATGCAGTTTTGTTCATATGGGAAAGATCATGGCCCTTACGCAATTAACTTTTTCTGCTGGGGTTTCTCCTAGGTGATATTTTCACAACTTGTCAATAAAATGCCTTTTAAATCAATAGCAGGCAAAAAAAAATTATTTCAATAATACTTTTTAATCTAGTTTTGTTACCTAGTCAAGTGATGAAAAGTTATTTTGAAGAAAAGATGAAAAATAATCTAGGGAAAAAAGTTAATTGCATATGGGCCCCTCTCTATTATACTGCATATTGCGTTACATATGTATGTTACGCAACATGCATAGTGTGAATGAGCCCTAAGAACTCTGCCCCAAAACCACCAGAGTAAACCGTTTTTAGTCAATGGTCACATCTTAATTATGATTCGTTTTCTGTAAGCAGCACAAACCACTCTTTCTTCAGATTGATACTTTTCTATTTAATGCATAAAATCTATAATTATTGTACTAAATACTATTTCCCTGCACTACAGAACAGTGTCTGTGGCATTACAGAAGAATCATGCCTGTATAAATATACAATGTATGACCACTTCTGATTTAGTAAACTTCTTAGCCAGGCCCCTTGGAGTGAACTATAAAAGGATTCTACTATAGCAGATTCCTCCACTCGTAACTGGAGGAAAGCTAGGGAAGATCTTGATGTCTTACAGAGGAGGCACACAGCCCCACATAGTGGACATTTACAGCAATCACAGCTGCTGTTTTCTCCTAATGATTTTATTCTGGTTGCTGATGTCAGAAGCTCTGTTAAAGGGACACAAGTCAAACAAAAAAAAATGAGTTTTACTCACCTGGGGCTTCCAATAGCCCGCTGCAGCTGTCCAGTGCCCTCGCCATCTCCCTCCAATCCTCCTGGCCCCGCCGGCAGCCACTTCCTGTTTCGGTGACAGGAGCTGACAGGCTGGGGACGCGAGTGATTCTTCGCGTTCCTGGCCACAATAGCGCCATCTATGCTGCTATATATATATATCATATACCATATAGCAGCATAGAGGGTGCTAATGTCTCTGGGAATGCGAAGAATCACTCGCGTCCCCAGCCTGTCAGCTCCTGTCACCGAAACAGAAAGTGGCTGCTGGCGGGGCCAGGAGGATCGGAGGGAGACGGCGAGGGCACCGGACAGCTGCAGGGGGCTATTGGAAGCCCTAGGTGAGTAAAACTCTTTTTTTGTTTGACTTAAGTGTCCCCTTTAACGTGGATTCTGTAACACAAACTGGTTTTCTACTGTATATAAACTAGAATATAGGGAGTTTTACATCCAACATTTTACACATAATATCCAAGTAAAGGGCACTTTAATTTATTTTGATTACAAATAATAAAGGTGTAGCTAAAAAAAGTCATGCAACATTTCGGAGATCACAAACCAGCTCCTTTCTTAGGCCTCTTTTCCACGGGAGGCTAAACAACACATTTGTTTTGCTCTGTTGTATCCTTACTAATGTTGCAAAAGCTACAAAATATGAAAAATAAATATTTTGGCATGTTACGTGCAATATTAGTACTTCCTTTTCTTTTTTTGAGAAATGATGCTAACAAAGCCCCTCTGTTGCCAGTTCCATGGTTGGGTATATTTTTTTTTTTTAAAGAAAGTTGAGTTTGGAAAAAAAATACTTGCAACTCATTGATCATCTTTACTCTTGTTGTGGAACTAGAGCAGAACAAGATGATGAGTTGATGGTGGATAGGTGGAATCAAAGGTGAAGAAAAGTCTGAGAAAGTAACCGTCTGATGGGTGAGATGGGAGCAGACTTTACTATCTCTGCCTTGGGTACTAAAGCAGATTGTCCTAGCTGTGTTTGGTGTCCTGGATTCTGAACCATTTGTTTATTCTACATTTTCTTATGAAAATATGATACAGGTATAATAAAAATATATTTTAATATCTTGTGTGCAATAGTCACTTAGCTTTGTTCAATTGCTATGTTCAAGGCTGGCTACACAGCAACCACGTTTTCATTGGTTTAGAATTGCACCTAATTTCAATATAGAGTTATTAGTATATAGAGTTATTGCACTATTTCTTATGTCTGACATCAGTGTTTGCTACCATTTGTGATTACTAAATGCCCTGCCAGTGCCACCATAACAGTAGCAGAACTGACAGAGAAATGTAATCAGCTAATTAAGGCAATAGATTTCTAAGACTTCGATTCACTAGTCATGATCACTTGCCCCTTTTGTCTCCTGTTTAGGCATCAGAGTAAATCAATAAAGATATACGTGAGACAGAAAAATCCCTAAAAGTTTCGCCCTAATTTTTGTGGGCTTTCTCAGGTGCTAAGTGTAAAAAGATTTGTCAGCACATATCAAAAATATACAGCACAACAGCACGCTGGCTCAAGATAAAACTAGAGTGCTGTTATGCCAAAAACCATCTAGCGTATGTACAAGGATTTACACATAATCACATGATCAAATATTCCCCAAAAGAGCATCTTGGCTATATGAAAGACCACCAGCAATCTTCATAGAATTAAAAAAAAAAAAATTACAGGAAGTATGACCTCAGTTCCTGTACTTCCTAGGTTAGGTGGGTTTCTGACTTGCCCACTCTGTGATCTGCATAATCCCTGCCCACCACAGAGCTGAATGTTTCTATTTAGGAATCGACAAGCATCATTCAGCCCAAATTTTAAGTGCTACAGGAGAACTAGGCAGCGCAACAACTTATAAGATAACTAACAGAGCCCCAGATGCAGAGTGCACATTGGAAGAGTGCCGCAAAGCATAGCTACCTCTTCTCGCTACAGCTTGAGTCCTCGCATCTCCCTGGTAGCTTTATAACTTGCTGCTTATCTCCAGGCTCACTGTCATGGGACCGTGTTGAGCCTGAAAATCTAGCTGCGCGTTAACCTTCTTAGCAGTATGATTCTTTCCAGATTTAGTTACCAAAAGCGGCACAATTCTTTCTCTGGAAGGAATCACACTTCTAAGTATAAGCAGTCAGAGAGCTGTATCCCGAATGGCTGCAGTCTACAGGCGGAGATTCTGGCAAAGAGGAGTGTGGCAGCTGGGATCCTGAAGAGCTTCATCCTGAATGACGGCACCCCTTTAGATGACCAGAGCGAGATGGAGGAGGAGAGGATCGTAGCAGCAGGATCAGGTGAGATGGTTCATGGTTTAGTAAGTGTAGTAGTTGATGGAGGCAGTAGGGGTTAAGGAAGTGTAGTGCAGTTGGTGGTGGCAGCAGGGGTTTGTAAAGTGTAGTGCAGTTGGTGGTGGCAGCAGGGGTTAGTGAAGTGTATTGTAGTGCAGTTGGTGGTGGCAGCAGAGGTTAGTAAAGTGTAGAATAGCGCAGTTGGTGGTGGCAGCAGGGGTTAGTAAAGTGTATTGTAGTGCAGTTGGTGGTAGCAGCAGGGGTTAGTGAAGTGTATTGTAGTGCAGTTGGTGGTGGCAACAGAGGTTAGTAAAGTGTGGAATAGCGCAGTTGGTGGTGGCAGCAGGGGTTAGTGTAGTTTAGTGTAGTGCAGTTGGTGGTGGCAGCAGAGGTTAGTAAAGTGTAGAATAGCGCAGTTGGTGGTGGCAGCAGGGGTTAGTGAAGTGTAGTGAGGTTAGTGCAGTTGGTGGGGCAGCAGGGGTTAGTGAAGTGTAGTGCAGTTGGTGATGGCAGCAGGGGTTAGTGAAGTGTATTGTAGTGCAGTTGGTGGTGGCAGCAGAGGTTAGTAAAGTGTGGTGTAGTGCAGTTGGTAGTGGCAGCAGAGGTTAGTAAAGTGTAGTGTAGTGCAGTTGGTGGTGGCCGCAGCAGGGGTTAGTAAAGTGTAAAGTAGTGCATTTGGTGGTGGCAGCAGAGGTTAGTAAAGTGTGGTGTAGTGCAATTGGTGGTGGCAGCATCAGGGGTTAGTAAAGTGTAGAGTAACTGGGCAGTGTAGCTTAAATAGAAACAGTTTAGGGGGTAAAGGTCCATAAGATGCCCGTGCACCATAGACGCACCTATTTTTCTACATTTATGTTATTCTACAACTCAGGATTAAAATGAAGCCATATATATATGTAATTTGATAAAAACTGGATGCACAGCAATCAACGGTTATCAACGATCGCCTATGGCTTTTTTTGCAGGCCATTTTTTGCATAAATTGTTCCAGCGCCATTGTTTGCATAGCCCCAGAAAAGTTAGGACATCAGAAAAAGGCCACAAATATCACCACTATGGAAAGCTAACAAACAGGGCTATTCAAAAGTGAGTGTTTTTTAGGCTACTGAAACTCTTCCATTTGATCATAACTTTAAAAAGGACTTTTTTCATGATGGATTGAGTTTGCCCCTACCTATTTTATGTGATGGATCCAAGCTATAAGACACATCAAAATGTATTCTACAACATATTATGATTAAAATGAGGTAACATATACGTCATTTGATAACAAACTGGATTGCCCAGCAATCCGTTATTCTCAAGATGCGCCTATGACTTTTTGCAGGAGGGAGTGGTTTGTTAGGAGTAGGTGGTTAGCAGCGGGTTCAGGTGAAAGTTGGGGTACCGTGGGTGATAGAACATCAGTAAAATACTACTTTTTCCACTTGTATGCATGGATAATATCTGCGTTTCAACAGACAATTTTTAGCATACTTTGCTTGTTCTCGCGCATGCGTCATCCTCCATAGACCTGCTGGCACCTGCTAGCATTCTATGAGGATCATACGCACATTGCGATTTCATGCGGAGGGGAATCCGTTTATGTTATGCAAGCAAAACGTTGGTGGGAAAACGAATGCACGTGTCACCATTGAAAAGCATTATGTGAGATTTCGCATTGCACAAAATCGTATGCACTTTTCAACAAAGCCTTACTATTTACCTAACATTATGAATTGGTGAAATTACGTATGAAACTCGTGGTTATTTATGAATGATGACTGTTACTGGCTGTAACAGTAATCATTCAAACATAAGCTAAGTACCCATGTGAAGATGGATCAGCATCAGTGGTGACCAGTAACAAAGGCAGGAACGTTCATTTAAATTATTGTTGTAAAATTACATGGTGGGCAATGGGGATCTGAGCAAACGGTCGCTCAGTGATCCATCTTGAATGTCGCGATTATTACACGTCGCAAACATTGTTTAATTTTTGTTAAACGATATTACAAAAACAACAATTGTTCATTATGAAAAAGTCACCAGCCGCGAAAAAAGTCTTTGCAAACATTGCATCGTGGGTATGGACCTTCAGGCACACTGATTGGTTCAAGAACCCCATGATGATCCCTTGCACCAAATATTTTTTTTTAAAATCAATGAACACTGACACTAACACTAACAGTTTTCATTGAGGGACTGGGAGGACACTGATTGGCCAAAGAATCACATGATCCCTTGGGCCAATCACCACAGCCACAGGGCTCAAGGGATCACGATCCCTTTGACCAATCAGTAGTGCAGTACTGGGGAGACACACATGTACGCACAAGCATTACAAGAAGAACTTCCTCTGCACGGTTTACAATGATCAATGTTACTTGTAACAGCAATCATTGTGGCTTAACAGGGACACCGATCAGGTAGAGGGACCACATGGTCCCTTGCACTGATCAGTGCTTCCACGTGCGCTGGTGATCGTCACAGCGGGAGGGTTTCTCTTGGACACAGCTCCTACTGCTTTTAGAAACATAGGAGCTACATCCTGGTGGCATAACTGGTTAATGTCAGCCATGAAGGGGTTGATTAAGGTTAGCCTGGGGGGGGGGGGTGGAATGGTTACAGTTAGTCATGGGTAGAGGGAGGGTTTAGTGTGAGAATAGGGTTATGTTTAAAGAATATCTGTAATGAAAAAACCTCCCCTAGGGGGTACTCACCTCGGGTGGGGGAAGCCTCCGGATCCTACTGAGGCTTCCCCCGTCCTCATCGGTCCCACGGCGGCAGCGAAAATCCTCCCGGAGCGGCGGCGACGTAAATATTTACCTTTTGGCTCCAGCGCAGGCGCAGTATCGGCTCCTTCCCACAGAGATAGGTGGAAATAGCCGATCTCCATCTGGCCGCTCTACTGCGCAGGCGCAAGTCTCCTGCGCCTGCGCAGTAGAGCAGACCCGGCGAAGATCAGCTATTTCCGCCTATCTCCGTCAGAAGAGCCGCAACCGCGCCCCCGCTGGAGCCTGGAAAGTTAAATATCGAAAAGGCTGTCGGGTCTGTCGGGCCGCTGTTCGGAGGGCTGCAGCGAGACCCCCGTGGGACAGAGGAGGATGGGGGAAGCCTCATTAGGATCCGGAGGCTTCCCCCTCCCGAGGTGAGTACCCCCCAGGGGACGATTCTTTTTACAGTGTCTCTTTAAAATACAAACGGAAAAAAAATTAATTGGTATTCCTTAACAATATTTTTAACTATCATCATTTGGTAGCAGGAAAAAAGGGCGCCGGCGGCTAGTGGGTGAAAAGGGCACCGCCATAGACTAATTCAATTATCGTTAATAAAGCGAAAAAAGCAGCTAAAAGGGCGCACGATAAATATCGTTAAGAACATTAAAACATTGAAGTTTTTGATTATTATCGTTTTTTAAACTTGCAAGGTTTTTGTCATTTTATTTCATTTGTATGTACAGATTTTACGTTATCAAAGATTTCATCGTTTCTATGTGTAAAAGGTTGTTTCTGCAGGGGTAGTGGTTAGGATTAGGCACCACCAGGGGGGCGGTTAGGGTTAGGCACCACCGGGGGAGTGGTTAGTTTTAGGCACCACCAGGGGAGGGTTCTGCATGAGAGTAGGGTTGGGTTAAGCTGTATTGTTGAATTACGTTATGATTTTTAACAGAAATATATTTTCATTATCAACTCCCATCTTATTATTAAACTGTATTCATCGTTAACAAGGTTTATCATTATTGAGATTTAATTATCCACCGGCGCCATTTCGTTTTCCAGCCGAGCCCTTTTTTTCTGGCGCCCTTTTTTCATTTGTACTGAGTAGAATATAGGTAAATTCATCGATATTCTACAATTGGCTTTTCGGGCACCCAAATTTCTGGGCGCCCTTTTTTTATGTATGCGCAGCAAGCTGTACTAGAGCATCAAGGAATGTGGACTATGTTTTCAGTAAAGACTTCCTGCTTTAGCTGAGTGGATATATGAAAGAAATTATTTAACAGAAAAGACAAAAGTATATAAAATATTTTATAAAAAGTTATAAACAAAGGTTAGTCTTTACTTTCATTGTCTTTCATACAAGTCATGGTAAGTATTACATAAAAGGACAAACCAAACTAAATTGTCTCACATCAGACGTTTTGGGTCAATTTTTTCAAGCTGCACCAATGGTTTTAACTGTTCTGCAAAGCTCCTGACCTCATCAGCTACACTGTCCTGTCCTGCTGGTGCCACAACACTAAGCTCTACCAAATAAGAGAGCGATAATGGTTCAGCTCCATCAGCAGTTCCTGCTACCAGCACACGGTATACCTTGTAAACTGCTATTTTCATGACTCCCTTCCGAAACAAATGTCCTCTTGCCACAAATTCATGGTCCATCCTAAAGCCCATTTCTTGTAGAAACTCAGGCAGAACTTCAGAAGTTGCTATATCGACACAGTTCCTAACCAACGTATGACGACTTCTGTCTCCTGCCTCTGGCTGTCCAAGATAACGGAGATGCCATGGAGAACCAGGCCGGTCAAGAGGCCGTCGGGCACGAAGTACAAAGGGGCTGGCTTGCTGACCTTTTAGCAAGTACACACTCTCATGGTCAGCAAATGTCTCAGGCTCCATGTTGTCACATAACCCACGTAAGCGATGCAGAAGACTCTCTAGTCCTTGGTCAAGTATACTGCCTAGGATAAGTTATAAAAGGAAAAAAGTATATCGTTTTATATACATTATTATTATTAAACAAGTAAATGCAGGCATATGCAATAACCAATGTTCAACTTTTTAGAAAAAGGAGCATTAAAAGCACATACTTTATATAGAAATTTAAGGATTACTTTATTTCTCAGGGTATTGTCTAATCTTTCAACAAGCTTGCACTGACATATGTGATCACCCTGATGTTTTTTTCTTGATCACACTGCATATCTCTGTATGCCTCATTGCTGTCAGTGATCACTACCCAACTGCTTTATATGCAGAGCCAGCATCCCCATTCATGTGAGGGTTACTCCTGCCTGTGAAATAAATAATTATAGTAAACCCAATAGAATTGTAGTGATGTAAATGGAGCAATGAGTTTTATTTCCTGCAGACTTATGACCAAAAGAGACAAACAGAAAGGATATGTTTAACATTAAGCAATACACAGTGTTAAAGCAAACCTGAGAATTTCAGAAGAGAAAGTCGGATACTTATCTCGGTAGAGGGGCACTCTGGAAGTTTGCTGTCACGATCTTGTCCTTGAATAAGCGCAACTGCACTGTGTAGGACGCCTTGCGTCTGTGCAGTAGCACGGAACCCAAGCAGTGCTGTGCTACTGCTCAGGTGTGGGGCATCCTGTGCAGTGCGGCTGTGCTGGTTCAGGGATAGGAGCGAGGTTGCGCACACCTCTTCCAAAAGCCCTTGTTGACTAAGTTGGGGGAGTTGTCCCAGCACTGAAACAGCAAGGTGGAGGGGGACAGGGGATGCCTTTGGATTATCAGGAGGCTTCCCTCTACTGAGACACTTTTTTCCCTGTAGGTACACTATATGACGCTGGGTAGTAGACGTAATCACTGAATAGATAAATCGTGGTCAGATCGTCAGCTAAAGTCATACACGTGTAATCAGAAATACTGCAGTACAATAGGACTGAGGCAAGGCTAGGTCAATAACAGGCTGATATCATACACAGGTGGTCAGGTGGCTATAGTACAGAAGGCTGAGACAGAGAATTCCTAAGCTTGTGGCAAAATCTGAATCAATAAAGTTACCTGCTGCCCCAGAGCCAACAAAGGCCTAAGCAGGACTAGACTGATTATTCCAATTGATAGTTACAGGTAATAATACTTTCTTTACTTTCAGGGGAAGAATCTGCTCGCCCAAGTGAGATTCCCCAACTACACCTAGGCACAGAAGTTTTCCGCCTACCTTTTTGCTGAACAATTTTGAACAAAATGCCCCTTTTTACCACAATACATTCATAACCCCTCATGTTGTCTTCTAAGTTTCTCAGAAGGAGGCAATTTAAAATAACTCAACTGCATGGGTTCTTCACCCGAGGATGTAGTCACACTAACAGAACGTGGATCGGCTGTGGAGGATGCATGAGCATCACCATGACGGCGATATCAAATTCGCCTATCCACACGCATAGCCAGAGCAATTGCTTCCTCAAGGGTTTTAGGTTCAGGATGACTGACCAGTGCATTGTTTACAGAGCCAGACCTAATAGAAACTGATCAAGCAGCGCAGCCTCCCCCAACTTGGAGGAAACTGACCAACGCTTAAATTTGGCAGCAATCCTCTGCAGTATGACGGCCCTGTCGCAGTTCGCATAGTTTACGAACTGCGGCAGAAGCCACATCAGGATTGGCATAAATCACAGCCATTACTTCAAAAAATGTGTGTGCCGATGTAAAAGCTTCGTGCTCTGGAAGTAAGCCATATGCCTAAGTTTGTGAGTCACCTTGTAAGAGAGTTTAAAAGCGGAATATAACCCTGCATTTCAACTTTGCTCTAAAACATTATTTACAGTATATTATTTGCAACCAGCATTTGTTTTTTACTAGACCAGCATTGGAAGGGTTACACAGAGCTTTAAAGTTCCTGGAGAGAACTGCAGACGCATCCGAAGCTTACATAGATACATTTTGTTTACTTAAATGTATCTAAGTGTTGAATGTGACTCACTCTCTCTAACTGTGCAGGAGCTGGAGGACAGCCAAAGAGTGTGTAACATTTCTCACTTGTTACATTCTATTTAGTTAAATGTATCTATCTGAACTTCTGCATCTCTCTCCACGGAACTTTAAACCTCTGTGTTTAACCCTTCCAATGCTGGTCTAGTAAAAAAAAAAAACTGCTGGTTGCATATAATATGCTGTAAATAATGTTTTAGAGCAAAGTTGAAATGCAGGGTTATATTCCGCTTTAATAAGGGCTATTTTCTGGGATTCAGAACCAGATGACCTCGTCTAACCTAAAAATATGTCAAACATCGATTCATGAAGTTACTGGAATCGGATCTGGACCCAGAGAATTTTTCAGGCAATGGCATTTTAGGCACAATGATAGGAGGAGCTACTAGCTGGTCTCTACAGTCTGCCGAATGCTCAGGTGGAGGTGCGTTAAGCAACTGTGTCAACTGTTCTTGCTGAGCAGCGACTGTATTATTAAGCTGATTAACGGCAGTTGCGAGAAGCTGAACCTGACGTTGCAACTCCTCCATCATAATACTTTTGTGGTCCGTTATAATATAACACTGGGTATTAGACGTAATCACTGAATAGATAAATCGTGGTCAGATCATCAGCTAAAGTCATACATGTGTAGTCGGAAATACTGGAGGTACAATAGGACTGAGGCAAGGCTAGGTTAATAACAGGCTGATATCATACACAGGTGGTCAGATGGCTATAGTACAGAAGGCTGAGACAGAGACAAAAACGTTAAACAGGCTGGGGTCATACACTTAAATCAGATGGCTGAGGTACAGACAAGGAGGAGACAGAATCAGAGTGCGAGTTTAGCCGGGTCATACACAGAACGTGCGTGCGTGTAAAAACTAGTTGACTAGGCACAGTAGCAAGACAAGGCCCAGCGCTCAGCGAACTGATAGCTATATGGACAGCGAGTAACTGAATGCCCAGGGCTTATATAGCAGGAATAGAGCACAGACCAAGCCCCCAGGAAAATCAGACCAATCAGCAACATCCCTGCAGCAAGTGTCAGCTGACCGCAGGAATCAGCTGACACACCTCAGACATGCCTCCTTAACCTATAAAGGCAGCTCTGAGCTGTGCGCGTCCTTCTAGAGAGACTGCCAGAAACAACACGCTGACCCACATCTACAGGGGAGCCAGGGATGCGAACATGCTGATTCATGTCCACAGGGGAGCCGGGGATGTGACCGACCAAAAAGGAAGAGGAAGCTTCCTCCAGCTGCTCCACGCGATCAGAGCAGCCTCCAGAGACAACACCAGATAAGTTTGTTACACACTACCTATACATAGCCAGCTGGAAATGTTGGCACTGTTCCTACTAGACAGCACAATGTGGGCACTCAAAGTGCCCACATACACCAAAAATAACCTAAGATGTTTCACCCTTGAGGCAGGGCTTTGTCTGAGGATCACAGTGATCTGCAAATTTGGCTCTCCAGCTGTTAAGGAAATACAAGTCCTACAATGTATTTGCCTTTATGAATAATGACAGTGGCTGTCAGACTTCTGCAATGCATTGTGGGACTTGTAGTTCCTTAACAGCTGGAGAGCCAAGTTTGCAGATCACTACCATAGGTCTACACATGATGAAAAATATTATATTTTGTTTTCTCACATGTACAAGAGAAGTGCGCCCTCTACATATCTCTCTGGCGGCCGCACTTCTTTTTGCGCATTCTGACCGTGATTGGAGGAAGTTACGCGACCCAGTACCGGAGCTGCAGGCAGCGGAGTACAGCAGCGTGGGAGCGATCCATGCGCATGGGGCTGGAAGAAGCCCCAGGTATGTATAAAACTTTTTTTTTCATCTCTGGTTTCCTTTAAGGGAACCAGAGGCCCCAGGAAAAAGATTCTATACATACCTGGGGCTTCCTCCAGCCCCATACGCACGGATCGCTCCCACGCCGCCGTCCTTTGCTGCATGGATCCGCCGGTCCCTGGTCCCGGCATGGCCGCCAGTCGGCCGGCGAACGCGGCCAATTGTCCGCATCACACGGGGCTCCCTCCATATACGTACGCGCGAGGCTGCTTACTGCGCAGCCGCAAGCGTACGGGTATGGAGGGAGCCCCTGTGACGCGGACAATTGGCCGCGTCCGCCGGAAGTGACGGGACCCGGTACCGCCGATCCAGGAAGCGGAGAATGGCGGCGTGGGAGCGATCCAGGCTTATGGGGCTGGAAGAAGCCCCAGGTATGTATAAAACCTTTTTCTTTTTTTTTTACGTTTCTCTCTGGTTCCCTTTAAAGCCGTGTGCAAAGCTTTAGTTCAGCCCCCTGCTTAGGCTAGGTTTACACTGAATCTGCTGCTGTCAGCTATAACACACCAGACAACTGATGGCAAACTTTCTGCCATGCTTCCCTGTAGGTCAGTTAACACCTATGTTATAATGCATAGACGTAAACTGACCCATAGGGAAAATTCCTTCTGATCAGTTGTCCATTGCATTTTAGCTGACGGCAACTAATTCAGTGTAAACGCAGACTAACTCTAGTTTCTGCAGATCACAAACGTCAAACTTTACACTCACATCTAAACACAATTTTAAAAAAAATGCAACAGAGCATCAATTCAGTTCTCTTTAAATCACAGCTACCACCTTGAAGAAGATATTCCATCATGTTGATTGTTCCACCTGACACAGGCATGGTGGTCACTGGAGGAGCCTCCATTGCTTCTCTGTTATCTGAGAGCCAAAGAAAAAAATATACAGATCTATCTCATAAGTCCTATATGAATATAAACATCACTGTCCTCCTGTGCAATATGTCCATTCTTCAAGTGTACCTGAGATGACAAAAGCATTTATACTTAGCTGGGGCTTCTTCCAGTGTACAGCCGTCGTTGAGTTGGGCGCGTCATTTGGCTCTCCCTGCTGCCACAAAACTCCCTGCGGCATTAAATACTTTTCCCCAGCCTGAGTTGTTGCAAATTGGAGGGAAATGTAATCAGGGTTTGGCAACCGCTGGAGCCCCGAATTACCCTTGCACGCCCCTCGCAGCATTACATTGCTGCTATAGCGGCGAAACCACTTGTTATGTCCCGGTTTCCACTGTTCTCCCGCTGACAACTCTGGTAAAGTACCCCACTGAGCCAGTCTGGGACAACTGAGCATGCAAGACCCTGGTTATGGTAAGTATATAACCTTTTGCTTTTGTCATGACAGGTTTACTTTAATTTCAGTAAAGGAAATCTGAAGCCACAAAAAATGTTAAGACACTTACCCCTATAGAGGGAAGCCTCTAGAAGCTGCAGAGGATTCCGACACTAAAGCTGGCCATACACTAGGCCGATTACCCGCCGATAGACAGCAGATTCGATCGCTGGAATCGAATCTGCTGTCACATCGTTCACACGAAACGCTAAATTTCGATCTATCTCGTCCCGAAATAGATCGGTCCAGTCGATCGCCCGCGGGTAGGGAGCGCATCGCTAGCGGCGTACAATCGACGCAGGTATACATTACCTGAAGCTGGCTCCCGGCATCTTCTCCGCATCACCTCCCCGCTGGCATCTTCTCCGCATCACGGCATCCGTGTATAACTTCCTGTGTCACTGCAGTGACAGCGGAAGTACAAATAGAGGGCGCTCTATTTGAATTTCCGCTGTCACTGGAGTGACAGAAAGTTATACGTGGATGCCGTGATGTGGAGAAGATTCCCAGGGCCAGGCTTCAGGTAATGTATGCGGGGGGGGGGGGGGGGGGGGGATTGAACAGGGGCAGCTCAGCAGATGGTGAATCAGTTTCAAGCTGAAATTGATTCACGATCTGTTTGCAGTAAAGGCAGCCATACGATCCCTCTCTGATCAGATTCGATCAGAGAGGGATCTATCTGTTGGTCGAATCTGATGGCAAATCGACCAGTGTATGGCTACCTTTACCCCTATAGAGGGAAGCCTCTAGCAGCTGCAGAGGATTCCGATATCCCCCACAACCCCTCCGATGCCGGCAAGAACCTAGTCTTCATCGACACTGTCGAACTCCCCTTTGGCCAGAAGTGCAGCCACACTGCACAGACACCAGCACAGCCAGCGCCTGCACAGTAGCACAGAGACACTCATGCACAGAGTAGAAAGCAGTGCACGAGCAGCTCCGTGCTACTGCGCAGGTGGTACCTTTGGACACTGGTCTACTTTAGGGGACCCAGCAGGAAACCTCATAGGGAACAGTTCTCCCATCACAGCAGTGTTGCCAACTCGTCAGTAAGAAAAGTAGCTATTGGCTGTCGTAGAAGTCGCTAGATGACGTCATCACGTAATTTGCATAATGCACGCTGCACATGCACGTTATTTGCAAATTCAGAAACCGAAAGTAAGAGACAATTCTGTCAAATGGCTCGTAGGAGTGAGCATCTCCTGATGTAACTGCAGCTGGGCGGGGGGGGGGGGACTCCTGCGAGAGGACGGGCCTGTCTGTGAATGCTTCGGGACGGGCCAGCAGCGGCAGCTGCTGTGGCAAGTTGAGAAGAGTCAGTAACACAAGAAAAAATATCGCCAGATTTGTCACTAGTCGCTTTTTAAAAAAAAATTGATGCTAGATGGATTTGAAAAGTCGCTAAATATAGCGACAAGGTCGCTAAGTTGGCAACACTGCATCACAGTACCCTGTTACAACACAAAGTGTTGTGATTGGCCAAGAAGTGTGGGTGTAGTTTACTACAACCTATTGGAAACCTAGAATCAAGGTGTTGTCCACCCAATCGTGTTAGCTGAATTTCCCTATAAGGTTTCTAGATGGGTCCCTAAAGTAGACTAGTGCCTGCACTCATACACAGAAGGGAGCAGAGCTGCAATATTTGACAATGTTTAATATTATAAAATGGGTCCCAGCACCAGAACAATGGGCTGTAGGTAGACCAGGCTGAGGTATTCCCTTTTTTGTTTTCCTGTTTTCAGGCACCCTTTATTAATGTTTGAAAACAGAACAAATACATGTCTATTTACCATTACTGCTCAACACATACCTCTATCTTAGGAAACGTGAATGTTCGGTACAGCTAGTATAAATGAGTGGAGATGTTTGGAGGAGGTAGAGGTGGAAGTGAAGTCACAGCCACATGATCAAATCATGTGACTCACTGAAAAGGACTGGAGAGAGGGAGGGGAGAGTTGTGGTCAGCGATGTGCACGCTACTGGCTGACGTCACAGCAACCGGGAACAACAGGTTGCCTTCAATCACCATCAGGAACGTGCTGCATGTTACGTGTGCGAGCGTGCAGTTTTGAGTAGTTATTCCGAGGGAGCTGCTGACTGTAATGTGAAACTAAAGGGGGGCGGTGGCTATGAGCGAGGTGTGATGCGGACCGGGGAAATTTTAAGAGATTGTGCTACCTGCTTACTACACTCGAGGTTTCATTTCTCCCTACTGTCTTGAAATGTGAAAGAGGGACACCATCCAACAGTACTTGCTAACAATTCGTATGTGCTTTTAGTGCGGCATTATGTATTGTAAGAAGGAAAATTCATGGTAAACCATTACTTTAGATTATTCAATTTTTTTCTATAGCATATAAATCTTATTCTATAGGGAACAGAAGAATGTTAAAACTTCCCAGTCAATGGACTGCTGCAGTAGTTGGAAATTAACAAAAAGCATGCACTAGTATGGTTGTGGTGACATAGCAAGAGAGTTTATAGGGAAATTCCAAACACAGCTGTCGCATAACATCATCCAATGTGACTTTACCCCTACATTGCTGTTTTTACAGGGGACGTAATACAGCTCCCATTGTGAACGAGACCTCATTAGCTAAAAAGTTTTGATACTTACCTGGGGCTTCCTCCTGCCTAATAAACCCGTCGGAGTCGCACACTGTCCTCTTGCGGTCTGCCATTAAGCCGTGATCCAAATTCTAAAACACTGCGCCACAGGTCATACAATGATTACCACTTTATATGTACAGTCAGTGGGCTCGCTGCAAAAAAAGTCCAGTTTAGGATAATATACTTGTCACAAGGGCCCTCGTGGCTGACCGCACTTAGCCTTCTAAACGGTGCCAGCGCACAGATCGTGCGAACTCTGGTCGCAGTCAATGCGCAGGAACCGTTAAGAATTAGCCGCAGACAACTCAGAAGGGAGCCTGTGAGACACGGGTAATTACAACGTCACCTACTGGTTCAGAGTAAACTGCCACCACCGCGGTTACTATGGGACCGTGGGGCCCACTAACTGACTGACTAATCCTGTGAATAAAACGGTTAAACACACGATATTCTGTCTAGCCAACAACAGACAAACAGTAGCGTATCTTCAGAGACCCGGGATCATTTCTGTGTGTGCTGATAAGCAGGGTAGCGGAAAGTGAATGACTTGGAGAAAGTCGTTTATTCACGCAATATAAATAATTAATATATACAGACAATTATTAAAAATCACAATTATTAAGACAGTAATAGCCAGTATAAAAAATAAAAGAAGGGAGAAAAATACTTAGTTCCTGGAAAGATGTCCTTATTGTGGGAAGAATCATAAAGTTCTTGGTTTCAAAGTCCAGAGTTCAGAGTTCAGACCAGGTGGATGCCAGCATATCCTCAAGCTGGCATCTGATGAGTGCAAGATGTTTCAGTGTGGAGGACACTGAGTTTGGGTCCTCAGCTATTCTTATGCCCCTGCTTCAGTAGGAGGGAGTGAGGGCGGGGAGCCATACACCCCATACATATCTACCCATATATGGGCTCTAACTCACAGAACCGTACAGGTCAGGGCAGATTTTTTAACATTTTCAGGTCTGTCTCGATTTACCCAGCGCCCTGATACCAGACATGAGGGGTGGGACCCCTGTGGTATCATCAGAACGGTTCCTGCGCATTGACTGCGACCAGAGTTCGCACGATCTGTGCGCTGGCACCGTTTAGAAGGCTAAGTGCGGTCAGCCACGAGGGCCCTTGTGACAGTGTTAGGCAGCGGTTGGGATCTGTGTTGTGCTGAAAGTATCTACGATAGCGCTAGCGCTATCGAGAAACGAACTAATTCGTTGGTGTAGCTGGAAGGCAATATATTTTTTATATATACAGAGAGACTGTGTAGCCAGTACCCCTCCCCAAAAGTTTTATTTTATTTGGCGTGGAAATGTCCGGGAACTACAAGAAAATGTGCCTGGCGGACCTGCAAAATCTTTGCCAAGAGAGAGGCATTGATGTCGGCCGCAAGAAACAAGGGGACCTGGTAATGGAATTGTTTCAATGGGATACCCAGCAACTGCAGGAGATGGATGTGTCTGCTGAGATAGACGCTGACCCATCTGACTCAAGGCAAGGGGAACCAGAGACTGAGACTCCTGACCGTACAGAGGTTGTGCATCCTGAGGGCCCTGCATCAACAGTTACGCAGGAGAATGTCAGTGTGGACCCCAATCCCAGAGTTTCTGAAAGTACTCGCCTGGAACCGGCCAGTACTGGACTGTCCGTTTGTACTGATCCGCTAATGCAGCAGGCATTACAAAAGCTGATGGACACTGACCTGGACAAGTACCTGCAGTACATGCGTGAGGAGCGCCAATCTGCAGAAGCGCGGACAGAGCGCCAAATGCGGGAGGAACGGGAGCGGCAAGCTGCTGCTGCTGCTGCTGAACGCCACGCAGAGAGGGATGCCGCTGAGCGAGAACGGGAGCGCCAATCTGCAGAGGCGCGGGAGAGACGACAGCATGAGCTCAACATGGCAAAGGTTCAACAGGCCAGCCGGAGTTCACCGCCCAGCCTCCCTGCTGAAGGAGCTGCACCACCCGTAAGTGCAAAGTTTAAATTTGCTAATATTGAAAAAGACACAGACATTGACTTGTTTTTGCGGTCTTTTGAAAAAGCATGCCGTCAGTATCGTCTGTCCCAAGACCAGTGGGCCAGACATCTGACACCTTTGCTGCGCTACAAAGCGCTTGATGCCTTCGCAGAATTGCCTGCGGAGAAGGATAATGATTATGCTGCTATAAAAGACGCTATCATTACTAAGTACCAGCTGACGCCAGAAGCCTATCGGAAAAAGTTTAGGGCCTGGCAGAAAAAGTCTTCTGATTCGTACCGAGATGTGGCCAGCAGCTTGCTCACCACACTCCGCCAGTGGACACTAGGCCTCACCAAAGGGTCTTATGATGTCCTGGAGGACTTGATAGTCCTGGAACAATTTCTGAACATTTGCCCTGCTGATGTACGCCAGTTTGTGCTAGAACGCAGGCCGGCTTCAGCAACTGTCGCTGCAGACCTTGCTGAGACTTTTGCAACTACCCGGGTGGTTGATACCCGCAGAACTGTCCCATCCAGCTGGAGAGGAGGTCAGCCCCATACCTCGGCAGACCCTCCTGCCCCTGTGAGCCGTCCGCCACAGAGGCCACCCAGCGCAGCTGCTGCACCCAGGCCTGCAGCGCCTGGAGAGGTCACCTGTCACTACTGCCGCCAGCCCGGACACATGAAATTCGACTGTCCGGAGCGGAGACAGACATCACCAGCACCTGGATCATCTGCATCACCTGCACCTCACCCACAGCAGAGGCAACCCGCCAGCGAACCACAGCCTGGATCATCAGATTTTGTCCTGTTTGCCCGCGGAAAGGAAATCCGCGACCGAACCGACCAGCAGCAACTTGTTAGAGTGAACGGCAAAGTTGTCACCGGATTCCGAGACACCGGAGCTGACATCACGTTAGTTCACTCACACCTTGTACCAAAGGAGAGCATCAGCTCCAGCCGATCCCTTGCCCTTACTGGAGTAGAGGGCACCCTTTTCCACATAGCCCACGCAAAAGTGAAGCTGGATTGGGGAGTGGGAGGAGTCCAAGAACGGGTTGTTGGGGTTATGAAGGATCTCCCAGTCCCTGTGTTGCTGGGGACTGATTTGGGCAAGCTTGTGTCCTACTATGAACCTGCCACGACCGCCTTGTCGCTCACGGAAGGAGACGGACTCTCCACCCACCACCAGGTACTTTATACACTTGGGGGAGCACCAGGGGGAGGTGGGTTGAATGTGCCCAGTTCAAGGGTACCAGGTTCAATAGTGCCTGCTTCAAAGGCACCTGAGTTTGATGTACAGACTGTCTGTTGTGATGATGCTGTAACTGTACCTGAGTTTACTGTACAACCTGTCTGTAATGAAAAAATGTCTATACCTGTCAATGTCATTACTGCATGCAATGATGATTTGAGTAATGTCCGTCTGTGCCATTCTGACAGTGTACCGGTGCTAGCAGAACCCGAGCTCAGGACAGGTGGAGGGGGTTCCGGCCTCCTCCCCCTCCTCTGACCACAGGGATGAGACCTTTCAGCCGCTGGCCTCGTGTGACATGAGCCAGTTGGCTGAAACTGACAGCGCCATATTCTCAGCCGCACTACAAAGTGACCCAAGCCTGGAGGTGCTCAGGCAGCAAGCCGCTGAGCCCCTCGCAGACGGGGCCGCTTTCAAGGTGTACTGGGAAGGTGGGAGACGGTACAGTGAGTCTGTACAGCCCCCTACAGGTAGATCCCACGCGGATACCAAGTGGCTTGTGGTCCCGAGTGCGTTCAGGGGACGTGTGCTGAAATCCGCACATGGTAATCCTCTGACAGGGCACTCGGGTGTCCGCAAGACACTCGCCGGTATTCGGAACCAGTTTTATTGGCCCCGGATGAACAGGGATGTAGCAAACTACTGCAGGGCATGTGCCGTCTGTCAGGAGCTGGGAAGGTCCAGGGATTCCCGCGGGGTTCCCTTAGGTCCACAGCCACTCAGCAGGGGAACCCTGCGTGGGCTGGCTGTTGACCTAACCAACCCACTGCCCGTTGTCAGCAGTCCCGGCAGACACCACGTCCGACTGCAGTCGCGCAAACGCCCTGTCCAGAACGGTCCATGTTGGGTCAACCCTGAGGGTAGCAGACCGCGACCGGTCCAGGGGAACCGAGCCACAGGCTCCAATAGGTTTTCCCGCCGTACCGGCAACTCGAGGCCCGTCAGCCAGGTTAGCGGCGCCGCCACACATCTTGCGGATGAGTGGCTAAGCCACGGACAAGGGGGAGGGCTGTCACGGACGATTGCGGGGACGCAGGCGCGTCCTGGAACCGCCCGTGAAGAAAAGAACGATCGCACTCGATTCCTGCATCAAGTGCGCCTCAGATCAATAGAACCAAGATTTGACGTGTAGTATCCCTCTGCTTAAAACAGCTGGGGAATCTGTCTTAGCTGAGTGAAAGCCTGGGGGGAGGTGTTAATTAGCTTGGACATATTCCCTGTGGAAGGCCCAATTTCCCTGTTGGCTCTGGGAACCAGGTGACACTTAGCTGATCTCATGGAGATGTTAATTAACCAAAGGATGCCTAGGTGCAGCCAAGCAGGCTACGAATCCACGGGAGGTCTGGACACTCTGTTCTCTGCTAAAGATCAAAGGAAAGTCAGCTGTTAGCAGCTAGAACACAACCTCAGTCTCATGGCATAATCCATAACTTCCCAGATCTGTCATATTTCTGGGGTTCCTGAGATGGCAGCTTCACCGAACATGGGGGAAGTGTAGCATGAGCCCCGGTGCTGGTTCTGAGGAAGTTTCAGAACCTTCGGAGGTAAGGACTGCCAGCTAGGCAGTTTCAAAGTGCCCTGATGATACCACAGGGGTCCCACCCCTCATGTCTGGTATCAGGGCGCTGGGTAAATCGAGACAGACCTGAAAATGTTAAAAAATCTGCCCTGACCTGTACGGTTCTGTGAGTTAGAGCCCATATATGGGTAGATATGATTTCTAGCCCCAGGATAAGGGGAGGGCTCATCTCATCTTTGAAGGGGGTGTATGGCTCCCCGCCCTCACTCCCTCCTACTGAAGCAGGGGCATAAGAATAGCTGAGGACCCAAACTCAGTGTCCTCCACACTGAAACATCTTGCACTCATCAGATGCCAGCTTGAGGATATGCTGGCATCCACCTGGTCTGAACTCTGGACTTTGAAACCAAGAACTTTATGATTCTTCCCACAATAAGGACATCTTTCCAGGAACTAAGTATTTTTCTCCCTTCTTTTATTTTTTATACTGGCTATTACTGTCTTAATAATTGTGATTTTTAATAATTGTCTGTATATATTAATTATTTATATTGCGTGAATAAACGACTTTCTCCAAGTCATTCACTTTCCGCTACCCTGCTTATCAGCACACACAGAAATGATCCCGGGTCTCTGAAGATACGCTACTGTTTGTCTGTTGTTGGCTAGACAGAATATCGTGTGTTTAACCGTTTTATTCACAGGATTAGTCAGTCAGTTAGTGGGCCCCACGGTCCCATAGTAACCGCGGTGGTGGCAGTTTACTCTGAACCAGTAGGTGACGTTGTAATTACCCGTGTCTCACAGGCTCCCTTCTGAGTTGTCTGCGGCTAATTCTTAACGGTTCCTGCGCATTGACTGCGACCAGAGTTCGCACGATCTGTCCAAGCTAATTAACACCTCCCCCCAGGCTTTCACTCAGCTAAGACAGATTCCCCAGCTGTTTTAAGCAGAGGGATACTACACGTCAAATCTTGGTTCTATTGATCTGAGGCGCACTTGATGCAGGAATCGAGTGCGATCGTTCTTTTCTTCACGGGCGGTTCCAGGACGCGCCTGCGTCCCCGCAATCGTCCGTGACAATACTTCAAAGATATTGCTGGGCTCTCCACTCCTGTAAGGAAACAAATTCCACATAGGGCAATAACGTTCAATCTAAGTTTCACACTAATCCAGCTCCCACAGTCACCAGTGATGTGTGCTTCAGTGATTCATTACTCTCTCTCCCCCACCCCTCTCGTTGGATGCTCACCAGATTATACTCTTAGATGCACTTTGAGTACAGTTCTATTTCCGGTTCCAGTTAACTCTAGAGGGAAAGAGAGGAGCTCCACATAGGGTAATACAGTTCACAACAATAGAACAATCAGGGTACTCCAAACACCGTGCTTCTGTATTACACCCAACAACCGTGCCACTCCAACGTATTCCACGCCACACTTCTCACCAGATGTAGCCCACCTTTCTTATCACAGGTGGAGACTGCGCTTTTTGTTGTACCACTCAATCAAGAATACGATCCTCAAAGGTTGAAACAAGGCCTCGCATAAGGTCCTTCTTTAATAACTGTTAAAAAGCTTGCTCCATAAAAACATAAAAAGAAAGAACAACCGCATATAGCGTATTACAGTTGACAATTTCTCTATGCGCAATAGCAATCTCACTTACGCCTTCAGAAGTATATCTCGCATGTCATATACAGATGGCTGTCCAATGCCCATCCGCCTGGCGCCCGGGTGCGTGTAGCCAAGTTCGCGCTCCCCCGTTCCGCCTCCTAACTCAGTCGCAGGGTTCCGTCTCGTGTGCTCTAAGAATGACCGGCCGGTCCATGCACTTCCTAGTGCCTTGCGACGTCGAACGTGTAGCTCCGCCCTACGCGCGTTTCGTCATCAACGCCAGACTCATCAGGCAATAAATCTCCTGCATGGCAAGTGAGACTATTCTGTATGAAGGTAATATATAAAAGAATGGTCAAAAGTTCAAGTTGGAGCTTGTAAAACATCTAAAACTATCATTCAGCTCAGACAATTTTTTTTCAGGTTTTAAAACAAGAAGACTGAGATTCCATGAAAATCCTATTATGAAAAAAACTGCAGAAACAGTTGTTAATCTCATCAATGTATTTTCATTTCAGGTGTGCTTTAAGTGGGAGACATTGTCAGGACTCACCTGTATACCAATGTGCATCCTTTCACTTATGTACAGCAGTACTGTGCACAAAAACAGTTCAGGCAGTAATAGTCCTGCTCACGAGCAGAAGCAACATGTGGACTCCGGACAGATGTGTGCATACAGTACACGAACCACACATGCCATAATGTCAGCTGTGAGTGTCCTTACTGCTGGTTTGTAGCTTACCATTTTGACTATCCACTCTGTGGACAACTTCACCCCTTGGCTCCCTCTCTTCTGATCTCCCCACTATCATCCTTAGAGATTTTAGTATCAAACGAGATGACCTCAATTGCTCCGCCACCACCCAGCTGCTCTCTATCACCAGCTCCTTTAACCTTCCCTTACGCTCCAATAGCCCAATTCATCATTCAGGCCACACCCTTGACCTCATTTTGACCAAGTCCAACACACTTTCTGACCTGAACATTTCACCCTTTCCCTTATCTCCTTGAACGCTTGGTCTACATGTGACTGTCCCAGTTCCTTTTCTCCAACTCACTATTTGACACCCTTTAGTTTCTGCCCAGCCCACTCTACAGGCATGCAAGAGAGATCGCCGCTGGGAGACTTAGGCGCAGGATAGAGCCAATATACAGCCTATTCTGCTCCTGCACAAGTCCCAGCTGCGTTAATTACTATTCCCCCTCCAGGTCCAGGTGGATGGTGGGGAATGATGTAATTAGTCTTCCAGCTATTGGTGGCAGCCAAATTACAGTGTTTTATAAGTAACTTCAGCGCCGTCAGAAGTTACTCACTGTGCACCGCTATAGCCGTAATTCCTATTACGATCTATGGTGGCGCCGGCTGCGCCCAAATCTCCTGCACTCTAATCGACGTGCTCGCTCTACAGACACCGCACTCACTAAGGCCATTAACCACCTCATTCTAGCAAATACTAACCACATATACACCATCCTCCACCTCCTTGACCTCTCCCTCTACTTTTGACACCATCGATTATCCCTTCCTTCTTCAAACCCTGCACCCTGTTGGCATCCATGACTCTGCCCTGACCTGGTTCTCCTCCTACCTCTCTGACTGCTTTTTTCAGACCTACTTTGATGGATTCTCTTACCTCCCCACCTCTCTGTAGGAATTCCCCAGGGCTATGTCCTAGGCCCCTTGCTTTTCCCCCCTCTACAGTTCCTCTCTCGGCAAACATATCTCCTAACTTGGCCTCAGCTACCACCTCTTTGTTGACGATACCCAAATCTGCCTTTTACACCCCTGATCTATCCCACCACACTTTTGATACAATCTCCTCCTGCCTGTCTGTCATCTCCACCTGGATATCTGACAGACTTTTGAAACTCAACCTTAAAAAGACTAAACTCATATTCTTCTCACCCTATTCATCCAGTCCTCTCCCAGATGTCTCCACTACTATTGAAAACATGTCCATCCAACCTGTTCCTTAAACCTACTGCCTGGGTATCACACTCCCCTCCCCCCACATCCAGAATGTCTCCAGGTCTTGCCACGTCCATCTCCTCAACATCACTAAAATTCTCCAAATCTACCCCGTGACATTGCCAAACTCTAGGTCCATGCTCTGATCATCTCTTGTCAGGACTTATTGAATGTCATCCTTTCTGAACTTCCTGAGACCAGACTCCTGCAATCTGTTGTGAATGCAGCTGCGAGGCTCATTCTCTCCCACTGCCACTCTTTAGCTGCCCCACTTTGCAAATCCCTTCGCTGACACCCTGTCCCTCTCAGAAGTAAATTGTAACTGTTCTGCCTGGCATACATCTACCATACCTTCCCGTTATATATAATAAATTTCGTCCAGAAATACTCCCTAACCCGCTCACTCCCCTCCTCAACTAATGCCCGGCCCTGCATCACTTCTCACTCTCAAGGCTCCAGGATTTATCCTGGGCAGCTGCTACTCTATGGAACTCCCTCCCTTCACATATCAGAACTGACACCACCTTCAGCTCATTCAAGCAAGCCTTAAAGGGGTTCTTTGGTGATGCTAAAAAAAACAAAAACCGACACTTACCTGGGGCTTCTATAGAGCCCCTGAAGCTGTCATGTCCCACGCTGTCCTCCTACGATCCTCGGTTCCTCACCGCTGGTCCAGGTCTAATTAGACGGTGGCTGCGCAGCCGTGGCCGCGTGCGTGCTCATTCCTGCGCACGCCAGCGGGAGCTTACTGCGCAGGTGCAGTACAAGAAAACTTCGTACTGCACATGCGCAGTACGCTCCCGATGACGTGTGCAGGAGCAAGGCCTATTTGTCTAGTTAGATGAGTATGGGACCGGCGGCGGGGAACCGAGGATTGTAGGAGGCAAAGGACATGACAGCTGCAGGGGGCCGATAGAAGCTCCAGGTAAGTGTCTGTTTTTGTTTTTTACCACCACCAGAGAACCCCTTTAACCACTTTCGCCTCCTGGACATACTAGCTACGTCCAGGATGCCATGTGCGCACGCTCCCGGCCACAGATCGTTAGCCCAGGAATCAATGAATCGGGCTATGGTGCGCGATCACTGATTCCTCTCCCCCGCAGAAAAAGCGACAGCTTCTCTCGGAAGCTTTGCTTTTTCTGGCTCTTGCATCCCTCTAAGCGTACATGTTACGCTTAGAGTGACGTCATGTAAACAAACTCATGGCTGCCATCTTGTGGCCAAAAAGTAAAACTACAACTAAATGTAAAAAAAAAAAAAATCAACACATATTTACAGAAAAAAATTACTGTTTACATACCACCCTCCCAAAAATATCCAAATAAAATGTTTAATATAAAAAAAATGTAAATATTTACCTAAGGGTCTAAACTTTTTAAATATCAATGTAAAGATGAAATATTTCTTTTTTTTTTATTTTAAACTTGTAAATAGTGATGGATGCAAAATGGAAAAAATGCACCTTTATTTCCAAATAAAATATTGTCCCCATACATTGTGATAGGGACATAATTTAAACGGTGTAATAACCGGGACAAATGGGCAAATACAATACATGAGTTTTCATTATGGAGGCATGTATTATTTTAAAACTATAATGGCTGAAAACTGAGAAATAAATTTTTTCCATTTTTTTTCTTACTCTTCCTGTTAAAATGCATTTACAGTAAAGTGGCTCTTAGCAAAATGTACCACCCAAAGAAAGCCTAATTGGTGGCGGAAAAAAACAAGATATAGATCAGTTCATTGTGATAAAGTTATAGGCTAATGAATGGGAGGTGAACATTGCTCGGATGCATAAAGTGAAAACGACTGAAGGCTGAAGTGGTTAAAGATACATCTGTTTACTGTAGCGTACCCACCATCTTAAAGAGGAGCTGTTAGGTATAGGGTCTCAGAGAAAATAAACACATATATCAGTAGCTAAACATTGGCTGTACTTACATTACATATGCATTTCACTGTCCACGTTTGGATTTCACAGAATCTTTATATAGTATTTGCAGAGAATGATGCTCCTGACAGCTCATGGCAGGTTCCATGTTTGTCTGTCTCCTATGAAGCCAAATGTGTCGTCATGTCCTGCCTGCTTCCTGATGATTAGACTCACACAAAAGATCGGTAATGTAAAACACTACTGTGCAGTGAATATTAATTAGCCATGTGGCTAGGAACAATAGCGGACTCATGCAGTGTACTCTGCCGGGAGTTTTTTCAGTGCTGTGGGCTGCTGCTTTTGTAACACGAGCCCTGTAACTTATCACTAGCAGCCCAGGGGAGGGCCCCAGAATGCTTTGCTGTATGGTATGCGGCTCTCGGCTTCTTAAGAGCTTGGGTCTAACATCCTTGCTGATAAGCACACATCAAAACGAAGAGAGATTTTTAACTTAAGTATTGCCTTTTTGGCTTCCTTCTAAACTGTTTAACACAGGAGAATAGAGGTTTAAATTAGCTTTTGCAGCCTGACAGTTACTCTTTAATAGATTCAATCCCCAAATTGAACTACCACACCTTCCTCTATAATGTGTCCCTCTCCGCCACCCCTTAGATTGTAAGCCAATTTGGCAGGGCCCTCTCCCCTTTTCCCCGCCACCATATGGATTCAGTGACTCATCTTCTATACTTATCCTTACATTACAATCTGCGCACCATTGTTTACTGTATTGTTTCACTATTTTGTGCACCATTGTTTAACGCTGTAATACCCGTGTTATAGTGTTCAGAGTTGTATTTTCTCCCTTTCTATTGTACAGAGCTGTGTAGTTTGTTAGCGCTTAATAAATAAGTTAAATAATAATATGGTTTGTAGAAGGAAGCAGGAAGTTACAGAAGAGTGCAGATAAAAATACAATTTATTTTACATTTACCTAATAAAATTTTTTGAAATATGTCAAGTCAACAAATGTTTTGACAGCATGGTTGTTTTACTTAATTATTGTGAACAGTGTTTGGCAGATGTCATGAATATGTAATCTATCAGAGAGGAATGGTAAGATCCCAAAATATGAAGACCAAACAAAGTGGACAGTGACATTTAGGGCATGCAAGGTCTCACGGTCACATTCTGAGCATTCCAGAATATGTTTACCTCCTATTTGACACCTGTTTCTGAAGAGTAATTTTGTGTTCAAACTAAAATGCTGCCAACTGGTTTCCAAGGCAGGAGCTGTGACAGTATGTTGTTTTTTTTTTTTCCCTGAATCACAGTATGGTATGGCAAGGAATTTGGGATGCTTCCCAGCCACTGTGTGCATACAGGATACTAATAAGAATGCCTCTTGTTTGGCTCAGTTTAAGCCCCTGTCCATCACTCAGGGCTGTCATTGTCTGACTTGCAGATGCACTATTGGTGTACGTGCCTGATGTCACCTGCTCTGATAAATTACAATTTGACAGGCAGTGACGTACAGTGTCATGACTACACTCCTTGCCTGCTAATGACGTCCCATGTGAGCTTGTTTCAAAAACCAAATACAGCTTCTCTGGAAGTGATTCCAGCAGCTGCAAAAGAAGTCCTTTTTTAATCTCATAATGCTGGAGTGTTGGGTTTATATTTTTTATCCCAAGTGCACATTATGCCTCCACTGTTCCTGTATGTCCTTGCCAATTCTCTGTTCTTCCAGTACTCTGTAGTTCTGATTTCCAGTTCTATCACTTCTAGTCTAATTAGTAACTTGAACATAATGTCTTTGTTACTTAAATGTCCATTTAGCTAGAGAATCTTAAGCCAAGCCAACAACTGCTTCTTGCTACATTCAAACCTGTAATGTTAGCAAAAAAAAAAAAAGGGGAGATACTTACCTAAGTATAGTAAAACACCTGTTATCCAGAAGTCTCAAGCAACCAGAAGAAATATTCTGGCCTTGTAGGATTCATAAATCTACTATTGTCACAAGCTGTCTGAGGATGGAGGAAGCTTCATTAGGTGGTGGAGGTCTCAGTGCTAGAATGGCGAGCAAAAGGGCATTGGGGAAGATTCTGGAAGATCCCCCAAGATATGTACCCAAATTGAGTTGTTTTTTCCCTTCTAGCATACTTTTAGGCTGCTTTCACAGTGGGACGTTACAGGCGCACATTAGAGCAGCCTGTAATGCAGCCCAACTCACAGTAATGAAAAATCAATGGGCTGTTCACAGTGCCCAAGTTGCGTTACAGTGTTACGCTGGACGTTTAAAGATAGTGCAGCATGCTGTGCGTTATACGCGGTTTTAGCCACGTTAACTGTTTGCACATGCTCAGTAATGTGTTTTATTTTTTTTGTGCAGGAGAGGAGGTCAGAGTCCGCTATTGTGGAAGAGTCTTCCCCATCCTCGGCAGAGGGGATCCTGCAAGGCTGGGATTTATTTTGGTTGATTGAGAGTTATGGTTAAGAGTCCTGGATAACCAAGTGTACTGTAATAAGTGTCAGCTGCCTTTATGCAAATTTGAAACATGTTTTTATTCATATCCATTGAGTACATAAAGTATAGCATTTTGTAACAGTAACTAATCTGATAAAACACTGCATTTACTTTTCAGAGATGTACTTCAATTTAACACACCCCCGCCACACGTTCTCATCAGGGGCGGTTGCGACGGAAGTCAAAACGCCTCTGGCAGAGATTGATAGGTGGTGGCATGTGTACACCAGCCCTTCCCAGTAATCCACCAGGTGGATCAACTCGGCCAAGCAACCACTGATATACCTTTATTCTTGCCACATGATATGTCTTCTGCATTGCCATGGAACATGTCAGCCTGCAGGCTGACTACACATCTGTAGAGCCTTGGCACTTTAACAAGTGCAGCAACTTCTTTAATATAAAATATGGTGAGCAAGAATAATTTGACTAGTCACACATTGTACTGTGGGGGGCAGGCACCAAAGCAAGTAACCTGCTGCAATTTTGCCCTCTGAAAAATATATTTCTCAAACCATTGTTGGTCATTTATGGCCTACCCAATTCCTGATTGGGATTTGGTTCATGGCTAACCACAAATTTTGATCGGCTTCACAGAAATCCATTGAGCATGGAAGAAGTAATAAAAAGGGGGCTGTCAAAATTTAGTATTTTCTTGCTTGCTGGCAGCTTAAAGTGAACCCGAAGTGAGAGGAATATGGAGGCTACCAGATTTATTTCCTTTTAAGTAATAACAGTTGCTTGGCTGTCCTGCTGATCCTCTGTCTCTAATACTTTCAGCCATAGACCATGAACAAGCATACATCAGATCAGGTGTTTGACAATATTGTCAGAACTGACAAGATTAGTTGCATGCTTATTTCTGTTGTTCAGACACTACTGCTGCCTAATAGATCAATAGACTCCAGGCAACTGGTATTGTTTAAAAGTAAATAAATATGGCAGCCTTCATATCACTTTCACCTCGGGTTTATGTTAACCACCACCGCGGTGGATTTCTCAGGCCCTGCTGGGCCGATTTTCACAATTTTTTTCTTAAACACGCAGCTAGCGCTTTGCTAGCTGCGTGTTGGATGCGATCGCCGCCGATCCGCCGCGCGTAACAGGCACCCCCCCACCCCCTGAGACCCGTGCGCACCCTGGCCAATCAGTGCCAGGCAGCGCTTAGGTGTGGATTGGGACTCCCTCTGACGTCACGACATCATCACGGCGACGGAGGAAGCCAAACAGGAAATCCCATTCTGACCGGGATTTCCTGTTTGCTCTGATCGCCGGAGGCGATCGGAAGGGGCGGGGGGATGCCGCTGCTCAGCAGCTATCATAAAACTAGCACTAGCTACATGATTTAACAAAAAAAAAAGTGCTGCACCGCCACCCTGGCGCAATCAATAGAACACCAGGGTGGTTAAAAGGTGTTTTATTGCTAAGGTGTTAAAATACCACCTAGGACAGGCATATTCAAAGTCAAGTCTAGGGGCCAAGTGCAGCCCTTTTAGGCGTGATAACTGAGTTATCACCGCTTTGTGAATCAGGCCCAATATGTGTTCTTTCCCATGGAAATATTTTAATTTTACAAAAATATCACAGGCATAACGTTCCCAACAATCAGCAAGAATTGTGTTTAATATGGCTAGTTCAGCCCTCTAACACTGAATGGCAATAGGGACCTTGGTCTAAAAAGTTGAGACTGCAGACCTAGGAGAAAACCCAGAAAGTGAATGGCATATGACCCATGGTATTTGCAATAATTCAACTTCAAGTGAGCAAACTGGTTTCCCATGAATGATTCCTAAATATGCAAATTTACTATGAATTACTGCAAATCTATTTTTTTTGGAAAACTGAAGTGAGAACTATATGGAGGCTGACATTTATTTCCTTTATACAATACCAGTTGCCTGGCAGTCCTGCTGGTCTATTAGGATGCAGTAGTGTCTGAACAACAAGCAAGAAGCTAATCTTTCAGATCTGACAATGTCAAACACCCAATCTGCCGCATGCTTGCTCAGGGTTTATGGCTAAAAGTATTAGGACGCGTTTCCGAATCCAGTTTCCCCGCAGGTGAATAGTGCGGGGAAACTGCCATAGGGTGCAATGGTAACGCCGATTCGGCCGGCTTTTCCATCCGAATCAGCGCGGGAGGCTGCGGATCCCATAGCCGTGCATGGCACGGCTGATGGTATTCGTGTGCTTTCCCCGCAGACCCGGAAGAGCAGTCTCGCAGACGCGTGCCACTCTAGTGGAATCGCACCCTTAGTGGTAGAGGATTAGCAGGATAGCCAGGCAAATGGTATTACTTAAAAGGTAAAAATATGGCAGCCTCCATATCACTCTTGCTTCAGTTGCCCTTTAAAGTGAATGGGAACCGCATTTAAAAAATAAAAATAAAAATAATAAGTCAAATACTGCTTTACCCGGCGGAAGGAGGCTTCAGCCCAAATGCTCTTGAAGGGTGGACCTGTACCGCGCCTGCACACTCTTTGCTGCTCACGCCTGTGCAGTATGGAGCCGCATGACTTCAGGAGGACACGGCTCCCGAAGACTTCCAAATACCCTGGTGGGGGGGGTGTTTCAGCTAGGATAGAGAGCACCAAGAGAGGAGACGGAAGGCTCTATACAAACCAGAGCCTTCCCTCTCCAGTATTTGCTTCATTTTTGTAACCACTTAACCGCCTAATGCCGATAGGCGTCAGCAGGTCGCAATCGGTTTCCCATGGAAATGGCCACTCGTTCGATGTCAGTTTACGGAGAGTGTCTCCGTGAACAGTCTGCGAGCCGCTGATCGTGGCTCACAGGCTGAATGTAAACACACGGGGAAGAAATCCCTGCTGTTTACATCATATGGCTTAGCCACGCAGCAGCGCCGTGAAGGAGATCGGCGATCCCCGGCCTCCGATTGGCCGGGGATCGCCGGCATCTGATAGGCTGAAGCCTATCCTAGGCTGCCGGCTATCAGTCCTGCGCAGCCCACACAGAGGGAGGGAAGGGCAGAAATCGCTGGAGGGGGCTTTTAGGAGCCCCCCCCCCTGCACGCAGATAGCCAGCGGCGATCAGACCCCCCCCAGCAGGACATCCCCTAGTGGGGGGGGGGGGGGGAAGGGGGTGCCAAGTCTGGTCGCCCTGGCTGAAACCTGATCTGTGCTGTGGGCTTGAGAGCCCACGCAGCACAAATCAGTCCGAGAAGCCCTGGTCCTTGAGTGGTTAACCAGCCGGGCAGTATGGACGAGCTCAGCTCGTCCATCACCGCCGGAGGCTGCCGCTCAGGCCCTGCTGGGCCGATTTCCTTCAAATAAAGAGCAGCACACGCAGCCGGCACTTTGCCAGCCGCGTGTGCTGCCTGATCGCCACCGCTCTGCGGCGATCCGCCGCGAGCAGCGGCGAAAGAGGGTCCCCCCAGCCGCCTGAGCCCAGCATAGCCGGAACAAAAAGTCCCGGCCAGCGCTAAGGGCTGGATCGGAGGCGGCTGACGTCAGGACGTCGGCTGACGTCCATGACGTCACTCCGCTCGTCGCTATGGCGACGATGTAAGCAAAACAAGAAAGGCCGCTCATTGCGGCCTTCCTTGTTTATTCTGGGCGCCGGAGGCGATCGGAAGAACGCCTCCGGAGCGCCCTCTAGTGGGCTTTCATGCAGCCAACTTTCAGTTGGCTGCATGAAATAGTTTTTTTTTAATTAAAAAAAAAAAACCCTCCCGCAGCCGCCCTGGCGATCTTAATAGAACGCCAGGGTGGTTAAACGTGATTCCCATTCACTTTACAACCTTACTAGTGGTTCTGGGTCACCAGCTATTTGGGTATTCTGTATCCCAGACAAAGTAAAATGCATATCAAGATTCATGGCATTACGTCCAAATAATTTACAAAAGGTTTTCAGGTATACTAATTGTAAGTATAAATTGTTCTGTTTACAAGTGGCCTGAACTAATCAGTTAAACAGGATATGGTCAGTAGTGTTCTTTTCTCTACTTTCGCCCAATATATGCATGTTGAAACTGCAGGTAATGGAACCAAGTTGTATAACTTGTAACTAAGGGGGGGGGGGGGGGGGGGGGGGGGGGGGTGGAGGGGAAGCCATATTTATTCCCTTTTAAACAATACCAGTTACCTTGCTATCCAGCTTATCTTCTGCCTCTAATACTTTATCATAGACTTAGGCCTCATTCACATCATGCGTGCTTCAGTTCACATTTGGAAGCACGTATGACATGGCCACATGCAAGAACAGCAGAAGGTCATAGACAGGCCTTCACATCAAATGCATGCACAGCAGTATGATGCACTACAATGCACTTGCTTACTGCTGCATACATTCTGCCTGCAAGCGCAGAGCTGACCCATTCACTGTCAATGGATGGGATCAGCAGTGCAGCTGGTAGCAGCGCAGATGTGTGCGATTGTATGCATTGCATTCCAGTCACACAGCCATCTGCACGAGGCCTAAAACTAGTCCTTGGTATGAGTACAGACAGGAACAAACATCTATCAGGCCCTAGGCAATGTAACAGTGGGTACATGTAAGAGTGATGTGCAGGTACTCTGCAGGAGAATGAGGGGATTCTTCCTCTATTACACATTCTTCATGTACAATCTGAACCAGGTATATGGGTGATAAACACTTCTGTGTTCAATGTGCACAACATGCTCAGTGGATTCCCTGCAGCTCTGTGGGGAGTGCATATGTAGAGTATAGTACTACTATGTAACAAAGTAAACCTGAGACAGATGAAAGTTTTATACATTCCTGGGGCTTCCTTGAGCTCCCTTCAGGCTAATTAGTCCCTCGCTGTCCTCCCCCACCTGGATCTTCTGCTATGGGTTCAGGTACTTGAGCCAGTTGGGCACAGTGCGCATGCACACACTCCGCCAGGAATGTACTACACCTGCACAGCACTATTGTACAGATGCAGATCACTCCTGGCTGTGGAAGCGGCGTGTGGCCATACTGCGCTGACTGGCTGAATTACCAGGACTCACAGCAGAAGAGCCAGGTGGTGGAAGAGGACAGTGAGTGATTAACCTGAAGAGGACTGGAGGAAGCCCCAGGAATGTATTAAAAAAAAAAAATAATTCTCATCCATCTCAGGTAACCTTTAATTCGTAGTCACCAAACCAAATTTTAATATATCAAATTTGATTTCATGCTCAGCAAGTGCAAACATTTGCATAAACCAGCATCAATGCAGATTAGCATCTCATTGACCATCTCTATTAGTGACACAGCTACACATCAGGCTTTATCCTTACAGCCTAGAAAGATAGAGATCGATCTTTATATATCTATAGCCATCTCCTTTGTACCTATATACAGTCACAATCAGATATGTATATCTGACTTTAAAACTATGGGGACTGCTTTAGTGAAGCAGCACAAGTAACCATTTTTGATTGGTCTATCTCATTTTGTGGGCTAAGCACAACTATTACTGTATATATAATTTATAAAGACTTAGAGAAGCAGAACATTTTATCGTATTTCTATTTTAATTACAGTTTAAATTCATTGAGTTTTAGCATTCCCCCCCCCCCCCCCCCCCCCGACTCCGGGTACCCAAAAATTGCTCCGACTCTTCTACTCAGGTTTCAGACCTGGTATTTACACATTGGTATACCAAGTCAATAATGTGATGTCTGTGCTTTCTAAATGGATTGATTTAAGGCTTGTTCTCACTTGGGAGATTACCGCTAATCGAAGCTCAAGGGCAAAAAAAAAAAGTAAAGGTTACATCCAAGCTAATAAAAATCCACTTACCTTCTGTCAGCCCCTGGCAGCCATCCTGTGCCTTCACCGCAGCTCCGGTGGCTCCAGTTCTCTGCTGCAGATGCCGACCACTAGGTCGGCTTCTGCGCTCCGTGCGGCTCATGTGGTCGCGCTGACGTCATCAGGGACTAGTGCAGAAGAAGCAGACCCTGAAGCTGACCTGGCGAAGTCGGCATCTGCAGCGGAGGAAACGGAGCGGGCTGGAGGAAGCCCCAGATAAGTGGATTTTTATTTAGTTAGCTTGGACATATCCTTCAATGGCAGTGATCCTCACTGTTGTCAATCGTGGGCGATTAGCATCAATTGCAAAACTTGTTGCATGTAGCATTTTGCAGCGATTCTGGAGCCATCACGATACAGTGCTTAAAGAGCTGATTGCGATTGCTCAGGAATCATGAGTGTAGTTATGATAATATTTACTATGCTGGGGGCACTATTAAAAGGGGATGCATGCCAATAAAATGGTGAGACACACTGGTGTAGGAGGAAGAAACTACTCATTTGATATATTGAAAAACATTTTTATTCCACACATTTAAACAAAAATAATTAATGTAACAAGATATCAGAAGATTGTAAAAAGTCACAAAAGCAATAACTTATGGGGTCATTCTCCCCAGTACACGAAACCTGAGAATAACATTCACAGTATAAAAGTTCTGCATAGTGAAAAAGGTGCTTCTCAATGAGAGGTAGAAATCAGACTTCTAAAACACTGGTTTCAATAGGCAAAGCAATCAGTCACATTTGAAATATTGCACCCTTAAATATTGTGCAATGTTAATAGGCAACAAGGTTTTTAACACCCCCCCCCCCCCCCCCCCGCCAATCCTTTAATGCGATATGCAGGCCCTCACACCACCCTCTGACGTCAGGTCCCCAGGTTTGTAAGGATATACTTTAATTTAAACACTGAGCAGGGTTTGATGCACAAAAGGTGTAGATAAATTCTAGTTTAGAATCAGCTAAAGCTTTTAGTACCTCCATAACCGTTTCAAAAAGGTGTGACGGTGGTATTTTAGCAAAGCCCTGAGCATCCTTAGAGCCTGCCTTCCCCTGTTATCTGAAAACATGTGAGCCAGAGTAAGCTTTTTCTACCAGTTTAAAGGATACCCCAACTGAAATGTGACATAATGAGATAGACATGTGTATGTACAGTGCCTAGCACACAGATAACTATGCTGTGTTCCTTTTTTTCTTTCTCTGCCTGAAAGTGTTAAATATCAGGTATGTAAGTGGCTGACTCAGTCTTGACACAGACAGGAAGTGACTACAGTGTGACCCTCACTGATAAGAAATTCCCCTTTTTTACCTCTTTCTTGCTCTCTGAAGCCATTTTCTGCTAGGAAAGTGTTTTATAGTTGGAATTTCTTATCAGTGAGGGTCACACTGTAGTCACTTCCTGTCTGAGTCAGGACTGAGTCAGCCACTTACATACCTGATATTTAACTCTTTCAGGCAAAGAAAAAAAGGAACACAGCATAGTTATCTGTGTGCTAGGCACTGTACATACACATGTCTATCTCATTATGTCACATTTCAGTTGTGGTATCCTTTAAAGAGTCAAGACCCATTTGAAGCCTGTCTGGCAGAACAGTTTCACATGCATCCCTGGCAAGTCCCTTCATCTGCTCCACCTAGCTGACAACAACCGATTTCCACAGCACTAGTCAATGCTCAGGATAAATGGAGCAGGTATGAAGGACAGATCAGGGGATTTTTCTTAACCTCTTGACGACCAGCTAACGCCGATTGGCGTAAACTGGTAGTCTGTGGGTTACCATGGAAACTCGAGCGGCCTTTCCATGTCAGTTCACGGAGGGTGTCTCCGTGAACAGCCGGAGAGCCGCCGATCGCGGCTCGCCGGCAAAATGTAAACACGCGGGGAAGAAATACATCACACGGCGCTGCTGCGCAGCAGCGCCGTGACGTAGATCGGCGATCCCCGGCCTCTGATTGGCCGGAGATCGCCGGCATCTGATAGGCAGAAGGCTATCCTATCAGGCGCAGGACGGAATTCCGTCCTGCGCCGCTCACAGGGGGAGGGAGAGGGAGGGAAGGAGGCCAGGAAGCGCTGCGGAGGGGGGCTTTGAAGAGCCCCCCCGCAAGCAGCCGGCGGCGATCAGACCCCCCCAGCAGGACATCCCCTTCTAGTGGGGAAAAAAAAGGGGGTAGTCTGATCGCCCTGCTGCACTCCTGATCGGTGCTGTGGGCTGTAGAGCCCACACAGCACCGATCACTGGAAATTACCCTGGGCGTCAAGTGGTTAATGAGGAGGGGGTGGAAGAAGTCTGCCTGAAAGCTACCAAAAAGACTATGCATTCTAGTAGGCAAGGAAAATACTTAGGTTAGCTCTATTCAGCAGGATTTAATATGACAAATATGACTGATTGTCAATCAGTGCAAACCATTAAATCTTAACAGTAAACCTACATATCACAGTTTTTCAAACTTGAATTTCAGCTGCAGCCAAAACCCATTAGATAGCTGGGAATGTCATCCACATCCTGAATGACAACTTCCAGTTTACCAGGAGAAGCATCAGCAATATAGAACAGCACTTCATGTGTACAGTAGTGCAGAGAAGATCCCTTCATGTTACTGCTAACCCCAGCTTAATGTCTTGCATCAGAGCTCTGCATGTCACCAGCAGAGAAAGCAAGGGGAATTCTCCCCACGGGTTAAATGGAGGGAACATAGTAACATCAGACAACAGGATTTTGGCTGTAGCTGCATTGCATAGAAATGGGGGACACTAAAGGCACACAAACTTTTAGAAATGTATTAACATACTGCAAATCGAACGGACACTTGGCACATAAGTAGTCTTAAAAATACTTCTATAAACGCTTTTTGCATAGAGGAAATACGCTCCCTCTGGAATGCAGAGTGTAGAATACTTGTACAGGGAGTTTAGCTTACAATACAATAATCAGGCAGTTCCTACACAGCATGAATCTTCACAGCCTTGCACACTTCCTGCAGCCAAGCTCTGCTAAGCCTTGTTCTTTATATGGTCCAAGCAGAAGTTTGGTTACAACAACCTGGACAACAGTGTAATAGTAAAGAGGCTTAGTGTCCATATTAAGGAAACAAGAAAAAAACAACAATGTAAACATTAATCTGCAATAAATGCAAAATATACTCAGCAATTGTAGATGTGCACAGTAGCAAGACTAGCACAGTGTTTATACTATAACGTGATGGTACCCACATAGAAAGGGGTACCCAGGAGCTACACATTTTCTTCATTAGAAGTAGAGGCATCACAGTTCAGAGGAGTTTCTGTAGAATTCTTCAAAATTGTGCAAATAAGCATTAAAATGCAGCATAGATAGGGCTTTTGACAGAATTCTGGTTTAAGTCATGTAGCGGGTGATTGCCCTGAGACCATACAGCAGAGCAGCCTGTAGGCGGGCTTCCAATAGCAGCAAGTTCAAATGGACCTATAAGAGGAATAAGAAAAAAAAAAAAAAAAACACACACGTCTTAACAGCTTCTTACTTAATACGAAGAAATATTGCTGAAAAACCACTGCTAAACCCTTAGGACCCATTCACACTTGCCAAACACAAAACCCTAGCGCTTTTGCTCAGCCAATTTTTAGAATTTACTGCGAAAAACAAAAACCCCAGCAGTCACACTTGGCAATTTTTAAGCGACCGCGTTTAGCGTTTCTATAGCACTGAAACGTGATCACTGGGAAATCACCTGAAAATGGTGCAGGCTACACATTTGCGTTTGGAGATTTGTATTAATCACCAGTGATGAACGCAAATAGCCCAAGTGAGAACGGGCCCATAGGGGTATTCTTGCACTAGCGCTTGAGTGTTTTGCCGAAATCGCCAGCAAGACGCTCTAGTGTGAATGGGCCCTCAAACAGTGAACTTAAGATTGGTTTTTAACCTTTTGCGGTGTTGACATGCCACATCTGACATGTGGAGTTTAGCATTATTGCTATTGTCTGTGCAAGTAAAGCCAGGTCCTCACTTCAGATTAAAGTGGACCTGAACTCAGACCTCTGCACAATTTCTACTTCAATTCATGAAAGCAGACATTGTTTACAGTCTGCTTTCAAATGGGCTTATATGCCTTAGGCAGTCATGTGACACAGGGGAGAGATCAAATTACAACCTGATATTAGACACCAATGAGGGGGAATTAGCCTAAACTCTAAATACATACGGGGTGCATTTATGTTTTCCTTCTGTCCTGTGCTAGAGTTCAGGTCCCCTTTAGGGCCCTTTTCCACCAGCGCGTTTGCGCTGGCTGAATCGCAAAACCGCAAACCGCTAGCGATTTTACAATTGCTACGGTTTGCTTTTTGACATAGGAATCACGGTAGGTCATTTCCACTACCGCGAATCGCTTTTGTCAGGAACGCGCGGCGGAGCGATAATTGCCGCGATTTTGCTATGCAGTGCATAGCAAAATCGCGTCGGCGAACGTCGGGGAATCGCCGGTAATTGCGATTCAGCAATCGCTAGCGTTCAGCGTGAACGCTAGCGATTGCAAGTGGAAAAGGGCCCTTAAGGTTATTTCATGTACCAGGGAACACATGCCGTGGCCAGAGTTAAAAGAAAGATGTGAACACTCCAGAAATCCAAAGAAGAATTCTAGCTCTGTCATCTAGTTACCTTCTCAGAGTGCCTGAATTCCTGCCAAAAGTTGTTATACAAGAGCCGGGTTACTTTCTGCGGATGACAGGTCACAGTCTTCATATACAACTTCAGACTTCTCTCCAACAGCTGATTCACTTCACCATAATTATAGTCATCATGCCTAAGTGGAGCAAAATAATAAAGTGAGAACATGCATGTTGCTGCATCTATTCTATACAAAGTTAGAGCCAGCCACCATCTGCCCAGCCTCCTTACCTAATTCCATAAATACAATGTATATAGTTCCAGATGGCTCTTCGCAGTTTGAAAGTATCCACCCCCCGATGAGATGCAATTGTGTGATAGGTCAAGTTATAAGCCAATTGAAATTTGTCATCCAGGAGCTGCCCAATCTCTGGGAACACCCTCTGCAGCAGTGAATAGCCGTGATTCTCCCATGTAAAGTCCTGAAATGTAAAAAAAAATAAATCATAATATAAAGAAAGATGGGGTAAACAATTTCTGACTAAAACACACATTTTCTATATTTAAAAGATAAAGTGACCCTAAACTAAACTTTTACAAGATATGTGCTGTGGAAATAAGACTAGCATAGCTTTCCACAATTAGCTACCTAGCTTTCATACAACTAAAAGTACCATATATACTCACATATAAGCCGACCCCCCAACTTTTACCTAAAAAAAAAAAAAAAAAAAAAACCAGGGAAAAGTGACTGACCCCATATAAGGTGGGGTAGGACATGCTGGATTGGTGCAGACCGCGTGATCCCCAGTGTATCCCAGTATAGCGCCCAGTATGGGTAGGTAGTGCCCCAGTATAGCCAGTATAGTGCCCCAGTATAGTGCCCAGTATAGCCAGTATAGTGCCCAGTATAGCACACAGTATAGTGATCCCCCGCGGCCACCGCTGCTATTACCTGTTCAGCCGGCGGCCACTTCCTCTAATTCGGGTACCCCTCTTGCTCTCCATCATGCATATAAGTTACCAGGGGAATCGCGCTCTCCTGCCTCGTCACAGCAGCAGCGCCTGGCGCGCTGCTGTGATACACTTATACGCATGATGGAAAGCGAGAGGGGCACCCGGATTACAGGAAGCGGCGGCCACAGAGGGAGCGGGCGGGGGGGCCATGGACCACCACCCAAGACTCGCATACAAGCCGACCCCCCAACTTTTGGCCCCTTTTTTGGGGGTCAAAAATTCGGCTTGTATGCGAGTATATATGGTATATGGCAGTATATTGCCATAGAAGAAAGGAGATATGCCCTGGAGTGGCAATTCCACTTCATTTACCACAAGAAATGCAAATATTTATTCACCTGTCAGGGGCTGATCATATGCTTTATGCCAGGTACACCATCCAATTTTCTGGCAGATTTACTTGCCAAATGCATTTCCAACAAGTCTGATCTGAATTTCGATGGATTTTTAATTTTTCTGTTTTAATGTGGTTCATGGAACTGAATGAAAAAAGCGACCAGAAATAAAAATCAAAATCAAAATTCAGATTGGACAGGTTAGAAATTATCTGGCAGGTAATTCTGCCAGAAAATTAGATAGTGTGTTCCTAGCATAAGACTAAGGACCCTGTACATCCCCTACGTACCAAATTATGGTGACATTGTCACTGCCAAATATTTGCATTCTCAGACTTTCCTTTGGAATTGCTCTATTCTGCAACACCATAGTTTGGTCACAGTACTCAAACCTCTGAAGGGCATCTGCTGGTGATCAATAACCAAGCCTCCGTGTATCTAAAGCCTAGTACACAATGCAATTTTCCATCAGATTGTGGGAACAATTGAATAATTTCCAACCAATTAGATTCAGAACAATTTTGGGTAGTTCTGAAATGGAAAGCAACAGCATTAGCAATCGGAAGCAGTTCGTATGTCTACAACTTCCTGTCAGATTGATCTGTCGATCTGACAGAAAAAATGCATCATGTGTACTAGGCTTAACCACTTCACTGGGGTTTTTCTACCCTTCTGTATCAGAGCAATTTTCACCTTTCAGCACTCCGTTCATTCATTTGCCTATAATGTATTACTATTTATATCAATGAAACGATCTCTATATCTATATCGGCTTTTTGCTGGTACATTTTGCCAAGAATTTTTTTTTTTTTTAAAGTGTCCGTTTCCAGCATTATAGTCTAAAATACATGGATACAAAACCCACACATTTGCCCATTTGTCCTGTTATTAAACCATTAAGGGCCCATTTCCACTATCGCGAATTCGCATGCGTTTTTCGCATGCAAATTCGCATAGCAATACAAGTGATTGGGACTGTTTCCACTTGTCAGGATTCCTTTGCGTTTTTCTGTGCAGAAAAAATTTGCATGGCAGAGCCATCAGAATTCGCATATCGCACACCGCTATGCAAATCGCATACAATGTATTTAATAGGAAATTCGCATGAGGTTTGGGTATGCGAATTTTCATGCGAATTCGCATCCGCATGCGAATTTTTACCGCGGCGATTCGCACTGCACAAGTGGAAATGCAGCCTATATATTTTCCTAGTACAATGTATGGCACCAATATTATCTGGAAAAAAATAAGTGCTTTTTTCAATTTTGCGTCCATCACCAATTACTAGCCCATCATTTCATAAATATACCCTTTTGACAATACATATAAAAAAGGTCAGTACCTAAGGTAACTATATATGTATTTTTTGACACAGGGACTTAATGAATGGAAACTTGCGTTCCCATTCATTCATCTCCCTTGTAACAGGTGGAGAGCACAGCTGCTGGAGCGAGCGGCTGCAATTGACAATTACCTATGTGACTGGGCAGGAACTTAAAGAAAACCTGAACTGAAAATTAAAAGTCAAAATAAGCATACACAAGTCATACTTACCTTCCATGAAGTCTACTCCTCAGTGTCTCTCGTGTCCCGCGTCCTGTTTGTTCACTGTGATCAAGGGAATTTTCTGTCCTCCATTTTGAAAATGGCCATTACCCATAACAGCTTTCTGGTCAGCACACAGTTAAACTAACATCGTCCACTTGAGCCATAGGGAAACATGGACATTACCGGGTACATCAGTTTTCCTCTCAGCTATAACTGACAGCAACTGATATTTTATTGATAGCAACTGATATATTTCAGATCTGACAAAATATTGTCAGAACTGGAAGGGATTATTATCAGAAGAAAATGGTGAGCTTCTGAGAAGAACTGATGGCAAGGTAACTATTTAATGTTCATTTGAAGTTACCTCATGTGTTTATTTGAAATATTTTTACTCAGTACAGGTTCTCTGTAAGCCCTGTCCGACGTAGATATACTATATAGAGAACCACGAAAGTCGTTAAGGCATATTCTGTACAACTAGGCAACACCTTGCACTAGAATTAACCCACAAATTCTGATCATGGTGTGCATTTGCCTTGCTAGCTACATGAGGACTTCAGCATCAGTTTAAGTTATGTTGTGACATGTACTGTACATTCTAGTTGACCTGTTATACCAGACTATCACTTTAGCTATCTGTGTATACTTACATGAGCATGGAGTGTGGGAGGAGCCTGTTCTCCTCTCCTGGTGAAATCAATGTAGCCAAAATCTGGATCTTCTAAGAAGCACAGAATTCCAGGCGACCAAGCTGATTGAGCAGTCTCATCTATCAAATAGATAACAGTAAGTTTTATATAGCTTTATGCTAGAAGCAGGAAGCCACCTGAAAATTGAGGCATGTCACAGTGAACATGGCTTATTTATCCTTACGCACAGAAATTTAACCTGGATATAGCATTAACCCTGCCAATAAGGTAAGGCATCACTTACTATTAGAGTTCACCATAATGCATTCCCTCTTCTCACGCTCAAATCTGGTCTCCATTTCCTCCCGAGTGGCCTCCTGCTCTTCCTCATCCAGCCTCTTGATTTCTGCCAGCACACGTTCTGCTTCTTGTGGAGTGCATAACCCCTATAGGCACACAAAGTACATACATATTCATTCTGATATACAACTAACTGACCTGGGTAGTTTCAATCTTTCATCCTTTTGCGGATTATCAGATTTCCTATTCTATACAAAGTCCAGGCACAGAGCTTGAAGCACACTGCTAGGGAATGCATGGTGATCATACAACACGAGTTCCTACACAGGCTTTTCAATGTGAATAGTGTTCATAGAAAACTACATTTATGCAGTTGCCTCAAAAGAAGTTTGATCCAAAGAATATCTACCAGACCATGGCATTTACGAACAGTGCAAATGGTTACTGAAGTGAAACGTAGGATTTAACTGAACATGCTACCAAGTTTATTTAAAAAGGAAACCAGAGGCGTTGGTGTAAATATATTTGATACTTACCCGGGGCTTCCTCCGGCCCCATGAGCATCAGTGCGTCCCACACCATCCTCCCTACTGCCTCCGTTCAGCCACTATAACTCCCGGTAAACTGGCTCAGTCGCACTAGTCTGCTCTTCTGTGCATGTGCGATTGAGCCAGTTTACTAGGAGTGATTGCGGCTGAATGGATGCAGTTGGGAGGACAGCAAGGTATGCATTGGTGCACATGGGGCTGGAGGAAGCCTTGGGCAAGTATCAAATCTTTGTATGCTGACGTATCCGGTACACTTTAAGATCCTATTTTTAGCACTTGATTGGCTGTATAAAAATGAAAACCAGTGTTCGCCCCAGGCCCTTTTAGCCGGGTGCTATACCCGGATAGTTTGTGTGAGTACCCGGCTGTCATTGACTCCTCTCCTCTGCTGTAAGCAGAATTGTGCAGAGACGCGCCAGCCCTGCATTCTCATCTTGCCCCACCCGGCTACTTTTTCATGCCACCCGGCTGGAAAAAAAATTCTGGTAAGAACACTGAAAACTAAAGCTTCATTACACAATTTGTGTCAGTAAACCACTTGCATTGATAGCAAATTCTGTAATCTGAAAGATATCCCTCAAAGCTCATCTGCCAGTGTTTAGCTGAGATTTACACTAGGGCCACTGCTAGACCATTAAACAGAGCAGCCCAACAGACATGCAGGAAAAAAGATGCATCTTTCCTAATGGCCCACAACCAAACAAAAGACAATATAAAAACAAGAAAAATTTGCGCTGCCTCACAGTCCACTAATAGTAAGGGGTAGTCCAGAGGGCAATTCTTGGCCTCGTAGCCACCACCAGCGTAGTTTGTCGTCCTCAGTCAACCTCAGACAGAAGAAAAACAAGAGAAAAAGAATTCATCGCACAGCCTGTCAGTTCAACACTTGATCCTCCACCAGCCATGAGCCCCTGATGAGTCGTATGACGAAACGCGTTGGGCGTGGCTAAACGGACAGGTGGTCGCAGTGCATGGAGGAGACGTCCTCATGATTTTTATGATATGCCTGAATCTTTTATATGCTTGTGAGTAGTACTCTTTTTTAAACTGTTCTTAATAAACGGTTTTACACCATATTGAGATTGTTTAGTTGCAGTGAGCTGCATACGTGGAGGGATTGTTTCTGCTTTCCATGGAGGACCGCTCACCATAGAGTGCTGTTTGGCTGTCTATGACTGGGGCAGCATTTGATAAAGGTGAGCACGGTCCTGGGAGGTGGTAGCACACGTGTGTGGTCTAGAGGTGGCCCCCATAGATCCATACGCACGGTGATATAGTGACTATTGGGTCTGGTCCTATTTGAGTAATTACACTAGCAGCCTACGCAATGATATGTTCTTTTTTTGCTCTATGAACAACTGGAATTGTGAGTAATCCTACTGATCCGAAGTGAGGAGAAGCCAGGTCCTGGTGGTTACCTATATGCGCTGATTGCTGTCTGTGAAGTCTGGGCAGCTACAGCCAAAGGTGAGGGCGGTCCCTGCGGGTGGTGGAGCACAGGAAGAAGGTGTCACTCTCTAATTACAACACGGGCCCTAGCTGGTGGAGGATCAAGTGTTGAACTGACAGGCTGTGCGATGAATTCTTTTTATCTTGTTTTTCTTCTGTCTGAGGTTGACTGAGGTCGACAAACTACGCTGGTGGTGGCTACGAGGCCAAGAATTGCCCTCTGGACTACCCCTTACTATTAGTGGACTGTGAGGCAGCGCAAATTTTTCTTGTTTTTATCATTTACATGTTGGTGTGACATTTGAATTTGCAGCATACTCACTGTTTGGGAGGAAGGTGCAATAGGGGTGGAGCTCGCTAAGATATTCAATTTTTATTAAAAGACAATATAAAACATGATTGATAATCGTGTTGTGTGTTAAATTCACTGTGCATATTAACCACTTGAGGACCACAGTCTTTTCGCCCCTTAAGGACCAGAGCCTTTTTCTCCATTCAGACCACTGCAGCTTTCACGGTTTATTGCTCGGTCATACAACCTACCACCTAAATGAATTTTACCTCCTTTTTTTGTCACTAAAACAGCTTTCTTTTGCTGCCATTTGATTGCTGCTGCGAGTTTTAGTTTTTATTATATTCATCAAAAAAGACATGAATTTTGGCAAAAAAAAAATATTTTTAACTTGCTGTGCTGACATTTTTCAAATAAAGTAAAATTTCCTATACATTTGAGCGCGAAAGTTATTCTGCTACATGTCTTTGATAAAAAAAAAAAAACCATTCAGTGTATATTTATTGGATTGGGTAAAAGTTATAGCATTTACAAACTATGGTGCCAAAAGTGAATTTTCCCATTTTCAAGCATCTCTGACTTTTCTGCGCACCTGTCAGGTTTCATGAGGGGCTAAAATTCCAGGATAGTACAAATACCCCCCAAATGACCCCATTTTGGAAAGAAGACATCCCAAAGTATTCCTTGAGAGGCATGGTGAGTTCATAGAAGATTTTATTTTTTGTCACAAGTTAGCGGAAAATGACACTTTGACAAAAAAAAGAAAAAAAAAAAAAGTTTTATTTCTTCTAACTTGCGACAAAAAAAAAAAATGAAATCTGCCACGGACTCACTATGCTCCTCTCTGAATACCTTGAAGTGTCTACTTTCCAAAATGGGGTCATTTGTGGGGTGTGTTCACTGTCCTGGCATTTTGGAGGGTGCCTAATTGTAAGCACCCCTGTAAAGCCTAAAGATGCTCATTGGACTTTTGGCCCCTTAGCGCAGTTAGGCTGCAAAAAAGTGCCACACATGTGGTATTGCCGTACTCAGGAGAAGTAGTATAATGTGTTTTGGGGTGTATTTTTACACATACCCATGCTGGGTGGGAGAAATATCTCCGTAAATGACAATTGTTTATTTTTTTTTTTTTTTTATTTTTTTATTTTTTTTTTTACACACAATTGTCTATAGAGATATTACTCCCACTCAGCATGGGTATGTGGAAAAATACACCCCAAAACACATTATACTACTTCTGAGTACGGCGATACCACATGTGTGGCACTTTTTTGCACCCTAACTGCGCTAAGGGGCCCAAAGTTCAATGAGTACCTTTAGGATTTCACAGGTCATTTTGAGAAATTTCGTTTCAAGACTACTCCTCACGGTTTAGGGCCCCTAAAATGCCAGGACAGTATAGGAACCCCACAAATTACCCCATTTTAGAAAGAAGACACCCCAAGGTATTCCGTTAGGAGGATGGTGAGTTCATAGAAGATTTTATTTTTTGTAACAAGTTAGCGGAAATTGATTTTAATTGTTTTTTTTCACAAAGTGTCATTTTCCGCTAACTTGTGACAAAAAAAATCTTCTATGAACTCACCATACTCCGTACGGAATACCTTTGGGTGTCTTCCTAGAATGGGGTCATTTGTGGGGTTCCTATACTGCCCTGGCATTTTAGGGGCCCTAAACCGTGAGGAGTAGTCTTGAACCCAAATGTCTCAAAATGACCTGTGAAATCCTAAAGGTATTCATTGGACTTTGGGCCCCTTAGCACAGTTAGGCTGCAAAAAAGTGTCACACATGTGGTATCGCCGTACTCAGAAGAAGTAGTATAATGTGTTTTGTGGTGTATTTTTACATATAACCATGCTGGGTGGGAGAAATATCTCTGTAAATGACACATTTTTTATTTTTTATTTTTTTTTTTACACACAATTGTCCATTTACAGAGAGATTTCTCCCACCCAGCATGGGTATGTGTAAAAATACACCACAAAACACATTATACTACTTCTCCTGAGTATGGCGATACCACATGTGTGACACTTTTGCAGCCTAGGTGCGCTAAGGGGCCCAACGTCCTATTCACAGGTCATTTTGAGGCATTTGTTTTCTAGACTACTCCTCACGGTTTAGGGCCCCTAAAATGCCAGGGCAGTATAGGAACCCCACAAGTGACCCCATTTTAGAAAGAAGACACCCCAAGGTATTCTGTTAGGTGTATGGCGAGTTCATAGAAGATTTTATTTTTTTTGTCACAAGTTAGTGAAAAATGACACTTTGTGAAAAAAACAATAAAAATCCAATTTCCGATAACTTGACAAAAAATAAAATCTTCTATGAACTCATCATACACCTAACAGAATACCTTGGGGTGTCTTCTTTCTAAAATGGGGTCACTTGTGGGGTTCCTATACTGCCCTGGCATTTTACGGGCCCAAAACTGAGTAGTCTGGAAACCAAATTTCTCAAAATGACTGATCAGGGGTATAAGCATCTGCAAATTTTGATGACAGGTGGTCTATGAGGGGGCAAATTTTGTGGAACCGGTCATAAGCAGGGTGGCCTCTTAGATGACAGGATGTTTTGTGCCTGATCTGATGGATAGGAGTGCTAGGGGGGTGACAGGAGGTGATTGATGGGTGTCTCAGGGGGCGGTTAGAGGGGAAAATAGATGCAATCAATGCACTGGGGAGGTGATCGGAAGGGGGTCTGAGGGGGATCTGAGGGTTTGGCCGAGTGATCAGGAGCCCACACGGGGCAAATTAGGGCCTGATCTGATGGGTAGCGGTGCTAGGGGGTGACAGGAGGTGATTGATGGGTGTCTCAAGGTGTGATTAGAGGGGGGAAATAGATGCAAGCAATGCACTAGCGAGGTGATCAGGGCTGGGGTCTGAGGACGTTCTGAGGTGTGGGCGGGTGATTGGGTGCCCGCAAGGGGCAGATTAGGGTCTAATCTGATGGGTAACCGTGACAGGTGGTGATAGGGGGTGATTGATGGGTAATTAGTGGGTGTTTAGAGGAGAGAAGAGATGTAAACACTGCACTTGGGAGGTGATCTGATGTCGGATCTGCGGGCGATCTATTGGTGAGGGTGGGTGATCAGATTGCCCGCAAGGGGCAGGTTAGGGGCTGATTGATGGGTAGCAGTGACAGGGGGTGATTGACGGGTGATCAGGGGGGGATAGATGCATACAGTACACGGGGGGGGGGGGTCTGGGGAGAATCTGAGGGGTGGGGGTGATCAGGAGGGGGCAGTGGGCAGGGAGGGGGATAAAAAAAAGTGACAGGGAGTGATTGATGGGTGATTAGGGGGGTGACTGGGTGCAAACAGTGGTCTGGGGGGTGGGCAGGGGGGGTCTGAGGGGTGCTGTGGGCGATCAGGGGGCAGGGGGGGGGGGAATCAGTGTGCTTTGGTGCAGACTAGGGTGGCTGCAGCCTGCCCTGGTGGTCCCTCGGACACTGGGACCACCAGGGCAGGAGGCAGCCAGTATAATAGGCTTTGTATACATTACAAAGCCTATTATACTATGTACATGCGGCGATCCGGGTGCTAGTAACCCGCCGGCGCTTCCGAATGGCCGGCGGGTTACTACGAGCGGTGGGCGGAGCCAGTCCCCGGCGGCTGATCGCGTCACGAATGACGCGATCGCCGCATAGCCACTCCCGCAGCCGCCCCCGCCGATGGACGTATTGCGGTCGTTTGGGCCCAGTCTTTGCCGCCGCCCATCGGCTGGGGGTGGTCGGCAAGTGGTTAAGTATATACTTGTAAATTGACAAGTGGTGCTATTTCACGCGAGTAATGTTTTGCCTGTATGTTCTGTCTACACAATAGTTTTTCTTTAAATTTGGGGAGACAGTTCATCCAATACACAGGCACACATCCACTTCCTAGTGCAGCGGTGGTACTGGGTATCTGTCTACGCCTCTGCTCCAGCAGACCTAGTGAAAACTGCTGTACATGAAATGCTGATTTTATGATAAACTATTCAAACAGAAAGGCCAGCTCCATTGCTTGCTTAAGTGACCCAGAGACTAAGCACTTATGTATTTTACCACGTATCAGTGGGGACATTAGAGAAAAACACCTGCCCTGCTCGGTTTCATTCTTCGCTGCTTAGCCTGCTTGTTATCAGCCCTGATAAAATCCCCCACTGAGCATTCAGTCTCGCTTTGACCAGGAATCATTGTAGCAGAGTCTGTCTTCTCTGATGTCTTTTCAAGCCCAAGCCTGCCCCCTTCTGGCTCTGCTATAATGATTCCTGAGCAAAGCCAGACAATGCTCAGTCTGGGATTTTATCAGGGGTGATAAGCAGCCTGAGCAGTGAAGAATGAACGCAGGGTAGGCATTTTCTCTAATGTTCCCACTGATATATATGGTAAAATAAATGGGGGTGCTTACTCTCTGGTTCACTTTAAAGGTGTTGCCTTTGAAGTCAGGTTCAATCCTTTAACCAGGGTTCAATCCCAGCTCAAGCCAGTTTGTTTAAAAAAAAAAAAAAAAAAAAAAAAAAAAAGGGGGGGGGAGGAGTCTGAGGTTCCCTGTTATTACAAATTTACTTTAAATTCCTCATTCAGAAAAAGAAGCCATTCACATCGAATACTTGCCTCATTTACAGAAAAGTCAGGAGAGGGTGGGCGGCTTGACTCAGCTTTCCATTGTGGAGGATAGATGCCACACCCCAGAATAAATGAGGAAAGTGCATGGAAGTGTGTAAGGAGAACCAAAGCTTGCATCACTTCAGCAAGAGACCAGAAATGTCCTTCTTGGAACTTCAGCAGGGTCTGGTGAAAAAAAAAAATAAAAAAAAAAAAATAACATTTGCTTGTTAGAGCAGAAATAGATACTGGCTAATCTACAACTCTGTCACACCAATATGCACAAAAAAAATACACAATAGGCCAAGTAAGTTACTCAAAATAGTAAATTGAGTAGGAGTGGGTATATTAATCACAGAATAACTCAGCAGTAAGGGCAGCACAAGCTTAAAAGCTAATAAGCATTTCAGCATTCAGCAAAAAAAAAAAAAAAAAAAAAAAAAAATCCCTCCACTGGTAATAGCTCCTAACCAATTTGATTTTACCAACTGCTAGACCACTACACTTCTGAACACATCTGTGCAACAGTGCGTAAACATGCATAGGTCTGGCCACTGCCACAAACAGGCTATATTCTGGTCTTTGTTAAATGTGGTTTATCAGGAGCTGTCAGCCATACTATCACAGGAAAAAAAATATATACAAGTATATAAATACTTGCTCTACTTACATAGCATATGTATTGCACTGTCCACGTTATGATTCCTGTGAATTTTATAAAGGAAAATAGAGAAGCCTATTCTAGACAGTTTCCATATTTACTGTGGCTATTTTGAAGCCAGTCGTGATGTAATATCCGCCCTTAGTCTGACCTGCCTGATTTGCCCACCCTTCACTATCGAAAGTGCATGGTTTCAGCCTGAGAAATTTTGGCCAATCAGAGAGGAACAGAGGCATGGGAGGGGAAAACAGGAGGGAAAGCAGCTTCAGCCAATCAGGCTGCATTAGTTAAATCTGATGGGAAGTAGGGAAGCAAAAAGAAAAATAAATAAACCCCAGCATACCCTGCAACTTCTCTTGTGTACTAAATAAGAGTCATGTTAACTGGGGGAAGGATAATTTATCAACAAGAAAAGTAAAAGTGATTTTAACCACTTCCGGACTCCGGGTGGTTTGGCTGATCTGTGCTGTGGGGGCTCTTCAGCCCGCAGCACAGATCAGAAATCAGGCAGGGCGATCAGACCTCCCCCCTTTTTCCCCACTAGGGGGATGTCCTGCTGGGGGGTCTGATCGCCGCCGCGCTGCTGTGCCTAGCGGGGGGGGCTCCTCAAAGCCCCCCTTCACAGCACTAGTCCTCCCTCTGCCTCCTTCCCTCCCTCTCCCGTCCCGTGTGCGGCGCAGGACAGAAAGCCGTCCTGCGCCGGATAGGATAGGCTTTAGCCTATCAGATGCCGGCGATCCCCGGCCAATCAGAGGCCGGGGATCGCCGATCTCTACGGCGCTGCTGCACAGCAGCGCTGTATATATGTAAACACCAGGGAAGATCTTCACATTTACCCTGCGAGCAGGGTGTTCACGGAGACACCCTCCGTGAACTGACATGGAACCATGGAAACCACTTCAGGATTCAGGGGCGTAGTTAAGCGTACGCAGAATCCTGAAGTGGTTAACTTTTGGATTGCCCGATTAGCATCCTTATTACTTGTTAACTAAATAAAAATAAGTTATTGATTTTTGACACAGGACGGCTGGCAGGGGCTGGAGGCAGCCCCAGGTAAGTGGCTTTATTTTTACAGTGCACAGATGTGTCCTTTAAAAAAAACAAAAACAAAAAACACTTGTACTGAGAGATGAGGCTACCATCTCCTATTGAGTACTGTAGTACAAATACTTAGAGGTAGATTTGATGAAAATTCAGAAAGTAGATGCAATTAGAACTAATAAACCATGTTTATCAATTGTATTATTCATAAAATATGCTGGAACTTTTAAGTCCCTTCAAGAATCTTCACAAGAGCCACAGAAGTAAGTTTCAAAAGGAGTCAGCAATGGTAACGTATACAGTATCAGTTCACTCTATGAGCACTGTTCTAAGCAAAAGTGATTGGAAGAGATCTTGCTAATGCAATATTTTGTGTGTTTTTACTTAAGTTTTTAAAATGAACCTAAAGCAAACCGGAATAATATTTCCCTTACCTAAGGCTTCTACCAACCACCTGCACGTCATGTGCCCACGCCGTCCTGGAATGATCCTCCGGTACCCAGCCACGGCTTAGCTTAGGTTTCCATGAACTGGTCAGTCTATGGCCACTGCTCCTGTGTGACCCTGGCCGCCTGCACCCTCGTGTTGCTAGAGCGTCCTGCACAGGCGCAGTACGAGATTTCTAAGTACTGCGCAGGATGCTCCTGGCAATGAGGACGCGCGTGGCCTACTAGCCAATCTGTGAAAACCGAAACTTAACCATGGCAGGGGACCAGAGGCGTTCCAGGCAGTCTGCAGGGGGCTGGTAGAAGCCCCAGATAAGTGACATTTTTTCCGGTTTGATTTAGGTTTACTTTAACACTTAAGTGAGCAAACCCATATGGTAGCATTGCATTAGCAAGGAAAAGCACTCAATGTGAACCAGCCCTATCAGCTGATAAGTCAAGAAAGAAAGAAAAACAGACTGCTGTAACAGGAAAAAAAAAAAAAAACCTTGCTGACTGTAGTAAGCATTAAGAGTCAGAATCAGCTGAGCAGCCACTGTCAACATAGAGGCGGCCTTTACCTCAGAAAGCAGAAGTGTTAGTCATTTCAAAAATGATATGGGAAGTACTAATCAACCAATATTAAAGCACTGGCCGCTGACATTAAAGAAAATACCAATCCGAACATGCTCACTGTCCATTCCAATAAAGGTTCGGGTTTACTCAAAGAAAAAAAAATAATAAATAAATAAAAGTTTCACTCACTTGAATGTGTTCTTTGGATATAAGCCATGGTCTGTGAGCAAGTAACTGGTTTAAGTCATTTAGTCTGCGGAGTTTGAGGGGTGCAGAAGCAAGACCTTCCAGCCATTTGGGATCCCCACCCACTTGCAGGAAGCTAGCTGAATGCAGCGAAACCAGATAAACACAACGATGCCGAGCAGCTGCCTGCAACAGTTAAGACAGGTTAAAGGCAAAAGGAAAAGCAGGATTTTCCACAATATTTATACCAGTGACTATCATTTATAGATGTAAAGAAGCTGACAACCGCAAGTTAAAGGGCATCTGTCGCAAAGTGCTACAGACACTCCTTAAGTCTACTTGTAAAAATGTATAGCCACTGATATGTTCAAAGTATTGAACATCTGAGCCACAGTTCTGGGTCAGTAAGTATTAAAGGTCAGTATAAAGCCTACAATACATTTTTTTCGCAATGTGTCCAAGATGGACCCTTCTCTGAGCAACAGCTAATTAGGCGACAGATCTACCGCTGCCACACTGCACATTGATTTTTTTAATGGATTCCAGTATGAAATCTATCAATCATTAATAGTACCACTGCTCCCCTAGATGCCTCCCCAGCCAATACAGCTCTCCCAGGTGCCCCTGCAGAGAATTGGTGCAGCAAAACTTACCTATCTAGCCAGCTGTGTGCTAACCTTGAACTGATTCCTGTACCCGGTGACCTGGCAGCATGTACACGCTTATGCCAGGTCATTGAGTAAGGGCATCGGGAGAGAACCAAAGCAGGCAGTCGTGCCAACTGGAGAGGAGAGTCTGCTCTGCTGCAATAATGCACTTTAGGGGCACTAGGGAGAGCAGTATTAGCGGGGGGCCCTAGGCTGCCCACAGACACCACTATGTTCCCCTTCAATTACCAAGGTGGAAAAAAAAATAATCTTGTCTGATCTGTTATATTTAGAGGGACAGCAGGCAGTACACACACACACACACACTTAAATCAGATGGTTGATTGGGCCACAACATCAGTAGATGAATGCATAGCTTTATGCTAGGTACACTATTCAATTTCCCGTCCCAGAACTTTGAATAATAAATCCCGCTGACATGCCGGAAATAATAGTCTAATTCTAGTCAATAGTGTGTATTACAGTACATAGAAGTTCGCAACATTATGCAATCTGCAATGTATGGGAAAGCTTTCACATTACATGCAGATACGCAGCCTTTCCCAACATCAGAGCCAGAAACTGCCTAATCTATACAATAGCATGCCACACAATGGCATGCTGCAGTCTCCCACAGCACCCCCAAATCCCTATAGCCGCACAAGGCACAGCTACAGGGATTCTGACTCACTGCAAGTGTCAGCTTGCATCTCAAGGCCAGTTCACACTACAAACACAAAACGAGTTTGTGAGGAGATTCTTGTTCTGCTGAACTGGAATTGCAACGCAATCGCCAAAGACCTGCACGCAGAACGTTTACAATTAAAGCAAATCACAAATGCGGCAGTGAGAATGACCCCATAGGGATTCGTTAGCTACAGCGCTTCGCTAATTACTGGCGATCAAAGAGCTGAAAAGTGCCCAAGTGTGAACCAGCCCTCACAAAACATGCTGGCTCAGTGGCAACTAGAAACCCAAGTCAGAAGAAAGTACTATTAAAAAAATAGGACCCGATACATGATAAAATATTGTGGACTTACCATTATAGCAAGATAGTGTCTCTCTGGAAGAGACAAAGCCCCATCCATACGCAGGAGAAAATGCTGGGTCTTCCAAAATATCTGAAGATACTCTGGGTGAAGGCTCATCACAGCAGCAATATTGTCACTCAATGGTGGCCCAGGCAGCTGTGACAGAGGTATGTAAGCACTGGGCCCCTTGGGTGCTCTACATTTATTCTGCTCTTCTTGATCCTGGTCAAAAAGTAAAGACTAATTTAGAAAGGGATTCAGAAAACAGGATTTACAAATCAGTATTACAGTAAGAGAAAAGACACGTGCGCCGACATGCTTTATGTAACTTCAGAAATCAATTACATCACTTATTTTGATCGTCTCAATGCCTTAGGCAATACAAAACACTACACAAAAGGAATGCTGTAGAACATACTGCTCAACTCTGTAGCTCAACGTGAGTAAGATTTCTTTACTCTACACCAGGTTACATCCTCAAGACAAATGTGAGCTATCTACGTGTTAAAGATTTATGTTATTCTTCAAAGCAAGCAAGAAATTTGTCCATTTTAGCTTAAAAAAAAAAAAAAAAAAAACTAAAAACACCATGGATCAACTTAACTTTGGATAAGTTAAACTCTGTGAGAATGCAAGAATGGTAAATCTGAAACAGCAGCAGCTAACTGGCAGATGTTCAGCAGAATAGTGGGGGGTATTTTTTTTTTTAGGATTTCTGCATACTCCCAGGAAGATCCTATTCATGGTGACTAGGCCACCTTAAAGGAGAGCTCCATGAAAGGTAATTGGATTGGGTACTTAATAAAAATATGAAAACGAAAAAATACCTTATTTCACGCAGTATAAGACGCTCGGGAATATAAGACGCACCTAAGTTTTGAGGGCAAAAACCAGGGGAAGAAAAAAAAAATAAAAACTAAACCTGGTGTGTCCATATTCCCGGAGCGCCTTGTACATGTTATCCCTCAAATGGTAGCCTCCTGTGTCCCCCATGTATCCTCCATGTCTCCGCATGTCTGCCCCATGTGCAGGGCTGTGGAGTCGGTCCAAAAATCCACCGACTCCGACTCCTCAGTTTAGGATTCCACCGACTCCGACTCCTCTAATTTGCATATTACAATTTTGTTGATTAAAAGTATGTAACATGAAATTCGTCTCTTAACTGCCAACGCTTAGGAATTTTACAAGACAACTGAAGTGAGAAGGATATGTAGACTACTATATTTATTCCCTTTAGACTAAAACTAGTCCTTGGTAAGAGTACTTGTAAAAAGGTACAAACCGGAACAAAGAACATCTATCAGGCCCTAGGCAATGTAAGTGTGGGTACATGTAAGAATGATGTGCAGGTACTCTGCAGGGGAATGAGGAGATTGTAAACAGACAACACCTCTGTGTTCAATGTGCACAGCATCCTCAGTGGATTCCCTGCATATGTAGAGTATAGTACTACTGTGTAACAAAGTAAACCTGAGACAGATGAAGTTTTATACATACTTGGGGCTTCCTCCAGCCGCCTTCAGGATAATCAGTCCCTCGTTGTCCTCCTCCGCCACCTGGATCTTCTGCTATGAGTCCAAATACTTGAGCCAGTCAGGCGTAGTGCGCATGCACACACTCCGCCGCCAGGAGCATACTACACCTGTGCAGCACTATTGTGCAGGTGCAGAATGTTCCTGGCTGTGGGAGCGGCATGCGGCCGGACAGCGCTGACTGGCTGAATTACCAGGACTCATAGCAGAAGATCCGGGTGGTGAAGGACAGCGAGGGACTGATTAGCCTGAAGGGGGCTGGAGGAAGCCCCAGGTATGTATAAAACTTTACTTTTCATCCGTCTCAGGTACCCTTTAATTTGTAGTCACCAAACCAAATTTTAACAACATATCAAATTATTTGATTTCATCAGCAAAGGAAGTGCATACATTTGCATAAATCAGCATCAATGCAGAATTATTTCCATCTCGTTGACCATCTCTATTAGTGACACAGCTACACATCAGGCTTTATTCTTACAGCATAGATGTTATTTAGTATATATGTTACGGCCAGAACCCGAAGTTTGGCCAGAACTAGGAGTGGCCGGCCACTTCGGGTTCTGGCCGGCCAATGTGCGAACTGGCCGCTGCGCTGCGGCCAATGTGAGAAATGCAACAATTCCTGTAAGGTTAATGTGATGTTGTGGCCGCAGCGCAGCGGGCAAATGTATCACACATCTTACTTTATTCAATGACATTAAGCCGCCCAGCTTTTTCTCTGCCTCTCTCCTCCCCCCCCCGCCTCTCTCTCCTCCCCCCGCCTCTCTCCTTCTCTTATGGGCAGCCGGGCGGGGACACGCGTGTCCCTCCGGAGTCGTTCGTCGCGGCAGGGGAATCCTGCCGTTCTTGCAGAGCGGGTGCTGGCAGAAGCAATGTCTGCAGCCTCCCCGCTCTGCTCTCCTGCCGCGACGAACGACTCTCCTGGACACGCGTGTCCCCGCCCGGCTGCCCATAAGAGAAGGAAGAGAGAGAGGCGAGGGGAGGAGAGAGAGGCGAGGGGAAGAGAGAAAGCGGGGAAAAAGCCGGTCGGCTTAATGTCATTGAATAAAGTAAGATGTGTGATACATTTGCCCGCTGCGCTGCGGCCACAACATCACATTAACCTTACAGGAATTGTTGCATTTCTCACATTGGCCGCAGCGCAGCGGCCAGTTCGCACATTGGCCGGCCAGAACCCGAAGTGGCCGGCCACTTCTAGTTCTGGCCAAACTTCGGGTTCTGGCCGTAACATATATAAAAGATTCCTGTGTACACATCATGTATACAGTCACAATCAGATATGTATATCTGACCTTAAAAATACGGGTACTGCTTTATTGAAGCAGCACAAGTAACTAATTTTGATTGGTTTATTTCATTTTTGTGGACTAAGCACAGCTATTACTGTATATATACACACATTTTTAATGACTTATCTGAGAAATAGAACATTTTATCATATTTTCTATTTTAATTACAGTTACAAATTCATTAGGAGTCGGAGCATTTTTTCCCGACTCCAGGCACCCAAAATTGCCCGACTCCACGACTCCGACTCCACAGCCCTGCCCATGTGTCCTGATGTCTCCAAGACCATGTCTCCTCCTGTCTCTTATGTGCCCCCCAAGGTCCTCCTGTCACCCCCATGCATTATTCATATCACCCCATCATGTCTCCTGTCACCTCCATGTATCCTGTCTCCCCCATGGTCCTTTTGTAACCCCCCACCATGTCACCTGCCGTGTCTTAAGTCCCGCTATGGTCCTTCTGCCTTCCGCATGTGTCTGCTACCTCACCATGTTGTCTGTCCCCCAGGGTGTTTCTGCCTCCTCCCCTTGTGTGGTCTGCCCCCCCCCCCCCCGGGTGTTTAGCGGCAGCTGCTTACCTCTTCCATCATGCCCGCGTGGACTGCAGACCTCCGGCTTCTGTGTGCGGCTTCCTCTAGTGCCGGCTTCTAATGACGCGTCACAATGACGCGTCAGAAGCCGGCCCGGCACTAGAGGAAGCCGCACACAGAAGCCGGAGGTCTGCAGTCCACGCGGGCATGATGGAAGAGGTAAGCAGCTGCCGCTAAACACCCGGGGGGGGGGGCAGACCACACAAGGGGAGGAGGCAGAAACACCCGGGGGGGACAGACAACACGGGGAGGTAGCGGACACATGCAGGAGGCAGAAGGACCATAGCGGGACTTAAGACACGGCAGGTGACATGGTGGGGTTTACAAAAGACAGGAGGAGGAGACAAGAGGCGGCACACAGGCAGGGAATCCCCGACATGGCGGCGGTTCGTATCGGCGGGTGTTCGGAAGTCGGGGATTCCCTGCCTTTGCCGTACAAGACGCAGGGACTTTCTCCCCATTTTTTTCGGGAGAAAAAGTGCGTCTTATACGGCGGAAAATACGGTAGTTCAGGCGATCCCTTTAAAAAAAACCTGTAATGAGAAAAAGTTCCACTGGGGTACTCACCTCGAGTGGGGGAAGCCTCCGGATCCTATCGAGGTTGCCCCTGTCCTCCTGTGTCCCACAGCGGTCTCGCTGTGCCCCTCCGAAGAGCAGGGATGTAAATATTTACCTTCCCGTCTCCAGTGCAGGCACAGTATCGGCTCTCTGCTCAGAGATACGTGGAAATAGCCAAGCGCTGGCGGTCCGCTCTACTGCGCAAGTCTCCTAGTACAGCGGACCTGACAGATTGGCTATTTCCATCTATCTCCATGCTGAGAGCCTCAACAGCGCCCCCGCTGGAGCCAGGGAAGGTAAATATAGCAAGCCTTGTCAGGCTTGTCAAGCCAGGATTCTGGGACACTTCGGGGGAGCAAGCGCTGGATTGCCTGCAGCTACAGGGATAGGGGAAGCCTCATTGGGACCCTGAGGCTTCCCCCTCCCGAGGCAAGTACCTCCCAGGGGAACTTTTTTTTGTTACAGAGTCTCTTTAATGACTAACTAAACAAGCTTTTAATACAAAGTTTCTTGTTCAGGCATGATACAGAACCTTTGTGACTTCTACCTTTTAAGGGGCAACTGAAGCAAGAGGGATATGGAGGCTGCCATATTTATTTCCTTTTAAAGCGGTATTGCCACCATAAAAATCAAATTTTTAACAGCAACTGGTCTGAGTGTATTAAGTGATAAAGATGCCAATCCTGCATTCAAAACTTGCAAAACTGTTTCTGCTGTTATGGTTTGGAGTTATCACATACTTAATGAACACTGGCCCTAGTGCCAAACAGTGCCAAAGAGTTGAATGCTGGGAGTTCTTATCTAGAATATATTCCTCTTTCATTTATTTCCCTGCCAGCTTCTTATCTGACACACCCTGTGATTACTTGTGTATACAACAAGGCTGAGGTGACTCAGTGACTGGAGGATAAGACGGTGTAGTTCCTATTATACACCTCAGTGGGAGTGTGAAGACTCTGGGAGGAGGGCAGCTAATGAATACACAATGAGCAAGAGAAGGGAGGGGGGAAAACAAGAGTCAGGGAGGATATGATGTCAGCATTAGCTTGGAAAGATGGACACTGCCTAGAATAGGATTTTCTGCTTTTCCTTTATAAAATTCACAGTAATCAGTATGTAGATAGCACAATACATCTGTTATGCAAGTAGAAGTAGCATTTATCTATATCTATGTGTGTTTTTTATTTCTAGGTCAGCATTGGTGTTGCTGGCTCTTTAATACCAGTTGCCTGGCTATCCTGCTAATCCTCTACCTCTAATACTTTTAGCCATAAACCCTGAACAAGCATGCAGCAGATCAGGTGTTTGACATTGTCAGATCTGAAAAATTAGCTTCATGTTGGTTTCTGGCATAATTCAGACACTACTGCATCCTAATAGACCAGCAGGACTGCCAGGCAGCAAGTATTGTATAAAAGGAAATATGGCAGCCTCCAAATATTTCTCACTCCAGTTGTCCTTTAAGTGATTTAACCGCAAAAGTTACCTGCAGAATTTTGTAACACCATAGCTGGATGCCTGACACCATAGCTGGATGCCTGATTTGTTGGACAATCCCCGGTTTCCTTTTGAGTTTACCAAACTACTGCAGTTACTTGGAGCTCCAAGCTCTACCAGTTTTAATGCCAACAGTGGACAACCTTCCATCCGTTTCAGCCAAAAGGTACTCTAGTGTACCCTTTCACTTCCAGGGGAGCCCATAGGTCACAGTGGTAGCCAGCGACAGTCACCTTTTACTGCAGGGGTCTCAAACAAGCGGCCTGCGGGCCATTTGCCGCCCTCGGTACAATATTTTGTGGCCCGCGCCGGCAAAAGAGACACGGAAGCGAACTATTTTACCTTTTAGTTCGCTTCAGTGCTCCCAAGTAATCCGCCGCATCCCTGCCGCTAAACGAGGGCTGCAGAGCCCCCCAAATCCCTCGGGCAAACATCCACGACTGCGCTGAGGGGCAGAGCTTCCAGCTGTAGCTCTGCCTCTCCTGGCGTCAATCGCCGCCTCTCCCTGCCCCTCTCTGTGAAGGAAGAGTGAGAGGGGCAGGCAGAGGCAATGATCCACCGCGATTGACGTCAGGAGGGGCAGAGCTGAAGCTGAAAGCTCTGCCCCTTCTAGGAAATGTCGGCAGATTGCCCCTCTGCAGCCCTCGTTTTGCGGCGGGGACACGGCAATTACTTGTAATGGGAGCACTGAAGCAAACTATAAGGTAGGACACTTCATGTTCAGAAGAAATAATTAAAACAGTTAATGACATTTGAGGACTTTTTTGTGAAATCCCTTATGCGGCCCAGCCTCATCCTGACTTTGCCTCCTGCGGCCCCCAGGTAAATGGAGTTTGAGACCCCTGCTTTACTAGTTTGTGGCAGACTACAAAGTGCACAGTAGGCATGATAATGTTCTCACCATGCATTTAGAGGTTGTTTTTTTTTATACAGACATTCGGGTAATAGCAGTGACATGGGACTTCTCGTAGGGGGATGCATGATGCATTTCTGCTACAACTAAATTTCACTAATGGCTGGTTCATACTACCAGAGCTCTAAGTGCCAGTGATTGGAAAAGGAATGTTTTTCCAGCCGGGTGGCATGAAAAAGTAGCCGGGCTGGGTGCGAGGGGAGAAAGCAGGGCCAGTGCAACTCTGCTTATAGAATAGAAGGATGAGGAGGCGATCAGTTAACAGTCGGGTGCTTTCCAAAATTTGCTGGGCACACACACACACACACACACACACACACACACACACACACACACACACACACACACACACACACACACACACACACACACACACACACACACACACACACACACACACACACACACACACACACACACACACACACACACACACACACACACACACACACACACACACACACACACACACACACACACACACACACACACACACACACACACACACACACACACACACACACACACACACACACACACCTTGTTGATCTCAGGGGTCCACCTCCAATCCCAGTCCCTTTATCTTCACAGCATCTTAGACGTTCCCCCAAGCAGCACAGAACAATTCTGTACTGCACACGTGTAGTAAAATAAAGCACTCATGGCTGAGCACTTTCCCTGTGCATGCACCATGGAACAGTTCTCCAATCACAGCCAAGTCTACAAGCTTGAAGCATTTAACAGTCCAAATAGTGTGGAGTTATTCCTACAACCTATCTAAATCCCAGCCGTTCGAGAGAGTGCTGTCCACCCAATCACGTTAAATGGAATTTTCCTATGGACTTTCTCACTAGCTCACCTCAACCATACTAACACCTGTTTTATATGCACATCTACATCATTTATTCTAATGATTCACTGCTGTATAGCTTTGTACTGCATCAAGCAATGAAAGTGTTCCACCATTACATCATATTTAGGCTGACATGAGCCAAGATGTACTCATGCACAGATGTAATCAGTTTGTGATCAATATCAGGGTGATAATGCAAGTAGCATAAAGCAGCAGGAAATCAGGACATGTACAGGAGTCATAATGCCGCTTGGTTTTCTCCTTAAAAAGCCAATGCTATACATCCTAAGCCTCATCTACACGCAGCAATGTTACTTGAGCCGCTAATGCGGCTCGATTGATAAGATCCGACAGGTCGGATCTTTCCACCGCCGATTCCCTGCTCATTCCCCACGAGGGGACAATGGCAGGGAATCGAGCGGAAGATAAGCGGCGCCGGGCGGGGACGAGGGCGGATCGAATCCGACGCATGCGCGGCGAACGGGGACGCGGCAGGTACGCGCGGGGTGGTGGAAGAGGCGATCCGGCGGCTAATTGAGCCGCCGGATCGCAGCGTGTAGATGAGGTTTTACACAAACCTCACCCACTGTAGGCAATTACTGATAAGTGGGTTCCTGAATCAGGAGCACAATGGCAGTGGAGAGATGAAGGGGGAGGCCAATTTCATTGGAGGGTAATATGAGATCCTCCTCGTTTGTCCATGACCGGTCCAAGAAAGTCCTTTGGTCCAGGGCCAACTGCACACACTCGGCTGGACTGAGCCTACAGGATGACTTACCCGGGCCCGTTGTGGACAAACAAGGAGGCAGAGGACAACAGCGCAAGAGCAATAAGCCTGGAGAAAGCCCCAGGTATGCAGATGCCCCCATCTCAGGTACATTTTAAACCAAAGGTGTCAAATACAAAGTGGGCAAAAATTGTTCGCTGGGACCTAGTCAAGGGCCTTCCTCAATGTCTACTACCCACCTACCTCCAGGTGTCTAATGGCCCTCCTCCAACCCTGGTACAGTTCCCTGTATAGAGGCCACCAACCCTCCCCTATACAGCACCCTAGTGTTTAGTGCTTTCCCCCCACCTCCCCCATATAGCTTCCCTCGTGATCTGGGCTTCACCTCCATTATAGCTTCCCTGATGGTTTAGAGTGGGTCAAACACAAAGCAAAGTGGGGAAACCACTTGAGGGCCAAATTTAAAGGGATACTTAAGTAAAAAAAAAAAAAAAATTTTACTCACCTGGTGCATCCCTCAGCCCCCTGAAGCTGTATGGTGCCCTCGCAGCCTCGCTCCGATCCTCCTGTCCCCACCGGCGGCTACTTCCGGGTTTGGCGACAGCCGCTGACAGGCTGTGAACGCGAGTGATTCTCCACATTCCCAGCCGCTATATAACCCTCTATGCTGCTATAGCGTATAGGTTATATGCTATAGCAGCATAGAGGGTGATATAGCGGCTGGGAACACGGAGAATCACTCGCGTTCCCAGCCTGTCGGTGGCTGTCGCCGAACCCAAAAGTAGCGGCCAGCGGGGACAGGAGTATCGGAGCGAGGCTGTGAGGGCACCATACAGCTTCAGGGGGCTGAGGGATGCCCCAGGTGAGTAAAAATCATTTTTATTTTTATTTTTTTACTTAAAGGGACTCCGAGCTCAAGTAAAAAAAGAAAGTTGTACTCACCCAGGGCTTTTTCCAGCCCAGTGCTGGTCGGGAGGTCCCACGACGGCGTCCTGGCTCCTCTCCTAGTCCCCGCTCCGGAATGGCTGACCGGCCGCAGCCCGGGCGACACTCTGCTGAGTGTCGGGCTGTTCCTTCCGCGTATGACGCGGCTGACGTCACACGCCAGCCGCCTCGCGTCATCACGGCGGCCGGCGTGAAAGTACTGCGCATGCGCGATTAAAGCACGCATGCGCCATACTGCCACGCCGGCCGCCGTGATGACGTGAGGCGGCCGGCGTGTGACGTCAGCCGTATCATACCCGGAAGGAACAGCCCGACACTCAGCAGAGTGTCGCCCGGGCTGCGGCCGGTCAGCCATTCCGGAGCGGGGACTAGGAGAGGAGCCAGGACGCAGTCGTGGGCCCTCCCGACCAGCACTGGGCTGGAAAAAGCCCCGGGTGAGTACAACTTTCTTTTTTTACTTGAGCTCGGAGTCCCTTTAAGTATCCCTTTAATGGCTCTGAGGGCCAGATTAGGCCCGTTGACCGGAGTTTGACATGTATGCTTTAAAGAACAAGTGACACCAATGCTAACCTAGAAATAAAAAACACATGTATAAGTAGATAAATACTACTTCTACTTGCATAACAGATGTATTGTGCTATCCATGTACTGATTCCTGTGAATTTTATAAAGGAAAAGCAGAAAATCCTATTCTAGGCAGTGGCCATCTTGCCAAGCTAATGCTGACATTGTATTCTCCCTGACTTGTTTTCCCCCCTCCCTTCATTGTGTATGCATTAGCTGCCCTCCTCCCAGAGTCTTCAGACACTCCCACTGAGGTGTATACTAGGAACTACACTGTCTTTTCCTCCAATCACTAAGTCACCTCAGCCTTGCTTGTAAACACAAGTCAGCAGAGGTGTTTCAGATAAGAAAGCTAGGCAGGGAAATAAATGGAAGAGGAGGAATACATTATAGATAAAAATAACTCCCAGTATTCAACTCTTTGGCACTGTTTGGCACTAGGGGCAGTGCTCCTTAAGTATGTGATAACTCCAAAGTCATAACAGCAGAAAAAGTTTTGCCAGTTTTTAATGCAGGATTAGCATCTTTATCACTTAATACACTCAGACCAGTTGCTGTTGAAATTTGATTTTTATGGTGACAATATCGCTTGAAACAGTGTGTTTAGGTGACTTTGCCCATGTGCAAACAATGGCCCATATGCAATTGACTTTCTCCAGAATTCTCAGTTTTTCCTCTTCATTTAAAGATAAAATGTTAATTTTGCAAATGAAAAAGTACCGGAAAGTGGCTGAAAGGGAACTATTAACATTATTTTGGGCATTTTCTTGCTTGCTGGTGGTTTAAAAGGCATTTAATTGAGGTTATGAGTATCACCTAGGAGAAAACTCAGGAGATAAAGTAAACTGCATATGGGCCAATAAATCTTAGTACAGTGTTGCTGGGATGTCAAGACCTTGCTCTTGCTCTGAGCCATTAAGCAGGCCATACACTGGCCCGATTTGCGCCCGTTTCGACAGCAGATTCGATCACTGGGATCGAATCTGCTGCCAATCGTTCACGCTACACGCCGAATTTCGATCCATTTCGTCCGATCCCGTCGATCGTGCCGTGCGGAAAATAACCGTCGATCGCCCGCGGGTAAAGAGCGCATCGCTAGCGGCGTTCGAGTGCCCGACGACCGACGCAATAGAGCCCGCATACATTACCTGCTCCGCCGGCGCAACTGCAGTCTCCCGGTCACCGCTGCTCCGTCTGCGCTCTGGTCTCCAGGTCCGGCATGCCTCACTTCTTCTAGCCCGGCAGGAAGTTTAAACAGTAGAGCGCCCTCTACTGTTTAAACTTCCTGCCGGGCTAGAAGAAGTGAGGCATGCCGGACCTGGAGACCAGAGCGCAGACAGAGCAGCGGTGACCGGGAGACTGCAGTCGCGCCGGCGGAGCAGGTAATGTATGCGGGCTGGGCGGGGGCAGCAGCAGCAGCACCACCACCACAACAGATTGTGAACGGTTTCAGGCTGAAATCGGTTCACAATCTGTTTGCTGTAAAGGTAGCCATACGATCCCTCTCTGATCAGATTCGATCAGAGAGGGATCTATCTGTTGGTCGAATCTGATGGCAAATCGACCAGTGTATGGCCACCTTTAATCTTCATTCCAAGGAGCTGCTGAATGATGTAAAGGACTTGCTGATGAAACATTCAGCCAGAGCTACATCACTAGACAGCCAAAGCCACTCACTAGCTCACTTGAGCAAGTTTCAGAATCTTTAGCATGTGCAAGCTTCCTTCTGCACTAAAGCACATTTTAAAAGCACAATCTAAATATGTTTAGAAGCGAGCATGCATGATTATATGGATCAGTATTTAGGTGCTGTAAAGAACAAACAAGTCTCATTATATACACAAATGGTGTACTTTTTAACATTCATTTAGTATACAGGAAAGGGGGCTGAATAGACAAACTGCAATAGTGAAGACAATTTACAAGACTATGCTAGAGAGTACAGGGATCAATCATTCTTTGCTAGTGGCTACTAACAGGGGCGTAGCAATAGGGGGTGCAGAGGTAGCGACCGCATCGGGGCCCTTGGGCCAGAGGGGCCCCGAAGGGTCTACCCTCTATCACAGTATTAGCTCTCTATTGGTCCTGTGCTGGTAATAATCACTTCTATAGATGCTGTGAATAGTAGTATTCCTTAACACACTGTTCCCCATCCCCTTCTTGCACCTCTGACATTGTAGTTGCCATTGGCTGGTTTTGGTGCGCCGTATCAATTGTTATGTATAGAGTGCTTGGGGGGGCCCCATATAAAACTTGCACCGGGGCCCACAGCTCTTTAGCTACACCACTGGCTACTAAACAGACTTATGCAAAGCATACATGGGCTGATAACACGATATAGCAAGGGATTACTTACTCTAATCAAAAACACATTAATTCTACTAATTCAGCTAAATTAGGATTTTAATAAACATTTTAAAGTAGTCATACATCTAGCAATGCAATCAAAGTGATCAACTTTATTGGGCAATCAATTTTAGTGTGGTTGATCAAAAGTCAATAAACACACTACAAGCAATGTACTATGTGATTCACCTTCACTAAGCAATATGATCGATGTGCCTATATTCAGAGTCAATCCAAGATAGGTTAACAGTAGCAGATTCGTGTGCCATCTACCAACTGGAACACTCAATTCAATAAAGTGTACAAACCAAATGGTGGACCATACAGCCTGATCACTAGATATAGGGCCACCTATAGAATTTAAAGAACCTGAATCAATTGGGATCTGATAGCACAAAGCTTTGAAGCCTCTTCTGCTATGCCAACACAGCCAATCACTCTTGATTAAGCAACTTTTGATCAGGCATTTAAAGGGCAATAGATCAAGATTGAAAGGGGGAAAATGTATGGGTTTCATTAGTAATGCATATCTAAAAGCTCACTAAATTGGAAAACAAAGTGCTCCCGTTACATCCTTGAGTACATGCTCAGCAACAGATCTCCCCACAACACATATACGATGATCAAATATGAACACATATGCAACTATTCCATCAGAGAGAACTGATGAAGTCAACACTAGCTGTAATGAAGTGTGCCATGGACAGAATGAAAGTCGTAAATCATAGCAAGGGCATGGATCACAGCATGTCATCCCAAGCTCAGGTGGACCACAGACAGGCACAGGCAAAGATCTGCAGACACTGCACTTAGGTCCAGAGTGCACTGTAATCAGCTGTGCTGGGGAAACATGGCGATCTCCCTCTCGCCAAGCCGGCTGATGAGCCAAAAGTAATAAAGCTGTGTAAAGTTCATGAAACCATAGTAACTGACTAGACAGCGGCCTTCTAGCACTGGTGCCACTTGGAGTCTGTTGCTATGGGTTACTGCACTTTGCCTCTAGCAGGGAATAAAGAGTGTGGGTGCTTATCTGCACGTAGCTACACACCTCTGCGATCCTGTGGGCGCTGCACAGCTGGCTTCCCGGGTAGCAATCCTCCCTGAGCCGCGGACAGATGCAGTGATTGCCTCCCACCACAATGGGGGCTACGGAACAGATGGCTTCCAGGGTTGCGGCTAAGCAGGCTGACGAAACCTCAGTGTAACAACGGAGCCTGGCTGCTAGGGCTGTTCGCTCATCTGTAATCTTCTCTAACTTGAATGAGTGTCCCGGCCAGGACTGCCTCTGCCGCAGCCTTATTTATAGCGTTACTAGCTAGACCGGCACGGCTGCTTTCTCAGCCAATCAAAGCTCAGAAGCATGCGCGAAGGAACACGGGAGATGTAGTCGTTCCCACTTGCTAGGTAAACAATAGAGATGGGAAGTTCGGATCTTTTCAATGATCCGGATGATTCGAATCGGATCATTGAAGAGATCCGGATCTTTGATCCGAATCTCGGATCATTTTACTACCGGAAGCAGTCGGGGTGAAATGAACAGCAGGACAGGTCTGTGGACAGGAGAAGGAGAGGGGGGTGGACAGACAGAGAAGGGGAGAAGATGGACAGAGGGCAGGGAGTGGACAGAGAAGGGAGGAGGGACGAGCAGAGAGCAGAATTGTTTGCACGTAATACCCACATGCTGAAGTCATATGCTTTACATATATTTCACCTATATGTTCATCTGTACACTTTGAAAGAAAAGGTCGCACAGTGAAAGAAAGCATTCCCAGAAGATAAGTGCAGCTGTTTAGTGCCGAGTGCAGGAGGATCATATTGCCTTTCAATCACACTGTCTGCAAAGTTACTGAGCTGTGCTGAGCCAAAAGCTTCCAATGTGTTCACTGTGCAGCCCTACGGAACAGCCAGCCTATAATGAGCAGCACGTTGCAGCCAGTATGTGTGCTCTACACATATCTGGCAGTGGCACCAATGTCCCCTCTCTCATCTACCTGTCCCTGCAAGGCTGCCTCCCTTCCAACAGAGCGATCCCTGCTTCCAGGACCCCGCTGCCCGCTGAGAGGGGGCGTGTCGCTCCTGGCCCCGCCTCTTTTGCGATCCGAATCACTCATTTTGATGATTCGGATGATCGACTCATAAAATAGATTCGGATCAAAGATCCGAATCGTTCATGATCCGGACAACACTAGTAAACAAGTTCTGTAGGCTAGCAGTCGCCAGTCGAGTTCACCTCGCCTGAGGGCTTTGTATTCATTGGGGACAAGAGTCCCAATCTCCACCTATTGTACTAGTCTGGCCATGTCCTGTCCTTCGACTCCGTTGCTCACGTATTGTGTTTAGCGCAGCTGTTGTTCTCAAACAAAGATTAGAAAGTACTCTAGAAGCTTCCAGAGTGGGATAGAGGAGTATATATATATATATATATATATATATATATATATATATATATATATATATATATATATACATATATATTTATTTATTTATGTATTTATTTATTTTCTATCTGCGTTTTGTAGTATGGAAATGGTAAAACTTTTTTGTTCTCATTTGACATCTATTTACCTTTGTTGGTTAAATGAGGATCATTGCTATCTATACAAAAGTTTTATGAGGCAAGTGATCAATGGGATAGCAGTGAATATTATTTAAAGGAAAAACATTGATTAAGGCCTAATTCACACCTGAAAACGGATTCGCGTTTACGTTTTTGTGCGCTGGTTTTTTTCCCCCTCCCGGCGCACTACTGCATGCTGCATTTTGGTAAAAGCGCTTTCCCAGAGCGGTTTTGTCATTCACTCCCTGACTCAATGTTTTCCTATAGTTTTAAATTAATAACCACTTCACCACTGAGAGGTTTAACCCCCTGACCACCAGAGCAATTTTCACCTTTCAGCGCTCCTTCCACTCATTCGTCTATAACTTTATTATTACTTATCGCAATGAAATGAACTATATCTTGTTTTTTCCGCCACCAATTAGGCTTTCTTTAGGTGGGACATTATGCCAAGAATTATTTTATTCTAAATGTGTTTTAATGAGAAAATAGGAAAAATGTGGGAAAAAAATTTATTATTTTCCAGTTTTCAGCCATTATAGTTTTTAAATAATGCATGCTGCTGTAATTAAAACCCATGAAATGTATTTGCCCTTTTGTCCCGGTTATAAAAACCGTTTAAATTATGTCCCTGTCACAATGTTTGGCGCCAATATTTTATTTGGAAATAAAGGTGCATTTTTTTCAGTTTTGCATCAATCCCTAATTACAAGCCCATAGTTTATAAAGTAACAGTGTTATACCCTCCTGATATAAATATTTAAAAAGTTCAGTCCCTGAGGTAACTATTTATGTATTTTTTTTAATTGTAAATTTTTTTTTTTTTTTTAATTACAAAAAAAAAAATGGGGAGTGTGGGAGGTAATGAGTTAATTTTTTGTGTAACACTAATTTTTTTCTATGTAAAAAATGCTTAGGGTGTAGTTTTACTATTTGGCCACAAGATGGCAACAGTAATTTTTTGTTTATTGCTACCTGCAAGCGTCCTTCCGGACGCTCGCAGGAAGTACAAGGAGGCTGTGAGTGTTTGTTATTTTTCACAATGATCACGTTGCCCATCGGAGAGCAGCGGATCATTGCGGGGCTTAGATCAATGAACGGGAATGGATTTTCCCGTTCATTGATCTCCGGGCGAGCGGGCGGCGGCGTGTTTACTAGCGGCGGGCGGCGTGTTTACGAGCGGGAGCGCGGGCAGCGGCGGGAGCGCGGAAAGTACGAATTTCTCCATCCCTGGGGGTTAAAGGATGGAAAAAGGGACGGAGAAATTCGTACGGGCGGGGGTAAAGTGGTTAAACCAAAAGTAAAGTAAACTAGCTGTTATTAGAATTGACTTCTAGGAGGGGACAACAGTTTGCAGAGTGTAAACAACAGTCACCCTGAGAGTTCATGTAGGAACAATCTGGAAAAATCCTGGACCAAAAAACAAGGGATGTTGGGCACCAGATCCCACAGCAAAGGAAGAATGGTCCACCAGATACACTGGTCCTTATTTAGCAAAGGCTTATATGGCCTAGTGCACACCAGAGCGGTCCGCCAGCGTTTTTTGATCCGCTTGCGGATGTGGAAACGCTTGGGTAATGTATTTCAATGGGCTGGTGCACACCAGAGCGGGAGGCGTTTTGCAGAAACGCATACTCCCGGGCTGCTGCAGATTTTGGATTGCAGAGGCGTTTCTGCCTCCAATGTAAAGTATAGGAAAAACGCAAACCGCTCTGAAAAAACGGCAGTTCAGAGCGGTTTTGCAGGCGTTTTTGTTACAGAAGCTGTTCAGTAACAGCTTTACTGTAACAATATATAAAAATCTACTACACCAAAGACGCGTCCCAAAACCGCAAAATGCGGTGAAACGCTACAGAAAAATAAGAAAAAGCATTTCAAAATCTGCTAGCATTTTGCGGATCTGCTAGCGGTTTTTGGTGTGCACCAGGCCTCAATGTTTGTTACTTAGGTGACCTAACATGATCAATTAGGATGATTTTGGGTGCTTTTCTAGTGTCTTCAGGTATAATCAAGTGTCTGACAAAAGCTCAGTAATGGCAGACATGCTGGAAAATCATGCCTGTTAACTACTACCTCCATAGAGTAGAGCAGTTGTTTGTACAGTTTGCTTGATCATCCCTAAACTGCTCCGATCTGTAAAGCAACAGCATGCAACAAAAGTTTAAAGTGATACTGAGCAGATTTTAAAATCACAGTTTGTACTTACCTGGGGCTTCCTCCAGCCCACCGTAGGCTGCGAGGTCCCCCGACATCCTCCTGGCTCCTCTCCTGGTCCCGATGGCGGCTCTGTTAATTGGCAACTTCTGCCTGAAGTCGCCAGTACAAGCCCCTGCTGCGCACGTTACGCGTCATCACGCCGGCCGGCGTGAGAGTCCTGCGCGTGTGTGGTTCTTTAACTCTGAACCACACATTCGCTGGACTCTCACGTGTAGAGGCCGGCGTGATTTTAAAACCTGCTCAGTATCCCTTTAACGTGTGTAAGGCCTGGGCCCCACTAGCAACTCGGGATTTGAAAAGCTCTTGCTAATGCAATGCTATGGGAGATTTTTTTTTTTAAATTATATCCCTCAAGTGGGATCACACCCATAGCATTACATTAGGAAGAGCTTTTTAAATTACAAGCACTTACAAATTGATTAAAAAATGCTGCTAGTGGGTTCCAGATATAAAGCTAGGTTCACAGTGGGTCATTGCGGAGCTGCGTTATAAAGTCTTATAACGCAGCTTACCGCACTGCAATGATAAGCCTATGGGACATTGACAGTGCGACGTTAGCGTCACATTGTAACAAGTAGCGTTATGGTAACACTGCTGCAGTGCGTTACCTCTAAACACACACGTTACCAGGTACAGGAAAGCATACTTTTCATTGCCTGTATGCCTTACTGTATCTACTGTATGCGACGGTAACACCCCACTGTGAACCTAGCCTAAGCCATAAGCGATCCAGAAAAAGTAAAATAGAGTTAAAACTGCCTGTATCAACCCTACATTTTCTTATGAATAACCATGACTGTATCCACACTATGTTGTACTGCTTCACTGTTTCTACTTGTTGGAAAATCAATCAAAATTTCAGCTGTTAAAAAAATATGTTATGTGGCAAACGATTGTAGCCCTCGCTTGGGTCATATTGGAATATGCTATTTAAAATTTAGTATATAAGCAGTTATTATGGAGGCTCTCCTGGACTTGTTAAAAATAAATCTTCTGTGGATGCTGCATGCAACTGTAATTATGCAACCACTAATTCACATACTGGTAGTCCTCGGTTAACGAACGAGATAGAGACTGTCGGCTCATTCTTAACCTGAATCTGTCCTTAAGTCGGGACAGCCACCTTTGCCCCCGTTTTTAATGCTGAGTAAGCGCAGCGGAAGGTAGATAGGGGACATCTCACCTGATCCTCGACGGTAGAAGGTCCCATCGTGCTGCCCGGAAGCTGTGCGCCGCATAATGACGCATCAGGAGGCGCCGCCCCTAGGGGCTTCTCCTGATTGCGTCATTATGCGACACATGAGAAGCCGTCGGGAGGACAGTGGACAGAGCGAGAGGACGGGCCACACAGCTTCCAGGCAGCACGACGGGACCTTCTACAGCCGAGGATCAGGTGAGATGTCCTCTATCTACCTTCCGCTGCACTTACTCTGCATTAAAAATGGGGCAGAAGAGGTAGTCCCCGGCGGCGTGACGTCATCGCGGCGGGTCGGCGGGCATGCGTAAGCCGGGGACTACCTGTACACCACAGCAACCTTTGATCTGCTATGACCCAGGTGAAGGCAACAAATCTTAACCATTTACTTAATCCACTGCAGGTTTGCTATATCAAAAATATATAATATCCCAGCGCTGCTATGGTAAACCCAGTAGATAGTCCCACATGTGGGGCTTCACAATAAAACCAGTGCTGACCACCAATCAGGCCTGGAACCCACTAGAAAGCGCAAAACGCTATCGCAATTGCTAGCAATTTATGCAAGTGATTTTGGGAGTGATTTCCCTGCTCCCATACAATTCATTAGAATGGAAACATTCCCAAAATGCTGCATGTCCTGCAATTGTGATTACCCTAATCGCAATCGCTCTAGTGGAATCTGTCCCATCCATTTACATTGGCAGAGCGTTTAGGGAAATCGCTAGCGATTGAAAGCGCTCCCTAAACAATAAAAAAAAAAAACGCTCTAGTGGGTTCCAGGCCTCACACAGAGGCTTACCCCTGTATGTGGACCTACATTTCAAGGCCATTGTTATTTGGATACACATACTGGGGTACGCCTCTGTGTAATTGTGGTGGGCACTAGAGTAAAGAGTCCACATGTGGTAATATCTACTTTCATTTACTATACTAGTGCAAGGACATAATGGCCGCTATTCAATTCACTTTGTCTTCTGAGTTTTCTCCTAGGTGATATCTTCACACCTTGGGCTTGATTCACTAAACAATGATAACTCATATCACGGCCGCGCTAGCATTTTGCGCGTAACGGTTTACACATACAAATTTGCATTTGTGCGCATAAACCGTTATGCGCAATGCTAACGCGGCCGTGATATAAGTTATCACGGTTTAGTGAATCAAGCCTCTTGTCAATAAAATGCCTTTAAAGCCACCAGTAAGCAAAATAATTAATCATTTTGATAGTACCTATTCATCTTTTTTTATACTTTTTTCAGTGTGCAAAGTGCTGAAAAGTTATTCAAAAGAGATGATGAAAAATGATCTCCTAGGAAAAACGTGCTTGAATAAGGCTCATACTTGATTGTTTAAAGGTCGATTTTTTTCTGGCTGCTTGTTTATTTCACATTAGTTATTGGACTTTGCACTTATCTATATTTAAATATTTTGTAGGTTTGCAAGATCACCTTCACATTATATCAATTTTGCCGGCTGATTCAGTCATTTCTTTATAAGTCTGCCAGACATATAATGTCCCCAACCTACCTAATCAATTTACTTTTGATTGATTTTGGCCAGTTTATCATAGAAATGATGATTGGATAGGCAGGAAAGAGCAGTGGGGATGAGTGGTAGCACAGCGTTCCATACGGTACAACAGTAGTGGTTAGATCGCATAAATTCCCAATAATATTCTGCTGAAAAAATCAGCACTATGCAATGTGAAATAAATCAGTCATCAAGTGATCATTTTCCAATCAGGGAGGGATCAACCAGCTTGCCATACTGAGCTGTTATCACAACATGTATGCCTAGCTATAGCACAGAACTTTCATTATTTCTCAGTTAAAGGAGCAGCAACACTTTTAGGACTTGAACCCCCAATGGCTCCTAAGGGATCAGTTTACAGTCAGTCAGTTGCAGTTGTTAATGTGTGGCATTTACAGAAGGCTGGGGATGGTGGTGGGGGACTGGTACTTCAATTATGTAAAGCTTGGGTGAAAACCATCAACCAGGCATTCTATGCAGCAGTTTTGAACCGAACAGTAACTGCTTAGTTGTCCATTGTTCGGCAACTGCCAACACCAACCAACTCTGTAATGCTAGGTACACACCATACAATTTTGTTTTAGATAGAATGGTTCGATAGATAATTTCCGATATGTCCAATCTTATTTTCGATCGTTTTTCTGATCGATTTCTTATAGAAGTGAATGGAAAAAGATAAGAAAAGATAACAGAATCAAATCGGAAATCGATCAGAAAATCGAATCGGAAATCGATCGGACGGACAATCGGCCGAAAAAACACATCTTGTGTATCTAGCATTAGGTACATCCACACCTTTGACTGATGTACTCCATTAGAGATCATGACCTGATCTCCTTGGGCGACATCACTAGGCCGGGCTGCACACACACGTTTAAGCTGTGTAGCTGACGACAGGCTTTGTTGCTATGCGGAAGGGGGGGCATGGAGGGTTGCCGAGCGGCGCGGGGGGGGGGGGGGGGGGGGGAGGGTTGTGAACAAAGGGATCGGCGTTGCTGGAGGTGAGTAAATCCTCCGGGCAGATCACCTACGGGTTGGGTGTCAGGGGCTGCCATATACATGCCTGATTATTGGCTGAGGCAGTCGTTATCGACCGCCTCATCCAGAGCCGGATTAAGGCTAAATGGGGCCCTAAGCAAAGTCACTGATTTGGGCCCCCCCATCATGTCGGAATAGAATCAGAAGATGCAGCTGCACAGCAACATGCCACACATATCGGGGCAGCCGAGCTACTGGTTGCTATGGGCAACAGCCCGCTTTCCTCTGTGGGTGCACAATGCAGGGAATAGCAGCGGCAAAATGCAGAGTGAGAGATGAATGGCTGGGACATTTGCACTCAGTGGCTGGGGCACCCCTGTGAAGAGGGCGCCAGATATCACAGCAGCAGCACTTTCCCCCTGCATCTCCAGCCTGGCAATAGCAGAAAGCTCTGGACACCGCCAAACCGGAAGCCATTCCCCAGACAGAATTACATAACCACCCCCACCACCGAACAACCGATTTCCTCCCAAACTAGACAGCCACCATGCAGCCTCCATCCCAGTGAATACGATAGTCCAGCAGAGAAGGCACCCGCAGCGGGGGAGAATGACAGCACCAGATGACTCACATTCACCTATTGCGATCCAAGCAATAGAGGTCCCTTCATCCGGAGTCCATCTGTCTCCTCTAGATTGCTGCCGCTCTGTTACTACTACTATTGCTACTTCCTACTTCCTGTCTGATCTGAGAATCAGGAAGTTCAGAGCGAGTGGCTGCACTGTAGAAGAGACAGATGGGTTTCAGATGACGGGATCTCTATCACTTGGATCATGGATAGGTGAGTGAGCGTTTGCCATCTGCTGCTATCATTCTTGCTGCAGCTGTGGTTCTCTGTGGGAAGGGAGGGCGGAGTGGGCAGCGTCAGAGCGCACAGTAGCAGGAGGGGGACCTAGGAGGAGAGCCTGGCTCTGAAGACAATCAGCAGCGCACGGCATCATTTGACAAGACAAGACAAATAACATTTATATCGCGCTTTTCTCCTGGCGGACTCAAAGCGCCAGAGCTGCAACCACTAGGACGTGCCCTATAGGCAGTAGCAGTGTTAGAGAGACTTGCCTAAGGTCTCCTACTGAATAGGTGCTGGCTTACTAAACAGGCAGAGCCGAGATTCGAACCCTGGTCTCCTGTGTCAGAGGCAGAGCCCTTAAAGGGACTCCGAGCAGTGCCTGTGAGTATGCCTTTAAGCATACCCACAACTAATTAATTACATCCCCACACCTACCAGCATGATGTTTGTAATTATATCCCCCTGGGTTCCTTATATTTCATTGCATTGTGCTGAATCGAGCTGCCGACTTTGGAGAAAAGTCATCCTGTGGCCGCGATTTCGATCGCAAAAATAGTGAAAACTAAAAGTCATAGGGAAGCCGTTTATATATCATTGGAAAGAGGAGAAAGAGAGCTTTAAAATGATATGCATCTTTCCATAGTTACTGCACTGCTCAGAGTCCCTTAACCATTATACCATCCAGCCACCGCTGACAGGATGGCGAGGGCTGGTTTATGTGCTGATATGGCCCCTTTGACTCTGAATGGGGGCCCCAAGCGACTGCTTTAGTTGCCTGGTCGGTAATCCGGCCCTGGCCTCATTCAACTTAAGTCAGGCGTGTGTTCGGGCCTTTAAAGCGGAATTGTCAACATAAAAATAAAATTTTGACAACAACTGGTCTGAGTTTATGTGATAAAGTGATAAAGATGCTAATCCTGCATTCAAAACTTTCAAAACTTTTTCTGCTGTTATGTGTCACAAATAGTGGGGCAGCTGCGGTGAACAGCGCCGTCACCGCAGCTGCCTCCATGTCTCCTCCTGGCCCCCTACCCGTGCCTCGGGCGTCTAGAACACAGAGGACGGGTCTGTCTGCTGCCCATAAGGTCGCTTTGACGCGTGCGCGCACCGTCGCGACCTTTATGCGGTGAAGAGATGTCTCAGCTGACCTGCGGGTCGGCTGACGTCACTCCATGCGCCCGCTGCTGCTGATTGGCCGGGCGCAGGGGGGCGTGCCTCAAGGTCTCCTCGGGCTCTTAAGCCCGGAGGATTCACTCGCAACTTGTCTGCTGTTGCGATCACTACGTGTTAGCGCTCAGACCTTAGATAGATCCGGTGTGCTTTGATCCGGGAGGAAACCGGGGATTACACACATTGATAGGATTTGTTTGATACTATAATTATATTGTATACTGTTGACTAATATGACTATCTGTGTTTGACTACTGCTCGTTCTGACTATTCTTACTCTCAGTGGTTCTGTACTTCTGCCCATCTGATCTTGCTGCCGACTCTGCCTGTTATAACCTTCTTGCCTTTGCCTTCTGATTTTGTACCGTATCTGCCTGTCTGTTGCCATCTCGATTAGTCTGACCTCTCTACTCACCAGCGAGCCCTCGTCACTGGTGAGGTGCTCGCTGTACTGATAGTGCCCACCAGCTCCTCAGGTGAGGTATAGCCAAATCTACCAGTACCTACTGTTGCACCAAGCACTACCTGAACTCTTGCTATCACATATAGTATCTATACCTGTATTATTGGTGATTCTGCAGATCACCACATAATCAGGTATAGCATCTGAATTATTGGTGATACTGCAGATCACCATATAATCAGAGATCTGAGGGAGGCTTACACTGATTGTTACATAACAGCAGACCATGACGTCTATGGACGCACTGTGCCGCCAAGTTGCGGCATTGACCACAGCGGTGAACACTTTAACCGAGACGGTCAATTCCCAACAGGCTCAGATCACCCAGCTGTCTGAGGCAGTACGTACCCTCCAGACTGCAGCAGCCCCAGTGCCGTCCCCTCCAGTTACTGAGCCTAGAGTGCCCATGCCCAAAAAATTCTCGGGGCATAGATCCGATTTTAGAAACTTTAAAAATCGATGTCTTTCATATTTTGAGTTAAGACCGGTATCTTCAGGTTCCGAGAGTCAAAGGGTAACCTTTATCAAGACCCTGTTATCTGGGGACTCTCAGACTTGGGCTTACAGTCTTCCTAGTGATCATGAAGCTTTGAACTCAGTACAGAAATGTTTTGATACAATGGCGGTCATTTACGATGATCCGGATATCGCTGTGACCGCTGAGAGGAAACTTAAAATCCTCAAGCAGGGACAGAACACGGTAGAGACCTATGCCGCTGAGTTCAGAAGGTGGGCAGTCTCGGCTAGGTGGGGACAGTTCGCTTTATTGGATTGCTTTTTGACTGGCTTGTCTGACTCAGTGTCTGATTTAAAGAGAACCCGAGGTGGGTTTGAAGAATATTATCTGCATACAGAGGCTGGATCTGCCTATACAGCCCAGCCTCTGTTGCTATCCCAAACCCCCCTAAGGTCCCTCTGCACTCTGCAATCCCTCATAAATCACAGCCACGCTGCTGACAAACAGCTTGTCAGAGCTGGCTGTGTTTATCTCTATAGTGTCAGTCTGCTGCTCTCCCCGCCTCCTGCAGAACTCCAGTCCCCGCCTGCATCCCTTCCCTCCCTGCTGATTGGAGGGAAGGGACGGGGGCAGGGACCGGAGCTATGCAGGAGGCGGGGGAGCAGCTGAGACTGACACTACAGATGTAAACACAGCCTCACAGCATGGCTGTGATTTATGAGGGATTGCAGAGTGCAGGGGGACCTTAGTGGGGTTTGGGATAGCAACAGAGGCTGGGCTGTATAGGCAGATCCAGCCTCTGTATGCAGATAACATTCTTTAAACACACCTCGGGTTCTCTTTAATGCTCGGCCATCCTGAACCAAAATCAGTAGATGAGGCCATTGCACTGGCAGTTAAGATCGATCGCCGCATCCGGCACCAAAAACAGTCCCGGGGTAAATTAGCGGTTAAAATTGTTCCGTTCTCCTTCTCTCCTCCCCTCCTCCTTCAGATGAACCGATGCAGGTCGGTCAGTCCAGACTATCTGAGGTGGAGAAGTCCCGGAGACGTAAAGAGGGCCTCTGCCTCTACTGTGCGGGAAAAGGACATTTAGCTCAGAACTGTCCCAAGAAGGCGGAAAACTCTGCCGCCTAGGTGTAGCTAGAGGTACTACCCTAGGCGAGCCAGTTATACCTCTACTTGATAAACAATTATTACTCCTTTGTTCTATTACCTGGAAAGACCAAGTCTTGTCTACCCAGGCATTTATAGACTCGGGATCCGAGGCCAATTTCATTGATGCAGAGTTTGTTAAAAAATGGGGAATACCCCTGATTCCTTTAGACAGACAAATTTTTGTTACGGCAGTCGACGACTCTCCACTTCAGGGCAGTCAGGCGCTTTTTTCAGACTCCATCCCTTTTGTGCCATGTGGGAGTGTTGCACAAAGAGAACTTGCAGTTTTTCGTATTGAAAATGGCAACTTCCACTGTGATCTTGGGTATGCCATGGTTGAAAAAACACTCTCCGCAGATAGATTGGAGCTCCGGCCAATTGTTAAGTTGGTCTCCATTCTGTCAGCAGCATTGTTTAGAGAGAGTGGCCTTCTGTACCTCTAAGGTTCAGATCGAAGGCGTACCTTCACAGTATGCTGACATTACTGATGTCTTCTGTCCTAAATCAGCAGACATGCTCCCTCCTCACAGGAGTTTTGACTGCCCCATTGAATTAAGACCAGGTTGTGTGCCCCCTAGAGGTCATCTCTATAATCTATCTGGCCCTGAGAAACTGACCATGCAAGATTACATTAAAGAAAATTTGGGATTTATCTGTCTCTCAAAGTCTCCGGCCGGAGCAGGTTTCTTTTTTGTGCAGAAGAAGGATGGTGGGCTTCGCCCATGTATTGATTAAAAGGAACTGAACAAGATAACCATTAAGAATCGCTATCCACTCCCTTTAATTGACAATCTATTTTCTCAAATCACTGATGCAGACATCTTCTCTAAGCTGGATTTAAGAGGGGCATACAACCTGGTGCGAATCAGGGAAGGTGATGAGTGGAAGACGGCCTTTAACACGCCTGACGGGCACTACGAATATTTAGTCATGCCCTTCGGGCTATGTAACGCCCCGGCCGTCTTTCAGGAACTAGTTAATGAGATATTCAGAGAGGTTCTGGGGCGATTTGTTCTAGTCTACCTTGACGATATTTTAATTTACTCCCGAAATTTAACTGGACACAGGAAACAAGTAAAATTTGTCTTGAAGAAACTAAGACAGAATTCTCTGTATGCGAAACTCGAGAAATGCCTGTTTGAGGTGTCAGAGGTTCCATTCTTAGGATATGACATTTCCACTTCCGGTCTATCCATGGACCCCAAAAAAGTATCTGCTGTCATGGAGTGGCCTCAGCCCGTAGGGCTAAAAGCACTTCAGAGATTCCTGGGCTTCGCCAACTACTACAGGAAATTTATTAAAGGTTTTTCATCAATGGCCTCACCCCTCACCGATCTCACCAAAAAGGGGGCAGATACTTATAATTGGTCCAAAGAAACTCAATCTGCTTTCTCGGCTCTGAAGAAAATGTTTTGCTCCGCCCCTATTTTGCGACATGTGGATGTCACCTGTCCTGTTATAGTGGAGGTGGATGCATCGGAGGTAGGGGTTGGGGCTGTACTATCTCAACATTCTGGATTTCAAGGTAGATTGCATCCATGTGCTTTTTTTTCACGTAAATTCTCTCCGGCTGAGAGAAATTATGACATTGGGAATCGTGAATTGCTGGCCATAAAACTCGCATTTGAAGAATGGCGTCATTGGCTCGAAGGAGCTGAGCATGTGATTACGGTTTACACCGATCACAAAAATTTGGAATACATTGAGGGAGCCACAGGGCCGGTTTAAGCAACAATTGGGCCCCAGGGCAAAATAAACCTGGGGGGCCCCCCCAACATATACCCCGGAACAAAAATCGGCATTAGGGGACCTTTTTTGCAGCTGGTATAGTCAGGGTGTGAAGTCCCAATCGGTCAGAGCTCCACATTCTGGCTATCCCAGCCTGCATGGGGGACAAGGGGTTAAAAAGTTTGAGGAGTGGGGACCCCACATAATAAAAAAAAAAAAAAATCCCACACTCTAAACATAAAACAAATTGGGAAAATAGGAAAAAATGCCAGGGATCTTCATACAGCCATATTGCGGCTGTATAGCGATCCCTGGCCAAAGCGCTGCGGCTGCGTATGGACCCCCTGGAAACCCCGTCAGGAAATGTATTGCTCTTTCTTTTGATACATGTAAAATTACACTACCGTTAGGTTTGCTACTAAAAGTGACATTTACCGCATTTAAAACTATACTTTTTTCCTTCTAAACTTTAAAATAGATTTTCTCAAAAACTATAAGGTCTTTTTGAAAAATTGTTTTTTCCTCTTATTCCTAATGATCTCTTTAACATATCCTGCAAATTTAAGGTTTCTAGCATTTAAGGTGGATTTGCTATTAACCATAAAAGTCGGCAGGTTTTTAAATGTGTTTTTTTTTCCTTTGAAACTTTAAAATCGATTTTCTCAAAAACTATAAGGCCGATTTGAAAAAAATTTTTTCCTCTTGTAGCCACTGGGGGCCCCTACAAGCTCTGGGGCCCTGGGGCAGCTGCCTCCTCTGCCTTAATGGTAGCACCGGCCCTGGGGAGCCAAGAGACTCAGTCCCCGACAGGCTCGTTGGTCCCTATTTTTTACGAGGTTCAGATTTATTATAACCCATAAGCCAGGAAGCAAAACATCAAGGCAGATGCCCTGTCTAGATGTTTTGAACCGGAGTCAGTACAGCCTTCAACCCCTGGAAATATCTTACCCGAGAAAATTGTTGTTGCAGTCACAGAAACATGGGAGGACTGGTCACTCACTCTCAGACCGTATCAGCAGGAGGTTCCCGAGGGAAAACCTGAAGGAGTGTTGTTTGTACCATTACATTTACGGTTAAAAGTTCTGCAATTATTTCATGCTCACAAGAATGCAGGTCGTCTAGGGGTGGCTAGGACACAGGACTTATTGGGTAGATGTGTATGGTGGCCGTCTTTGCCACTAGATTGTCGGGATTTTGTAAGAGACTGTTCAGTTTGTGCCAGGAGTAAACCATCCAGACAGGCCCCAGCTGGCACACTTCAGTCTTTGCCTGTGCCTAGAGAACCATGGACCCATTTATCCATGGATTTTGTGAGTGAACTCCCCCGCTCTGAGGGAAAGACGGTCATTTGGGTGGTAGTCGACAGATTCAGCAAGATGGCTCATTTCATTCCCCTAGATGGACTCCCCTCTGCTCAGGATCTGGCAGAACTCTTCATTCAACACATTTTCCAATTACATGGCATTCCGGAAAATGTGGTGTCAGATAGGGTAGTCCAGTTCCTGTCTAGGTTCTGGAGAGCTTTCTGCCATCATATGGGTATGAATCTGTTTTTCTCTTCCGGCTACCACCCACAGACCAACGGCCAGACTGAGAGGGTCAATCAGTCGTTGGAAAAGTTCTTGAGATGTTACGTGGCAGACACTCAATTACAATGGGCAAAGTTCTTGCCATTCACAGAGTTTGTGCACAATAATTTGGTCAATACCTCTTCGGGCTTTTCGCCTTTCCAGGTGGTCACGGGGAGGTCTCCTAAGTTTTCCCCGTTACCAGTGGTGTCGTCTCGTTTTCCTGCACTGGAGGACTGGCAGGGATCTTTAAAGGAGATTTGGTTAATGGTAAGAAATAATCTGGAGAAAGCCTTTCAGATTCAGAAAAAGCAGGCAGATAAGAGACGCTCTGTGGAATGGGATTTTGTGCCAGGGGACATGGTGTGGGTTTCTACCCAGCATTTGGCCCTAAAGCAACCCTCAGTTAAATTGGGTACCAGATTTATTGGCCCATACCCCGTTTCCAAAAAGATCAATGAGGTGACCTATGTGATTGCACTACCATCCAGTATGAGAGGTGTAAAATCTTTCCATGTGCCTTTGCTGAAACCGGCTGTGCATGTGGATTCCTCTCCCCCCCCCCCTCCCCTGTGGTGATTGATAATGAACCGGAGTATGAGATTGAGCGAATTTTGGATTCTCGATGGGTGCGCAACTCGGCTCAATATTTGGTTCATTGGAAGGGGTATGGGCCTGAGGAGAGATCTTGGGTGTCGGGTCATCGTATGCATGCTGAGGAGTTAAGACGGGAGTTTCATAGATTGCATCCTGAGAGACCATGTACGATGTGTCCGGAGTCCACGCCTCAAGGGGGGGGTACTGTCACAAATAGTGGGGCAGCTGCGGCGAACAGCGCCGTCACCGCAGCTGCCTCTGTGTCTCCTCCTGGCCCCCTACCCGTGCCTCGGGTGTCTAAAACACCGAGGACGGGTCTGTCTGCTGCCCAAAAGGTCGCTTTGACGCGCGCGCGCACCGTCGCGACCTTTATGCGGTGAAGAGACGTCTCAGCTGATCTGCGGGTCGGCTGACGTCACTCCATGCGCCCGCTGCTGCTGATTGACCGGGCGCAGGGGGGCGTGCCTCAAGGTCTCCTCGGGCTCTTAAGCCCGGAGGATTCACTCGCAACTTGTCTGCTGTTGCGATCACTACGTGTTAGTGCTCAGACCCAGTGGCGTAGCTATGGAGCTGTGGGCCCCGATGCAAGTTTTACAATGGGGCCCCCCAGGCACTCTATACATAACAATTGATACGGCGCACCAAAACCTGCCAATGGCAACTACAGTGTCAGAGGTGCAAGAAGGGGATGGAGAAGAGCTTGTTAATGTTTACCACTACTCAATGTATATATAGAAGTGATTATTATGAGCACAGGACCAATAGAGAGCTAATACTGTAGTTGAGGGAGGGACCTTCGGGGCCCCTCTGGCCCAAGGGCCCCGATGCGGTCGCTACCGCTGCACCCCCTATTGCTACGCCCCTGCTCAGACCTTAGATAGATCCGGTGTGCTTTGATCCGGGAGGAAACTGGGGATTTCACACAGTGATAGGATTTGTTTGATACTATAATTATATTGTATACTGTTGACTATCTGTGTTTGACTCCTGCTCGTTCTGACTATTCTTACTCTCAGTGATTCTGTACTTCTGCCCATCTGATCTTGCTGCCGACTCTGCCTGTTATAACCTTCTTGCCTTTGCCTTCTGATTTTGTACCGTATCTGCCTGACTGTGGCCAACTCGATTAGTCTGACCTCTCTACTCACCAGTAAGCCCTCGTCACTGGTGAGTAGAGATGTCGCGAACCTCCGATTTTCGGTTCGCGAACCTTCGCGGAAGGTTCGGTTCGCGGAAAAGTTCGCGAACCGCAATAGACTTCAATGGGGATGCGAACTTTGAAAAATAGAAAAAAATATGCTGGCCACAAAAGTGATTGAAAAGATGTTTCAAGGGGTCTAACACCTGGAGGGGGGCATGGCGGAGTGGGATACATGTCCCGGGGAAAAATCTGGACTTGACGCAAAGCAGCGTTTTAAGGGCAGAAATCACATTGAATGCTAAATTGCAGTGCTTTCAAACATCTTGCATGGGTATACATCAATCAGGGAGTGTAATTAGAGTTCTGCTTCACACTGACACACCAAACTCACTGTGTAACGCACCGCAAACAGCTGTTTGCGTAGTGACGGCCGTGCTGGACTGGTGCGCACCGTGGCCAGAGTGTAGGCCGTGGCGTTTTTCAAGTCCATATGGTCGCCGGGCTGTGGTAGCTCAATGATAGAACAACAGTGAATGTCCAGCTGATCAAATTTGGTCTGACCACAATGAAGCAACGACCTTATTATCTTTTGTGTGCCACCCCCACCCGAGACACTCAAATAGCCGGCGGTCATTGCTTCATTGTGATACACAAGCCCCTTCACCGCGGCAAGGTAATGATCACGAAGGGGGATGGGCACATGTACATGCCTTTTGTTTATTTGTTGCAGCCGCCCGCAGTGCAGCCAGAAAAATTAGGCAGGCATGTACACGCACCAGAAAAATTAGTGTAGCGGCCGCTGCTAGCAGCGGCCTTAAAAATTCAGGAATCCGCCTAGAGACCTGGACCCTGTTGGTGGTGGCGGAGAAGGCAAGCGGCCTGCAGGCAAAGATGCTGTGTGTGGGGACTTACTTAGTCTTCGGTCGTGCAGTAGCCCTTCGTGATCCATTCCTCATTCATTTTGATAAAGGTCAGGTACTGAACACTGTCGGAGAAGGAACCGCTGAAGGGAAGAGGCGGTGTGGAGGAGGGTGGCTGTGAAGGTGCAAGGGAGAAAGCGGATGAAGACGATGCACCTGAAGTAGGAAGAGGAGAAGGAGGGTGGCTTGTCTGTTGTGTGCTGCTTTTCCTCAGGTGTTCTTGCCATAGCTGTTTGTGCCTTCTCTCCAGGTGCCTTAGTAAGGCACTTGTCCCTACGTGAGAGTCGGCCTTTCCAGGGCTCAATTTTTGCTGGCAGAGACAACAGATGGCTTTGCTCCGATCTGAGATACACGTTAAAAAATTTCCAAACCGCAGAGCCCCCCTGGGGTGATGGCGCTACGGTGGCATCAGCAGCTGACGTTGAAGGGCATGTTGGCTGGCTGTCCATAGCTGGCGATACATGGCGCCGGACACTGCCCCCAGCTGTTTCTGAGGACGAGCTCCCTCTGCTTCTATCATGGAGTCGTCTCCTCCTACTCCTCTCTGACTCCCCCTCTGAACTGTCCCCCTGGTCATCTCCTCTACCGGGAACATACGTGGCATCCGTATAATCGTCATCATAATCCTCCTGCCCAGCTTCGCTTTCCTCAGACACCTCCTCAACTGCACCAACTTCAGGTGGTTCATCATCCCCCTCCTCACACGTTACGTCCATACTATCGCCACCTAACTCAGACGTATGAGGTGGTGTACCTGCGCCTTCTTCTTGTTGTTGCAGTAGTGGCTGTGAATCAGTGATTCCACCACCAAATAACTCCTGCGAAGTGTCAAATGCAGTGGATGTGGTGCTTGTTGTAGCGCTGGTGGCTGCGGGAGATGAGGTGTTCTGTGTTAAATACTCAACCACGTCCTCACAATTTTGGGAAATGATGACACGTGCCTTCTTCTGAGCACTGTATTTTGGGACAGGTCCGCATGAAATCACAGCAACACCACCTCACACAGACCTGCCGGTGCCTGGTGGCCTACCTCTGGGTCTGCCTCTACCTCTTCCTCTACCTGGTTTGTCCATTTTGTCTATCTCGGGGGATGCTAGGTATATGCAGTGAGCTGGATTCACTGAACACAACAGGTAGTTAGATGCAGTGAGCTGGGTTCACTCAACAGTAAAGGTACTTAGATGCAGTGAGGTGGGTTCACTCAACACAACAGCTAGGTATATGCAGTGAGGTGGGTTCACTGAACACAACAGGTAGTTAGATGCAGTGAGCTGGGTTCACTCAACACAACAGGTAATTATATGCAGTGAGGTGGGTTCACTGAATAGTAAAGGTACTTAGATGCAGTGAGGTGGGTTCACTCAACACTAAAGGTACTTAGATGCAGTGAGGTGGGTTCACTGAACACAACAGGTAGTTAGATGCAGTGAGCTGGGTTCACTGAACAGTAAAGGTACTTAGATGCAGTGAAGTGGGTTCACTCAACACAACAGGTAGTTTGATGCGGTGAGCTGCGTTCACTGAACAGTAAAGGTACTTAGATGCAGTGAGGTGGGTTCACTTAACACAACAGGTAGTTAGATGCAGTGAGCTGGGTTCACTCAACACAACAGGTAATTATATGCAGTGAGGTGGGTTCACTGAATAGTAAAGGTACTTAGATGCAGTGAGGTGGGTTCACACAACACTAAAGGTACTTAGATGCAGTGAGGTGGGTTCACTGAACACAACAGGTAGTTAGATGCAGTGAGGTGGGTTCACTGAACAGTAAAGGTACTTAGATGCAGTGAGGTGGGTTCACTCAACACAACAGGTAGTTAGATGCAGTGAGCTGGGTTCACTGAACACTAAAGGTACTTAGATGCAGTGAAGTGGGTTCACTCAACACAACAGGTAGTTAGATGCGGTGAGCTGGGTTCACTGAACAGTAAAGGTACTTAGATGCAGTGAGGTGGGTTCACTCAACACAACAGGTAGTTAGATGCAGTGAGCTGGGTTCACCCAACAGAACAGGTAGTTAGATGCAGTGAGGTGGGTTCACAGAACACAACAGGTAGTTAAATACAGTGAGCTGGGTTCACTCAACACAACAGCTAGGTATATGCAGTGAGGTGGGTTCACTGAACACAACAGGTAGTTAGATGCAGTGAGCTGGGTTCACTCAACACAACAGGTAGTTAGATGCAGTGAGGTGGGTTCACTGAATAGTAAAGGTACTTAGATGCAGTGAGGTGGGTTCACTCAACAGTAAAGGTACTTAGATGCAGTCAGGTGGGTTCACTGGACACAACAGGTAGTTAGATGCAGTGAGGTGGGTTCACTGAACAGTAAAGGTAGTTAGATGCAGTGAGCTGGGTTCACTGAACAGTAAAGGTACTTAGATGCAGTGAGGTGGGTTCACTCAACACAACAGGTAGTTAGATGCAGTGAGCTGGGTTCACTGAACAGTAAAGGTACTTAGATGCAGTGAGGTGGGTTCACTCAACACAACAGGTAGTTGGATGCAGTGAGCTGGGTTCACTGAACAGTAAAGGTACTTAGATGCAGTGAGGTGGGTTCACTCAACACAACAGGTAGTTAGATGCAGTGAGCTGGGTTCACTGAACAGTAAAGGTACTTAGATGCAGTGAGCTGGGTTCACTCAACACAACAGGTAGTTAAATGCAGTGAGCTGGGTTCACTCAACAGTAAAGGTAGTTATATGCAGTGAGGTGGGTTCACTCAACACAACAGCTAGGCATATGCAGTGAGGTGGGTTCACTGAACACAACAGGTAGTTAGATGCAGTGAGCTGGGTTCACTCAACACAACAGGTAGTTAGATGCAGTGAGGTGGGTTCACAGAACACAACAGGTAGTTAAATGCAGTGAGCTGGGTTCACTCAACAGAAAGCTAGGTATATGCAGTGATGAGGTGGGTTAAGTAAACACAACAGGTACTGGGTATATGCAGTACTGGGTAGTACAATGTGCAGATCCCTGTCACACACACAGGTAGTCACTGAATGTGCTGGGCTGCTGGCAGTGGCACACACACTATCAATTAGCAAGGCTGTGCATGCAACAAAAGTGTCAGTTTGACACAGAAAAAAAAAGTACAGGATGAGCTCTGAAAAGAGCTGTTGAGGGGTGCTATAAAAGCAATAATAATCAGCCAGGAGCAAGCTAAGCAGCCAAGAACCTAATTAATCTGTCCCTAGAAGAACAAGTCTGCAGCAGCTGTCCCTAGTCTGTCTCTAGCAGGCACACGAGTGAGGCTAATAGCCGCTGCAGCCTGCCTTATATAAGGGGGGGGGGTGGGTCTCCAGGGCTTAGTGTAGCCTGAAGGGCTACAATGTGCCTGCTGACTGTGATGCAGAGGGTCAAAGTTGACCCTCATAGTGCATAGTGGGGCGAATCGAACTTCCGCAAAAGTTTGCTTGGTCCAGGCGAACGCGAACCCCCAAAGTTCGCCTGGAACCGTTCGCCGGTGAACCGTTCGCTACATCTCTACTGGTGAGGTGCTCGCCGTACTGATAGTGCCCACCAGTTCCTCTGGTGAGGTATAGCCAAATCTACCAGTACCTACTGTTGCACTAAGCACTACCTAAACTCTTGCTATCACATATAGTATCTACTGTATACCTGTAATATTGGTGATTCTGCAGATTACCACATAATCAGGTATAGCATCTGAATTATTGGTGATACTGCAGATCACCATATAATCAGAAATCTGAGTGAGGCTTATACTGATTGTTACATTATGGTTTGGAGTTATCACATACTTAAGGAGCAATGGCCCTTTAGTAGTCAGTACCAAACAGTTGCATGCTGGGGGTTCTTTTTATCTAAAATATATTCCTCCTTCCCTTTATTTCCCTCCTTCCCTTTATTTCCCTGACTAGCTGAAACATGATCCCCTGCTCACTTGTGTTTACAAGTAAGGCAGAGGTGACTCAGTGATTGGAGGATAAAAGAAAAAAAAGTTAAAGGGACTCCGAGCTCAGAAAAAAAAGGAAAGTTGTACTCACCAGGGGCTTTTTCCAGCCCAGTGCTGGTCGGGAGGTCCCACGCCGGCGTCCTGGCTCCATTTCTTCACCCCGCTCCGGAATGGCTGACAGGCCGCAGCCCGGGCGACACTCTCCCGAGTGTCGGGCTGCTCCTTCCGCATATGACGCGGATTACGTCACACGCCGGCCGCCTCGCGTCATCACGGCGGCCGGCGTGAAAGTACTGCGCATGCGCGCTTTGTTCGCGCATGCGCAGTACTTTCACGCTGCGGCCTGCCAGCCATTCCGGAGCGGGGTGAAGAAGAGGAGCCAGGACGCCGGCGTGGGACCTCCCGACCAGCACTGGGCTGGAAAAAGCCCCTGGTGAGTACAACTTTCCTTTTTTTTTCTGAGCTCGGAGTCCCTTTAAGGGAAGAATGACATCAGTATTTAGCCTCAGCTGTGGGCAAAAGACATGGCCCCCACCAGGAACATAATTATCTTTATTTACTTTATAAAATTCACTGAAATTGAAATGTGGGCAGTGCAATACTAGTGTTATTTAAGTAGCTCAAGTATCTATCTACTTATATATGTGTTTTTTTTTCCCTGGCATAGTATGGCTGATCCTCCTGCTTTAATCACCCCATCCCACTGAGTTGCATGGGCAACATCCAAGTTGTGGTCCGTCTCCTAATGTTCAACCACATGGTTGAACATTAATCCATGTGAACTAATCCTAATAAAGGAATCTCCTAAAACAAGTGAGTTCTGTTTCAACATTCTGGCAAAAGGAGCTTTTTCTTATCAATTCAGCTGTGGAGGCCTCAAGACGTTAGTTACACTTTGATATGCTGCATTTGAAAAATACACCCCTGTTGAAATTTCACAGGCATGGTGATAAAGTGACACAGATAAAAACTTGCTGTCCTGATAGAACTGGAATTCCTTATCCATCATTTGCAAAGAGATTTACAGCAACCCCTCCTCCTCCAGATCAGTAGCATTTTGGTTCAAGCCCTAGTTCAGGTTACTTTTTTTAGAATTGAATTTCAAAATGCAGTTATAATCCGAACAATAATAATAATCCGTACATTTGTATAGCGCTTTTCTCCTATTGGACTCAAAGTGCTTAAGAGGCCACCCTGCAGTGTTAGGGAGTCATGCCTTGAACTCCTTACTGAATAGGTACTGACCCCAGCCAGGATTCAAACTCTGGTCTCCCATGTCAAAGGCAGAGCCCTTAACCAGTACACTATCTAGCCACTACAGTTAAAATTATATCAGAATCAGAATCCCCATTTGAAATATGTAGTTTTTGCAGTATAATAATATAGACTGATCATAGGTGGCCAGCTACTCATTGTAAACAGGCTGCAGCCTCCTTGCACTCCCTTTGCCTCAACTTTCCAAGGCTTAAGGTGTGTGCACAGCTTTGATGGATGTCTTCTATCGGAAATCGGGACTCGATTCCCTTGAGCAACACCGATGGGCTGAGCGGCACAGACGCGAGTCAGCTGTGTAGCTGCACTGTGCATGTGTGGCCCGCCCTCGCATGCCCCCATCACTCTCCTATTAACTACTAATTGCACAGAACGTTCCCAGCAACAGGCGCACCAATGGGGGCGTCTACACAGCTGGGCTGCACATGTGCTGGCTTGACTGAGACCCAATTACAGGCGAAGAGTACTGAAAAATGGAGCCACCGGGGAGGACGGCGAGGGAGCTCATGAGGCTGGAGGAGGAGGCTCCAGGTAAGTATACTGATTATTGCTTCCTTTCAGGTACATTTTAAGACCATCACTCCAGTGTCTGCAGGAAAATCACCTCACATTCATGCCATCCTCCTGTGTTGCCTAATCTTGTATTCTTGTTTTGACCTAGCTCTGTTTGTCATCCCTATTTAACCACTTCAGGACCACAGTCTTTTCGCCCCTTAAGGACCAGAGCCTTTTTCTCCATTCAGACCACTGCAGCTTTCACGGTTTATTGCTCGCTCATACAACCTACCACCTAAATGAATTTTACCTCCTTTTCTTGTCACTAATACAGCTTTCTTTTGGTGCTATTTGATTGCTCCTGCGATTTTTACTTTTTATTATATTCAGCAAAAAAGACATGAATTTTGGCAAAAAAAATGATTTTTTTAACTTTCTGTGCTGACATTTTTCAAATAAAGTAAAATTTCTGTATACATGCAGCGCGAAAAATGTGGACAAACATGTTTTTGATAAAAAAAACCCCATTCAGTGTATATTTATTGGTTTGGGTAAAAGTTATAGCGTTTACAAACTATGGTGCAAAAAGTGAATTTTCCCATTTTCAAGCATCTCTGACTTTTCTGCGCACCTGTCAGGTTTCATGAGGGGCTAAAATTACAGGATAGTACAAATACCCCCCAAATGACCCCATTTTGGAAAGAAGACATCCCAAAGTATTCAGTGAGAGGCATGGTGAGTTCATAGAAGATTTTATTTTTTGTCACAAGTTAGCGGAAAATGACACTTTCTGACAAAAAAAAGAAAAAAAAAAGTTTCTATTTCTTCTAACTTGCGACAAAAAAAAAATGAAATCTGCCACGGACTCACTATGCTCCTCTCTGAATACCTTGAAGTGTCTACTTTCCAAAATGGGGTCATTTGTGGGGTGTGTTCACTGTCCTGGCATTTTGGGGGGTGCCTAATTGTAAGCACCCCTGTAAAGCCTAAAGATGCTCATTGGACTTTTGGCCCCTTAGCGCAGTTAGGCTGCAAAAAAGTGCCACACATGTGGTATTGCCGTACTCAGGAGAAGTAGTATAATGTGTTTTGGGGTGTATTTTTACATATACCCATGCTGGGTGGGAGAAATATCTCCATAAATGACAATTGTTTTATTTTTTTTACACACAATTGTCTATTTATAGAAATATTTCTCCCACTCAGCATGGGTATGTGGAAAAATACACCCCAAAACACATTATACTACTTCTCCTGAGTACGGCGATACCACATGTGTGGCACTTTTTTGCACCCTAACTGCGCTAAGGGGCCCAAAGTTCAATGAGTACCTTTAGGATTTCACAGGTCATTTTGAGAAATTTCGTTTCAAGACTACTCCTCACGGTTTAGGGCCCCTAAAATGCCAGGACAGTATAGGAACCCCACAAATTACCCCATTTTAGAAAGAAGACACCCCAAGGTATTCTGTTAGGAGGATGGTGAGTTCATAGAAGATTTTTTTTTTTGTCACAAGTTAGCGGAAATTGATTTTAATTGTTTTTTTTCACAAAGTGTCATTTTCCGCTAACTTGTGACAAAAAATAAAATTTTCTATGAACTCACCATACTCCTAACGGAATACCTTGGGGTGTCTTCTTTCTAAAATGGGGTCATTTGTGGGGTTCCTATACTGCCCTGGCATTTTAGGGGCCCTAAACCGTGAGGAGTAGTCTTGAAACCAAATGTCGCAAAATGACCTGTGAAATCCTAAAGGTACTCATTGGACTTTGGGCCTCTTAGCGCACTTAGGGTGCAAAAAAGTGCCACACATGTGGTACCGCCGTACTCAGGAGAAGTAGTATAATGTGTTTTGGGGTGTATTTTTACACATACCCATGCTGGGTGGGAGAAATATCTCTGTAAATGAGTACGGCGATACCACATGTTTGACACTTTTTTGCAACCTAGGTGCGCTAAGGGGCCTAACGTCCTATTCACAGGTCATTTTGAGGCCTTTGGATTCTAGACTACTGCTCACGGTTTAGGGCCCCTAAAATGCCAGGGCAGTATAGGAACCCCACAAGTGACCCCATTTTAGAAAGAAGACACCCCAAGGTATTCTGTTAGGAGTATGGTGAGTTCATAGAAGATTTTTTTTTTTGTCACAAGTTAGCGGAAAATGACACTTTGTGAAAAAAAACAACAATACATATCAATTTCCGCTAACTTGTGACAAAAAATAAAATCTTCAATGAACTCATCATACACCTAACAGAATACCTTGGGGTGTCTTCTTTCTAAAATGGGGTCACTTGTGGGGTTCCTATACTGCCCTGGCATTTTAGGGGCCCTAAAACGTGAGGAGTAGTCTTGAACCCAAATGTCTCAAAATGACCTGTGAAACCCTAAATGTACTCATTGGACTTTGGGCCCCTTAGCACAGTTAGGCTGCAAAAAAGTGTCACACATGTGGTATCGCCGTACTCAGAAGAAGTAGTATAATGTGTTTTGTGATGTATTTTTACATATAACCATGCTGGGTGGGAGAAATATCTCTGTAAATGACACATTTTTGATTTTTTTTACACACAATTGTCCATTTACAGAGAGATTTCTCCCACCCAGCATGGGTATGTGTAAAAATACACCACAAAACACATTATACTACTTCTCCTGAGTATGGCGATACCACATGTGTGACACTTTTTTGCAGCCTAGGTGCGCTAAGGGGCCCAACGTCCTATTCACAGGTCATTTTGAGGCATTTGTTTTCTAGACTACTCCTCACGGTTTAGGGCCCCTAAAATGCCAGGGCAGTATAGGAACCCCACAAGTGACCCCATTTTAGAAAGAAGACACCCCAAGGTATTCCGTTAGGGGTATGGTGAGTTCATAGAAGATTTTATTTTTTGTCACAAGTTAGTGAAAAATGACACTTTGTGAAAAAAACAATAAAAATCTAATTTCCGCTAACTTTTGACAAAAAATAAAATCTTCTATGAACTCATCATACACCTAACAGAATACCTTGGGGTGTCTTCTTTCTAAAATGGGGTCACTTGTGGGGTTCCTATACTGCCCTGGCATTTTACGGGCCCAAAACTGTGAGTAGTCTGGAAACCAAATTTCTCAAAATGACTGATCAGGGGTATAAGCATCTGCAAATTTTGATGACAGGTGGTCTATGAGGGGGCAAATTTTGTGGAACCGGTCATAAGCAGGGTGGCCTCTTAGATGACAGGATGTTTTGGGCCTGATCTGATGGATAGGAGTGCTAGGGGGTGACAGGAGGTGATTGATGGGTGTCTCAGGGGGCGGTTAGAGGGGAAAATAGATGCAATCAATGCACTGGGGAGGTGATCGGAAGGGGGTCTGAGGGGGACCTGAGGGTTTGGCCGAGTGATCAGGAGCCCACACGGGGCAAATTAGGGCCTGATCTGATGGGAAGGTGTGCTAGGGGGTGACAGGAGGTGATTGATGGGTGTCTCAAGGTGTGATTAGAGGGGGGAAATAGATGCAAGCAATGCACTAGCGAGGTGATCAGGGCTGGGGTCAGAGGACGTTCTGAGGTGTGGGCGGGTGATTGGGTGCCCGCAAGGGGCAGATTAGGGTCTAATCTGATGGGTAACCGTGACAGGTGGTGATAGGGGGTGATTGATGGGTAATTAGTGGGTGTTTAGAGGAGAGAAGAGATGTAAACACTGCACTTGGGAGGTGATCTGATGTCGGATCTGCGGGCGATCTATTGGTGTGGGTGGGTGATCAGATTGCCCGCAAGGGGCAGGTTAGGGGCTGATTGATGGGTGGCAGTGACAGGGGGTGATTGATGGGTGGCAGTGACAGGGGGTGATTGATAGGTGATTGACAGGTGATCAGTGGGTTATTACAGGGAATAACAGATGTAAATATTGCACTGGCGAATTGATAAAGGGGGGTCTGAGGGCAATCTGAGCGTGTGGGCGGGTGATTGGGTGCCCGCAAGGGGTAGATTAGGGTCTAATCTGATGGGTAACAGTGACAGGTGGTGATAGGGGGTGATTGATAGGTGATTGATGGGTAATTAGTGGGTGTTTAGAGGAGAGAAGAGATGTAAACACTGCACTTGGGAGGTGATCTGATGTCGGATCTGCGGGCGATCTATTGGTGTGGGTGGGTGATCAGATTGCCCGCAAGGGGCAGGTTAGGGGCTGATTGATGGGTGGCAGTGACAGGGGGTGATTGATGGGTGGCAGTGACAGGGGGTGATTGATAGGTGATTGACAGGTGATCAGTGGGTTATTACAGGGAATAACAGATGTAAATGTTGCACTGGCGAATTGATAAGGGGGGGTCTGAGGGCAATCTGAGCGTGTGGGCGGGTGATTGGGTGCCGGCAAGGGGCAGATTAGGGTCTAATCTGATGGGTAACAGTGACAGGTGGTGATAGGGGGTGGTCGATGGGTGATTGGTGGGTAATTAGTGGGTGTTTAGAGGAGAGAAGAGATGTAAACACTGCATTTGGGAGGTGATCTGATGTCGGATCTGCGGGCGATCTATTGGTGTGGGTGGGTGATCAGATTGCCCGCAAGGGGCAGGTTAGGGGCTGATTGATGGGTGGCAGTGACAGGGGGTGATTGACGGGTGATTGACAGGTGATTGACAGGTGATTGACAGGTGATTGACAGGTGATCAGGGGGGATAGATGCATACAGTACACGGGGGAGGGGGGGTCTGGGGGGGGGGTCTGGGGAGAATCTGAGGGGTGGGGGGGTGATCAGGAGGGAGTAGGGGGCAGATTAGGGACTAAAAAAAAAATAGCGTTGACAGATAGTGACAGGGAGTGATTGATGGGTGATTAGGGGGGTGATTGGGTGCAAACAGTGGTCTGGTTGGTGGGCAGGGGGGGGGGTCTGAGGGGTGCTGTGGGCGATCAGGGGGCAGGGGGGGGGAAATCAGTGTGCTTGGGTGCAGACTAGGGTGGCTGCAGCCTGCCCTGGTGGTCCCTCGGACACTGGGACCACCAGGGCAGGAGGCAGCCAGTATAATAGGCTTTGTATACATTACAAAGCCTATTATACACTTTCCGTGCGGCGATCGGGCAGCTAGTAACCCGCCGGCGCTTCCGAACGGCCGGCGGGTTACAGCGAGCGGTGGGCGGAGCCAGTCCCCGGCGGCTGATCGCGTCACAAATGACGCGATCGCCGCATAGCCACTCCCGCAGCCGCCCCCGCCGATGGGCGTATTGCGGTCGTTTGGGCCCGGACTTTGCCGCCGCCCATCGGCTGGGGGCGGTCATTAAGTGGTTAATGATGTCTTTAACCTTATTTATTGTCCGCTGCTGCATAATATGTTGGCACTGTATAGATAAAATAAACAAATAACAGCAATAGACATTAGACAAACCTTTCAACCAGTCTGTGTGGTCACAACATATACTGTATACATGTCCAAATGTAGCTAAGGCATGTAAATGTAGCTACAAAGCATGCTGCAACTAGCAAATGGAAGGACCTTTTGAATGTGAACCTTTTTGTGTATTTTGCATTGCTACATGTGGAGTATTTGACACTCTTTCACTCCACCAGGGAGTTTTGTAGAAGGCTAGGTGTAATTGCTGTGAGACAGAGATGTGTTATCCCAACCCCTTTCTCATGAATACATGGTGGGGGAAGTGCTTGATCCTGTTTCCACCAGTGTGTATTTACCTGGGAGATTCATTTAACTGTTGGAGGTAATAATATATGTGCACAGAAAGACAGAAACACAATAAGAAGACAAAGCTGGCCATAAACATACAAGGGCATGCAGTAATAAAGGCATAAGCTACTAAAAGACAGTAAACTTTTGTCATATGAAACAATTGTTCATGAGCATTTCAGTTGGCTCCTTTCACACTATACATTGCATTGGGCATCCTGATAAATAGGATCATAACGGTGATGTAAATTTGCATTGCAGCCTACCGTTCTACCCGTACAGTGCAGCATACGTTGACTTTGTTCCTGCATGTGCGCTGCCCGGTAACGCACAGCATGCTGTGCATTATCCCATTGGAAATCATCACAGTGCAAAGCAAATGTAACAGTTGGAAAAGCCCCTAATGAAATATGATTGCATCATGTTGAGATGCGATTACAGTGGTTTGCAAAAGTATTCGGCCCCCTTGAAGTTTTCCACATTTTGTCATATTACTGCCACAAACATGAATCAATTTTATTGGAATTCCACGTGAAAGACCAATACAAAGTGGTGTACACGTGAGAAGTGGAACGAAAATCATACATGATCCCAAACATTTTTTTTACAAATAAATAACTGCAAAGTGGGGTGTGCATAATTATTCAGCCCCCTTTGGTCTGAGTGCAGTCAGTTGCCCATAGACATTGCCTGATGAGTGCTAATGACTAAATAGAGTGCACCTGTGTGTAATCTAATGTCAGTACAAATACAGCTGCTCTGTGACGGCCTCAGGGGTTGTCTAAGAGAATATTGGGAGCAACAACACCATGAAGTCCAAAGAACACACCAGACAGGCCAGGGATAAAGTTATTGAGAAATTTAAAGCAGACTTAGGCTACAAAAAGATTTCCAAAGTCTTGAACATCCCCTGGAGCACTGTTCAAGTGATCATTCAGAAATGGAAGAAGTATGGCACAACTGTAAACCTACCAAGACAAGGCCGTCCACCTAATCTCACAGGCCGAACAAGGAGAGCGCTGATCAGAAATACAGTCAAGAGGCCCATGGTGACTCTGGAAGGGCTGCAGAGAGCTACAGCTCAGGTAGGGGAATCTGCCCATAGGACAACTATTAGTCGTGCACTGCACAAAGTTGGCCTTTATGGAAGAGTGGCAAGAAGAAAGCCATTGTTAACAGAAAAGCATAAGAAGTCCCGTTTGCAGTTTGCCACAGGCCATGTGGGGGACACAGCAAACATGTGGAAGAAGTTGCTCTAGTCAGATGGACCAAAATGGAACTTTTTGGCCAAAACGCAAAACGCTATGTGTGGCGGAAAACTAACGCTGCACATCACTCTGAACACACCATCCCCACTGTCAAATATGGTGGTGGCAGCATCATGCTCTGGGGGTGCTTCTCTTCAGCAGGGACAGGGAAACTGATCAGAGTTGATGGGAAGATGGATGGAGCCAAATACAGGGCAATCTTGGAAGAAAATCTCTTGGAGTCTGCAAAAGACTTGAGACTGGGGCAGAGGTTCATCTTCCAGCAGGACAATGACCCTAAACATAAAGCCAGGGCAACAATGGAATGGTTTAAAACAAAACATATCCATGTGTTAGAATGGCCCCGTCAAAGTCCAGATCTAAATCCAATTGAGAGTCTGTGGCAAGATCTGAAAACTGCTGTTCACAAATGTTGTCCATCTAATCTGACTGAGCTGGAGCTGTTTTGCAAAGAAGAATGGGCAAGTCTCTAGATGTGCAAAACTGGTAGAGACATACCCTAAAAGACTGGCAGCTGTAATTGCAGCAAAAGGTGGTTCTACAAAGTACTGACTCAGGGGGCTGAATAATTATGCAAACCCCACTTTGCAGTTTTTTTTATTTTTTTATGTTTGGAATCAAGTATGATTTTTGTTACACTTCTCAATTGTACACCACTTTGTATTGGTCTTTCACATGGAATTCCAATAAAATTGATTCATGTTCATGGCAGTAATATGACAAAATGTGGAAAACTTCAATTGGGCCGAATACTTTTGCAAACCACTGTACTATTTCTATTGCACTTCAATGCAATGGATGTAGTAGGAAAGTCACCCCACAGTCTGCTGTCTGTACAATCATTGATTTCTGCAGTTCACAGAGTACACAAAAAAGTTAAAAGGCTGCTGCGATCCCCCGACCCGGGCTCAATTCCTATTTGCAATTGTTGAACTATAATTCAGTACCATAAACTTTAAATGAAATGTACCGCAACAGTTGAGAGTCTGGTCTTCAGCCAATCACATCACACCGTGGAGTGGATCTGCAATCATAAGTACTAATATATTGTAACTCTGTACTGACCCCCTGCCGAGTCTGATACAACAAGAAGATACATGTTGGGCAGAACCTTTCTTTACATTATAGTTCAAAGTAAAGGTATGTCCGCATGCAATAGTGGATGTAGCGATTGAAACCGAGCCAGGGTCCCTGGACCTTAGGGGGTCCTTATGAGGCCCACCTCCAGCTCTTTATTGGTCCTGTACTTGTGGTAATCACTTTATTATGTGACTGAAATACTGGTAATTGTTAACAATCATGCTTCAATCGTAATGCTGGGGATACACGGTACGTTTCTGTACCGTGTATCGACCAACTGATCCGGCCAGCTGATAATATTCAGCTGGCCCGATCATGCCGCTCGACCCGCGCCCGCTCGATTCCCGCTGGGCGGACAATGGCAGGGAATCGAGCGGTGATAAGGAAGCGCCGGCGGGGACGAGCGGCAATCGATCCGCGCGCACGCGCGGACGAGCGGGGATGCGCCGCCATCAAGCCGCTGTCTCGATCCGGCGCAGAAAACGAGCCATGTATGCACGGCATTAGACTGTAGGGAATGAGCACCATACAGACAGATTGCTTAGATATAGCCAAGACCAAGAGGCATCTACTGGTCAATGAAGGGGGAGGAGGGAAGATGGGGCAGCACGCTTTGGAGCTGCTGAAGCTCGCTTGCTGATGTCATTTAGAGACCCAACCTCCTGGATCACTGAGCTATGTTTTGGGACACCTGTAAACAAGCTAGGCTCTTGGACTGAGATGGCCCTAAACAGCCCAGTTCCCTCTTGCACGTATACAAAGCATTAGATCATCCAATTGCTCTTATATGTCAGGCTGTTCATCCACTTCCCCCCTCCATGGGACGGTACATGTTCCTTGGCAGAAACTTGTTTCACTACTTTTGGAGACACAAGAATGCAAAAAAAAACTTTATCAGACAGACCATGTGTACACAACACACACACCAAAAATGATGCAAAAGAGGTTTATGCTGCAACTAGCACATTTAAAACCTTTTGAATGTGAGCTTTTGTGCATTGTTTTGTTTTCCATTCTGCATGCAGATTTCAGTATCAAATTTTTATGCCTACAAGACTGGGTTCACTGTACAGCAGACCTACCAGGATCAGTAATTTATCTGTGGAAGAGAACCATTCCTGGGTCCTCTTCCACAGTGTGAAGTCATCTGATGAATGGCAGCGCAGTCTGCTGTCTGAAATGAACTGTACTTGTCAGGATTGTCCACTACAGAAATACAACAAACAAAATTAACATGTCAAAAACACATAGATGTGAGCTGACCTGTAGAAAATAATTACCTGCTTCACCCCACCTTTCTGTCCACCTTTCTACTCAAAAATGCAGGTCAGTGGACAAAACCAAGCCTAAGATGAAGATAACAAACTTGAAAGACTATTTCTTGTCTTAATTGTTTTAATTGCGATGGGATCTGAGCAGAGCCGGATCATCCACAAGACAACCTGGGCAGTTGCCTAGGGTCTTGAGAAAGTCTAGGGGCCTGGTGAATGATAGCCCCCACCAAATCTTACTAAAAAGCTAGGTGACCATCAGCAGTCAGCAAAAACTGCTATCTTGCCTAGGGCCTCATTTCATTTTAATCATTTTCTTTACCCGAGTCTAATACAGTGTTCTACAGCATGTAACCTAGATTCATGTACTTTTTACAGTGGCCATCCACTTTTTTACTGTGGCACACCCAGTGCAATGCATCCTTTGGATAATCTGGGATCCTAGCAGCACCCTAAAAAAAGTACTTCTATTGTTGTACTACATTATCCTATACACATTTTTATAATTAAATACGTGATTGCCCTGCAGTAGTAGTATAGTGTATGTTTGGTGGTGGTAGTGTGTGTTTTTGGATGAAGCTGGGGGAGTTGATACAAATTACTTTGTCTGGGAATAAAACAGGTCAGAAACAGGCCTGGCTGGGTGTCATACCAAAGAAAGGACTAAACAAGTATAGACTAATTTATAGCCTGTCTTTCCTAGGAGATTGTCAGTGAATGATGCAACACTGTATAAACTTTGTTTAGGATCCTGTACTTCGTTCCACTAATAGGTGGCATGGGTATGGCAATAAACCGGGATACCCCAATGGCAAAAGGAGACAGAGGAGGGTTCTGTGTGAGACGTTGGGTTGCATTTTCTGATAATTATAGCTTAAGTTGATGCTTAGGTTGCACTTTCTGATACTTTTACCTATAAATTAATGCAACCGGTTGCAAAAACTTGTAAGGTTGCAAAAATCGTCACGTGGCTGCCTGTGTGAGCGGGGAGGACAATGCTCTTGGCCAGTGATCGGCCAAAACAAGGAGCATCAGGGGCTGCTGTACACACACTAACATTTCAGCACAGGCAGTCATTAGCAGCCAACTTAGCCAAGTTTCATCTAGTGTGCATAAGAGGCTTAAGCAGGGAAGCAGGGACATCGTTCTGGTCTCTGTCGGCTTCTGCTGGGCTCCTGGGTGAATGACACAGTGCTTCAAACTCTATACTTCTATGGTCTCAATGCTGTAAATCCTTAGATCACAGGGACAGCTTAAAGTGAAACAGAGACGAGGGGGAAGAAAAGTTTTATACATACCTGGGCCTTCCTCCAGCCCCCTCCGCGCAGATTGCTCCATCGCCGCAGTCCAAAGCCTCCTAGATCCTCCGCACGCCCTCCCCGTCGTCCAAAGCCTTCTGTGCCTGTGCAATACTGCACATGCGCAGAACGCTCTCAGCCACTGGAGCGAGACAGGTGAGTGCGCTTGGCCGCACTCCACCTGCGCCGACTGACTATGGAGAACAGGGCTGCTACCAGAAGTCCTAAGAGACTTTGGACTGTGGCGATGGAGCGATCTGGGTGGAGGGGGCCAGAGGGAGCCCCAGGTATGTATAAAACTTTTCTTGTCCCTTGTCTCAGATACCCTTTAATTATTTTATATAATATATTAATTAAATGGTAAGAATGGTGCATTGATGTTTACAGAAAAATAAAACAAACACTGACAAATACTATAGTCCACAGGCCCAAGTTTCTATTAGTCTGATCAAGTCCTTAGGGTTACAATTGTAGCTGCTGCAACAGATAGGCCTTTGGGGTGAGAGTTTCCCTTTAAGGCTCCTGCAGAGGAGCTTTGCAGATTTTCCCTTTGACAGCATTGATGATATGTACAGGAGCAATTACACTACAACATATGCAGCTTTTTAAAAGGATGCCATTGAGAGATGTACTGTATATTAGCACTCAACTAAAGGTGGCCACACGCCATACATTTTTTTAAAATTTTGAATCAATTCAGTTTGGTATGTACTGAATAGCTACCTACACATTTTTTCTGGTTGAATACAATTTCACAATCCATCATACACCATACAATTCTTCATAAAATTGGTCTGGTTTTTCCAACATGACCAATCAAAAAAAATAGAAAAATATGAGAAATTCAATCTGAAACAAATAAATGCCTTTGATTTTTCAGGACAACTATCGTATTTATCGAATTGGTGTAAAAATTGATCTTTTAATTGTATGGTGTGTAGCCACCTTAAGGATTGCCTCTACTGCCTCTGTATTTTATTTATTGTTGACGTTAGTCCTGGTACTTGCACTATGTTTTTGATCACATTACTGACAATTTTTTGAAGAACGTAGTGTATATATTAATGTTGGACAAGTTACACAAGGATTATTGCTCAGTGTATTAATATAACATTGCATCTTGCTTAATGAAGGGGAACCAGCCTGTTGCCACTATTGTTTTTACATACTATTGTATATAATTAATTATATGTAGTATTGATTATGACAAAGTCTATACTGACTTGATTTTAATTTTTTAAAGATATTTAAAGATTTGAAGATATTTATTTTCTAATGTAGAAATAGAAAAAATGGCAAGTGCTCTGTAACCAAACAGCATATGACTTATACAGGATCTTCTCAAAAAATTAGCATATTGTGATAAAGTTCATTATTTTCTGTAATGTACTGATAAACATTAGACTTTCATATATTTTAGATTCATTACACACAACTGAAGTAGCTCAAGCCTTTTATTGTTTTAATATTGATGATTTTGGCATACAGCTCATGAAAACCCAAATTTCCTATCTCAAAAAATTAGCATATTTCATCCGACCAATAAAAGAAAAGTGTTTTTAAAACAAAAAAAGTTAACCTTCAAATAATTATGTTCAGTTATGCACTCACTACTTGGTCAGTAATCCTTTTGCAGAAATGACTGCTTCAATGCGGCGTGGCATGGAGACAATCAGCCTGTGGTACTGCTCAGGTGTTATGGAGGCCCTGGATGCTTCAATAGCAGCCTTAAGCTCATCCAGAGTGTTGGGTCTTGCGTCTCTCAACCTTCTCTTCACAATATCCCACAGATTCTCTATGGAGTTCAGGTCAGGAGAGTTGGCAGGCCAATTGAGCACAGTAATACCATGGTCAGTAAACCATTTACCAGTGGTTTTGGCACTGTGAGCAGGTGCCAGGTCGTGCTGAAAAATGAAATCTTCATCTCCATAAAGCTTTTTAGCAGATGGAAGCATGAACCCACTTTTGAACCAGAAACAGCGGCAGAAGCGCCTGACCTGGGCTACAGAGAAGCAGCACTGGTCTGTTGCTCAATGGTCCAAAGTACTTTTTTTCGGATAAAAGCAACTTTTACATGTTATTCGGAAATCAAGGTGCCAAAGTCTGGAGGAAGACTGGGGAGAGGGAAATGCCAAAATGCCTGAAGTTCAGTGTCAAGTACCCACAGTCAGTGATGGTCTGGGGTGCCATGTGGGACTCAAAGCGCTTGAAAGCCAATAAGGGTGTGCTCAGTAGGCCACCCCAGAGAGTCTTGTTCAAGGACTCCTTACTGAATAGGTACTGGATGCTTGTTCCCAAACTTGTGTAACTCTCAAGAGGGATATAAAATACATATCTTGCAATATGTAAAATTAATGTCTTCCTTTCACAATTAAAGAGAAGGATTATTTGGTTTTCAATTCTTGCAATACTTGTGCTCAGAGCCGGGACAAGGCCCTCCAGCACCCAAGGCTGAGACGCCAAATGCGCCCTTCCATCCCTCCCACCCCAGCCGTCACACACTGATTACTATTAGACTAAGAGGCCAGAGCCCACAACACCTTAATCTCTAGTTATCTGGCTTGCAGTCACTGCCATGTATCCCCTTGTCTTATTTCTCTCTGCTTCAAACACAATAGGGGAATGATAGCTGAGTGAGTTGTGCGCCCCTTTCTACACTGCTCCTTGAGGCCGGAGCCTCTCTCTCCTCTGCCTCGGCCCGGCCCTGCTTGTGCTGTAGAAGCAGTTGCACTATATGTGCCTTTAATTGTCTTCCTTTTGTGAAGCTCTATATAAGCCAGGTGCTGCTGGGTTTTAGAACACTATATTTTCACAAGGGGAGGGGGGTTGTTCATTGAAGAATGGTCTCTGTTTTTAGGGTTTTTTTTAATTACTTCCTGTGTATAAATTCAGCTCGGTCTTGTGTGTGTAGTGAAAATGTCCAGTGTCCGAAATGCATGCTGGCTGACTGATCTTAAGAGCAGGGCCGGGCCGAGGCATAGGTTGGAGAGGCTCCAGCCTCAGGGCGCAGCGTAGGAGGGGGCGCACAATTCATTCAGCTGTCATTCCTAATTGTGTTTGAAGCAGAAAGAAATAAGAAAAGGAGATACATGGAAGTGACTACAAGCCAGATAACTAGAGATTAAGGTGTTGGGGTCCCTGGGGTGCCTCTTAGCCTAATAGCAATCAGTGTGTGACGGCTGGGGTGGAGGGATGGAGGGGCGCACTTTGGTGTCTCAGTCTTGAGTGCTGGAGGACCTTGTCCCGGCTCTGCTTAAGAGTATCTTGATTTGTGACTGCCGTTACCTTACCCCAGCCATTCAGACAGTGAACAGGAGTACGGTATACAAGGATACCAGTACTGTGAGTGTGAAAGGCATACTGTAGCTCCACTCTTCTTATTTACTGATTAATCCTGTTCTCAACTGAGCAGCATTGCTGTACTGCAACAGCTAATCTTACATATATCCAGGCACATCGCCTCTAGTTAGGACATTAAATAAATTATTAGGGAAAGGGAGGTGCTGAAGGGGGTGTGGCTAGAAAACAGCAAAAATCTATTAACCCTTCGCACACTCACATGCAAATGTTCAAACAATTGCATTCACAGATTCACTCATCCAGGCACAACTGTTATCCCTACAGCTAAATTAAATGTCTGCACTATGCATGTTACAGGGCCAGAGTTAGGACACCTATGTTTACCTGGGTACTTCTGCGCAGTATAGGTGATTAAGCATAAGAATGCATTCTTCTGTGAACTAAAACCCTGACTTTTAATTTAGCTGTAGGGATAACAGTTGTGCCTGGATGAGTGAATCTGTGATTGCAATTGTTTGAACATTTGCATGTGAGTGTGCGCAGGGTTAATAGATTTTTGCTGTTTTCTAGCCACACCCCCTTCAGCACCTCCCTTTCCCTAATAATTTATTTAAAGTCCTAACTAGAGGCGATGTGCCTGGATATATGTATGTTTATTCTTATCATTGACCCCTGTGGCTAGGGTCCAATTCGGTGCACTCCCCCCTTCCCCTGTATGTTTGTCAGCATGCAGACAGCTTATGCTAGTGTATGCGCATGGTGCACATGGACACATAACATTAGCTCCCTTGTGCGATTGGTAAGATGCACTGTCTTTCCCAGGAGAGGAAGTTAGGATGTGTGCTCCTAATCCATTGATAGGTTTGATGCAATGAATGTGTTTGCATGTCTGCACTATGCATGTTACAGGGCCAGAGTTAGGACACCTATGTTTACCTGGGTACTTCTGCGCAGTATAGGTGATTAAGCATAAGAATGCATTCTTCTGTGAACTAAAACCCTGACTTTTAATTTAGCTGTAGGGATAACAGTTGTGCCTGGATGAGTGAATCTGTGAATGCAATTGTTTGAACATTTGCATGTGAGTGTGCGAAGGGTTAATAGATTTTTGCTGTTTTCTAGCCACACCCCCTTCAGCACCTCCCTTTCCCTAATAATTTATTTAATGTCCTAACTAGAGGCGATGTGCCTGGATATATGTATGTTTATTCTTATCATTGACCCCTGTGGCTAGGGTCCAATTCGGTGCACTCCCCCCTTCCCCTGTATGTTTGTCAGCATGCAGACAGCTTATGCTGGTGTATGCGCATGGTGCACATGGACACATAACATTAGCTTCCTTGTGCGATTGGTAAGATGCACTGTCTTTCCCAGGAGAGGAAGTTAGGATGTGTGCTCCTAATCCATTGATAGGTTTGATGCAATGAATGTGTTTGCATGTCTGCACTATGCATGTTACAGGGCCAGAGTTAGGACACCTATGTTTACCTGGGTACTTCTGCGCAGTATAGGTGATTAAGCATAAGAATGCATTCTTCTGTGAACTAAAACCCTGACTTTTAATTTAGCTGTAGGGATAACAGTTGTGCCTGGATGAGTGAATCTGTGAATGCAATTGTTTGAACATTTGCATGTGAGTGTGCGAAGGGTTAATAGATTTTTGCTGTTTTCTAGCCACACCCCCTTCAGCACCTCCCTTTCCCTAATAATTTATTTAATGTCCTAACTAGAGGCGATGTGCCTGGATATATGTATGTTTATTCTTATCATTGACCCCTGTGGCTAGGGTCCAATTCGGTGCACTCCCCCCTTCCCCTGTATGTTTGTCAGCATGCAGACAGCTTATGCTGGTGTATGCGCATGGTGCACATGGACACATAACATTAGCTCCCTTGTGCGATTGGTAAGATGCACTGTCTTTCCCAGGAGAGGAAGTTAGGATGTGTGCTCCTAATCCATTGATAGGTTTGATGCAATGAATGTGTTTGCATGTCTGCACTATGCATGTTACAGGGCCAGAGTTAGGACACCTATGTTTACCTGGGTACTTCTGCGCAGTATAGGTGATTAAGCATAAGAATGCATTCTTCTGTGAACTAAAACCCTGACTTTTAATTTAGCTGTAGGGATAACAGTTGTGCCTGGATGAGTGAATCTGTGAATGCAATTGTTTGAACATTTGCATGTGAGTGTGCGAAGGGTTAATAGATTTTTGCTGTTTTCTAGCCACACCCCCTTCAGCACCTCCCTTTCCCTAATAATTTATTTAATGTCCTAACTAGAGGCGATGTGCCTGGATATATGTATGTTTATTCTTATCATTGACCCCTGTGGCTAGGGTCCAATTCGGTGCACTCCCCCCTTCCCCTGTATGTTTGTCAGCATGCAGACAGCTTATGCTGGTGTATGCGCATGGTGCACATGGACACATAACATTAGCTCCCTTGTGCGATTGGTAAGATGCACTGTCTTTCCCAGGAGAGGAAGTTAGGATGTGTGCTCCTAATCCATTGATAGGTTTGATGCAATGAATGTGTTTGCATGTCTGCACTATGCATGTTACAGGGCCAGAGTTAGGACACCTATGTTTACCTGGGTACTTCTGCGCAGTATAGGTGATTAAGCATAAGAATGCATTCTTCTGTGAACTAAAACCCTGACTTTTAATTTAGCTGTAGGGATAACAGTTGTGCCTGGATGAGTGAATCTGTGAATGCAATTGTTTGAACATTTGCATGTGAGTGTGCGAAAGGTTAATAGATTTTGCTGTTTTCTAGCCACACCCCCTTCAGCACTTCCCTTTCCCTAATAATTTATTTAATGTCCTAACTAGAGGCGATGTGCCTGGATATATGTATGTTTATTCTTATCATTGACCCCTGTGGCTAGGGTCCAATTCGGTGCACTCCCCCCTTCCCCTGTATGTTTGTCAGCATGCAGACAGCTTATGCTGGTGTATGCGCATGGTGCACATGGACACATAACATTAGCTCCCTTGTGCGATTGGTAAGATGCACTGTCTTTCCCAGGAGAGGAAGTTAGGATGTGTGCTCCTAATCCATTGATAGGTTTGATGCAATGAATGTGTTTGCATGTCTGCACTATGCATGTTACAGGGCCAGAGTTAGGACACCTATGTTTACCTGGGTACTTCTGCGCAGTATAGGTGATTAAGCATAAGAATGCATTCTTCTGTGAACTAAAACCCTGACTTTTAATTTAGCTGTAGGGATAACAGTTGTGCCTGGATGAGTGAATCTGTGAATGCAATTGTTTGAACATTTGCATGTGAGTGTGCGAAGGGTTAATAGATTTTTGCTGTTTTCTAGCCACACCCCCTTCAGCACTTCCCTTTCCCTAATAATTTATTTAATGTCCTAACTAGAGGCGATGTGCCTGGATATATGTATGTTTATTCTTATCATTGACCCCTGTGGCTAGGGTCCAATTCGGTGCACTCCCCCCTTCCCCTGTATGTTTGTCAGCATGCAGACAGCTTATGCTGGTGTATGCGCATGGTGCACATGGACACATAACATTAGCTCCCTTGTGCGATTGGTAAGATGCACTGTCTTTCCCAGGAGAGGAAGTTAGGATGTGTGCTCCTAATCCATTGATAGCAGTGGCGGACATACGGCCGTGCAGGCCGTGCCGCCGCACGAGGGCCCCTGAAGTTCCGTTTTCTTCAGGGGCCCATTAAGTATTTTTTTTTTTTTTATTTTTTTTTAAATATTTTATTCCCCGGGGGGCCCCCCGATTCCTATCCTCCCTCCCTCCCTCACCTCGGGGGGCCCCCCTCCCGATATGCGCGGCGGGAGAGCGAGCGAGCGAGCGGCAAATGCAGGAAGTCTTCAGGGCTCTCCAGGCATCCGCTAGAGGCCCAGCCGCTTAGTCTCCAATATGTCTCCAGTTGGAGACATATTGGAGACTCAGCGGCTGGGCCTCTAGCGGATGCCTGGAGAGCCCTGAAGACTTCCTGCATTTGCCGCTCGCTCTCCCGCCGCGCATATCGGGAGGGGGCCCCCCGAGGTGAGGAAGGAAGGGAGGGAGGGAGGATAGGAGTCGGGCCCCCCACCCGGATAGCTACCCACCCGGCTACCTAACCACCTACCCACCCGGCTACCTACCTACCCACCCACCAGGCTTCCTACCTACCCACCCGACTACCTAACCACCCACCAGGCTTCCTACCTACCTACCCACCCGGCTACCTACCCACCCACCAGGCTTCCTACCTAACCACCCACCTAACTACCTAACCACCCACCCGGCTACCTACCCACCCACCAGGCTTCCTACCTAACCACCCACCCGGCTACCTACCCACCCGGCTACCTACCCACCCGGCTACCTACCTACCTACCCACCCGGCTACCTACCTACCTAACCACCCACCCGGCTACCTACCTAACCACCCACCCGGCTACCTACCTAACCACCCACCCGGCTACCTACCGGGCTAGTTACCAACCCACCCACCAGGCTACCTACCCACCCACCCGGCTACCTACCTAACCACCCACCCGGCTACCTACCTAACCACCCACCCGGCTACCTACCGGGCTAGTTACCAACCCACCCACCAGGCTACCTACCCACCCACCCGGCTACCCACCCACCCACCAGGCTACCTACCTACCTACCCACCCGGCTACCTACCTAACCACCCACCCGGCTACCTACCTAACCACCCACCCGGCTACCTACCGGGCTAGTTACCAACCCACCCACCAGGCTACCTACCCACCCACCAGGCTACCTACCTACCCACCCACCCACCAGGCTACCTACCCACCCACCAGGCTTCCTACCTACCCACCCGGCTACCTACCTAACCACCCACCCGGCTACCTACCTACCCACCCACCCGGCTACCCACCCACCAGGCTTCCTACCTACCTACCCACCCGGCTACCTACCTAACCACCCACCCGGCTACCTACCGGGCTAGTTACCAACCCACCCACCAGGCTACCTACCCACCCACCAGGCTACCCACCCACCCACCAGGCTACCTACCTAACCACCCACCCGGCTACCTACCTAACCACCCACCCGGCTACCTACCTAACCACCCACCCGGCTACCTACCGGGCTAGTTACCAACCCACCCACCAGGCTACCTACCTAACCACCCACCCGGCTACCTACCGGGCTAGTTACCAACCCACCCACCAGGCTACCTACCCACCCACCAGGCTACCCACCCACCCACCAGGCTACCTACCTAACCACCCACCCACCAGGCTACCTACCTAACCACCCACCCGGCTACCTACCTAACCACCCACCCGGCTACCTACCGGGCTAGTTACCAACCCACCCACCAGGCTACCTACCTACCCACCCACCAGGCTACCTACCTAACCACCCACCCGGCTACCTACCGGGCTAGTTACCAACCCACCCACCAGGCTACCTACCTACCCACCCACCGGGCTACCTACCTACCTACCTAGTTACCCACCCACCCACCAGGCTACCTACCTACCCACCCACCCACCCACTCACCCACCCACTAACCCACCCACTAGGCTACCTATCCACCCAACCACCCATGGGAGCTGCGCGCCGGATGGAGGCTGGGACAGGAGGTCTGCTGCTGCAGGTGAGTAAATGTTTTTGTTTTATTTATATTAGCAGGTGTATGTTCTGGGCAGGTCTGCCACATGATTGCATGTATTTTCTGGGCATATCTGCCGACATGATTGCACGTATTTTCTGGGCATATCTGCCGACTTGTTTGCACGTATTTTCTGGGCATATCTGCCGACTTGATTGCATGTATTTTCTGGGCATATCTGCCGACTTGTTTGCACGTATTTTCTGGGCATATCTGCCGACTTGATTGCATGTATTTTCTGGGCATATCTGCCGACTTGATTGCACGTATTTTCTGGGCATATCTGCCGACATGATTGCACGTATTTTCTGGGCATATCTGCCGACATGATTGCACGTATTTTCTGGGCATATATGTGTATTTTCTTGAGAAAACATGCACAATTATGTGAATTTTCTGGGGAAAGGGTCACCAAAACTTGGGCCCACTGTCTTTGCGTTGCACTTTTCAAGGGAACCTGAGGTGAGAATAATATTGAGGCTGACATATTTCTCTCCTTTTAAGCAATACCAGTTGCCTGGCTGCCGTGCTGGTCCTCTGCCTCTTATTCTTTCAACCATAGACCCTGAACAAGCATGCAGCAGGTCAGGGGTTTCTGACAATATTGTCAGAACTGAGAAGATTAGCTGCATGCTTGTTGCTGGTGTAATTCAGTTTATTACTGCAGCCAAATAGATCAGCAGGGCCGCCAGGCAACTAGTATTGTTTAAAAGGAAATAAACCCTCACCCCGGGTTCGCTTTAAGTTACAGTTAGCTCCGCCCTCATCCGGTCATTGCCACGCCCATTTTTTTGACGCGGCGCTATGCGCCGCAGGTTCTACCCACTATTTTTTGCCGGTTGTAGCCACGCCCATATTTTGCCGCGGCGCGCTACGCGCGCCGCAGGTCATAGGGGGCCCACAATTACAATTTTGCACAGGGGCCCACTGCTGGCTGTGTCCGCCACTGATTGATAGGTTTGATGCAATGAATGTGTTTGCATGTCTGCACTATGCATGTTACAGGGCCAGAGTTAGGACACCTATGTTTACCTGGGTACTTCTGCGCAGTATAGGTGATTAAGCATAAGAATGCATTCTTCTGTGAACTAAAACCCTGACTTTTAATTTAGCTGTAGGGATAACAGTTGTGCCTGGATGAGTGAATCTGTGAATGCAATTGTTTGAACATTTGCATGTGAGTGTGCGAAGGGTTAATAGATTTTTGCTGTTTTCTAGCCACACCCCCTTCAGCACCTCCCTTTCCCTAATAATTTATTTAATGTCCTAACTAGAGGCGATGTGCCTGGATATATGTATGTTTATTCTTATCATTGACCCCTGTGGCTAGGGTCCAATTCGGTGCACTCCCCCCTTCCCCTGTATGTTTGTCAGCATGCAGACAGCTTATGCTGGTGTATGCGCATGGTGCACATGGACACATAACATTAGCTCCCTTGTGCGATTGGTAAGATGCACTGTCTTTCCCAGGAGAGGAAGTTAGGATGTGTGCTCCTAATCCATTGATAGGTTTGATGCAATGAATGTGTTTGCATGTCTGCACTATGCATGTTACAGGGCCAGAGTTAGGACACCTATGTTTACCTGGGTACTTCTGCGCAGTATAGGTGATTAAGCATAAGAATGCATTCTTCTGTGAACTAAAACCCTGACTTTTAATTTAGCTGTAGGGATAACAGTTGTGCCTGGATGAGTGAATCTGTGAATGCAATTGTTTGAACATTTGCATGTGAGTGTGTGAAGGGTTAATAGATTTTTGCAACAGCTAATCTGTGCCTCCAGTAATCTGGTACCTTGTACACAAGCCATGCTCGCTCGGCCTGTCATACCACAGATGTGCCTCTGCTTCTGGAGTTGAGTTATTGTTTATATTTTCTGTTTATATTAAGTATATCATGTTTAGGTTTGTTTTGGGGTTTAATAAAGAGGCTGGTTTGGCCAATCTCATCTGTGTCACACAGCAGGTCTGATTTGTTGGGATGACTTGGTACTGCAGTGGAGTTTCAGAAACAGGACTGGGATACTAAAGTCCCTTATTCAAAGCTATTCCTTAATTTACTAAGCGATTTCATTCACAAAGAATTCTGCAGGAGAGGGTTGCCTTGGAATGTGGACTAGCTATCTGTCTGAGGCTATGATGGATGAAGTCAAAAGCAAACAGCAGCAGTGGCATACAGAGGCTGTGTACTTGAAGATTCCTAAACAACAGAGGAATTCCACTGTGTCTCCTGTATTAATATATAATCAGGGCCGGGCCGAGGCATAGGCTGGAGAGGCTCCAGCCTCAGGGCGCAGTGTAGGGGGGGAGGGGGGCGCAGAATTCATTCAGCTGTCATTCCTAATTGTGTTTGAAGCAGAAAGAAATAAGAAAAGGGGATACATGGCAGTGACTGCAATCCAGATAACTAGATATTAAGGTGTTGGGGAGGTTGTGGGCCCTGTGGCGCCTATAAGTCTAATAGCAATCAGTGTGTGACAGCTGGGGTGAGAGGGATGGAGGGGCGCACTTTGGTGTCTCAGCCTTGGGTGCTGGAGGACCTTGTCCCGGCTCTGCATAGAATGCACCACAACTGCCAAAAGAGCTGACATTTAGGCAGGTCCATCATCTATATTCTGTAAGGATGTGGTCATCATGCAATGTGATCAACACAAAGCTCTTATGGAAGCACTGCTTTTACAATCTCCATTGAAGTTGTCATCAGGATGCCCAGCCTCCATTATTTCATAGCTTTTCAGAGGGACAGTCTCTCTTTGGGAACCAGATCCCTCTGTCCCTCTTTCTTCCTTATTTGTCCCTTTGTGTGGTGGGGCGTGGTTAGAGGTGTGTCAGGGATAGATCTTAAAGTGGACCTGAACTCTTGCACAAGACAGAAGGAAAACATAGAGAAATGCACCCTGTATGTATTTAGAGAGTTTGCCTGTTTAATTCCTCCTCATTGGCGTCTAATCACTAGTTGTAATCTGATCTCTCCCCTGTGTCGCATGACTGCTATGGCAGATAAGGCAGATAAGCCCATTTGAAAGCATAGGCTGTTAACAATATGTCTGCTTCCATGAATCAGGAAGTCAACGCGTACAAAGATATGTGTTGACACCCGCTATAGCGTCCTGTTACTGCAGTAACGCGTGTAATGATGCGCATGGCGGCCTGCCGACTCGGAGTCGGCAAAAATGAAACTATCTGCCGGCGGGGGACCAGAAGATCTAGGAGTGATGTCAAGGGCACAGGATGGCAGCAGGGGGGCTGCTAAAAGCCCCAGGTGAGTGAAACTCATTTTTCGGTTCCCTTTGAAGGTTATTATGCTGTTGCATATCTTTCAGAGCAGAGATGACACTCTGAGTTCCGGTCCACTTTAAAAGTGTTCTTCTTTCTTATCCCAAAAAGGTAGGAGGTATGATTATTATACTGTATTGAGTTTGTTGGTGTATTCCCAGGGAAAACACATTTGAAAGCAGTCTTTCTTTTGTTTTTGGTAGTGGCTTGGTTTTTAATAGATTTTCATTAGCTATGAAGATTTTATGGAGTATGATCTGTTAAAAATGCTGTATAGTTAATAGGTACCGTAAGGAAATTTCCTTGCTATGTACTAATGTAATTCGTTTTTGGTCAGCTGCTCCCACTTAACAGCCATGCTTTTGGTGTATATGCAGAGCTTCTGTTTGGGTTCAAGGTGCGTTTGTAGTTCCTGGGGGGGCTCAGCGCATCTCTGATGGAGGCCATTCGGAGGCGGCCTGGTGTTGCGCTGATCCACCTTGTGACCGTAAGGAAATGTTTGAGCTCTGCCAGCCCTCCAGTTCCAAACAGTGGGTATTGTGTTGCTGCTGAAAATTGTAGGAACAGGTAGCCTGTACTCTGCCCTCCTTCCCTGAAAAGCCAGTCACTTTTAGAAATTATGACCATTCTATAAACTACATTAGACTGGTAAGTAAATGACCACTGCATCAACACAGACCTTAGGAAGGCAAAGCGCAATCGCGATTTCGCGCTGTGGTATTCTGTGAAAATGCTACATGCAGCACATTTGCAATTGTCGCAAATGTGCCGCAAGAGAGAGACTTGTGCAGCAGCGCTTTGCTGATTACCGGTGATCAGAAAAGCCCAAATCACAGGCAAAAAGTGTGAACCTAACTTTATAACACAGAGCTTGGGCACACGTTCGCATTGCTCTGCAAAGAAATAACTCATTGATAATCTATCCTTCTCCATTCAGTCTGCTAAACTGCTGGCAAGATCTGCAGAGGGGTGATAAGTAAGACAAACAAAAAAGAATGGAAAGTTTGAAAAGTACATTATCTGTAGCTAGCTTACTATGAAAGGAAGCCATACATCTAGTGATTTTGATTCAATTGACAAAGCAATCGACTTCATTGGATGATCACCTTCAGTTGTTACAGCTGATACAAACCCTGCATTAAATCTGCAGTGTTTCTACTTCCTGCTTTCATGGAAGCAGACATATTGTTAACATCCTGTGTTTAACAATGACCTCTCTGCCATGGCAGTCAACTGACACAGTGATCAAATTACAAATTATGCTTAGTCACAGATGAGAGGGCATTAGAGCTGGTTCACACTGGGCACTTTGGCAGCATTTTGCTGATCGCCAGCCATCAGCAAAGAGCTGCTGCTAATGAAAATCAATGGTAGTGTTCACACTGTAGCAATCGCCAGTGATTAGCGATTTGCTGAAATCTCAAACATGGTGCGTGCAGCATTTTTTCTGGGCGATTTTGGAGCAATTGCATTTCAAAGTTAAAGAACCACAAAACGCAATCACTCTAAAATCACTTTCCTGTACAGAGAAAAAAGCATTTTGTTTATCGCCGGTGATCAGCAAAATGCTACCAAAGCACCCAGTGTGAACTAGCCCTTAGGGTTGGAACCCACAAGGGTGATTTTGAGAGCATTTTTGGAGCGTTACAGAACACTAGCGTTTTGCCAAAACGCTCAGCTAATGTAAATGGATGGGGCAACTTCCACTGGAACGTTTGCGATTCCTGAAATCGCAAACGCAGGACATGCAGCATTTTGGGAGCGTTAGCGCTTCAATGTAAAGTATATAAACGCTGGCGTAATCGCTCATCAAAACCTGCATGGAGCAATTTTGCTAGCGTTTTAACGTTACCACCCACTGTAACAAAATTAAAATTAATTGAAAGGACCAATCAGACTTTAAAACGATAATCGCTACACAATCGCAGGCAAATTGATACACTTTGTAAAATCACTTCCTAAAACTTCATGAACCCAGGGGCGTAACAATAGGCCCTGCAGCGCCTGCGCCCGCGGGGGGGCCCGGCCCCCCCCCTGGGGCCCGCTCGGGGCCGTTTTTTGGGGGCTGTGGGCAAGGCTTTCCCCTCATGCTGCCACCCCTCCAGCCCCCAAAAACCGGCCACGAGCGGGCCCCGGGGTGTCTGCTGCCCACATTACGATTTTCTGGTCACTGCTGCCCACATTGCGATTTTCTGGTGTCTGCTGCCCACATTACGATTTTCAGGTGTCTGCTGCCCACATTACGATTTTCAGGTGTCTGCTGCCCACATTACGATTTTCAGGTGTCTGCTGCCCACATTGCGATTTTCAGGTGTCTGCTGCCCACATTACGATTTTCAGGTGCCTGCTGCCCACATTACGATTTTCAGGTGTCTGCTGCCCACATTACGATTTTCAGGTGTCTGCTGCCCACATTACGATTTTCAGGTGTCTGCTGCCCATATTATGATTTTCTGGTGTCTGCTGCCCACATTACGATTTTCAGGTGTCTGCTGCCCACATTGCGATTTTCTGGTGTCTGCTGCCCACATTACGATTTTCTGGTGTATGCTGCCCACATTACGATTTTCTGGTGACTGCTGCCCACATTGCGATTTTCTGGTGACTGCTGCCCACATTGCGATTTTCTGGTGACTGCTGCCCACATTGTGATTTTCTGGTGACTGCTGCCCACATAAGGATTTTCTGGTGACTGCTGCCCACATTAGGATTTTCTGGTGTGTGCTGCCCACATTATGATATTCTGGTGACTGACTGCTGCCCACATTAGGATTTTCTGGTGACTGCTGCCCACATTACGATATTCTGGTGACTGCTGCCCACATTAGGATTTTCTGGTGACTGATGCCCAATTTGCGATTTTCTGGTGACTGCTGCCCACATGGCGATTTTCTGGTGACTGCTGCCCACATGGCGATTTTCTGGTGACTGCTGCCCACATTGCGATTTTCTGGTGAACTCTGCCCACATTACGATTTTCTGTCCCACATTACGATATTCTGGTGAACGCTGCCCACATTACGATTGTCTGGTGAATGCTGTCCACGTTACAATTTTCTGGTGACTGCTGCTCACGTTACGATTTTCTGGTGACTGGTGCCCACATTACGATTTTCTGGTGAACTCAGCCCACATTATGATTTTCTGGTGAACTCTGCCCACATTATGATTTTCTGGTGAACGCTGCCCACATTACGATTGTCTGGTGAATGCTGTCCACGTTACAATTTTCTGGTGACTGGTGCCCACATTACAATTTTCTGCTGAACTCTGCCCATATTATGATTTTCTAAAGGCCCACATTACGATTTTCTGGTGAACTCTGCCCACATTACGATTTTCTGGCCCACATTACGATTGTCTGGTAAAATGCTGCCCACTTTACAATTAATTTACAGTGAAACGCTGCCCCATTACGATTATTTGGCACCTATGGGGGGGGGGGGCATCCAAATATTCGCGGGGGCCCAGTGATTTCTAGTTACGCCCCTGCATGAACCTGCTGACAAACTGCTCATACAAAATGCTAGCGCTTGCGTTTAGCGATAGCATTTTGCAGTGAGTTCCAGGCCTTAGGCCTGAAAACCACTAGGAGCGCGTTTCTGAGTGCTTTGTGATTTGAAAAGCTCTTGCTAATGTAATGCTATGGGTGTGATCGCACTTGAGCAATGTGATTTTATAAAATTTCCCCATAGCATTGCATTAGCAAGAGCTTTTTCAAATAACTAGCGCTTAGAAAAGGCTGCTAGTGGGTTTCAGGCCTAAGACAGGCTAAACTCTCTAAACACACACAGGGTGCATTTTTCTCTCTGTTTTCCTTTTCTCCTGTGCAAGAGTTCAGGTCCACTTCAAACAGCTCACTTGGCTCTTATTGACCTCACACAGAGGCTTCCAGAGAACACTAGATCACACTGGTCTTAACTTAAACCTGCTATTTTTAGTTACAGAAGCTTCCAGCAAGGACTAGCTAGTCCTGGTCCTATCTAAGGCCATTGTTTGAGTATGTAAACAAGGCTGTGGACACAATAGCATGCCTCCCCCACAGTCACTGTATATCTGAAGTAACCCCAACAAAAGATTGTCCCTGAGGTGGAGCAGGGGTCGTGGCCATTTTTTCCCCCAAACTAAGTGATTGCGGACACAGAAGTGGCAGGGAGCAGCGATTATGCTCGCTACCTGATCTGATCCTTTTTCCATTCACTTCAATCTGGAATTGAGCGGCGAAATGATCGGGCGAAATGATCGGACATGTTGGAAATTATCTATCGAGCCATCTTAATGGCTCAAAATCGAGCCGTGTATTCCCGGCATAATATTGTTTCCAGTACAGGAAGAGTTAAGAAACTCCAGTTGTTATCTTGCAAAAGAGCCATTGAGCTCCATGACTTTCAAAGTCGCAGAGAGTTCTGTCATCTGAAGCTTATTATCTCAAGTGTCTGGCACTGTATTGTTTTTTTTATTTCTGCAGAGGACAGTTCAAAAGTTCACTTGCCTTCTCTGTAAAATCATTTAGAATGCTGAATAGTGTGTAAACTGCAAATATTAAACTATATAACTGAAAATAAAACTATGAGAATATTTTCTTTGCTACTATGTTCTAGCTAGTAAATATCCATACTACACAACCAATTCATTATATCATAATTTATTTTGCTTCAGTGTCTCTTTAAGAATTATCCACACTTAGGAGCACTCAGGTGCTCATTATATTTTAAGTACAACAGCTGCCATTCAACAGAATATTACTCACTTGCATGCCAGCGTGAATCCTTGCCTCCTATGGTGTCCATAGTCTTTTTGATTTGTCACCGTGAGCGCCTATGCCACATGACCCCGGCACATGTACTATGCAACCCACACATGGTCAGCACCACACACATTACCCGACAATCACATGTTCTGACGTCACTATATCCACTAGTGTTATATGGTACAGGCGTTCTCGGTGACAATTCAAAAAGACGCCTCACACCAGAGGAGTCAAGGATTCACGCCAATGTGACAGGTGAGTCTTCAACACTCACCACAGGTTCAGGAGGGAAGGTAATCTTTTGACACATACAGTTGGGGAGTCCGTAATGTCGATCATAACATCAATCCTAACTTCAATGGAAAGCAAAACTGTATGGTGTATGAGCATAAGAACATACCTTTCTAGAATCATAGTAATACAGTAGTTGCATTTTTATTACAATATAACTGCAACACTCAGTTGTGGGGTAAAGTCCACAGACCCGATCCAATACTCTAGTAGGAGAACATACAGCAAGGTTATTTGCTGTGGCAATGTACATTATGGGCCTGGTAAAGCGCTAGAAAGATAGCTACTAAACTGTGTAGCAGTTATTATGCACATTTTGTTGCAAACATAAAAAGGGCATACTGGTTTAATGACAGCTGCATTTTCTGAAATGCACTGCTAATGCTATGTAAATAGATTTTGTAAGCTGGGGTGAAAGGTCACAATGGGCGTCTGTATGACCTTATGGGGGCAAAAGGTCCCAGATTTTCCAAAACAAGCACTCTCGAGATGTACACAATGATCTCATACATGTTTCTCACACACCAGTATGAACAGATTGTGGTCATATAGGTATGCCCTGTGCAAATATTGAAGAGAGAATTACCAGCAGCTCTGTAGTCCTTCCACCTACATAAACATACAATAAGTAGCAAGTAAGTAAACATTTTCAGAAGAAAGTCTAGAAAGTCAGCAAGTTTTCTGAGCTGTTACAAATATGTATTCATGGCCATTTTTTATGATAAAAACCATCAAAGACCTAATACATCATACATCTCACCCTTTTGTGTCATGGACTGTTAGTAATTTAATTGCTTGCACACTGTTAGACATTTATACATTTTAGTCATCATGTTAAATCAAATTGTAATCAGCAGTGCTGTATCTTGTACCAGTGTTCATATTTGATGTATATCATTGTCTGTATCATTATGTATCCCTTGTTTGTTTTCTCACATTGTACAGCGCCATGGAATATGTTGGCGCTTTATAAATAAATAATAATAATAATAATGATACCCACCTCAATGGATGGATAGAATGTAAACACCGGAATTATTTTCACTCGGAAAGATTTAGCTATCAAAATACACAAATATATGTAGTGTAAACGAACCCATATAGATTGTAAGCTCCCTTATTTTTGATATTTTTTCTACACATATGCCTGTAATTAGGGATGTGAGGATATTGAGAAGGGCAGGGCCGGTTTACCATAAGGCACTGTAGGCACGTGCCTACAGGCGCCTGATGATAGAAAGGAGGCTCACTCTGCTCCTCAAGTTCCTCCCTCCCTCTTTTCTTATGCAACTTAATACTGAGGGTACTTCTGGCTACCTAGTACTAAAGGGCACCTGTAGCTACCTATGACGGGCAAGGGAAGTAAGGGAAATGTGACAGCTGGGCCAGCCAGGACACTTGTAGTGTGGTTCGCCAGGACATCTGTGCCTAGGCTCCTGTGATGTAAATCCGGGTCTGGAGAAGGGTATGAATAATTTTGGACTGGACACTTTTGCTCAAATGTAAATAAAAGCTGGGAATTTTTTTCTCACAATAATGCCTCTTGTACATCCTCTTATTATCTTTTGGGAGAAACCTATGTCAAAAATTAGTTGCTGGTTGAATAAAAAATAACTTAAAGTCAAAATTTGCCAGGGGTATAAATAATTATGGGCAGCACTGTAAATACTAAATAATAATATATTTACACAGACACAGATCTGTACATCAGTGCTGGAAGAGGGACAAATGAGGAAGAAAGATTAACAGAGGGAATTGGTTCCCAAAGAGTGACAGTTGGGAGTTATGTATAATGTTATATTGCATTGTACAGCATATTATTAAAACACTTAAAGAGAATCTGTATTGTTAAAATCACACAAAAGTAAACATACCAGTGCTCTAGGGGACATCTCCTATTACCCTCTGACACAATTTCGCCGCTCCTCGCCGCATTAAAAGAGGTTAAAAACAGTTTTAAAAAGTTTGTTTATAAACAAACAAAATGGCCACCAAAACAGGAAGTAGGTTGATGTACAGTATGTCCACACATAGAAAATACATCCATACACAAGCAGGCTGTATACACCCTTCCTTTTGAATCTCAAGAGATCATTTGTGTGTTTCTTTCCCCCTGCATCTCTCATGCACTGAAGTTTCAGGCTGCTCTTCCTGCAAACAGCTTTGCCCTTGTCTGAATTTCCTCAGTATGTGAAAGTCCAGCCAGCTCAGAGGAGGATTTATCCAGCTTGTAAAAGATAAGAGAAGAGAGAAGCTGCTCTAATCTAAATAATACACAGGCAGTGTGCAGAGAGGGGCCTGGAAGGGGGAGTTCATAGCAGAACCACAACACTGAAGAACTTGGCAACCTTCCAGACACAGGCTGACAAGTCTGACAGGGGAAAGATACATTGATTTATTACAGAGACTGTGATAGTAGAAAGTGCTGCAGTTAGCCAGAACACATTAGAATAGCTTTTGGAACTTGTAGGATGATAAAAAACAGGATGCAATTTTTGTTACGGAGTCTCTTTAAGCCTCATCTACACGCGTAGATGAGGCTGCGATCCGGCGGCTCGATTAGCCGCCGGATCGCCTCTTCCGCGTACCCGCGTGTGCCCGCCGCGTCCCCGCTCGCCGCGCGTGCGCCGCATTCGATTCCCCGCTCGCCCCCGCCGGGGCCGCTTATCTTCCGCTCGATTCCCTACCATTGTCCCCTCGCGGGGAGCGAGCAGGGAATCGGCAGAAGCAAGATCCGTCCTGTTGGATCTTATCAATCGAGCCGCATCAGCGGCTCGATTGATAAGGAGCATCGCGGCCGCATCTACGTGTGTAGATGCGGCTTAAGATATAAGACTCATTATATTCCAAATTCATTTGTAACCAAACTCATTTGGTAACAAAGTACAGTATATAATGTGAAGTGTGATATGCTCTCTTCCACATTCTGACGTGCAGATTCACATCTCACCTTTAATTCAATCGATGTAGATTCCTACTTTGTAATTTAAAATCTATTTGGTTCCAGTGGTAGGAGATTAGGATGCAAATAGCCCCATGTTGATAGGATTCCCTTTCTTCTGAATGGAAAACAAATGCAGATGCTCATTAACATGAATATTCAAAAAGTTTTTAGCAACAAGTAAGGAGTGGGGCATGTACAGACACATTTCCTCCTCCAGCATGCATCCCACCTACTGCATATTTTAACACTTTATTCTGTTTTTTTTTGTGTGTGTTGTATGTGTAGAGTTGATAAACTGTGTGTGGCCACAAGATGCCTTTAATTCTATATAATTGTGTCACCATTCAGATCCAGCCTGTTCAGTGATGGTAATCATGTGGATTTCTGGCACTTTGCAACAAAGTAGCTCACTTAAAGAGAAACTGTAGTGAAAATAACATAATTCATAAAACTGCTTATTTTTTTACAATATTTATTTATGGATTATTTAGTCAGTGTTTGCCCATCGTAAAATCTTTTCTCTCGAATTTACTTTCTGAAATGTATCACTGTTGGTGACATCTTTAGTTCTGCCAGGTGATCTGTATGAAATGTTCATTACTGAGAGCTCTATGCAAAGAGGGAGTTATTGCTTGCTTGTCAGTTGGAAAAAGCTGGTATTTCCCACAATGCGATGAGGCTCACAGACAGCACACTTTCAGGAGCATGGTCATGACATCACACTGTGGAAGGGGGTTCATCACAATATCAGCCATACAGACCCCCCTGATGATCTGTAGGAGAGAAGGTTTTCTCATGGGAAAGGGGGTATCAGCTATATGTACCCTAAACATATTTAAGCAGAGTTTGCCCTCAGACAACAAAATTAGGCAGTGTCCTCCCCAAACAAAATAATTAGCCAGCAAATTGGATGATATCCGTAATTGACAAAGAACGTTTTTTGGATTTTATTATTCCTTAGTGTTAACATAGCTCCAAGCATCTTACTCAGCACTTTACAAAGTATATACAGTCCTCTTCTCATTACTTGTCCATCAGAGGAGCTCACAATCTCTACCATAGTCATATGTCCATCATAGTCTAGGCCCATTTTAGGGGGAAGCCAAATGTCGTATCTGTATGTTTTTGGGATGTGGGCGGAAACTGGAGTGATAGGAGCTAATCTACATAGAGATGGTAATAATATACAAACTTCATGCAGATAGTGCCTTGGCTGGGATTCAGACCTTGGACTCAGCACTGCAGGGCAAAAGTGCTATCCACTATGCCACCATAATTTGTAGAAAAATGAATAGATTTATTGTATGCAAACACAGCCAACTCCCAGATGTCTGGGGAAAAAAGAAGATAATCATAAGAGATATTTTCTAATGTTTGATTTGTGTTTTCAGTCTGACCATTTGTTGAGGGTGATAAGTACATAGGAAATGCAGTCAAATGTAAATGTTTTTACATGTGGTTATCTTGTAGTTAAATCTTGTAATAAGCGGAATCCTTCTGTTGAAGGGGATGTCAGTCGGCACACCGTGAACTCTTATTTCTGTGATAACTTTTGTTGCTATTGATGGATTTTCTCATTTCTCTGTTGCTGTTGATTGACATCAATCAACTACTACCACAAAAATAGACAATAAAATAGTTCAGAAAGCGCAAGCTCTGTGACAAAATCCATAGATATACAATGTCCAGGTCTTATGCTGGGAATACACTGTAAGTTTGTTAGGTGATTAGATGGTTCAATAGATAATGTCCGATCTCCCTTTCGATTCTTTCGCCGCTCGATTTCTGATAAAAGTGAATGAAAAAAGATAAGAAAAATGAGCGGAAGATAAGAGAATCCACTGCAGAATCGAGTGGTAAAAACAATCGAGAGGAGAAACGCACGGCAGAAACGAACCGTGTATTCCCAGCATTAGAGGTTGTGCGAGAGGATTAAAATGAACTTCAAGTTGGTTACCTATGTAGAGGGAAGGCTCTGGATATAATAGAGCCTTCCCGGTCCTCTCTACGTCACCTCGTTCCACCACTGTCCCTCATTGAATTTATGCGCCTTTGGGAGGCCTCATGCAGGCTTCAGAGGTACTGGTGTCCCTGAATGACAAGACAAGACAAATAATATTTATATCGTGCTTTTCTTTTCTTGAATGCTTCCAAAGTTGGGTGCACCTGTATTGCACATGCCCAAGTCCAATCTCGCACATGCACAGGACAGATCCATTCGTCTTTGGAAGCACTCAGGGATGCAAGCACATATGAAGACTGCATGAGGAGTCCAGAATATATATAAGACATGCAGGTTGAATAACTTCAAAGGGGGACAAAAGTAGAACAATGGGACAGAGGGATCATCAGGAAGGCTCTATTGGATCCAGAGCCTTCACTCTATATAGGTGAGTGTCTAACTTTTTTTTCTGGCTCCCTTCAAGTTCACTTTAAGCAAACCCCGAGGTTCGAGCCTGACCTCTTTGTGGAGATTACGGATGCACCAGGAATTTACGTCGTTTTTACAATCATGTGCTAGATTGTGCCAACGGAACAATTACTGGATCAAGTCTATGCTTTTATGAATGCTGAAATGGCCAGCTATTGAAGGACTATGAAAAGTTGTTAACACTTGAGACCGGGGTTCCAGGAGTATGAACATGAAAAGTCATTTAGGCCTGGTTCACTCATGCATCCTCCAGCGGCAGGTGGCTCACTTGTATTCAGCACCCAAGTTCAGAAAGAACATGCCAACAGGTGCATTGTTTACTATCTTTGCGCGGCGTTTTGTTCATTTGCATACCGGCTTTTTGTTTAAAAACAATGACAATCGGGGTCCCAGACGCTGCATGCAGTGTCTGGAAAGGATGGCGTTTTTTTTTGCGATTGGGGGCACGCAAACATGGTAAACGAAGATGAACCTGGGCATCGTTGGTAAAAGAATGGTAGCAGTCGGTAATTTTGAATGGTAGCAGTTCTGTGAAAATAAAAATTAACATCGGCAAACACAACGGAGGAACCGTCAGTGTGAACCAGCACTTGATGATTTATAACAATTTATAACAATTTAACCTATTCCTCTTTACAAAGTATGACGTTTTTTGTCTCATAGATGAGGAATCCTTCTTTGTTAGCCAGGGTTTTTGGACAGTGGCTAGTAAAGCTGAACTAGTTCAGATTGCATCAATAAACAAGTCTCTTTGGACAATATTGTATCCAGAGCTGGAAGTTGGTTCGATTTTGGAAATGTGTGATGGAGCATCAGGTTTTGTATTTTGGATCCAGAATTGCGAGAAACACAAAGCCTATCTGGTCTGGTGAGGGTTTAGTCTTTCACATGTACTTAAAGAGAACCTGTAATGACTTATAGAAGAAAATAAACAAATATTCAGCATACCCATTTTTAGATTAACTATCCTGGTTTCAGCATCAGAAATGCTTCTTAGAATTATATATTGCTGTGTATTGGTAACACTTAGCCTAGGCTATAATGCCTTCTACCCCAGGGCACTCAGGGAGATCAGCTGACAGCATTCCACAGTTAGGGCTGGTTCACACGGACGTCTGCCCCACATTTACCACCGACATTCGGGACTCAGAGTTAAATGCTCCCATTCAAGTGAATTGGCGCATTTGTACCAAGCTTTTACCGTGGTTTGTGCGAACATGGCGTTCCGATCCCGATTTTCGCTAGCGTTTAGCGTGACCCTGGATGCTACATGTAGCGTCCAAGGTCAGTTAACTGCCGCATCTATGTCCCTGTGGGGCCGAAAATGCTGACTGCAACTGAAAGCCGCTGAAAGTCTGCCGAAAGCCCAAAAGCGACATCACCGAACGAGGCGCTGCTGGAAGCTGGGCAGACGTCTGTGTGAACCAACCCTTATACCTTTTGATGACTTTTTTTCTTGCAGCCCTCCCATATCAGCCATGTTGCTGTTTTATCTTCCACTTGGCTGTTATCAGATGCATTGAGGAAATAAGGAAACATAAAATGTAAAAATATTTGTGTGTGCGTCTTCTTCATTTCAAAGCAACAAAAGGAGAGGAGGTGAAACGTTCCTTTACCTGCTTATCCGCACTGCACACAGACACAATATTCTGCCCTTTTCCTTTTTATAATTTGCATACAAATTCACACATACATGGACTAAAACCACCATAAAATCACAGTAAAGGAAAAAAAATCATTGTTCCTTTGATGAGTTTATAATTGTTTAGAACAGACTGGATGAAGTCTTTTTACAAGTGCAGCTGTAAATAAAATGTATTTGTGTTTCATTGTTAGTTTGAGGTTTCCCCTCCCACTATTGTTTCCCTTGTTTGGACTGCTTGATGAAGTTTGCCCTTATCAGCCCATTATAGGTACTCATTGATCTACCTGTATCAATAGTGCAGTTGGGTGAGGCATTGTATGCACCATTGTAGTTTAAAACAGAACTACTAACAAAAACAACAGATAAACACAGTGTTAAATTTCATATAGGGGCTTATACACTGGTAGATTTCAGCCATCGATCGATCGAAGTGGAGCGGTCAGCAAAAGGTTAAAAGGAAATAAATATGGAAGCCTTTGTATGTCTCACCTCAGGTTCCTTTTAAGTACTCCCCAGGTGACACATATTATTGTGTGTTAAGAAGATACAGTGCTGCCCATAATTATTCATTCCCCTGTTAAATTTTGACTTAAACTTACTTTTTTGCTTGTCTCCCCAGGTATTTTTGCCCATTTATCTTAAAGAGACCCAGAGACGAAGATTATACTAAATTTATACATACCTGGGGGTTCCTCCAGCCCCATCAGCCTGGATCACTCCCACGCTGCCGTCCTCTGCTGCCTCTGTCCACCGGTACCGGGTCCCGTAATTTCAGTCAGTCGATGCAAGCGCAGTGCGCTCCCTCCGTACTGCGCACGTGCGATCCAGGCTTATGGGGCTGAAGGAAGCCCCAGGTATGTATAAACTCTTTTTTAATTTTTCAACTACCCTTCACCTCTGGTTCCTTTTAAGCAATGATCTCCAAATCTTTCAGGTTGGAAGGTCTTCTTGCCATCACCCTGATCTTTAGCTCCCTCTGCAGACTCTCAATTGGATTCAAGTCAGGACTCTGGTTCGGCCACTCCAAAACAATGTTGTTGTCTGCTAACCATTTCTTCACCACTTTTGCTGTGTGTTTTGGGTCACGGTCATGCTGAAATCTCCACTGGTGCCCAAGGCCAAGTTTCCCTGCAGACTGCCTGATGTTGTCGCTGAGAATCCTCACGTATTGCTCTTTTTTCATGGTGCCATTTACTGTGATTAGGTACCTTGGTCCATTGACTGAAAAAGTATCCCAAAGCATTAGGTTCCCACCACCATGTTTGACAGTGGGGATGGTGTTCTTTGAGTTGAAGGCTTCTACTTTTTTATGTCAAATGAAGGAAACATCTTTGTGACCAAATGACAGGGGTGCAGCTAAGGTTTTGGGGGGCCCAAGCAGTCCATAACTTGAGGCTCCCATCCACGAGATAGCCGCACGTCAAAACAAAGCGGTGTGCGCAGCGGCAAAAAGTGGGCGAGGCCAAAACATGATGTGGGTGAAGCCAAATACTAGCAGTTTCTAGGCTAAATTGCACCCAGGGCGAGGGCATAAAATGCGCCCCCCAACGTGGAGACAGATATAAGTGCCCGCAGTATAGGTATCCAGCTATAGGTTCCCCCCCCCCAGTATAGGTAGCCCATATAGTTGCCCCCAGTATAGGTTAAATAGGTATATGCCCCCAGTATAGGTTAGATAGGTATATGCCCCCAGTATAGATTAGATAGGTATATGCCCCCAGTATAGGTTAGATAGGTATATACACCCAGTATAGATTAGATCGGTATATGCCCCAGTATAGGTTAGATAGGTATATACTCCCAGTATAGATTAGATTGGTATATGCCCCAGTATAGGTTAGATAGGTATATGCCCCAGTATAGGTTAGATAGGTAGGCGGGAGAGCGGGGAGAGAGGAGTTTCCACTTACCTGCCTTCATCCTGCACAAAGCTTCTATCTTCAGCCTCTCCCGGCATGCCTCGCATCGGTAAGAGCTCCCCTGTGATGACATGTGGTCACGTCATCACAGGGGGCGCTGTTACCATAGTGACAGACGCCGGCCGGGACAGGAAGTACATAGAAGCTGCACAGGATCCAGGCAGGTAAGTGGAAAGTAACTTCTCTCTCCCCGCCGCTCTGCCTGGTGCCCGTACGCCCGCCGCCAGCAGCAAGCGAGGCCCCCCGCAGCGTGAGGCCCCAAGCAGGGGCTTGCCTTGCTTGTATGCTGGCGGCGCCCCTGCCAAACAAATCAATTTTTGTTTCATCTGACCATAACACAGAAGACCAGAAGTCTTCTTCTTTGTCCAGATGAGCATTTGCAAAGGCCAAGTAAGCTTTTGTTTGCCTTATCTGGAATAGTGTGGCGTCCTCTTTGGTCTGCATCCGTGGAACCCAGCAGTGTGCAGTGTCTGTAGGATTGTCTGCATTGAGACATTGCCACCAGCAGAGCCCAGATTCACCAGGATGGCTTTGGTGGTGATCCTTGGATTCTTTTTCACCTCTTACCATCTTCCTGGCCAGCACAGGTGTCACTTTTGGCTTCCAACCACGTCCTCTGAGATTATTAACAGTGCAGAACATCTTGTATTTTTAAATAATACTTTGCACTGTAGCCACTGGAACTTGAAAACATTTAGAAATGGTCTTGTAGCTCTTTTCTGACCTGTAAGCAGCCACAGTGCACAGAAGCAGGTCTTCACTGAGCTCCTTTGTCTTAGCCATGACTGTCCACAAACCAACTGCAGAGAGCTGCTGTTTTTCACCTGTTGAGTAGAGATTCACTGGCGAACGGTTCCCTGCGAACTTCCGGAGTTCACGATTGCGGAGAAACGCAAACTTTTCCGGAAGTTTGGTTCACCACTATAGTGCATCATGAGGGTCAACTTTGACCCTCTACATCACAGTCAGCAGGCACATTGTAGCCAATCAGGCTACACTCCCTCCTGGAGGCCCTCCCTCCCTTATAAAAGGCAGGCAGCGTCAGGCTTTTCACTCACTCGTGTGCCTGCAGTAATTAGTGAAGGGATAGCTGCTGCAGAATCTCATAGGGAAAGCTTAGTTAGGCTCTTGTAGGCTTGTAAGCTTGCTCCTTGCGGATTCTTATTGCAAAAAAAACACCCCACAACAGCTCTTTTGAGAGCTAATCTAGTTCTTGTGATCTATTTTTTTTTTCTGTGTGTCCCACTAACACTTGTGTTGCATAGACAGCCTTGCTAATTCCTACTGTGTGTGCCACAGCCAGGCCCAACACATTCAGTGACTACTACCTGTGTGTGTGACAGGTGCACATTGTTATACCCACTGCATATACCTACCTGTTGTTCACTGTGCACCCACCTACCTACGTGAGCACACGCAGTGTCACTGTGCCTGTCCGGTACCTGTCTGCGTGTGACAGGTGCACATTGTAATACCCACTGCATATACCTACCTGTTGTTCACAGTGCACCCATCCACCAACATGAGTGCACGCAGTGTCACTGTGCCTGTCTGGTACCGGTCTGTGTGTGACAGATGCACATTGTAATACCCATCACTGCATATACCTACTACTACCTGTTGTTCACTTCAGTGCACCCACCCACCTACGTGAGTGCATGCAGTGTGATATACCACTCTGTGCATACCTGTTAACTGCACCTGTGTGACTGCACATTGTATTACTCAAGTCAGTGCATACCTTTCACTTCATCCCCCCTGATATGGACAAAACGGATAAAACAGGAAGAGGTAGAGGCAGATCCAGAGGAAGGCCACCCGGCAGGTCTGTGCGAGGTCATGGTGATGTGATTTTGTGCGGCCCTGGACCAAAGTACAGTGCTCAGAAGAAGGCACGTCCCATCAACTCCCAAGATTGTCAGGACGTGGTTGACTATTTATCATAGAACACCTCTTCTTCCGCAGCCACCAGCGCTACTCCAAGTACCACATCCGCTACATTTGACAGTTCACAGGAGTTATTTGGTGGGGAAATCACTAATGCACAGTCATTATTGTTACAACCAGATGAAGGCGCTAAGCAAGTTACACCACCTCATATGTCTGAGTTAGGCGACACTATGGATGTAACGTGTGCGGAGGAGGATGATGAAGTACCTGCTGTTGGTGCAGTTTTGGAGGTGTCTGAGCGAAGCTGGGCAGGATGATTATGATAATTCGGATCCCATGTATGTTCCCAATAGAGGAGATGAACAGGGGGACAGTTCAGAGGGGGAGTCAGAGAGGAGTAGGAGGAGACGATTTCCTAAAAGAAGCATGGAGAGCTCGTCGTCAGGAACAGCTGGGGGCAGTGTCCGGCGCCATGTATCGCCACCTATGTACAGCTAGCCAACATGCCCTTCAACGTCAGCTGCTGATGCCACCATAGTGCCCACACCCCAGGGGGTCTCAGCAGTTTGGAAATTTTTTCATGTGTCTGTCTCAGATCAGAGCAATGCCATCTATTCTCTCTGCCTCCAAAAATTGAGCCGTGGAAAGGCCAACACCCACGTAGGGACAAGTGCCGTACGAAGGCACATGGAGCAAAGGCAAAAACTGCAATGGGAAGAGCACCTGAGCAAAAGCAGCACACAAAAGAAAAGCCACCCTCCTTTTCCTCTTGCTCCTTCAGGTGCATCATCTTCAGCCGCTTTCTCCCCTGCACCTTCACAGCCACCCTCCTCCACTCCACCTCTGACCTTGAGCGGTTCCTGCTCCTCTGCCCACAACAGCCAGGTGTCTGTGAAGGAAATCTTTGAGCGGAGGAAGAAGCCAATTTCTGCCAGTCACCTCCTTGCCCGGTGTCTGACAGCTGGCTTGGTGGAACTATTAGCTCGCCAGCTGTTACCATACAAGCTGGTGGACTCTGAGTCCTTCCGTAAATTTGTAGCCATTGGGACACCACAGTGGAAGATGCCAGGCCGCAATTATTTCTCTAAAAAAAAAAGGCGATACCCAAACAGCTTGGACTATTTGGAATGGTATAGAACTTTGGATTTTCCCACAGATTGCAATAGTTTGTGAAAGGTATGAATAATTTTGGATTGGACACTTTTTGCTCAAATGTAAATAAAAGCTGAGAAATGTTTTTCCCACATTAACGCCTATTGTACATAGTTTTATTATCTTTTGAGAGACACTTATGTCATTTCCCATCAAAAAATTACTTGCTGGTTGAATAAAAGTAAGTCAAAATTTTCCAGGGGTATGAATAATTATGGGCAGCTCTGTAGGTTTTAGAATGATCTCTTCTGTTCACTTTAAAATAAGCTGGCCCACATAATATTTGTCCTGCCCATGAATATTTAAGCAATTTGACAATGTTCATTTATGTGAAGGTTTGTCTAAAAAGTGACTGGAGTCATCATCTCTGAAAGGTTCAATTGCCTTCTGACAGGGGCGTAGCTGGAAATGACTGGGCCCCATAGCAAAAAATGTTTATGCCCCCCCCCCCCCCCCCACGACCTTCCAACCCCACGAACCTCGGACCTCCCACCCAAACATTCCTCCAGGACCCTCCACCCCAACATTCCCACACCCCTCCAAGTACAGTATAAGTATCCAGGTCTATAGGTGTCCCCAGTTTAGATAGTAGTCAGGGGCGTAACTAGAAATCACTGGGCCCCCTTGTGGCAACAGCAATTTAAACTAAATACTGTACAAACGTTTTAACTCGTACATGAACATTATGGAAAATCCAAGTTGAAAATAAACTGCGAAGATAAACAATTTCATCCATCCTACTCCTGAAAAATAAATTCATTTTTTTACAACCTCCCAGTTTTATTTTCTGTTTAAAAAGCTAAAAAAGTAGGTTTAATGCTATTGTCTCATATGATGATGATTCAGCTTTTCCCATAGTCTCGCAGTTAGCAATCATGTGACCCCCAACAAGACAAATTCAGCAATCATGAGGCCCCTATCAAGACAAATTCAGCAAAAATGAGGCCCCCAACATGACAAATTCAGCAATCGTGAGGCCCCCAACAAGACAAATTCAGCAAAAATGAGGCCCCCAACAAATCATGAGGCCCCCAACAAGACAAATTAAGCAATCATGTGACCCCCAACAAGACAAATACAGCAATCATGAGGCCCCTATCAAGACAAATTCAGCAAAAATGAGGCCCCCAACTTGACAAATTCCGCAATCGTGAGGCCCCCAACAAGACAAATTCAGTAATCATGAGGCCCCCAACAAATCATGAGGCCCCCAACAAGACAAATTCAGCAGTCATGAGGCTCCCCCAACAAGACAAATTCAGCAATCATGAGGCCCCCAACAAGACAAATTTAGCAGTCATGAGGCACATAAATAGACAGCATTTCACATAAATAGGCAGAATGCCCCCTTAATATGGTAGACACCTCTCACCTGTCTTCTGAATTCTCCTGTACTGGCTGCTGTGTCTGGCAATACTGTTTTTGGCTGGATTGGGGATGATGTGTGGCTGAAAGGCCTGGCAGTGATGCTGTGGCCTGGCTGGCGGTGATGCTGTGGCCGGGTTGGCTGGCGGTGATGCTGTGGCTGGGTTGGCGGTGATGCTATGGCTGGGTTGGCTGGCGGTGATGCTGGGCTGTGCTTGGCTGGTTGAAGTAAATGCTGGCCTGACTGGTGGTGATGCTGTGGCCTTTTTGACAGTGATTCTGGGCTGGTTGGCTGGTGGTGATGCTGGGCTGGCTGGCCTGGATAGTTTAGTTAGTGACAGGTGCCCCCTAGTTAAGGTAGCACCAGGAGTCCCCAAGTTTAGGTAGTGACAGGAGCCCCCCTAGTTTAAGTAGTGACAGGAGCCCCCCAGTTCAGGCAGTGACAGGAGCCCCCCAGTGTAAGTAGTGACAGGTGACCCCCAGTGTAAGTAGTGACAGGTAACCCCCAGTTCAGGTAGTGACAGGGACCCCCCCCCCCCCAGTTCAGGTAGTGACAGGGACCCCCAGTGTATGTAGTGGCAGGAGCCACCAGTTTAGGTAGTGAGTGACAGGGACCCCCAGTTAGGTAGTGATAGACCCCCAGGTTATGTAGTAAGTGACAGGGACCCCCAGGTTAGGTAGTGAGTGACAGGGACCCCCAGGTTAGGTAGTGAGTGACAGGGACCCCCAGTTAGGTAGTGATGGACCCCCAGGTTAGGTAGTGAGTGACAGGGACCCCCAGTTAGGTAGTGATAGACCCCCAGGTTAGGTAGTGAGTGACAGGTGCCCCCCAGGTTAGGAAGTGACAGGAGCCCCCCAGGTTAGGTAGTGAGTGACAGGGACCCCCAGTTAGGTAGTGATGAACCCCCAGGTTAGGTAGTAGGTGACAGGGACCCCCAGGTTAGGTAGTGAGTGACAGTGACCCCCAGGTTAGGTAGTGAGTGACAGGCGCCCCCCCAGGTTAGGAAGTGACAGGAGCCGCCCAGGTTAGGTAGTGAGTGACAGGGACCCTGAGTTAGGTAGTGAGTGACAGGGACCCCCAGGTTAGGTTGTGAGTGACAGGGACTCCCAGTTAGGTAGTGACTAACAGGGACCTCCAGGTTAGGTTGTGAGTGACAGGGACCCCAAGGTTAGGTTGTGAGTGGCAGGTGCCCCCCAGTTAAGTAGTGAGTGACAGGCGCCCCCCAGTTAAGTAGTGAGTGACAGGCGCCCCCCAGGTTAGGTTGTGAGTGACAGGGACCCCCAGTTAGGTAGTGACTGACAGGGACCTCTAGGTTAGGTTGTGAGTGACAGGGACCCCCAGGTTAGGTTGTGAGTGACAGGCGCCCCCAGGTTAGGTTGTGAGTGACAGGCGCCCCCCAGTTAAGTAGTGAGTGACAGGCGCCCCCCAGTTAAGTAGTGAGTGACAGGCGCCCCCCAGTTAAGTAGTGAGTGACAGGCACCCCCCAGGTTAGGTTGTGAGTGACAGGGACCCCCAGTTAGGTAGTGACTGACAGGGACCTCTAGGTTAGATTGTGAGTGACAGGGGCCCCCAGGTTAGGTTGTGAGTGACAGGCGCCCCCAGGTTAGGTTGTGAGTGACAGGCGCCCCCCAGGTTAGGTTGTGAGTGACAGGGACTCCCAGGTTAGGTAGTGAGTGACAGGCGGCACCCCCCAGGTTAGGACGCCCCTTCCCCCCTGCCGGGCCCGCTCAGGGCCATTTTTGAGGGCTGGACGGGTCACAGCATGAGGGGAGAGCTTGGTGGCACATCGGTGGGGAGGGGGGAAGGGCCCCCCCTCCCTCACCTTGGGCTCTCTCCTCTGCGCTCCGCTCCAGCTTTGAAGAAAACATTGTATGCAGGCGGCGGGGCAGCGGCGGCAGATACATACCTTCCGTGCGCTCCACAGATGCTCCTCTCTCTAGCTTCTGACGCGACTTCCGGTATAAACAGGAAGTCGCGTCAGACACTAGAGGGAAAACCATCTGCGCTGGAGCGCACGGAAGGTATGTATCTGCCGCTGCCCCGCTGCCTGCATACAATGTTTATTCAATGCTGGAGGGGAACGCAGAGGGGAGAGCCCGAGGTGAGGCGACGTGCCACCAAGCTCTGCCCTCATGCTGCGACCCCTCGAGCACCTAGCGGGGTATCCAGCTGCGGGCCCCCTTTGAGGTAGGGGCCCCATAGCAACGCTATGGTTGCTATAGCGATTGCTATGCCCCTGCCTTCTGATACCTATGGCTATATCTAAAGAGTCCAGTTCTGCAAGTTTTCCATCTGACAGTAGCAGGTCTTATTTACTAAAACAGTAATGTAAACTGCATAAACAAAAACAAGATGGAATGTGATTTCCCTTCTAGTACTGAGGTGACTGAAGCTAGTTGGGCTCTCCCAAAGGAAACAAGCTCTGTTAGGCCCAAGGCCTTGTACACCTAAGCCAATGATAAACAATCTAATCAGAATGGTCAGATTGTCCATTTATTAGAAGTGAATTATTTTTCTGACCAGATCAGAAACTCCAGGTAGTCATCCCAGCTGAGCTGTATGTGATAATGTGGGACTTCATAGGCATGGACCTGCTGGTGTTCTGGCAGTGGAAGATAAGTTGCCCCACACACTTATACAGGACATGGTCATGGTCTTGTACAAGCAGAAAGGAAGAGGAGTGACCTCAAAAACGTGCATTCCATAATGTAGCCTACAAGATCCAGATCAAGGTGTAATGCTTTGTCTACACGAGGCGATCCGGCGGCACGATTAGCCGCCGGATCGCCTCTTCCGCATCCCCGCGCGTACCCGCCGCGTCACCGCTCGCCCGCGCGTGCGCCGGATTCGATCCCCCGATCATCCCCGCCGGCGACGCTTATCTTCCGCTCGATTCCCTGCCATTGTCCCCTCATGGGGAACGAGCAGGGAATCGGCGGTGGCGAAATCCGACCTAACGGATCTTATCAATCGAGCCTCATCAGCGGCTCGATTGATAAGTCACATCGCCTCGTGTAGATGAGGCTTTAGGTACCTGGCTAAAGAGAGTGATTGGGCAGACCATCCATCTAGACAAGACCTGTGAAATCCCTTGCTGCAGAATCGAAGATAGTCTGGTCCTCATTAGAGAGACAAGGCCCAGTACATCAAAGACCGCCAGAAGTGTGCAGCCTTGGTAAGTCTCCATCAAGAGAAAGCCTTGGACCAGGAATCTCATGAGTTCCTTTGCAAGGTGCTCAGCAGCAGGTTTGGTATGGGGAAATGTTCTGTTTATTTGTCAAACTTTTGTCCACAGTACTAGTGAATGGCTGGAACATTTTACCCATTCTTGGTTTTTACCAGTGGCCTAACTAAAGAGCTTGGGGCCCCAGTGTGAGTTTTACATGGGGCCCCAAGAACTCTATTGATATGAAGCCTCACAACCTAGCAAGGACAGCTGCAGTGTCAGAGAGGAATAATCAGCGTAAGGAAACACTTTGTTAATTATTACCACTATTCCATGCACAAATAAAAGTGTTCATTACCAGCATAGAACCAATGAAATGTTAATAAGTTGGATGAAGGGCTCCTAATGGGCCCTCTGGCCCAGATGTGGTCGCAACCTCTACATCCCCTATTGCTATGCCACTGGTTCTCACCAGGGTCTGGTAAGAGGCAAGACTTTTGGCTTTCCTCTTTTTGTTTGTTGCATACAGCACTTCACTGTCAGTGCATCAGATTAAACTCAAAGATCTGAGAGATCACTGCATTAGGAATTCAAGTGTTTGCTCCACATGGATGTATGGCTTTCCCACGCAGATCAGCAGTTCATTTCAATGCTTGCCCAGACCTGCAATTACTTTGGCTGAGCTTCAGAAGGAAAATTCAACTGCACTAAATCAGAGACCCTTCTGTTTGGGAAGTGTCAATTGGTACTCTCTGTGCCTATCCCCTTCAACATCAGACTGGATTCCATCAAAGTCTTTGGAGTCTCCTTTGAGACCAAGAGCACAGCCCTGAAGTCCTAGAAGGAGAAGCTGTCCAAGATAATCCAGAAATGTGGACTCTGGAGCGGCGGAGCCTCGGAGACCTTAGCATTAAAGGGGAAAATACTGGTGCTGCAGAATGGAATCCTGCAGATTCTGCAATACTTCGCCCAGGCTTAGCCACTGAAGGTGTGCACATGCAAGGCCACAATGGCAGCTTATCACTTCATCTAGGGTTTCAAGATGGATAGAATCAAGCGGTCACATGTCTGCATGAAACCTGACACTAGCGGTAAGGGGGTGATTGATATCTCCACCATGCAACTGCATCAACAAAACTATAATTGACTATACCAAAGGCTCTGTGGGTGAATCAAGGTCCTGTTTCTTCCTACCCCCTCTATGGAGGTCCTTAGTGTGGGACACAAAGCTCCTTAGGTCTTTCTACACTGTGTGCTGTTGTGCTGCGTACAGCGCTGCATACATTAGTGCGTGTATAGTATGAAAGGAGCCTTAGGGTCCAGCACACATCTTACCAAGCTTGAGCAATCCTCACATTGGTTTGATTGCCAGGCCAAAGAATGCAAAGTATTGCCATCTAGTAGCAGAATTTATGAAAAAAACAACAACAATCAAACAAGTCCAGTTTTGTTGGATCGCTGATGTTCATAGCATAGTATGCATGGATATGTGTAATGCAAAAGAAGGCAAGTTTCAAACTTTTCATTAGAAATATGCTTTCGTTTTCTCAACCAGGAAAAAAAAATGAGACCATATGCAATGTATTTCTGAAGGCATCAGATAGTACTTGCACCAGTATCCCAGTAAATATTCAGCTGCTATGTCTTTATGACCTTGTTTTTGTAGTGTGAAAGTCGTTTAGTTAAAACTATATTGCAGCAGTCTCATATCTAGTTTCCTTGCAAGAGCAGGTACCTTTGACTGTTTTTCAAGTCATTAGTTTTGTGCAGTTAAAGTCTTACCTCCTCGTTATCTGTGCACTTTAGAATGTAGTGATGTCAGCTATTATTCCCTGAATCAGCAGTGTTTACAAACACTTGTCTGTATGGTGTACTTAGATTGCCAGCATATAAAGGAGACATATGTAGGCTGCCATATGTATTTCCTTTGAAGCAATACCAGTTGCCTGGCTGTCCTGCTGATCCTCTGCCTCTAAAGGTGCGTACACACATGCGACTATAGTCGTTTGTAACGATCGTTCCCCGATCTTTACCAACGACGATCGTTACAAAAAACGAACCAACGACTATTAAGGCAAACGACGAACGAGGCAAATCGCTACAAAACAAAGTTCTGTCTTGGCGGATTTTTACCACCGACGATCGTTAGCAAAAGTGGTACATCGTTGGAAACGATCGTTCGTACCAGGCTGGACATGCGTATTTCACTTTTTCTCCAAGGAACTTTACAATTTTATGCGCAGGCGCATTAAGTGCTTTTACGTGGTGTAACGTTCGTTCTAACGATGTGATCGTTACACACTTTTTACAACTAACTTTACTTCGGTCGTTCTTTCGTCAATTAAAAGTTCGTTCGTCGTCCTCAACGAACGATCGTTGTCGCATGTGTGTACGTAGCATAATACTTTTAGCCAGAGAACCTGAACAAGCATATGCAGGTCAGGTGTTTCTGACATTGTCAGATCTGACAAGATTAGCTGCATGGTTGTTTCTGACACTACTGCAGCTAAATAGATCAGTAGGGCTGCCAGGCAACTGGCATTGTTTAGAAGGAAATAAATATGACAGCCTTCATATCCCTCTCACTACAGGTGTCTTTTGAAGATCACGATCTAAATAAGATAGAAGTAAACAGAAAATATAACATCATAGGCTACAAGTTTGCAGGAAATAGAATGTTACAGTAGAGAAGATAGACGCAAAGACAGAAGAAAATGAAAACAAGGAAAACATTATTTTTTTGTTATTTTCAATAAATATTTATTGTCAGCTTCCAGTTCAGTTTTACATTGTATTCTTTGCTATAATTAAATAGCGTGCCAAAATGACCTCCTTTACCTATTTATCTGAAGGGGTGAACATCTGGGAGTGAGTTAAACACACATGGAGTAAGATGGTGTTGTTGAAAGCGGATTTGAGCTAAAACAAAAAAAACCTTTGACTCTATTGAGCTAGGAGCATTATAAATACAAAGTACTACAGTACTTTTTAGTACTACTTAGCCCAACTTCACCCACTGTTAAAATGTTCTGATAAGTGGGTTTCTTTACCAAATTCAGCCTACCACCATCTTAAAAAAACGCAAACAGAATCTCAAAAATGCAAAAAACGGAACAGTAAGCGCATGCGCTCAGGATGCGCTGGCGTGCGTGCTGCGTCGTTCACATACTGCCTGTTTTGCATCCGATGGGTTTGTATCACCACCCATCTGCCTGTCTGTAGTACAATCCACCGCTGTCCGCCACTCATTCTGTAACTGATAGGAGCCAGGCAGAAGCATGGGGATTTTTTTTGGATTGTAAAAAAATCATCAGTAGTCTTACTTAGCAACAGGGAGGATTCTCATTGGTCCACCATAAACCAATGAGAATTTTCTCTATTAAAGTAGGATTCCCATAGTTTTTTTTTTTCCAAACCCATGGGGTTCTCCATGCTTCTGCTGTGCTTTGATCTGGTTCGGACCAAACAGCGGGTGGCAGCGGTAGAACCAAATCCACCAGACAGGTGAGTCAACGTTTTGCATGTGGTGATCAGCTTAGTGGGAAAGGACACTGTCTGCCCCCATAAGCTTCCATTGCATCGGATTCGCGGCGTTTGTGATCGCGATATGGTTGCAGAAAAATGCAACAGGTTGAGATTCTGCATTTGCAAATCCATATGTGTTTTATTCATATTCCGATTGACAGTGTATGTATTCTATGAATAATAACATAAGAGACGTTAACTTTCCGATTTGCTTTTTTTTGCAGTATTTTTGGGAAGAGATAGAAAGTGCCAGGTTGGAGTCTTTTGAAATCTTGGCTTGTCTAAATAACCATGGCATGGTGAAAACAGAGCCATTGTCTCTCTTTTTTTTAATTGGAATCTGAACATTACTGAACAACATTTTCAGGTCGCTGGAGACATTTTTGGAACCATTGTCCTGATATATAATACTAGTAAAAAAGCCCACCCATTAAAAAATGGGCGCTGTGCGCTAGGCTACGGGCACTCCCCCCCCCAGCAGCGCAAGGATAGATGCATCCTCTAACGCTGTCTGCAGTATATGCACCCAGGGAGATGTTGCTTGCTTGGCAGTTGGAAAAAGCTGTTCTTTCCCACAATGCAATGAGGTTCACAGACAGAAAACTGTCAAGTCTTGGAGCAGGGACACCCACACACACACAGGGACAGGACGCAGAGAGTCAGAGGGGTTTTATCATATAGGATTCTACAATTTTGACAGTTATTTAGCTGTCCCCATGGCTCTATATCCAGCAGAATCAGTGTAGCTCTGAAATCATTTAAATTGACTGTTTACACACAGACACTGATAACACTCAAAGAAGTTACAAGAAGCTACAGTTGTGTACACTGGTGTCCCTATAATTTGAGTCCATGTGTAGCTTCTTGTGTGTATATTATTAGCCCAAACATTCTAGGGTATGCAGTCTTTTGATCAGACCCTTAGGGCTGGTGCACACCGGGCGGCTTTTTGGGCGTTTTCAGATCCGCTTGCGGCTGCGGATCTGCTTGGTCAATGTATCTCAATGGGGTGGTGCACACCAGAGCGGCAGGCGTTTTGCAGAAACGAAAAATGCCTGGGTGAGGCATTTTTTGGATTTCGGATGCGTTTCTGCCTCCAATGTTAAGTATAGGAAAAACGCAAAACGCCTGTAAAACCGCTTGATCAAGCGGATTTTGATGCGGATGCGGATGCGTTTTTTCAAGAATGCGCACTTCCAGGTCAAAGTGTGCTTCCTGTGTGGCAGATTTGCATGAGGGATTTTAGACTGCGCAGGAGGAAGATGGCAGCAAAGTGGTTTACCACAGAAAACCTGATAATTAAGATTGAAAACAGCCCAGAACTTTATGACAAGTCTTTGCCTGGATATAAAGATCACCAAAGGGCTCATGAAATCTGGAGCAACATTGCAAAAGATTTTCTTGGAGAAAAATGGAATACTTTGAGCCAAAAGGGCAAGGATTCTAAGAGTAAGTATATGTGTACAGAATTGTGGTATTTTATTGATTTCATGCAGCACTTTGCAGACAATATATCATCACCCCTCCACTAAATGAGTAATTAAACAATTAGAAATGTCATTATCACAGGTCTCTGGCAAAGCTGTTCTCTCTATAGCCATCTCTCCTTATAAACAGCAGGTACATGTGTGTGTATGTACTCACATGTATTATTAGGGCGCTATTTGCCACTTTAGAGTGTCATGAATGATATAGACATACAACACGGTTTCAAGAATGTTTATTTGCACAATAATACTGATCTCGTCATGTAAGTAAATAGCAGCCTGCAGGTTTTTTATTTCTTACAGTTATGGCACAAAATAATCAGCTAATTTGTCTCTGTTGCGAATGGCAGAAATGAGACCACGTAAAGTAGCTGGTGGTAAAGTGACAAGAGCACTGTTTGAAAGATCCCCCTCTTCCTCCTCTATGGTCATGCTATCTAGTGTTCTCACATAATTATGCAAAATACATGTTGCCTTCACCACTATTATAGCATACTTTGGTTGCATTTTTATAGCAGTGTGATAAATGCGCCATTTGTTTGCCAGAATTCCAAATGCACATTCTACTACTTGTCTGGCTTTGGTCAGGCGGTTATTAAAGACTACTTTCTTATGAGTCATATCTCTCTGTGCATACGGTCTCATAACATGCTCAGACAGTGCAAAGGCCTCATCAGCCACAAACACACAGGGGTAAGGTGGTTCTACAGTGTCAGGCCAGGGGCGTGGTGGTGGTAAAGTCATCTGGCCTGTGCGAAGCTTCACGCCAAATCGACTGTGCTGGAAGACTGAGGAATCATGGGAACTTCCGTAAGCCCCAACATCCACATAGATAAATTTCAAATTATTATCCACAACAGCCATGAGCACTAGTGAAAAGAATTTTTTATAATTGTAATAGAGACTGCCAGTGAATGCAGGCATAACCAGTCTGACATGTTTCCCATCCACTGCTCCAAGGCAGTTAGGGAAATCATGTTTCTCCCAAAAAAGCTGCATGTTAGCCTCCCACATAGGTACGTCAGGAGTTGGCATAAATTCCGGTTGAAGTACTTTCCAGATCAATGTGCAGGTGTCCAAAACTAAGTATCGGATTGTACTTCTTCCCATGAGGAATTGGTAGTGAAGTGCTGCATATGAATGCCCTGTTGCCAGAAATCTGCAAAAGAAAAGAAATAACATTTATGTTTATTTTTATTGCTAGTTGCCCTCCTGCGGACAAGATGGAAGTCGGTCAGAGACAGTTACAAAAAGGAGATTGAAAAGCAATACCATGAATCCAAAAGTGGGTCTGGAAGTTCGCAGCGAACAAAATATAAATATTGTGGCATATTAGAATTTCTAAGAAAACATCATGAACCGGCTGAGTAAGTATGGCGTAAATGTTAACCTATTGCAATGTTTGTCAACTTCGCCAATAGAACAGTGAAGGAAGGAGTAGGCCCACAATGCAATTCAGTAGTGTGGAACGAATAATCTGCCATCACTCTACCAAATATATTGGGGGACGTAGCTTAATGTAAGGATGGCATAGGTCCAGTTTAAAATGATTACATGACAGGAATGTGGACTGTTCGTTACCCAAAATAACAGTTGCCTGACAGTGCTGGTTATATGTTTGGCTGCAGTAGTGTCTGCATCACACATCTGTAACACACATCTACCAAAATCAGTGCTAGTTTACTCAGGCCAGTTTTGGTCTATGCTTGCTCAGGGGCTGTGCCTAAAAGCTATGTACACAAATAATGGGAAAAATAGACAGGCTACTGCTATTGTTTTGCAATGAAAGATGCATCGCATTGTGCCCATATATTTGCTGTGACATCCATGGTCACTATTCCATGAACTAAAGTTGTGCTTTCCCCTTTCCAAAGGACTGAAGATAGCCTACCACCAGATCCTGAGGAGGACGATGTAGAGGTGCCACCTACCACCACCAGTGATGTGGAAGTTGAAGAAGACACTACACAGGATGTTGACACTGCTACAGTGGAAGACAGTGACTCTACTACCCCAGATCACACACCACACAGCCCAGCGAGTAGTCGGACACGCACAACTGTCAGGTCTAGTAGAGGTGTGAGGGTAGCTACACAAGGCAGGAGAATAGGAAGAGGTATGAGCAGGGCTGAATACGACCAGAAGCTGATTAGTTCTATAGAAAAGGCTGTTGATCATATGGAGAAGCGAGAGGATGAAATGAAACAACTTAAAGAGCCATGCACACAGTATCTTTTAAGTTTGGTGCCACTATTACAAAAAGTGCCTCCTGATAAGCAATGGGCAGCCAGACATGCCATCTCTGAGACCCTGGGGAGATTCTTACTACCTGAGACCCGTGCAGATGACAATGTGCACAACTACTTGCAGCAACCACACCTGCCTGCTTCCAGCCAACAATATAATGCACACCCACAACTCTCTTACCAGATGCAACGCATTTATGACCCACCCCACTACCCACCAATGCATATGCATAACATGCCATATGGTCAACAGCCTCATTACTCTATGCCTCCACCTCAGCGCCCTGATCAAGGTATGCGATTTCAAACATCATCTATGCACAGTGACTCTACAGTGTACACTGATTTAACATCGCACAGCCAGCCTCATACAAATGCTGAATCAGGTACACATGCTTACAATCAGGGCCCTGGTAGTATGTGTGATTTGCTATCACAACATGACTAGTTTTTTGTAGTTTTACATTTTATTTTATTGTTCAATGCTCAGATTTGGATCTTAGTTTACATTACCTCAATGTTATGAGGAGTCGCTCAGTTGGTGTGATTGCTAGGCGAAAGTTAGTGTCTTGTCGGCGAAGGGCATCCTTCAGTTTGGCTAAAAGGCCATCAAAACTAGGAAAAAAGAGCATGCTTATCTTTAGATCTACTGTTGTTTGTTGCAGAAACATTTTTCATTTGTGACATATTACTTTTGCTGCTGAAAGCAAAGTATGGACAACACATGTCCAAAATATTCTTTGCACAGAAGAACAAAACATTAAAACGAAAGATTTTGTTCAAACATTGCTTCATTACTGTGTCCCATATGCTTATTGTTGCCATATACTTAATGAAGTATGCACCAGGAGTATGTAAGGTCATAATATACTCCAAATGTTTTGGGTAAACTATGGATATATAATATAGTAGTTACTCCTATAGAAAAATTAGATGGAGGCCTTAGGCATTGAATACATAACACACCAGGATCAAGTATCACAGTTATTTGGTTAGCTTATGTATACAGCGGATTGATTATTGTGTTGTTTTTCTGTTTACAGTCAAACACAGTTAACTAAGGGCCAAAAAGTGCTTACAATTTCATTCCTCCCCAAAATACTTAGCCCCATTATAAAAATAAGTGACAAGTATTCTTACCTGGACACAGACATGCGGGTGTAGCCCAAAAACTTTTCTGGATGGTGCCTCAAATCTCTATATAGGGTCCTAAATTGACCCTTCCGGCGCCGCTCTTGTAGCATGGGATGCACCCAGTATCTCCTTGTCCTTGGCCTACGTCTCATATATGCTGCTACACAGAGCAATAACAGCACATCAGGAAACATTTTCCAAAAAAAGTCACTCTTCTCTACAAACCACAGTGTCACCTCTCCTGAACTAACCCACAATGTTGTTAAGGACCCCACCCTTTTTATATTGGGTATTTTACTTCAATTGCTCAATGTGCTTCACATGTGTCATCAATATATCGCACTTTAACCCTTTGTTTAAGGTCTTTCTACCTCTTTTCCTGAAAAACGCAAAACGCAAAACGCTTCCAAAAACGCTTGCAAAAACGCACGCAAAAAACGCAAAACGCCCCCAAAACGCCCCAAAACCGCGCTATCAAAATGACAATAAGGGCCCTTTTCCACTAGCAATCGCTAGCGTTCACGCTGAACGCTAGCGATTGCTGAATCGCAATTAGCGGCGATTCCCCGATGTTAGCGGCCGCGATTTTGCTATGCTATGCACTACATAGCAAAATCGCGGCAAAAGTCGCTCCGCGGCGCGATCGCGATCAAGTAAAAAACGAATCGCGGTAGTGGAAATGACCTACCGCGATTCCTATGTTAAAAAGCAAACCGTAGCGATTGTAAAATCGCTAGCGGTTTGCGTTTTTGCGATTCAGCCAGCGCAAACGCGCTGGTGGAAAAGGGCCCTAAGCGGTTCAAAAAACGCTAGCGTTTTGCGGATCTGCTTGCGGTTTTTGGTGTGCACCAGCCCTTACAGGTGATTTCAGTCAGTATTATGATTTATAAGCGTAAACACAATTAAGAGCTAATTGCTTCATCAGAGCACATTCCATAATAAACGGAAAGCTTTCTGCCTGATCCTCCAGAGGCTTCCCTCCTCCTACTCCATCAGGTCTTTCCAGCGCTGAGACCCCCGAGGCTAGCGTGCACACGGCCGTACTGTGTCTGCACAGTAGTACAGATTTGCTCAGGCTTTGGCGATAAAGGCAAGTCCAATCGGGTCCTTGCTAGTGCGCAGGTGGCATATGAGTGCGCAGTAGCAAAGACCCGATTGGGCGCGGCTTTTTTCATGGAAGCTAGATTGCGTCTGTCCTAGTGACCATGCAGGAGCTGTCAACAAACCCTTGTTGGTTTTGCAGAGGGGACAGCGCTGGAACATGTCATTGGAGAAGAAAGGGGGTACCCTCTGGATTATCCAGAGGCTTTCCTCTATTTAGGCAAGCAAGCACCCCTTTAAAGTACCCTACAGGTACATACCTTAGGTTAAACTCAGCCAAGGCGGCTGCTAAAGACCACCTCAGGTGAGGATTTAGTGTGTTTGTGGTGGCCTCAATACACTGGCAAGAGATCCAGTATGCCAAATGATCTTAGCCCGAAGGCAGCCTGACTCCACTGTTCTGTCCAGAGCTCTGCCCCCTCCTTTGTGTGCCACACCTTGTGCGTCTACCACCCTCCATATTGACAGAACGTGTCGCTGGTGACCTGCAGGCTTGGGACATGTCTGTACAGCCTTGGTCACAAACTGTTGCCCGAGAAAAGATCACAAGAATATGCTTAATGTGACTGTGGTAGGCAAACTACAAGCAATAAAACAACCACTTTCATTTACCACTTCTTATATTCTGGAGTTTACTAAATTGATAAAAATTATTAGAAGACATTTTGAATTTTATATGGTGATCCACAGTTAACCTCCATATTAAATTGACCAGCTGCTGCATCAGTAGGAGAGTACCACTACCAACACCTGAAGATAACTAAAATTTCCCCTTCATACTTCAATGGTTAATTTGCATATATTCAGCAGTGGTGCCTGGGAGACATCTCGAGCTCACTCCAACCTGAATTATCGCAAATTCTTTCTGTTTTAGGAAAGCAAATTTTTGTTATACTTCAGTACTGGCATAGTTTCAGGGCCTCTAGTATGTCTTAGGACCTGAGCACACTTGAGCGCTTTTGTGAATTTTTCAGCAATGAGTGATGTCTATAACATTGATGTGTTGCTGAAAAATGCGCAGAAGCAAAAGTGTTCTTCGGTCCGCAGGGTAGATCTAATGGGTTGTAATGGAAGGCATGCATGAAGTAAAGGCACGATAAAAAATGGGTACTGGGTGAAGGTCTAAACGATATATACAGTTGAGAATTGTGTGCCAAATGAAAACAAAAAATATTTACAGCAGTAATGACAATAGTAAAACATTGGTAAATGTTACTGATATTTTACTACAACTTAACCTAACCATACTCTCACACAGAATCCTCCCCTCTCTGATGCCTAACCTTAACTGCTTGCCGACCGCGTCACGGCGACGGGCGTGGCCGCGGCGGCATTCCCAGGACCGCCTAACGCCGATCAGCGTAAAGTCCAGGGGCAGCAGTTTGCAAGAGATTGCGCGCAGGCTGCGCGCGCATCTTCTGCTCGGGGGGCGGAGCTCCGCCCCACCTTCAGTCTCCGAGCGGCCGCTCGTGAGATTTAGACAGCGAAACCGCTGTCTTTACTGTTAGTACAGCGCTGCGATCAGCACTGTACTGTACTGTACATGCTGTACGTGTCACACGGCTGTCCCCCTGGGGGACAAGAGGCAGAAGCCTATGACAGCCGATCGCCATGATTGGCCGACTGGGGGGAGGGATTGTTAAAAAAAAATAAACAAAAAAATAGTAAAGAATATAAAAAAACAAAAACAAATATGTATAAAAAAAACACGTGGTGAAAGGGGGGGGGGGGGGGGGGGTAATGAGACCCCACAACAGACAGCTCTGTTGGGGGGTAGAAAAGGGGGGGGGGGGAATCACTTGTGTGCTGTGTTGTGCGGCCCTGCAGCTTGGCCTTAAAGCTACAGTGGCCAATTTTACAAAAAAAGGCCTGGTTGTTTGGGGGGTTTAACACTGTGGTCCTCAAGTGGTTAACCCCCCTCCCCTTCCTGAAGCCTAACCCTAAAACCCCCCTTCCTGAAGTCTAACCTTACAACCCACCTTCCTAACGTTATAATTGTCTAAACGATAAATTGCAAAATGATCATTTTCAAAAACAAAAAATGTGTAAATACAAAAGACAAACAATTTCAAACTCTATAACTTTGAAAACGGTAAAAAAATCAAAAACTATAACGTTATAATGTTCTCTAAACAATAAAAATTTCAAAAACTATAACATTATTATTTTTAAAATATTTATCGGGCCCCCAAATTTCTGCTTTCGGCACCCAGCAAGCAGTATTTACATTAGCGCCAGTGGCAGCGCCTAAATCGTCCATTAGCCGCAGGCGTCCTAATTTCCTGCTTCCGATGCAACAACCTGTTGCAGAGAGCACTTAGTTACAGAAGAAACTAGATTAAGTCTCCCATAAGGTTCAGGCAGTGTATTAATTGTCTGTGTGATAGAATGTGTGGAATGCACACTGCAGTACAAAAATGTATGCTTAGACTCTACCCATTGCAGAACACTACTGTGGGGCTATTAATCCTAGTAAGTGGAATTTGTCAAATCATAATTATACAACCAATTGTCTCCATCTACTGACCAAATCTTGTAACTGCTGTCTGGGTGCTCAAAAGCAATTACCCTAATTTTAATCAAGTTTTAATTTGGTTGACTTGTATAAATATATAGACTGTTGATTGAGAATGAATTGATGGCAACGCCACAAATAGACATCAATGTATCTGTTCTAATCATCAGTTCTGTGATTAAGTTAGTACAATCAGGATAAAACCACATTTATCGTAAGCATACTGTATGTGTGAATGAATCTACCTACAGTGGGTTGCAAAAGTATTCAGCCCCCTTGAAGGTTTCCACATTTTGTCACATTACTGCCACAAACATGAATCAATTTTATTGGAATTCCACAGGAAAGACCAACACAAAGTGGTGTACACGTGAGAAGTGGAATGAAAATCATACATGATGCCAAACATTTTTTTTACAAATAAATAACTGCAAAGTGGTGTGTGCTTAATTATTCGGCCCCCTTTGATCTGAGTGCAGTCAGTTGCCTATAGACATTGCCTGATGAGTGCTAATGACTAAATAGAGTGCACCTGTGTGTAATCTAATGTCAGTACAGCTGATCTGTGAGGGCCTCAGAGGATGTCTAAGAGAATATTGGGAGCAACAACACTGTGAAGTCCAAAGAACACACAAGGCAAGTCAGGGATCAAGTTATTGAGAAATTTAAAGCAGGCTTAGGCTACAAAAAGATTTCCAAAGCCTTGAACATCCCAAGGAGCACCGTTCAAGCGATCATTCAGAAATGGAAGGAGTATGGCACAACTGTAAACCTACCAAAACAAAGCCATCCACCTAAACTCACAGGCCGAACAAGGAGAGCGCTGATCAGAAATGCAGTAAAGAGGCCCATGGTGACTCTGGACGAGCTGCAGATATCTACAGCTCAAGTGGGGGAATCTGTCCATAGGACAACTATTAGTCGTGCAATGCACAAAGTTGGCCTTTATGGAAGAGTGGCAAAAAGAAAGGCATTGTTAACAGAAAGCATAAGAAGACCCGTTTGCAGTTTGCCACAAGCCATGTGGGGGACACAGCAACCATGTGGAAGAAGGTGCTCTGGTCAGATGAGACCAAAATGGAGCTTTTTGGCCAAAATGCAAAACGCTATGTGTGGCGGAAAACTAACACTGCACATCACTCTGAACACACCATCTCCACTGTCAAATATGGTGGTGCCAGCATCATGCTCTGGGGGTGCTTCTCTTCAGCAGGGACAGGGAAGCTGGTCAGAGTTGATGGGAAGATGGATGGAGCCAAATACAGGGCAAACTTGGAAGAAAACCTCTTGGAGACTGCAAAAGACTTGAGACTGGGGCGGAGGTTCACCTTCCAGCAGGACAATGACCCTAAACATAAAGCCAGGGCAACAATGGAATGGTTTAAAACAAAACATATCTATGTGTTAGAATGGCCCAGTCAAAGTCCAGATCTAAATCCAATCGAGAATCTGTGGCAAGATCTGAAAACTGCTGTTCAGAAACGCTGTCCATCTAATCTGACTGAGCTGGAGCTGTTTTACAAAGAAGAATGGGCAAGGATTTCAGTCTCTAGATGTGCAAAGCTGGTAGAGACATACCCTAAAAAACTGGCAGCTGTAATTGCAGCAAAAGGTGGTTCTACAAAGTATTGACTCAGGGGGCTGAATAATTACGCACACTCCACTTTGCAGTTATTTATTTGTAAAAAATGTTTGGGATCATGTATGATTTTCGTTTCACTTCTCACGTGTACACCACTTTGTGTTGGTCTTTCACGTGGAATTCCAATAAAATTGATTCATGTTTGTGGCGGTAATGTGACAAAATGTGGAAAACTTCAAGGAGGCCGAATACTTTTGCAAGCCACTGTATGTTGGCCAATGGCCACTAATGATCCAATCTTTTTCATTCAATCTTACCATTTCTATGTATTATAAGGGAACTGCCTAAATTATCAAATCAATATATTTACCCAATTTACCCTTATACTACATAGATTTGGTGAAATTGGATGAAAAAGATTGGATCATTAGTGGCCACCTTTACATTGATCAAGAATCAGTGGAGTGGTTTATTTATTTTTTCAGAAAATAGGATTCATTGTCAATTCCTTGCTTTGTAGACTCAATCATTTTTTTTGAGTTTGCAATAATTTTTTTCAGAATTGTGGAAAAAGCAAATAGGTGTGTAATATATTGGTCAGATGTTTTCAAATGTTGCAAATATTGATCGTAATTCTCAAATTAAAAAAAAAAATTGGTGTGTGGCCACATACAATAAAATGAAACATTCAATTTTGCTTTTTTTCAATGAAAACGATTGGTTGTATAGAAAAATCGAATGTTCTTGTTTTTTTTCGTGACCGACAAATGTGAAGTAATATGTTTGGAGTTTTCAATATTTTTTTTTCATAATTGGGGAAAAATTGAACAGAAGTTATACTCACCCAAAGAAATATATCGGAATTCTTGAATGGAAACAAAAATGTACACACACACGCACACACGCACACAAACACAGAGGGGCTGCAGCACACAACAAGAAAGCAGTGACAGGGGCTCTTGGTTACACTTTAATGCGTTTAAGCTAGCAAGCACAGTTAAGCTAGCTAGCATATAAATAAACGGAGCTCATAGTTCAGTCATGTGTGTACGTAGCTTAGGACTCACCAGATTGGGGACACTTTGGCACAGTTGGTGAGCTTAAACGCGTTAAAGCGTAACCAAGAGCCCTTGTCACTGCTTTCCTGTTGCGTGCTGCAGCCCCTCTGTATTTATATATTTCTTATGGAGACTGGGGATCTCCAGTGCTGTGAGTATGCTTTGCATAGTATTGCATATAATTTGGTTTGTGCTGCTCATCCCCGTGTGCATATTTATACATATATATATATATATATATATATATATATATATATATATATATATATATATATATATAATGTTTAGTGATGATCTTGAATTTTAAAGACTTGCGACTCATGCTGGGAATACACGATGCGTTTTTGCAGACGATTTGCTGTTCGATTTGTTTTTCCTCTTGGTTTCTCGCTCGATTCTCTTATCTTTTCTTGTTAATTTCCATTCACTTCTATCAGAAATCGAGCAGCAAAACGATCAAACGTGAGATCCGACATGTCGGAAATGATCTATCGAACCATCTATCTGCCCTAAAAATGCACAGTGTATTCCCAGCATTAGGCAACACACTAAACTAGAGGAAATGCATCCCTAATCCATCTGGCTATAAAATGCTTGGATACTGGGGGTTTTTGGGCCCCAATTAGGAAATAAACAGATTACAGTGTCTCCAAGGCACACTATGCTGGTTCTTGTGATATCCAAGCAGCAAAATTCTCTTTGCTTCTCACCTATGGGATTGTCACAGAAAGGAAAGGATTAAGATGCAACGCACATTTTATTCTGCCCCCACCCTCTGGAATGCCCTTCCACCACCCATCAGACTTGCTCCCTCTTTCAACACATTCAAGCAAGCCCTCAAAACCCACCTCTTTATGATGGCCTACCCACCTCCTACCACACAGTAACTCTCTAAGGAATATTTAACCACTTGAGGACCCACCCTTTACCCCCCCTTAAGGACCAGCGCTGTTTTAGCTGATCTGTGCTGGGTGGGCTCTGCAGCCCCCAGCACAGATCAGCGTGCAGGCAGAGCGACCAGATCGCCCCCCTTTTTTCCCCACTAGGGGGATGATGTGCTGGGGGGGTCCGATCGCTCCTGCCTGCCGGGTGTTGCGGGGGGGGGGCACCTCAAAGCCCCCCTCCGCGGCGAAATCCTCCCCCTCCCTCTCCTACCTGGCCCCCCCTGGTGAACCGGGCTGCACAGGACGCTATCCGTCCTGTGCAGCCAGTGACAGGCTGTCTCCTGTCACATGGCGGCGATCCCCGGCCGCTGATTGGCCGGGGATTGCCGATCTGCCTTACGGCGCTGCTGCGCAGCAGCGCCGTACAATGTAAACAAAGCGGATTATTTCCGCTTGTGTTTACATTTAGCCTGCGAGCCGCCATCGGCGGCCCGCAGGCTATTCACGGAGCCCCCCGCCGTGATTTGACAGGAAGCAGCCGGTCGCACGAGCGGCTGCTTCCTGATTAATCAGCCTGCAGCTGGCGACGCAATACTGCGTCGCTGGTCCTGCAGCTGCCACTTTGCCGACGCACGGTATAAGCGTGCGGTCGGCAAGTGGTTAACAGCCCCACCTAGTGTTTCCACCCCTCCCTTTAGATTGTAAGCCTCTGGCAGGGTCCTCCACTCCCTAGTGTAATCTACAGGATCATGTGCTCCTGTCCTATGACAGCCTGTACTTGTATTACTGGGCCTACCTAACCAGCCCATATTGCATGATCATGTATTTTGTACAATTTGCATGTATAACTTTGTTCTATGTGTATAACCCTATGTATGTCATCCTTGTATCATTGTATATATTTATTGTCCAGCGCTGCGTAATATGTTGGCGCTTTATAAATACAATAAATAATAATAATAATTGTGCATTATTCCACATGCCTTGAGAAAGGGGGACCCTGCACGGCCCCCGAAACAGTTGTCGGATTGCTGATGTGGAATAATGCACAATAAAATGTGCGTTGCATCTTAAAGCTGCGACTGGTGTGCTGATGTACCATGCTTTGTTGTGACTACTAGTGACACTGCCTTGTCACCGCATCAAGCACCCAGAACTGGGTGGAGTGCCTGCTTTATCTTCTTTTGAGAAAGGAAAGGATGATAATTTCCTTAGAAGGAGTTCCTGAGAACCTGGGGATTTAGGTTTTTTCCAGCCTAGAGATATTCTTGTCCAAAAAATGAATAGTAAAGTATTTTTACCTAATAAAGCCTGTAGGTTACCAACTCTACTGAGAGACATAGTGGCTACCAGAAAGGCTGTTTTGATTTTGAACAGCCTGACTAAATACTCTTCTAGTGGTTCAAAAAGATGACATGACTATGTCATGAGACAAAAGAAAAAGCTCTTTAGGGGGAGTCAACCTGATGGAAATGGGTTGAACTATTGGACAGTCTTGCTAATGACGGCACAGCACCTGATAGAGTGAGTGGGAAATACGGGCCCAGGCTTCACTTGGCCAAAATGATCCAGCACTTCAGATCTCTTCACAGTGCATCAGGGAGAAACAGTGTCACTGTACACATGCTAGATTCGTGACAGAGATGGACCCGACCATCCACCTCAGCTGAAATACATCTATTGTTTGGTTCTAAGATTTTAGTCCAGAAGAACTGAAACATCAGAAATCGTAATCTTCAGGATGCCGACTGCTAGTCCTTACCCATTCCATACTGAAGTAACTAACCTGGGACCAGAGACAGTCCTGAGCAACGTTCTCGGAGTCTTCCCTCCAAGCAAGAAAATTATTGATGCTGTGCAGCAAACAAATCTGTCAATCCAGTGAGGGGTCGCACACATTTTATGCCTGCAGTAGACACTTCAGAAGGCTTTTGGAGTCAACCAGTGCCCAACCTACGGATAGTATTGTTGGGCATATGAGGGCTCATTCTGCCCTAGTTATTTATTTATTTTTTATTTATTGATTTAAGTATTTATATAGCGCCGACATATTACGCAGCGCTGTACAGAGTATATTGTCTTGTCACTAACTTTCCCTCAGAGGGGCTCACAATCTAGTCCCTACCATAGTCATATGTATGTATCGTGTAGTGCATGTATGGTCTAGGGCCAATTTTTTGGGGGGAAGTCAATTAACTTATCTGTATGTTTTTGAGATGTGGGAGGAAACTGGAGTGCCCAGAGGAAACCCACACAGACACAGGGAGAACATACAAACTCCTTGCATATGTTGACCTGGCTGGTATTCGAACCGAGGACCCAGCACTAGCAAGGCGAGAGCACTAACCACTATGCCACCGTGCTGCCCAGTTGTATTAAGCAACTAGTTAGTCATACCAGAACTTTACTAATTATATATATTTGCATCCTGTGCGCTTACTTTATCTGTTATCATTCTAGATGATTGTGATACTCTTAACTTCTTGTTTAGACTGTTGATGTTAACTAATGAGTTGTTTATATAGTACTGTTTTAGTTCTTTAAAGGCTGTTATGTAGCACTCTTTTTTTTCCTTGTTTTAGTCCTACCTAATAAAACCCCTATGTCTCTGCATCCCTGTTCATGTGTGTGTGTGTCCATGCTTTGCGCTACTGCGCATGTACCGCACGAACAGCCATGAGACAGGGAGCAGGACAGGCCAGGAGGGCGGCCGGGCAAGCGTGTGCGTGCAGGGAGCGTGTGCACACGTTGGGCGGGCGAATGCGCGCTGACTGTGCGGCAGTGCTGGCGGTCACAGGGGAGGGAGGAGAGGGGAGTTCTGTTCCCGACACAGACCTAGAGCCCATTTTTAAACAGGCTTAGGTCTACTAGTTACAGTATGTATAAAATGTTTTACAATCAAAAAACATTGCCATTAGCTGCTGAATTTGATTGGTCTATTTTCAAGCTACATACATTTGCATAAAATTAGCATAGCATTTGCATTAAATTATTAGGATCTCCTTGAACATCCCTAGTGGTGCCATAAACACTTTCTGCTTTGAAAAGGCAGTACTGTACATTGCAGCAAGTATAAAAAGCCACACACGTCATTTTTAACAAATGCGGTCTCCTTTAAACATTTGACTTCCCTTTCTTAAGTCTGGATGAAAGTGACGTGTTCATGTTAGGATTTCCAAGTTTGAGTAAGCATACTGCAAGCTTAGAGGACATCAGCAAAGAGGAACGATAAAAATGAGGAAGCTTCAGAGTGAAATTCATGTGAAACAGTGACCAACACCTACAGAATCTACAGGCAGAACGTAAAGCATACATCAGTTAGGAAGTGATAGACAAGCAAGAGCAGTCAGGATAGATCGAGTGGAGGAAACCTACACACCACACATTGCAAGGTAGGACACACTGTTTTCATAAATAGGTGGGAAGTTTTGATTGCTGTTTGAAAATTAAAGCAAGTGGCACAGATATAGTCTCTTTACTGGAGGATGCTGATAGGTTGTTTTCAAGATTGTGATATATATCTTGTAAAGTATATTGAGAAAGAAAGAAAGAAAGAAAGAAAGAAAGAAAGAAAGAAAGAAAGAAAGAAAGAAAGAAAGAAAGAAAGAAAGAAAGGGGCTGTGGTTTACTTGACTGTTGACGTTCTCTTGTTAGGGAAGATGATGATCGAAAAGGAGATAGGTAGTGGTTGCTTTTTGCCTTTTGAGAAAGGCACAGTGGAAAGCAAATCTGGAGAGTCTTTGTTATTTACCAGTGTGTATTTGTGCTGTAAAGGTTAGTTAAAATGCAATTTGCAACATACACAGAAAACAGGTAACAAAACATAAACACTAGATGGGGGACTAACTGAACTGTCTGCTGAAAGCATGCCTACTGTTGCCTACTGTTTGTCCCAAAAGGCAAAACACTAGCAAGTCTCTTGCCCCATCTACACAATACGATTCTTTGAACGATTCGATTACGATTTGCGATCCGATTAAATGCGACATGTCTGATCGGGATTCAATTCAATTCGAATCCCGATCGGACATGTCGGATTTAGTCGGATCGTAAATAGAATCGTAATCGAATCGTACAAAGAATCGTATTGTGTAGATTGGGCAAGGTGGCCATACATCTAGCGATTTGGCTGTACGATCAACCATTTTATAGGATCAAGAGGGAATCGAGAGAGAATTGAGTGTGTTCCAGTATGCCCAATCGATGAAAAATGGCTGATATCATGTCGAATCGACCAGCTTAATCGATTGAACGGAAAAAAGATATCGGTTGATCGCACAGGAATCGGCTACTGTTCACATGTCATTCAATCGACTCTGAATCAATCATGGAGACACAACATCGTTCAAATCAATTAGTGAAGGTGAATTGAATAGGATATTGTAATTTGCCTGTAGTGTGTGGCTCACTAGTCGATCGACTTTTGATCAACCATACTGAAGTCAATTCCTGAATAGAGTCGATCACTTTGTCGATTGAATCAGAATCGCTAGATGTATGGCTACCTTTATAGCACTGCAATCAGAATAGCACTCCTTTTATATGTGTGGATGGGTGCACCAGTACTGCTATTCTATATGCGGACCACCAATATTTAAAGATGTAGCTGACCGCGTCTATAAGTAATGCATTTTGTGTGTGTGTGTGTGGGGGGGGGGGGGGGGTAAAAAAGCCTCAGGGGACCAGATTCCTTAGTTTGAGGACCACTGGTATACACCATCAATCACTTTCCCAGACACTTTCTCCCTGCAACTGCCACAGTACGTTTTGGGAATTCAGCAAATGACAATTTCCTTCTTCAACTGCCACAGTACCATTTGGAAATTCAGCAAATGACAATTTCCTTCTTCATTATTTGGGGTAAAAGGTACAAGTCTGAGGAAAGCCATGATCCTACAAATCTAATTACAGCTTAGATTGGACTACTTCAGTCTGACAAGGTAAATCACGGGTACTTACAGACATTGCTGACAATCATGTAATCCATCTTTCCAGGATGACTGCTGCTGTGGGGAGAACAGAGGATTTGGGTGGAGGCTTTTAAAGAACTTAAACCAAACTAAAGTCATACAAATATATCATAACAATATAACATGTAACATTGTTTACATTCTTAACTGCTCAAATGACTTTGGCCCGCATGTGTGTATCTTTTCTTTTGATTTTGTCTTTTTGCACCTTAAGTCATATAGACATGCTTGATTTCAGTGGCGTAGCTAAGGAGCTGTGGGCCCTGATGCAAGTTTTACATTGCCCCCCAGCACTCTATGCATAACAATTGATACAGTGCACCAAAACTTGTCAATGGCAATTACAGTGTCATGCTGGGAATACACGGTACGTTTGTACTGCTCGATTGAGCCATTTAGATAGCTTGATTGATAATTTCCGTCATGTCCGATCGATTCCGCATGGGGGACAATGGAAAAAGATAAGGAAAATGAGGGGTCGAGCGGGGAATCGATCGGGCGGCAGAATTGAGCCGCGGAAACGCACCGAGAGCAGTTTGGTACTGATTACAACTATTCAAAGCATATATAGAAGTGATCATTATGAGCACAGGACCAGTAGAAAGCTAAAAATGCAGTTGAGGGAGGGCCTCCTCTGGGCCCCGATGCGGTCGCAACCTCTGCACCCCCTATTGCTACGCCACTGCTTGATTTCCATTGCTTGAGACATTTCGGAAAGTCTATCATTGGTACAGGGCATCCCTTAAAGTGGAGCTGAACTCTTGCACAGGACAGGAGGAAAATGTAGAAAAATGCACCCTGATTGTATTTAGAGAGTTTAGCCTGTTTAATTCCCCCTCATTTGTGTCTAATCACAAGTTGTAATTTGATCTTCCCTGTGTCACATGTCTGCCTACTGCCTATGAGCTGTAACAAATAAATGTTTTTTGTTTAAAGGAGTTATAAGGCATTTAAAAAGAAAAAAAATCTTTACTCACCTGGGGCTTTCTCCAGCCCCTTGCAGCCGACTGTCCCACGCTGACCGCTCTGCTCTCTGCCGATGTCCCGGTCTCCGTGCACGGTGCAGAGGCCGACCCCAAGGTCGTCCTTACTGAGCCTGCGCGAACCACCGCTGTCAATCAAGCCCACGTTGTATGCGGCTTACTGCGCAGGCGCTTGATGATTCCTTTAAAGGTTATTATGCTGTTGTGTATCTTTTAGGGCAGAGAGGAGTTCTGAGTACAGGTCTGATTTAATACTTTCGACCTTCCCTTTAGCGATCCTCTGCATTGGTTTATTCAAATCTGTCACCTAGAATGATCAGCATTCAGCAACATTTCTCTAGCATGTGCATACAGCTTTATCAAGCAAACAATAAACACTCAAAATAAAGTGACTTTAACCACTTTACCCCCGGCGGTACGAATTTCTCCGTCCCTTTTTTCCCCCCTAAAAAACCAGGGACGGAGAAATCCGTACATTCTGCGCTACCGCCGCTGTCCGCGCTCCCGCCGCTCGTGCACGCCGCCGCCCGATTGCCCGGAGATCAATGAACGGGAAAATCCATTCCCGTTCGTTGATCTAAGCCCCCGCAATGATCTGCTGCTTCTTTGAGAAACAGTGCGATCATTGTGATTCTCCCAGCCTCCTACTGCTTTCTGTAAGCGTCCTTCCGGACGCTTACAGGTCGCATGTAAACAGACTCACTGTGGCCATCTTGTGTCCAAATAGTAAACTACACCCTAAAGCATTTTACACATACAAATACATTGTTTTACACAATAAATTAACTCATTACCTCCCACACTCCCCAATTTTATTTTTTTTTGTAATTTAAAAAAAAAAAAAATACAATAAAAAAAAACATAAATAGTTACCTTAGGGACTGAACTTTTTAAATATTTACGTCAAGAGGGTATAACACTGTTACTTTATAAACTACGGGCTTGTAATTAGGGATGGACTCAAAACTGAAAAAAATGCACCTTTATTTCCAAATAAAATATTGGCGCCAAACATTGTGATAGGGACATAATTTAAACGGTTTTATAACCGGGATAAATGGGCAAATACATTTGATGCATTTTAATTACAGTAGCATGCATTATTTAAAAACTATAAGGCCGAAAACTGAAAAACAATATTTTTTCCCACATTTTTTTCCTATTTTCCCATTAAAACACATTTAGAATAAAATAATTCTTGGCATAATGTCCCACCTAAAGAAAGCCTAATTGGTGGCGAAAAAAAACAAGATATAGTTCATTTCATTGCGATAAGTAATAATAAAGTTATAGACGAATGAATGGACGGAGCGCTGAAAGGTGAAAATTGCTCTGGTGTTCAAGGGGTAAAACCCCTCAGTGGTGAAGTGGTTAAAAACTAAAGTCTGATGTTACTTTTCTACTCTTGTTTTAGCACTTCTTTACTTGTTGGGTCCTCAAAATTGCTAAACTGTACAAATAGGTGAGAAAACAATAACAGTGTTGATTCATGAAACTTCTTTAGTGCTGTTAAAGCACTAAAGATACTTACCTCAATAAAGAGAAGCCTCTGGACCCTCCAGGGGCTACTCCGACATTTCTTGAGGCCACCACTAGATATGGGACCCTCTTCTTCTTCTGCAGAGTCATACTCTTGTCTTTAAACAAGTGCGGCCACACTGCTCATGTGCACTAACAGCCCCCGCAGTATCATGGAGCCGCATGTGCATGGAGGAAAAAGCCATGCATGAGCGGCTCTGACATGGATGGAAGTGCACTCCTACATGGATGGAAGTGCACTCCTACATGGATGGAAGTGCACTCCTACATGGATGGAAGTGCACTCCTACATGGATGGACGTGCACTCCTACATGGATGGAAGTGCACTCCTACATGGATGGAAGTGCACTCCTACATGGATGGACGTGCACTCCTACATGGATGGAAGTGCACTCCTACATGGATGGACGTGCACTCCTACATGGATGGAAGTGCACTCCTACATGGATGGACGTGCACTCCTACATGGATGGAAGTGCACTCCTACATGGATGGAAGTGCACTCCTACATGGATGGAAGTGCACTCCTACATGGATGGACGTGCACTCCTACATGGATGGAAGTGCACTCCTACATGGATGGACGTGCACTCCTACATGGATGGAAGTGCACTCCTACATGGATGGAAGTGCACTCCTACATGGATGGAAGTGCACTCCTACATGGATGGACGTGCACTCCTACATGGATGGAAGTGCACTCCTACATGAATGGAAGTGCACTCCTACATGGATGGACGTGCACTCCTACATGGATGGAAGTGCACTCCTACATGGATGGAAGTGCACTCCTACATGGATGGAAGTGCACTCCTACATGGATGGACGTGCACTCCTACATGGATGGAAGTGCACTCCTACATGGATGGAAGTGCACTCCTACATGGATGGAAGTGCACCTGTGCACGAGCACAGCTGCGCAAACTTTTTTGACAATCCCTTGGCGATTTGATTCAGAGGGTCCCAGCACTGGAACGGTGAACTCAAAGGAGGATGGGGATAGCCTCTGGATTATGCAGAGTTTTCTTACAATTGAGTTAAATATCTAACTTTTTCTCCATATTTTTACACCTGTTTTATCCATTTTAACATATCTACTGACATCACTTTATCTCATGATTCAATAACATTAAGCATATACTATATATACATTAGGGTCTGCAAAACCAAATATTTATAATACAGAGGCACTATAAAGCAAAGATGCCTGGGTGCAGTGTAATATCAACAATAAATCATGTACAAGAAAACACGCTCACCAGCATAATTTTGTATGCAATACTTATATTAGTAATCGTTCAATGCTCAAACAAGTATTAAAAAGTATATACAAAAACACCGGCAGGGAATACATATGCGTACAGCGCAATGACATGTACATACAGCGTGACATGAAAGTCATAAGATAAACAAAGTTCTTAATGCACAATGTATCCCCAATAATCAGAGGAGGAGGAATATATAAATGTCCAAATTACCCTATAGCAATGCTGTTTCGAGGCAGCAAGGCCTCTTGGTCACGGGCAAAAAAGTCCGTGTAGTGCAATGGCAGCAAGGCAACTGATGCGGAGATGCAGAGCGGCGTTCCTTGTTGTGCTGTATCTGGATAACGATTCAAATACTCACTAACAGATCTTAATTGACCCAATAGCACCGGAGCCGGCCCTTGTGACCCATGTCACAAATATCCAACTGAAAACCCCCTAACAACTCTTAATCAAGAGGTTGTAAGTAATACTTTTCACAGTTCTCCCTGTGCTACTTTGTAACACCCAGGGGCGATCCTACCATGAAGCCAACTGAGTCACATGATTCAGGGCAGCAAACTGTAGGAGAATCAGCTCTACGCCCAATTGATCTTTTTCAGTCTCCCCCTCTGCTCTGCTGTTTCTGCCTGACTCACAGAACACAGAGCTTGCCTGATGTGATTCTGTGTGTGCTGCTAGCCTCCTTTCCATTTGTCATTCTGCCCTCTGATCTTCCTCTGCAGGTAAGCTGCAGCTTAAAGACAAACTGAAGCCTATTAAAATATTTATTTTTACCTGCTATTTATGTTAAGCAGTAGCAGTGCTGAAACGCTGCATTCCAGCGGCAGAACGAGGGCTTTATACTTCCCAAATCCCAGGGGCAAAAATCTGGGATCGCTTCCTGTTAGAGGCAGAGCATTGCGCTGTAGCTCTGCCTCTACTGGAGTCAATCTCTGCCGATCGCCACCTCTTCCCACCCCTCTCATTCTTCTTTCACTGTAAGGGGCGGGGAGAGGCGGAGATTTACAGAGATTGACTCCAGTAGGCACAAAGCTCTGCCTCCCCGGGCAGCAAAATCCACGACCTGGAAAGTTGTAGATTTTTGCCCCAGTATTTGGGGGGTATAAAGCCCTCGTTCTGCCGTAGGAATGCGGCGTTTCAGCACTGCTAACATTGCTTAACATAAATAGCACGTAAAAATAAGTATTTTAATATGCTTCAGACTCTCTTTAAGTTTGCTTCAGGCAGCAACAAGTCTAGAACCATCCCTGGTAACACCTTTCAATATAACTCATTCAATTCCTGCATCAAAGCATAATGGCAGTGTAAAATAAAAAGTAAGACAATGTAAGTGCAGAGTGTTGTCCCTCTTTATTATATCACTGCAAATAAATAGCTATAAATCGCATACAAAGTTCTTGTATTCTATAGCATTAAAATGTCATTTCACAGTAATTAAACTATGGGACACGCCAGATTATTTCAGATGCAGCCGGCAGACACAGGGCTTGGGAGTGATTCAAAAAAGACCCCGTAGGTAATTATAATTTTATATTAGAATAGGATCCATAGAATGTTACATTTAGACTGAATTTGCCCTTTATCTCTCTGGGGACTGGGTGGCTCTGTCCCCTTAAGGATCATAGCCTTTTTTCCACAATACAGTTTTGCTTAATCCTCAGGTCAATTTAAATCAAAAAGTGCCTTACTGTCTGTCAGTTTTGAGCGTCAGCAAATGAATGCGATCACAGCCATAGTGCAAGAGTGGCCTGAATCGGGATGATTGATCAGGCAGCAAAATTGCTAGATATATGGCCATCTTTACACTTGAGCCTTTACCACTTGGTTCAGCATATTGGCGCTCTTGCTGGAGAATCAGTGTTTACCCATTCATTGCACATAGCCCTGATGTGATGCCAGTGCTATTTCCAGTGGATCATTCCATTTAAAATCACTGGGGAGATGAAGAACTGCCGAATAGTAAAATGTGATTTCAGGAAACATTGAGATCCGATAAATACACAGGATGTTACCACTTCCTGTAAGTGTAAGGAGTGACCATGAAATATGTGATGTGATGCAGAGAGCATTAACACATTTACTAAGCCATCTCATTGAACAATCTTTTGTCAAGATTACACAAACAGTGTAGTATTAGAGCATAATTGCTGAATGGTGGGAGCATAGGCTGCTTAGTCCTTAAATGAACTGGACATACTGTCATTTAGATAGACCCTTACTGTTATTATTATTATTGATTTACACAAAGCCAACAACTTCTGTGGCACTGTAAAAACATTTTACAGACACATTAAATTATTTTTGCCTTTTCTTGCTGCTGATTAACTCCATTGTGTTTCAATTACTAACTTGCATGGGATTTCAAACGCTGCCATTTGGCTGCCAGAAAGCACTCACTGGCCAGCAGACCAGAGGCTATAATGCCCAGTGAGTGCACAGTTCAACCGCGTACGTTAAAAAGGGGCGCTGGGAAAAAAGGGTGCGGGGTTTTAAACGATAAGCATGGATAACGTTTAAAAATGAATTGTACTGTATTTCGTTTAAAATTAATGTTTTATAAAGTTATAAATCATTAAATAATGTGCATGAAATCAGCAATTGTAAAAACGTTAATCTTCCGTTTAAATAGTGAAACGTATAATAACGTTTAAAAAAAAAAATTACTAAGTAACCCTCCCTGTACCGACCCCTAACCCCTAGACCCCCCTGTTGGTGCCTAAACCTAAGACCCCCCTGTTGGTGCCTAAACCTAAGACCCCCCTGTTGGTGCCTAAACCTAAGACCCTCCTTAGAGATCACTGTATTGTGTGTAGAATAATGTTTTAAAAACAGTAAGGGATAAAATATAGTACAATTTACGTTACGTACTGATCGCTTTGTTTCGTGAATAATAATGTTTTACAAACACTAAGGGATAACTTTTAAAATAATGTTTTATTGAAATAGGAAACGTAAATCATCACAAGCAGTTATAAAACATGAAAAATCTTTGGGCGCCGTTGGTAAACGTTATTATTCTCGGGCGCCCTTTTTTCATGTTCGGCGCCCAGTAAACGATAATTATTATGGGAGTGAATGGCGGCGCCCGATTTGTCCACTAGCCACCTGCGCCCTTTTTTACTGTTTCCAGTTCAACCGCCCATGTAGAACTGGCCTAAGTGCTGAATTCCTCAGTTTCAAAAGTCACTACCAATCCCTGTCTTGAAGAATCCTCAGTACAAGGTTTTTGTGGTGAAGAAACTGCATACAAGCCTGAACTCTCGATAAACAATGCCAATCACCAACTGGAGTGATATTAAAGTGGTCTTGAACTTTGTGTCTACTGTAAAAGTGAAAGTAAAAGACATGTTTGAATGATGGTTGGTAACCTGTGAGACAGTTTTAGGAACAGTTGTTGTACAGGCATGCTGCTCCACAGCCCCACCTGTAACTAATGTTGCCTGATGGGGATCAGGACCCAGTTACCTTTGGTGACATGGCTAGGCTAGGCGGTACAGACGCATAGTTAGTTGTATAGCGTTGCATGCATGGCATCACACGGCATGGGGAGGGGGGGAGTGGTGTGCACAATACAATCGACCGTTCGCTCTGCCAATTTGATCTGCCTGGCAAATTGCTTGTGGAGCAGTAGTCAGGGGCTACTGTACACACGCCTGATTATAACCGAGGTGGTCACATTGAGAAAGTTGCAGTGGAGGGCAGGGATGTGAGAAATTCTGTATTTGGGAGGTTGAAGAGCTGGCCATTAATGATCCAATCTTTTGTGTCCAATCTTATCACATCTATGTAGTAGAAGAGTAAACTGAGTAAATATATTGAATGGATACTTTAGGCAGTCCCTTATATTACATAGAAATAGTAGGATTGGGAAAAAAATTGGATCATTAGTTGGCGAGGAAAAAATTATAACAGAGCATCTATTGTGCATATGATGGTATCTGGAATTGAGTGTAGCAATGTGTGGACTGTAGAGGACACAGACAGTGGGTCTTTAGTCATTATACAGGACTGGATCAGGACCGTACAAGAGTAGAGATCATAGAAAGAGATTTGTTTGCTGCCCATACACAGCAGACCTATTCCCAATAGATTTCAGCATGAAATCTGCCGAGCCGGTACCCAAATGTAACGTCACCACCAGGAGCATAACTAGACTTAATAGGGCCCTCCTGCAAAAATGATAGCATGGGCTCCCCTTGGCCACCAAAACCCATGAGAGTCACATGATCAGGAGCTGGTGAATGGCAGCAGAGTGTTCTGCTGTAAAGCATTGTCTGGAAGAAGGAAAAAAATTGTAGACCATTCTGCTACTCTGTTCTCCTGCATGGCGGGAGGAAGTGACAGTGACGGTTTTTGCGAGTGAACAAGGAGTTTTTTTGCTAATTGGCTGCACTTGCGGTTGGGGAGAGGGAGAAGGAGGGCCCCCCCCCCTGCAATGGCAGGGGTCGCAGGGGTGATTGTTACACCCATGGTCTCCATCCAGTGCCCGTGCATTGTAAATCTCACCTTTCCAGCTGCCACGACTCCCAGTCTCCTTCGCTGTCTCATGCTAAAATCAATTGAAAATCTGTGTACAGTGTGTGGGCAGCAATAGATCCCTCTCTATTCAGACTCAAATAGAGAGGGATCTATCTGACGGTCAATCTGGTCGCTATCTATAGGTGCATGGCCACCTTAAGTATGCATGGACATGGGCCTAATGGTGTTACTTAACCGTGAATCGGGTTTTATGTTTAAGCCTTTCTTTAGATTGTAAAACATTTGCATGAATTTGTGTTCAAATGTCTGCCTTTCTATCCCAGATTTAACATTTCCCCTTAGAATGGTAATTTTCTGATTCTTTACTCTGTGGTATGACCATGTGACATGGTGTCAGGTTGCTGAATAAGACTACAGAATCATTTATAAGCTTATGATCCAGTTCTGTATAATGCGTATAGAAGAAACTTAATGTTTTGAAAGCTTGCAATAAAACATGTACACAGTCATTAAAAGGTATTACCCAAATCAATGTTTGTTGGTATATTGTTGGCATATCTGCTCCACAGCTAACACCAGACCATACTTCACTTGCTTTGTTTGATGGGTAACCAACAGAGGGACTGACAGAGAGGGGCATCCTGTGAGAGGTGAGAAGAAAGATGAATGAGTTACTCTTAGACAGAAGAAGTTGCCAGCTGATTCATTGGTAGACCGCAGAGAAGGCTCTTCCAGTAGTGTAGTAGGAATAGTCAAAGTTTTATACATACCAGCCCCATTTGCACAGATCGCTCTCATGCTGCCATCCTCAGCCTTCTCCAGCTCTGGTACCGGGTCCCGTAACTTCGGCCAGTCAGGGCCAGTCTGGGCATGCGCAGTGCGCTCTCTCCGGTGGAGAATAGTACTGAGCCTGCACAATAATATTCTCAGTCGGAGAGAGACGGAGAGAGAGCACTGCGCATGCTTAGACTAGCCGCAACTTGCTGAAGTTACAGGACCCGGTACTGGAGAAGGCTGAGAATGGAGTCGAGGGAACGATCTGTGCAGATGGGGCTGGAGGGAGCCCCAGGTATGTATAAAACTTTAGGCCCATACACACATCGGATTTCCGCAAACGACGGGTCGTTTGAACGTCCCGTCGTTCCGTCGTTCGCCCGCTAAATCGGGCGTGTGTACAGACTGTCGTTCGCTTGATAAGAGTGAGCTTGAGCGATCCGCCCGGCAGATCGCTCAAACTCAATCTTATCAAGCGAATGACAGTCTGTACACACGCCCGATTTAACGGGCGAACGACGGGACGTTCAAACGTTCGCGGAAATCCGACGTGTGTATGGGCCTTTAGACTATTCTTCATCTCTGGTACACTTTAAGAAAATTTCTTGCAGTACAAAAAGAAAATATAAGCACATATACACCTCTGGTAGGTATCTACAGTCCAGGACTGGATGTATATGCAAAATCATTGAGTACAGCCTATTTTAACAGAACCTGCTATTCTAGCCACCTAACCTCAGACACTAACTGTTTCACAGGAAGCTTCATTCTGATTTTGTGAACTTTCTCAGTGAAACCAAAACTTGCAAGAGTAAATGCTGCACATTGTGCAATGGCAGTATCCAATTATCCAATGTCACAATGCCACCAGGTGCATTTAATATTAAAGGATCATACTGCTGCTCTTCCAGCAGTGCTGTGTACCTCCTACAATGCAGTAAATAGGACCCAGGGATGTAACACTGGCTAAACATCAGAAATTACAGAAACAATGAATGTATGTAGTATATTGAGGAGGGTAACATTGTACAGTTGGTCATCATGTTTCCCAACCAGTGCATAGTTCTGTAGATTTGAATGTTATGGTTCTGAGAGGTTGTATTTGATTTGCACAGGATTATAAAACAATTGAATTGAGGATGATAATCTTGTTTAATCCAAGGCAAACAGGACTCAGTGTGGACTTCAGCATCCTAAATAACTACCAGGAATCTTTTTATAATTCGGCTACCTTTTCCCATCTTCCTGTCTTAGAATTCCTCCTATTTACATCTTGGTATTCAGAATGTGTTGTAGTTCTATGTGAGTTTAAAAGTCAAACCTGTATGCTCAGGATCGGATGTGAGGAATACTTTCGAAATATGATCCTTCAAAAGGAAAAAAAAACTGCAGCAAAAGCACAGTAAGGTATCACATACAGTACTCAACTTTTTTTTGATGTATGTAGAAACATATACAACTATGCATTACATATCCTCAACAACTCCCCCCCCCCCCCCCCTCCAAAAAAAAAAAAAAAAAATCATCACACACACTATTCCCACAACAAATAAACAAACACATGAATAGCTTAAAAAGGTCAACTATCTTGTTCAGGTGAAATATTAGAAAAGAATTGTCCATCTACATAAGTCAACCAAGCCATTCAAATCTTGTTCATTTTTGAAAGCTATTGTCTATTTATGTAAGCTAGTTTATACCAAATTGGTAGTGTCGTTTGACATGGTTTATCCAAGGGTTTGCTTTTGATATCTTGTTGAGGATACTTATATCTTGAGTCCATTATTGAGTTTGGGTTTTTTTTTGTGGAAAAAAAGGCCAGCAACCATCTATTTTTGGCTTTTCACAAGGGCCTGATACTCCATGAACCCCAAAAGTGAAACATTTACCTCTATTACAACATGGCTTGTTTTTCTTGCATCTCTGACCTCATGCAAATCATATGATAAGAGGTTCCACCTTCCAACCCCCATGTAGAGAGTTTCTGGCTTATCAGAATACATTAAAGGCCATGTTCACAGTGGCCTCTGTGTTCCCTGTGACAACAGCAATGCAACAGATCAGGACAGCAACTGCCTCAGCTGATAATAAGGCATGTGTACATGACCCCAACCGCGCAAGCGTTCCAGCCAGTGGATTAATTCACCTGAAGGACAGTCAACAACTTTTAAGACACTGATCCGCTGGCACACATCTGTATTGGCTGGCCCAGTGATGTCCCCCAAGGGAATCGAGTCCCAATCCCTGACAGGCGACATAAGTCAACAGTGTGTATGCACCTTTAGAGAGGTGTTGACAAATGAGAGTCTTTTCCATCTCTCCTGTTTCATGTTTGAATGGGATTGGGAAATTGCCTACAAAACACTTGCTGAATCTTTAAGTACTGGAAAAACATTTCAATAAGTAAAGTCTGAAATCATCAAAATCCATTTTTTTACCATGTGTTCAATTGTTTCCCGATAAATTTCAGCATTAAATATTTTGGGAATTGGCTTTGTGACGCCACCACACAGCCTCTGGCCCCTGCCCCCCTAATATCCCCCCCCCCCATGCCCATGCAGTTATACTTTACCTGTCAAACGTCTGTGCTTAGTGTCCTCATTGTACTTCTGAATTTGCGCCCCCATGTGGTTGCCGGCGTTCTAGCACATATAGTGCATGTGTATTGTCACATATACGCCCCACATGCTATATGCCGTTAGTCACGTGGGGACCAAATGCGGAAATAGGGTATGGACACTCAGTGCTGATGGCGGACAGGTAAAGTATAACTGCACGGGCAACGGGGGAGACATAAAACATTAGGGGGGACAGCGGCCAGGCGTTTCCGTTGCATTATTTTCCAGCATGTCCGATTGATACATGCAACCAATTTCAGACAGAAACTGTTCGAATTGTTGATCTTGGCGGCACAGATTTTTATTAGAGTCAATTATAATTTTCGAATCTGATGGTCGATTGGCCACCAAGTCTACAGATGTATGGTCACTTTTACTAGACATGTGAGCCCTGGAAATACTGCAGCTCACAGGATATCAAGACAAACACAGACCTGCGCCACTAAAATAGGCTGAGTAAGTGTAAAGTCTGAGGGCTCACCCAAAAAGTGTACATACTTTATGACACAACATAACAAAAGCAATCATATGCTTCTTGATGGCGCCATACAAAAGAAAAAAATAAGTAAAAATGTATAACATAAGCTAACAAGCAATAACCCTTACAGATAACTAAAAGGGACCATCTAATTTAGATAGTTAGCTGTTGTTTATGTTGTGACTTAGAGGGACCCTGAGCAGTACTTTAAATCAAAACTTCAAAACTTTCACTTACCTGGCTTCCTCCAGCCCACCGTAGGCTGTGAGGTCCCCCGCGTCCTCCTGGCTCTTCTGCAGGTCCCGCTGGCTGCTCCGTTACCGGCTTCGGGCCGACACTTCCTGGATTTGAATGCTTGTGCGTCATTCCGCCGGCTGCTACATGTCATCAAGGCGGCCGGCGTTACAGTACTGCACATGCGCGGTTCAGAGTTAGAAAACCCCGTCCCGGGTGTCGCCGATAACGGAGCCACCAGCGGGACCCGCAGAAGAGCCAGGAGGACGCCAGGGGACCTCGTGGCCTACGGTGAGCTGGAGGAAGCCCCAGGTAAGTGAAAGTTTTGATTTAAAGTACTGCTCAGGGTCCCTTTCATTAATTCTTATCTCAGTTTTCTATGCAAGATCTTTGTTATACACTAAGCTACTGAATATTTGTGATAACTGCGCAAGATTTTTCTTGCCCCTCATAAGAGCCCTTTTCCACTAGCTCCGATCGGCTTAAAAAAACGGATAACAGCTGTTTTGCTGATCACAATAATAACATGTACATTGTGGTGCTCATTTTCCACTACTGTGATTCATTTTTTACAAAGTCGCAGTCGCCAGCCTGCGTGATTCTTACAACGGTCGCGCTCCGTTCCCAAATTGCAGTGAATGGGAAAAGCAGCCTGCGCAATAGCAAACGCAGTGCAATTGCGCTTGCTAGTGGAAAAGGGCCCTAAGAGATACAAGCATTTGTTGCATATTTTTCCTGAAAATGTAATAAACACTAGTGAAACAAGAAAGATCTGGACTTCTATATTTTCATTCTTCTTTCTTATTTGAAAACATTATCTTTCTTGCACAACCTGTACATGAAGGACAGAAGTTTTGTGCTTTGCTTACTAAATTTATGAACATGGAGACAATACTGTAGAGAGAGGTCAGACTGGATCAAATGAGTAATAGCTGTATCATTACTGCTTATTACTTCTACTTCAGTAGTAGACATAGATCAGCAACCTTCTAACCAGTAAACTGCTAAATGTGGTTTTTGCAGCCTTTATTGAAGGGGAAGTAGCATGTTTAAATAACTTTTTTACTCTGAGGGTGAGGTTGACTATGACATTTTAGTCAGCATCATATTCTGAAATGTACAGTACATTTTGTTTAAGCAAACCTGAATTGAAAATACATTTATTAGATAATTAATTGTATGAGCAGTAGTAAAGGTAAATAGACCTTCACTGCTTACCTGCAGCTCCCACACACAGAGACTGAATTACCACTTGAACCTTCAAGCACTATGTTATTAGAAGTTTTTGAGGTGCAAACAGATTAAAGTGTTTTGCCTACAATTAACTTACACAGGTAAGCTCTAAGTAGGATTGGTACTACATGTTCACATGTTTTTTTTTTTTTTATTAAAGGTGCTTTATTAAACAGCATAAAATAACAGGTACAAACATTTATCACTGAATAGAGAACAGCGAGTCAAGTAACATGTTCACATATTTATATCATCATGTCATAGTCAGTTCAGGTATGCTTCAACCGGTTTTGGGGGGGCCTAAGCCTGATGCGGAATAATTTCAATGTCGCCCAATCCCGTGCACGATACGCAATAGTGCCTCCCTCTCGGTCTAAAGACAGCTGAGTTCTGTACCTTGGTCAAGAGCAGTTTACATTGTTTCCTGACCTCCTGATCACTGTGAGCCAATAAGAGTGATCAGTGAGTGAAAAAAGAAAAAAAGGCTCGGGCCTTAAAGAGACCACCACCTGCGGTCCGAAATGGAGGTTGTGGTGTTTGCTGAGGAAAAAGGCAGAAAAAAAGGCGCAATACAGCTATATTCAGCCAATCATGCCTGTACACTCATGCGGCATTCACCCGTGCTGGAGGAGATAATAATAAAGCCAGGGTCCCCCTTGGAAATCTGGGTTAAGGAAAGATTGACATCAATGGTCCTTTTGGACATGAAAGAAGCAAAGTGTAAGGACCTCACACCCTGTATGTACTAGGACCACTTCTGTCGCCTAGTTTAATGACATGGGTAGATTTCACCGGAGTCAAGGCTGCATATACTCCAGGATAGTGTGTGTACCCACTCAGTATGTAGACCGTTCATGTAAAGGATTGATTTATTCCAATCGGTCACTGCGTCGGGAATCAGGGAATGGGAGTGGGCTGCTGCACATGAAAGTGGAGCCACTAGAATTCTGGTCTAGGGGCAAAAAAAAACAAATCTGGCTTTGCTCAGATCCTGAGCATACAGACTCATCTTCCAAACTTTTACATAATATAAGAACAAATTCTGACCTTCTTGCTAACCTACTTTCCTTACTCAGAGAAAGTCTGTAGGTCAAGTGTTCTGACTTTCTTCATCTGCATGATGTTCCAGGTTAGTGGCCCATAATACATTAAAGGCAGGATTAACACCTGCCAGTGAGAAAAAGACACAGGTTTTTCTGCATGCCCATTTGTGGACGCTATGAATTTTTGTCTACATCACAACACATGTTTGCCACAGTAGCTCAATGATTGTCAATGAGTAAATGCAAATGTTTTCATAATTATACTTCAGAGCTGTTACTTCTTTTTCCCACGTGAGAGGACAACTTAAAGGACAACTGAAGCAAGAGTGAGATGGAGGCTGCCATATGAATTTCCTTTTAAGCAATACCAGTTTCCTGGCTGTCCTGCTGATCCCCAGCCTCTGAGACTTTTAACTATAGACCCTTAACAAGCATGCAGCAGATCAGGTGTTTCTGACATTATTGTCAGATCTGACAAGATTAGCTGCATGCTTGTTTCTGGTGTTTTGGTGTAGTCTCTATATTATTCTCACTTCAGTTGTCCTTTAAGTGTGAACAAGCAGATTAACTAATATTGGTTTGAAGTTCCAATTTGAATTTGCATGCGGGAACACCCTTTAGGTGTTCTCTGCAGGTACAGCCAGGTATCTAGTGCTTACTAGAAGGAGCTACCTAATGCAATGTGTGCTTTATGGATAAACAAGTTTTCAAACATATATATAATATATTGCTAGAAATTTAGAATCAGGATGATACCATTTGGCTAACTTCCTATTGCTACACATAATATATTGCTATATCTCTGTATATCAGCATTTTCAGTTACAGCTGACCCACATGTTGTGCACATAATATGTCTGCAGTTTTATTCAGTTTTTATTCAGCCACTGTTCTTCTATGGCATATTTCATGACTATACAAGACTCCTAATTAGCTCAAATGAACCACTACTGTCACAGTTTGTGCCTAACTATAATGCAAGGTCTATAGTGTGATTACATTCAGAGTAGGTAGAATATGCACAAGTGTTGCCCAGATAGCAGCTGTATAACAAGACAAGTTGAATGTTGCACACTGAGGGACATCTACTACTAGAGCTGTGGATGGTTCAATATTGCTAAATAAGACAGAGCCTGTATCTCCACCCCTCGCACTCCCCCTTCTTCCTTCCTCCACACACCAAATCTGCAGTGACCAGAAAATGTAACTTATCTAGCCTTTCTCCACCAACATGTCAGGAAGGTATCATTGGCAGTCTTTTATCTCCTGTGGTAAGTATCCTGACATATGAAAATGGAAATGTATGTTAAGCTTTGACTTTCAGATAGAAGTCATTCAGATCCAGGGCATTTCATTATTCAAGACAATTTAATCGCAGGAGGCACCTTAGCCTGTAAGTGTCAGATGGGAGACATGGGAGTAGCGTTTTTGTATAAAGCCACAATAGTTTTCAAGGGGGGAGGGGATAGTTCAGTAGCGTGGCAATAGGATATGCATATTGCTGCGACTGCACCAGGGCCCCTGGACCTGAAGGGCCTACATCAGGGCCCTTTAGATTGTAAACTCGCAAGGGCAGGGTCATCCTCCTAATGTTTAGTGTTTTTGTTGCAATATTTGTGCTGCTTGAGACTCTGCTGTACATTTTTTGGTTGTACCTATGTTCCCTTGTCGTCTTATCGTTCTTTGTAAAGCGCTGCGGGATATGTTGGCGCTATATAAATAAAATAATAGTAATAACATCAGTACATTAGGTCTTTATTGGCTCTGTAGTGGTAATGATCAACATTCTGTAATTTGTACACCCAGGGCCGGCCCGCTCATGAGGCGGGGTGAAACTTTTGCCTCAGGCGGCAAAGTTCTAGGGGCGGCATCCGCCCGTCCGTGAGTCCGGCGGTGCCGGCCGCCGAGCTGGAGGAGTAGCTGCCAGGACGGGGGTATTGGGCCTAGCGGTGGGGAGGGGGGGTCGGACTCCCCCTCCCTCGCCTGGGTCCCCCGATCTGCGCTCCCCTCCAGCTTTAAATGTAGCGTAAGCAGCCGACAGACAGTAAGAGGCACGGGCGGGGGATCGCTTACCTTCCTCGTTCCTACGTGCGCTCCACTGACATCACTTCCTGCAACACCGCCGACTGTATTGTACGTGGCCGGCGTTGCAGGAAGTGACGTCAGTGGAGCGCACGTTGGAACGAGGAAGGTGAGTGATCCCCCGCCCATGCCTCTTACTGTCTGTCGGCTGCCCACCGCTAGGCCCAATACCCCCGTCCTGGCAGCTACCCCTCCAGCTCAGCAGCCCCCCACGGGGGGGGGGGGGGGGATGGGGCGGAGAGCGGGCGGTGGCGGCAATTTTTTCAAAACTTGCCTCAGGCGGCAAAAAGTCTAGGGCCGGCCCTGTGTACACCGATAGTCATGAAAAGCCATCCATTTTCTTCTGCTTACACTCTCTTACTCATTGGCTGTCCTTATTAAACCGGCTTTGGTTGTCTGTATTATGAGATATATACAGTACGGGGGCACACCAAAGGGAACCATGGCTTTGTAGCTATGCCACTAAATGCAACAGTCACTGACTCACTAATTCATAGAGTTACTGGGCTATGAACTAGAAAGGGCTATGGGTAGAGATGCACAGACTGCATGAATATGACATCTATATTCAATAAATCAGTGAAGGGAGCAAAGCCAATAATAACTAACAGAAATCCGTATTACGCTGTTCTGACTACAGCAGTACCATTGTGGATTGCTTGTCCCAATTTACTGCTGTTTTCTCTCAACTCATTGCTTCTTGTAGTGTCTACTGAAAAAAAGCATAGTGACGGTCCAAGTGCCTTCCTCCTGAACTGGCCCTACACTGTGGCAGGGACTCGAAATTGTATTGCTCCCAACTTGTCCCTCTTTTTGAGGGACAGTACCTCTTTTGGAGCCGAATCCCTCTGTCCCTCTGTCTTCTTCATTTGTCCCTCTTAAGGGCTTATATACAGAATTATGTAAAAATACGTGTTTTTCTAATGAAAAATTAGTTTAACTGACTGTAACCTTTATTTCCACCATCCTTTAACCGCTTAAGGACCAATCCCCCCCCCCCCCCCCAGTGGCCAGGCCATTTTTTACAAAATAGGCCACTGCAGCTTTATGGCCTCGCTGCAGGGCCGTACAACTCGGCACACAAGTGACCCCCCCCCCCTTTTCTGCCCACCAACAGAGCTTTCTGTTGGTGGGCGAAGATCGCTCCCAGGATGTTTATTTTATTTTTATTTTTTTTTTGCAAATATTTATTTCATTATTTTTATAATAAATATAATAAATATGTGTATTTATTTTTTTTTACCCTTCCCTCCCTCCCCCCGCCAGTCAATCAGTGCGATCGGCTGTCATAGGCTTCAGCCGCCCAGGGTGTCGTGGATCCCAGAGCTGTACATAGTAAATAGACGGTGGTTTCGTCTAAAGCTGGCCACTAACGGTCCAATTTCTAGCGAAAAATCGTTTGAGCGATCAGAAATTCTGATCGGACGAAAAATCGTTCACTACACCATCAACTAACCAATCAATGATTTCTATCTATCACGACCACCAAGAAAATCCAAATTTTCTTCGACGAAAATTCATTCGGGCGACATTTTTTTCACTCGTTCATAATCGATTGTGTCCACCAATGGAGATTATTTACAACCAATCCAATCAGAATTTCTGATCGCTCGGACGATTTTTCGCTAGAAATTGGACCGTTAGTGGCCAGCTTTACAGTCTCGTAGCAGTGATCGCGCGGAGCAGAGCGCCATCATCCAAGCGGAGAGCATGGTCTCCTGCACATCCCTGCCTCAGGACTTTACGCCAATTGGCGTTAGGCGGTCCTGGTGCTGCCGCCGCGGTCACGCCCATCGGCTTGATGTGGTCGGCTAGTAGTTAAATTGATATATTTCCTATTTTCAAATGTCAATAAGAAGGAAAATGTACCAGGATAGACAGGACTACTGTAGTTTAAATTATAAACCAACATATTTTTCTTGAAATCTTTATAGTATGCATGGGGTGTGGCAGGGGCGTGATTAGGGGTGTTGCATGGGCATGGTTTAAGTGTCCCTCTCTCTTATCTCAAACCGTTGGGAAGTATGCGTAATTGTCATTGTCTATACGACAGGGAAAGATGTGAATTAAATTATTGAGTGTTTTCTATAAAGCAGTGTGTAATATGTTGGCGCGGTATATTGATGACTACTTTTACAACTCTCCCTGTCTCGCGCCTGTAGTTTCTATTCCTGAACACAGTAATGGCTCGTGGCTTATAGTGAAACCCCACATGGAATAATTTGGTATGAATTGCCAGTCACATCTGCATAATATGATAGGCAGAGAACCATCTTCTTGGGACTCGAGATAAGCTGTTTGCTGTGTAATTTTGAGCCTCATCCATTAAAGCTTTAAGACAATTCAGAAGGGGAGATCAATGAAGAAAATGATAATGTTCTGCTTGTAAAATCTGCAATAAAACAGAAGAGGTAACTCTCCCAATCCTCTAGACAATCCTGACATGATCTCCTGATGAATTAGAAATGGTCAATAAGATGCATTCAATGCCTTCTTATTTTGGAATTTAATGAAGAAAGCAATACAGCTAGGAATTGGGCCAGTGAAAGGCACTTCCGAGCATTTTGTCCTAATTCCAAGCTGCATACAATTTGCATTCAATCTGTTTGCATCTCATTGACAATCTCTAATGATAAAATAGAAACTTCCAAAATAGTCTTGCTTTAACAGAAAAAGCAAACATGTTAAAATGGAGAGCATCAATTTGCCACTTACAATGATCCTGGTCATGCTTATGACAACTGATAACTAAATAAGATACTCAAGTATCTAATCTTCATTAGAGTATAGTGGTAAAATCAGGGCCGGATTTGTACTTTCCAGTGCCCTGGGCCTGATGTCACCTACCCCTCCCCCCCCCCCCCCCCCCCCCGCCAACCCAACCACCATAAAACATACTCACTTTGGATGTTTGGTTGTAATTAGAGCGGACCTGAACTCAGAACTTCCTCTCTGCTTCAAAAGATATGCAACAACATAACACCCTTTAAAAAAAATAATTCTTTGTTACAGCTGATACAAATCCTACAATAAATCGGTAGTGTCTACTTCCTGCTTTCATGGAAGCAGACATATTGTTAGCATTCTGTGCTTTCAAATGAGCTTAGATGTTGTGGTAGTTAGGGGACACAGGGGAGAGATCAAATTACAACTTCAGATTAGACACAGATGAGGGGGAATTACACAGGCTCTCTAAAAACATACAGGGTGGATTTTTCTATGTATTCCTTCTGTCCTGTGCAAGAGTTCAGCTCCACTTTAAAGCATCTGAATGATATTTATTTATATTTGCTGCAAAACTATGTATCTCTTTTGAATGTTGAAAGTACATATGATGGTGTGCTCTAACATATTGACAGTATACAGGAACAAAGTCTGAAGAAGGCTTATAAATGGTATCATCCTGATTCAAAACTCTCTGCTTTCACTGATGGCTAAGATGGTACAATGCTCTACTGCTACAGGAAAGGAGAAGGATGCCAAACCATACACACTAGCATAGAGCTAGTAACAGCTCAGGTGACAGTTTAGCAATGAAAGGAAAGCAAACAGCATTTTTATTCCTGCAGTTCTCATAGATGGTAGGAAGGGAAGGACAGAAAATGAGTCAGGAAAGAGTTAACTGAGACCACTGCTGGCTAGGAAGAAAAAAAACTAAAGCCATAAATTTAGGTAGACTAGATATAAAGTGTAATTTACAGCTGCTGGGGTCAGTGTCACAGCTGTAAAGGAGAAAGTGAAGAAACTAGCAGAGCTCACCGATGTTCGTGAATGCCTGCATTAAAACTCAGCAGAACTTAGTTCTATCTGCTTTGTAATGTAAATCCCTGGTATTTCTCACATCAACTTGTATGTCCATGATACAGAGGAATGGATAATCAGGTGAGGTGACAGCAGATGTTGATTGTCATAACACACCAGGAATTGTGAGAGAGAGACTTGCTGGAATTGGGGAACTCTGGAATTCAGCTATTAGTGCAGAGCAGGGCGCTGGCTGGTTACTCTGCGGGACAAGAAGAGGTGATTAACTTTGACATATGACCTCTTCTCTCTCCAAGTCATGCCGCCCTTCTTATTTTATCTAATTTTATCACCCTAGGCCATGGCCTTTGTGGCCTTCCCAGAAATCCGACCCTGGGTAAAATACTGTATATCTATAGCTAACTAGAGCTGGTATCTATGCAGATGAGGTAGTAAAACTGAAAGTGGAATGTAGATGGATGTAGCTTAATGTTCTGAAAAGTAAATAAAGGGCAAATTACTTTTATCTGGCTGAAGAAACAATGCTGATAAGGGTTTAAGTACTTTAATTTAATTTATATCAGACTGTCGTTGCTGCTGTTTATAATTCAGTCTTTAAAAAATCAGATCTTAAAGAGACTCTGTAACCATTTTTTCAGCCTTAGTTCTTCTATCCTATGAGTTCCTATGCCTGTTCTAATGTGCTGGGGCTTACTGCAGCTCTTCCTAATTACACTGTCTCTGTAATAAATCAATGTATCTTTCCTCTGTCCTGTTTGTCAGGCTAAGGCTTTGATTGTGTGGAATGTGCAGGGCTGCTTGTGATTGGTAGAAGCGATACACACCCTCTGCAGGCCCCCTGCATACTCACACACTATGCTTAGCTGAGCCTATTAGAAGCTGGTTAGTTTGTTTGTAAACATTGCCTAAAACTGTTAATTACAAGCCAGGATTGCAGCAGAGAGTGGCAGAAACAGCACAGAGGGGCACAGGAGAAAATAAGGAATAAAATGGTATGCTTTTTAGTGTAAGAATATTAGAGTACAGATTCTCTTTAAACTGAAAATAAAAATATGAGACTCAGTCCTATGTTACTTTTAGTAAAATACATTTACACAATTAGTTATCTTATAAGTTTGTTTTCAGTTCAGGTTTGCTTTAAGATACTTTAGGATGAATAGACTTTATTGTTAACGGATATGATTAATAATGATTATTGTGCTCATTAAAGAGAACCCGAGGTGTGTTTAACCACTTGCCGACCGCACGCTTATACCGTGCGTCGGCAAAGTGGCAGCTGCAGGACCAGCGACGAAGTACTGCGTCGCCAGCTGCAAGCTGATTAATCAGGAAGCAGCCGCTCGCACGAGCGGCTGCTTCCTGTCAAATCACGGCGGGGGGCTCCGTGAATAGCCTGCGGGCCGCCGATGGCGGCTCGCAGGCTAAATGTAAACACAAGCGGAAATAATCCGCTTTGTTTACATTGTACGGCGCTGCTGCGCAGCAGCGCCGTAAGGCAGATCGGCGATCCCCGGCCAATCAGCGGCCGGGGATCGCCTCCATGTGACAGGGGACATCCTGTCACTGGCTGCACAGGACGGATAGCGTCCTGTGCAGCCCGGATCACCGGGAGGGAGAGGTAGGAGAGGGAGGGGGGTGAATGTCGCCGTGGAGGGGGGCTTTGAGGTGCCCCCCCCCCCGCAACTAGCCTGCACGCAGGAGCGATCAGACCCCCCCTGCACATCATCCCCATAGGGGGGAAAAAAGGGGGCGATCTGATCGCTCTGCGTGCACCCTGATCTGTGCTGGGGGCTGCAGAGCCCACCCAGCACAGATCACAACAAACAGCGCTGGTCCTTAAGGGGGGGTAAAGGGTGGGTCCTCAAGTGGTTAAAGAATGTTATCTGCACATCATCCCCATAGGGGGGAAAAAGGGGGGCGATCTGATCGCTCTGCGTGCACCCTGATCTGTGCTGGGGGCTGCAGAGCCCACCCAGCACAGATCACAACAAACAGCGCTGGTCCTTAAGCGGGGGTAAAGGGTGGGTCCTCAAGTGGTTAAAGAATGTTATCTGCACATCATCCCCATAGGGGGGAAAAAAGGGGGGCGATCTGATCGCTCTGCGTGCACCCTGATCTGTGCTGGGGGCTGCAGAGCCCACCCAGCACAGATCACAACAAACAGCGCTGGTCCTTAAGGGGGGGTAAAGGGTGGGTCCTCAAGTGGTTAAAGAATGTTATCTGCATACAGAGGCTGGATCTGCCTATACAGCCCAGACTCTGTTGCTATCCCAAACCCCCCTAAGGTCACCCTGCACTGTGCAATCCCTCGTAAATCACAGCCATGCTGTGAGGCTGTGTTTACATCTGTAGTGTCAGTCTCAGCTGCTTCCCCGCCTCCTGCATAGCTCCGGTCCCTGCCCCCCGTCCCTTCCCTCCAATCAGCAGGGAGGGAAGGGATACAGGCGGGGACTGGAGTTCTGCAGGAGGCGGGGAGAGCAGCAGACTGACACTATAGAGATAAACACAGCCAGCTCTGACAAGCTGTTTGTCAGCAGCGTGGCTGTGATTTATGAGGGATTGCAGAGTGCAGGGGGACCTTAGGGGGGTTTGGGATAGCAACAGAGGGTGGGCTGTATAGGCAGATCCAGCCTCTGTATGCAGATAATATTATTCAAACCCACCTCGGGTTCTCTTTAAGCTCTGACAGTTCTCATTACCATTGTCTGGTGTGTGTATAAACAAATGTAATTTGCATCATCGTGATTCACACACGCAGACTACAAAACATGCCTTTTTTAAATAAAATGTATTTGTCCCAATTAAATCTGTTACAACATCTCCACATATGTTTCTTGTAAGTATTTTTTCATTCTTCTATGCAAGTTTTTGTCTTTTGCATTTAGTCTCTGTGTCACTGGGGATGGGTTGTACCAAATATATTCAGATGATAGGTATTGTATACAACTGACCCTCTCCTCTCATAGGGTGTATACATTCTCTGTGCTGGGCCTAATGCTGTCATGCCATCCTATTACATTTCATGGCTGATATTTGTTCCTAGCTGCTGCTGTTTTCAGTGTTCTGATAAAAGCTTTTACAGAAGCCATGCTGGGATCTGAACTGGATCGCTTAGCTGTGCAATATTTATGCAGGTTTATTGCTTTTGATGAACGAAACTACAGCTTGTTCACACATCCAAAATAATTACTCATACATAAGGGTCACATAGCTGAGTGCCTCTGCACTAATCTCAGGAAAGCTTATGAGGGATCATCACATTGGCTACCAACATGCAGGTCTGGGTTTGTACTTTTCAATGCCCAAGGTCCACAGTCACCAACCACCCCCCAACTAACAGCATCCTAACCAACTCCCCTGTCAAACAGAAATATTTTTTTAACTAGCATCAGGTCCGGCCCACCCATGATGCCAATTGAGGTGTCTTCCTCAGGCGGTGGAAGTCTGGGGGTGACCCCAGGCAGAAACAGGAAGTGTAAAGTGTGCCTGGGCTGCCAACTCCCGGTTTACCGCCGTCCGCCTGTATGTGGTGGGGGGTTCCGTGAGCAGGAGGGGGAGCAGCGCAGGAAGGAGGAGCAGCGAGCACACAGTGGTGGGGAGGGGGGGGCAGACCCCTCCCCCTCCATATTAGAGCAGTGTGTCAGCGGCAGTGGCCAGGGAATGATTGACTCACCTCTTCCTTCCGTGGTCCAGACGTCGGAGCACTGCATGCCACAGGTCTTCTCCTAGTTCAATGCCACCCACTGTACTTCTGCAAGTACAGTGGGTGGCATTGAAGAAGGAGAAGACCTGTGGCAGCGATACCTGTGGCGGTTTGCCAGCGATTCTGGAGCAATCACGATTAGCATGTATAAAACCGCTAATCGTGATCGCTCCCAAAACGTAATTCGCTAGCGGTAATCGATAGCGTTTTGCGATTTCCTAGTGTGAACGAGCCCTAAGGGAAACTGACTGTATGTGATGTATGCAAATGTATGGAGTATGTGTGTTTGCATTTTGTGTGCTGTATACAGTATGTACAGATGGCTGTGCTGTTTTTGGGTCCGAGGGCTCGTGCACACTTATAATGCACATGTGAATGCTTTGTCCCTCAGCTGTTTTTTGAGACTCTCCCTATACCTTTGTACTCCTGTATTCTTTCAGTTGCAAACAGCACAGAAACACAAGTGATGAGTTTGTCATCTGTAAAAATGCATCCTGTTATGTTGTAACCCAGAGGATAGAAATACATGTTTATACAAATGTTTCATATGTCCATGCACATCACAGAGCATGTGAAGTGCATCAATGCTGATTGGTGCTATATTGTATATATAGGGCACCTACTACAATGATTGCTTCAGGCAGAAAAACGTATAGAACCTGCAGTGGGCCTGGCAAATTGGTGCCTGGCTAGCTCTGGCTGCCACTACTGACGTGCTGTGGGGTTGGGTTGCTTTTCAGCAACACATCAATGTTACAGATGATGAAAAGTGGACACAAGTGTGTCTGTGTGTTCAGGCTTTTTTTTTTTTTTACTGAAAATTGTGATTTGGCATGAGGGGGTTACAGAAATTTCTGATGGCGGCCCTGAGTGCAAGTATTGTGTGAGTGGTGTTTGGGCAAGGGAATACAGTGTGTGTGTTTGGGAAGGGGGAGGGGTGTTCTGGTATTGTGTGTGTGTATGTGCGTGCCGCTCATTGTCCATCCGTACACCCGGCATAGCAACACAGCGCATTGTCAGCTACACAGCTGAAATGCGTGTGTGCAGCATGGCCCATTGATGTCACCCAAGGGGATCAGGTCCTGAATCCCGATGGGCGATATCTGTTGGAAGTGTGTATGAGCCCTTAGGCTGCTACAAAGCTCTGCTGCACAAGTAATCCTGTAGGAATGCTCACACTGCAGCGATTGCGGCACATTTGCAATTTCCAATTATTTAAATCATGCTACATGTAGCATTTTCCCAGCGATTGCATTGAGATTCTCATTCACGGGAATGAGATTCACAATACGCTATCGCTGAAGAATCCTGAAACACTGCAACAGAAAATGCTCGTTTTGCATTCCCGAGTGTGAGCGGGGCCTTACAACTTCTGATCAGAACTGGCCAATAAGATGCTAACAATTCTGAGATGGTGCACAGTTCATGTTAATGTTATGCAGATATACAGGGCTCTAGTCACAAAGCATTACCGCATTCGGCAATGCTGAAAACAGCTGATTTTACCGATCACCTTCCCACATTCCAATTCAATAAATCCATCACCGCACTGAAAACAAACATTACCGACTAGTGAGGTAAATTATTGACTTGTGCGGTAATTGCCTCAAGAAATGTCCATTCACAAAGATTTCCGCATTAAGTTTACAAAAATGTTTGGTAATTTTCTCCAGCTCACAGCAGCCGATAACTGGCTCTCCCCATGCTGTCTCTGTGCGGAAGATTTTACAGACAGCCTTTGGGGAGATCCAGGCAGCCAATAGGGAGAGCCAAAAATACACAAAACACACAGCGCTTAAGTTTCTCAAGGATTAAACATATCAATATGATATCTCTGAGGGAATACATTTAAACCAATATGATCAGTTATGCACAATCAATATGTGATGATCTGCTTGGCTGCCTGTGCAGGCAGGCAGTTTTTTGACCATTGTTTAGGTTTGCATGCTGCAGGACTCTGGAAAGAAGAGCTTCTGTCAGTTTTGCAGCTTGTGCTTGCAGAGGAATTTGTATACGTTGTCATGCAAATTGCCTGGCCACATTCATTGGAGGCGTGTACTATAAGTACTATGTGTTTCCCACAATGCTTGGCTGGTCATAAGGAGTCTTCCTGTGAAACACTCTGGAGAGTGTCAGCCATGCTCTTTGTTTGAAGATCAGCTTAGAGTAATTCCTGGAAACTGTGCTAGGCAGGTTCCCTAGTGCAGTTAGGATTGTTTATCTGTTTTGTTTGTCTGTTGCGATTGTCCTGTCCCAATGGTGGTCGACAGGAAATCGTTCTGATCTCTGTTCTTGGAGTATAGCTGGTGCAGCGGTTGCTACCAGCTATCTCTTCTGTTCTGTCTCCTTGGATCGCGCTAGCCACTTTGCGCTAGCGCTGTGGATCCTTCTGTTCTGTCTCCTTGGATCGCGCTAGCCACTTTGCGCTAGCGCTGTGGATCCTTCTGTTCTGTCTCCTTGGATCGCGCTAGCCACTTTCCGCTAGTGCTGTGGATCCTTCTGTTCTGCTACTCTCTACCTGGATCGCGCTAGCCACTTTCGCTAGTGCTGTGGATCCTATCTCTCGCTTGTCTCTGTTTTCGTGTGTCTGTCTTGTCTGCTACGACCACTTGCTGGAGGCTTGGTGAGGTAACCGTTAACCTCCTGAGCGGTCTGGACGAGCTCAGCTCGTCCATCACCGCCGGAGGCTGCCGCTCAGGCCCTGCTGGGCCGATTTTTATCAAATAAAGTGCAGCACACGCAGCTGGCACTTTGCCAGCCGCGTGTGCTGCCTGATCGCCGCCGCTCTGCGGCGATTCGCCGCGAGCAGCGGCGAAAGAGGGCCCCCCTAGCCGCCTGAGCCCTGCGCAGCCGGAACAAAAAGTTCCGGCCAGCGCTAAGGGCTGGATCGGAGGCGGCTGACGTCAGGACGTCGGCTGACGTCGATGACGTCACTCCGCTCGTCGCTATGGCGACGATATAAGCAAAACAAGGAAGGCCGCTCATTGCGGCCTTCCTTGTTTATTCTGGGCGCCGGAGGCGATCGGAAGATCGCCTCCGGAGCGCCCTCTAGTGGGCTTTCATGCAGCCAACTTTCAGTTGGCTGCATGAAATAGTTTTTTTTTTATTTAAAAAAAACCCTCCCGCAGCCACCCTGGCGATTTAATCAGAACGCCAGGGTGGTTAAGCAAGCGTTCGCGTCCTCTGTTTCGTGTTTGTCTGTCGATGGTTAGTTAGGCGTGATTGTCTCTATTGTGCTTATCACGTGGAGACCGCGCAGAACTGCGTGCACTGTTGCGAATGAGTGCGGTGTTTGCGGTTAGCTAGCGTTTGTTATTTTCCGCATCTCCTCATTGTATGATTTGCTGTGCCTTTGCTATCCTCGTATTCTGTTCTGATCTGCCTTGTGTCACTTCTGGCAATCGCCTTTCTTGCGGTTGCGTTTCTGTTTCATATCTGCTCTTGTGTGTGCGCGGTCGCGGGGTGGCGACTAGATTGGCGCACACACATACAATCTGTCCCTTTGCTCGTTCTCATTCGCAATCGCTTCTCTTGCGATTGCGTTCTGCGCTTCGTACAATTCCTGTCTGGCATTTGTGGAGGTACAGAGGATTGGTTCCTCTGCACTCCCCAGCGCCATCTGCCGACAGGAATTTCCCTCTACGGGTGCGTAGCACCTTTTGCTGGGTGCCTGCAATTATACGCTTGTGGAGGATTTCCGCCGTATCAGTGCACGCGTTGTGCGCTGCTCACGGAGAAAGTTCCACAATCGTTACACAATATGATCTATAGAAAGACAGTCCCAAGGAACTTGAGGTCAGATGACCAAAAAACAAAGTCTGTAATCAGGTGCACTTCTGTTTCAAGAGTGAGTTGTTTCTCCTATTTATACACGTTCAACAGCGAGGACGTCAGGGCGAGCACGCCAATTGGGGTAGAAACTTTGGGATATATCCACACATGCCGCATTATTGCTCCATCCCTTGAATGAGTCATGTGGTGTGACGAAACCGGTAGGGAGGAGCCACATGTGGAAGTTGGATCACGTGTAGGAGAGGGAGGCAAAGCAGTGGTGGAACGAGCTCGGAACCCGATTACCATCTTTACTGTGGTCAGCCCAGGATGCCGCACGGGGGGAGCCCGTTAGAAACTCTGCAAGCCTTGCCAACCCTTGTTAAACGTGAGTGCATTCATCAAAGGTCAGCGCAGGTTTAGAAAGTCATTGTATGTAGGGAATGATAAATTCTTAACCACAATATATCAAATGCTCAGATGTAGGCAGGGGTCGAGTGGGGGGTGGACGCGGGTGAACGGCGTCCACTTACTATTTCTTCAGCGTGGACGCCGTCCACCCTAGCGTGTGGAGGGGAGCAGCGCAGAGAATAGGGAGAGCTGTGTGGACGGTGGAGAAGGGGGCCATCTCCCCCCCCCCTTCCCTCGCCTTAGGGTGCTCTCCCTCCTTCGCTGTCCCCTCCAGAAGTAACGTGCGGGCAGCGGGCGGGACTTACCTCTCCTCGTGCCGGATCTGCGTGCCGCTGCTCTGGTCTGGATCAGACCAGACTTGCGGCAATGGAGTGCTCACGCCGGAATGAGGAGAGGTAAGTCCCGCCGGCTGCCCGCACGTTACTTCTGTAGGGGACAGCGAGGGAGGGAGAGCACCCTAAGGTGAGGGAAGGGGGGGAAGATGGCCCCCTTCTCCACTGCTGCTCACAGCTCTCCCTCTTCTCTGCGCTGATCCCCTCCTGCTGGGGGACACCTGGCTACCTATTCTGGGACATATACCCCTGCCTACATATATACTGGGCACATATACCCCCTGCCTACATATATACTGGGCACATATAACCCCTGCCTACATATATACTGGGCACATATACCCCCTGCCTACATATATACTGGGCACATATACCCCCTGCCTACATATATACTGGGCACATATACCCCCTGCCTACATATACTGGGCACATATACCCCCTGACTACATATACTGGGCACATATACCCCTGGCTATATATACTGGGGCACATATACCCCTGCCTACATATATACTGGGCACATATACCCCCTGATTACATATACTGGGCACATATACCCCTGGCTATATATACTGAGGCACATATACCTCTTGACTACATATACTGGGCACATATACCCTTTGACTACATATACTGGGCACATATACCCTTTGACTACATATACTGGGCACATATACCCCTGGCTATATATACTGGGGCACATATACCCCTTGACTACATATACTGGGCACATATACCCCTTGACTACATATACTGGGCACATATACCTCTTGACTACATATACTGGGCACATATACCCCTTGACTACATATACTGGGCACATATACCCCTTGACTACATATACTGGGCACATATACCCCTTGACTACATATACTGGGCACATATACCCCCTGACTACATATACTGGGCACATATACCCCCTGACTACATATACTGGGCACATATACCCCCTGACTACATATACTGGGCACATCTACCCCTGGCTATATATACTGGGCACATATACCCCCTGACTACATATAATGGGCACATATACCCCCTGACTACATATAATGGGCACATATACCCCCTGACTACATATAATGGGCACATATACCCCCTGACTACATATACTGGGCACATATACCCCTGGCTATATATACTGGGGCACATATACCCCTGGCTATATATACTGGGGCACATATACCCCTGGCTATATATACTGGGGCACATATACCCCTGGCTACATATACTGGGGCACATATACCCCTGGCTACATATACTGGGGCACATATACCCCTGACTACATATACTGGGCACATATACCCCTGACTACATATACTGGGCTCATATACCCCTGACTACATATACTGGGCTCATATACCCCTGACTACATAAACTGAGCACATATATATACCCCTGACTACATATACTGAGCACATATATATACCCCTGGCTACATATACTGGGCACATATACCTCTGGCTACATATACTGGGACATATACCTCTGGCTACATATACTGGGACATATACCCCTGGCTACATATACTGGACACCTATACCTCTGGCTACATATACTTGGGACTACTAAACCCCTGACTACATATACTGGGCACATATACCCCTGGCTACATATACTAGGCAACTATACCTCTGGCTACATATACTGGGGACTACTATACTCATGGCTACTTATACTGGGGACACCTATAGACCTGGCTACCTATGCTGGGTGTACCTATTTTGGGGGAACTGCTGTCAGATTATCTGCATTTTTGTGGACCTGCTGTTATGTATTTTGGGGAACAGCTGCCAGATTATGTGTATGTTAGGGGAACGGCTGCTGCCAGATTACGTGTATTTTGGGGAACTGCTGCCAGATTGTGTATGTTTGGGGGACCACTACTGCCAGATTATATGTCCTTTGGGTGTTACGTGTATTTTGGGTGATCCGCTGCCAGGTTTCGTGTATTTTGGGGAACTGCTTCCAAATTATGTGTATGTTGGGGGAACTGCTGCTGCCATATTGTCTATTTTGGGGGAACCACTTCCATATTATCTGTATTTTGGAGGAACTTCTACCAGATTATGTGTCTTTTTGGTGAAATGCTGTCAGATTACATCTATTTTTGGGGGTTACACTACGGCAGAGCTCAAACTTCCTCGGCAGACCTTTTACATCACTGCTAAGGTCATGTATATTTGGCCCCACCCATGACCACACCCACGTTATGCTTGACCACGCCCATTTTTTTGGGGCGCTGCGCTAAGCTCGGCGCAGGGGTTTTCCACGTGAGTCCGCTCACTTCTTTTCCCAGGACTAGACCCCTGGATGTAGGTATCCGCCAAACATCAAAACAAGAAAAGGCTTACCAGCTCCCAACAAAAAAGTTTTTCTCCACTGATGACACAAGACTGCGAAACCGGTCGGGAAGGTAACAGGCGGCACCATTGTCAGTTGATCTACGATTGACCATTACATGCGCGCTAATCTTCTGGGGTTCCCAGTTTATGGGCCCCGTATGTGAGTTATTGTTTTTATATCTACTGCCTTTTAAATAAATTTTATTTAAATAAACGGGTTACGCTTAGATATTGCCGTTTTTGTTTTCGTATATAAATTCCTGAAACTTTACCTCCATATGGATGTCCACTGGATCTTCACGACATCTGATGTTCCCTGGACGTTATCTGTGACCTGAGCCATTTTACAACCTTATAATGTGGGTTGTTGGCAGCTGGTAAGCCTTTTCTAGTTTTGATGTTTGGCGGATACCTACCTACATACAATGACTTTCTAAACCTGCGCTCACCTTTGATGTATGCCTGACTTCTGAACTTTTGGACATTGTTCTTCTCAGCGGCGGTTCCATTGTTCCTTGGCGCCGATATATTTGCGATTATATAAACGTGAGTGCATTGTTTTAATAAAATACTTTGTTTTTAAACAAGCTGCGCAATGAAGGTTTATTATTATCATTGAGGTATACTGTATGGAGCAGTGTTCTGGTGACCATTACAGAGGAAGTACTGGTATATAAGAGAAGAGGATTGTCCAAGGGCAAGGGTAGCCTGTTAATGCCCCAAAAGCTTATGAAGGCCACTGTAATCCTGGCCCTCCGCTGTTGATGAGTGTGGATCTCACAGGGTGAACCTGGTGGAGGTGTAACAGACTGTTATATACTACTAAGGAAGGGCTTATCAAATGTTGAACGTGTATAAATAGGGAGAGCCACACAGCCCTGCTTCTCACGCTGATTTGAAAGTGAAGGGTTATGGGGAGGGGGGGAGCTTTTAGTGTAGCAAAAGAAAGGAGGGAAATTTTCAAAAGGCATCCCTGCATCCCTTTAGATGTGCTTATTTGTATTGTAGCATACAGGAGAGATCCCCCTGGTGGCTGCAGCACATCTAAAGGGATAAGAGGGTTGCACTGTAGGGAAAACCTCCTACACACAGCTCCCCTGCCTGCCCACTGACCTGCTACATGCTGGTAAGTCACACTTACCGAGCAGGAATCAGTGAATTGAAGCATGTTTGTTCGGTAAATTACCAAACTTCTGCCTCATGAGGGAAAACTTTTGTGAATTTGGAAAAAAAAAGTGTAAAATACCGGATGAGGTATTTTACCGAAGACAAATATTTTACCGACCTGCCCTTTGTGAACAGAGCCCAAAGTATACAGCTTGGAAATAGACTTCTCAAATGCAGTAGCTGAGGACTTTGGTTAATTCAGTTTAAAGCTGCAATTTGCATTATCTTGAAATAATAATAATCTTATTCTTATCTATCTCTACTGATGGTGAAATAACAGCACACAGTGCCCGCAGACACAATACTGAAAACTTTTGGATTGCAGTTGCCTAGCAATGGCAGACAAGTCTGAAGCCAGTCACCACAGATTCAAGAGAAGTGTAGAGCTGTGGCTGTTTCATGCTGTGGCTGTTTCATGCTGTGGCTGTTTCATGCTGTGGCTGTTTCATGCTACTTTGCCTGTTGCAGGGCAATCATTTCCACACTGTACTCTGACAGGCTGAGCAGGCTGAAGCAACTCCTGTTTTTTTCTTTTTTTTTGGAGGGTCCTCTGGTGGCTGCTCTTCAGGTGATACCTGCTGTTGCTAGGTAGTGTCCATCCATCCTTGTGCTTGCTGGCAACGATGAACTTAAAGTGGTCACTGTCATTATAAACATGGCATTACACCTTTTAGGTAAAATCATGAATTTTAGAGAATGAGTTTTTATAGCACACTGCTGCATGCTTTTTTGTACATAATGGAGTGAATACTTTGCAATGCTTACAGAAACACATGACAATGTGTGCATTAAAGCCCATTCACTGTAAACCAGCCCTTTAAGTGACCTCTATGTATCACCATTATGACGGTTCATAGATCTTAACTGATCAAGTCGATACTTTTAATCAATCATTCTGGTTCTCATCTTCTCAGATTGAAAAGCCAAAAATTCTGCCTATGAAAAAGTCTGTAAATCACTACAGATAACAAATGGTTAAAAGCATGACTTTAAAAAGAGAACTTTTGTATCTCAGTTTCAGCCCATAGCGACTTAAATAATTCCTTCCCTATTTACTTAGGAAGTAGGAGTAGAAGATCCCTATAGTAAAAAAAATATTAAACCCCTCCCCCCCAACGTTTATAAGATATAAAGAGTAAACTGAATACATGCCATAATAACATAAAGATTATTAATATAATCATATAACAATATATTCATAAAATACTATAGTGTATACTAGAAAAATGTTTATATGTTTGTTGTATATTTTTGTTCTTTTATGTGAAATACTTATGAATCTTGAATATGAAAATGGGAAGACCTTACATACACTATACACTGTATGGTAGATCAGGTGAAAATCACTATCTTCCAGTTATCACTTATTTACCTGTTGTACGCCTCATACCGAGGGGCAAGATTTTAGCAATCGTGTTCAATTCTAAATCAATTATGTTGATTAGTGTAAATTATAATTATTATTACCTCAATAATCAAACTTTTCAAGTAGAAATACCTTTTTTTTATGTATATTTTTTATTGAAAAGTCAGAATATCCAAGAATATACAGACATTGTGGAATATCATTGACACAGAAACAAATGTATAACATCCAACTTTCCAGGTTTTTAAAACAATTTTATAACTCTAACACACCCCAAAGAGGCACTGAACAGCCTACAAAAACAAAGGTAGTATGTTGGTGAAGTACCCAGAGAGATTAAGCAATCAACATAACTTTCACCTTCAGAGCTGAAAATTAAAATTAGCATACAGTATATCCTCCCCATAGGCAATCGCAGGGGGAGATTACAGCTGCCTAGAATCCCCCCTCAGACCGGGGCCTGTGCAGTGTCTAGGAACAGGCAAAAGTTGAGTCACCAGAATATCTGCAGGTATCCTGCAGCTCACAGCACTGCCACCTTTCTTTCCCTGCTACAGTTGACTTTGGATGGAGAAGCAGCATGTGTACAGAGCATGGAGCAGCAGCATGTGTACAGAGCATGGAACAGCTCTGGGGAACTTAACAGAGTCAGATATGAGCACAGCCGTGTGCCCTGTTGTGTGAATGCTTCATATTCCCCTTCATTAGCAACATGGCTGTCCTCAGCATTATCAATTATCAAGCGTTGTCAATCGCGAGCAGATCGGACATTTAGGAAATCATTGTCAGATCCTCTCAGTCGGACGGGATATTGCATTATGTACCCAGCATAATGTCCTACCATATTATTACACTATATTGTGCGTGACTGAGGGAGACCTTTCAGGAATCCCTCCTACCCTTAAAATTCCTGGGTTTGCCCCTGCTCCCAGGCCAAACGTCTGCAGCTATACATCAGGATACCTCCTAGCAACTTACCCCACCAAAATGACTAGAGGTCGATTCGAACTAACAAAAACAAACCAAAAACGTAAATCAAAACCATGCCACAGCCACCTTGATTACATATAAAAGGGAAAAAAGAAAAAGAAAAGAGCAAGGAAAGGGGGAATAGATCATGGACAGGGGACATTCATGCCCCCATATGCTATGCATCCCATCAAAGATTGTCAAACGAGCAAATTTTAGTTTTCCATGAGGCAACAGCCTTTGTGACTTGACATTTAACAAAATGTTTGGTAAAATCAGTTGATTTTTGCTTTGCAGCATGCGGTTATGCTTTGTGAATTGAGACCAAAGACAAAAACACACAATGATAATAAAAATAACAACAGCCCAATGTGAAGGGGAATAGAAAAAAGTTGTAGAAGTCTTAATACAGAGAAAAAGGTCATAAGCGCAAAGGTTCATGACAATTACAGTATATTAAAAAAAAAAACACAACATTTTTTTGTTACTGTAATGATCAATGTTATTGTAGCGTTACTATTATGGTCAATGTTTTGATATTTTTGAATTTGAGAGACTGCAGCAGAAACTCTGAGCCTGATTTACAAAAGCTTCCTACAAAAATGAAGTTATTAACCTCCATTACAGTGCACTGTTTCAGCAGACATTACTCTGCAGTGTTGACTGGTACACTGGTGCAATGCTATTTGCGCTCGGCAAAATGGCTGCCTCGCCTCACCATATCGCACCATGCCATTATACACTTTAGTATATGCAGCAGAGTGCGTTGACAGGGAAAGTGGAGGCAACCTGCTTTTAAAAAGTCGCACCCTTAGTCACATTTTTATTGCTGGAGGGGAAGCACGTCATCTGAAAATCTGCATCTGCACACGTAGACCTACAGCAATTCCACCAAAAATTCTAAATTTGCACATTTCCATTATTGATTCCGGTGCCGCATGCGGTGCGCGATAATGCACTTCAGCTTTTGCGTCACCTAGAGCACTTGCATCACATCTGCACATACAGCCATTGTGCCAAAAATGTTCACATTACCAATGGCTTTCATTGCTTTCAGTGCTGCACACGGTGCGCAATATTGCACTGCAGCCATAGCTCCCAACTTTCCCTCTTTCCTCCTCATTTGTCCCTCTTTCAGGACTTTTACCCTCTTTCTATGTAAATATATATATTTCTCTACTGAAAAATTAGTTTAATTGACTCTGATCTTTATTCCTATCCTTTAAATTGATATATTACGAATTTTAAAATGTTAATATAAAGGAAAATGCACCAGGATAGAAAGGACCAGTGTGGTTTGATTTATAAAACATATTTTTCTTATGAAATCTTTATGGTGTGCGTGACTAGGGGTGTGACGGGGGGCGTGATTAGGGGTGTGGCAGGGGTGTGGCTTAAGTGTCCCTCTTTCTCATCTCAAAAAGTTGGGAGGTATGCTGCAGCATCTGCTTCAGCTAGCACAATTCCAGCGCATCACAGGAAGTGTAACAGGGTCCATTGACTTTATTGTCCACTGTGATGAGGTGCGTTAGGTGGAAGCAACTCAACACAATGCGGTAAATGCAAAAGGAGCCTCAGTGTGCGCAGAAGTGTTGATTTTATTTTTGCATGATATGAAAGTGATTAGGCCAGCTACTTTTTCTATTAATGTAATCGTTATGATAAGAAAGAAGCTGTTTATGACAGTATTGATGTTATCTACAAGTTAGATTTGTTCATGTCTGTTTCATTTAATTTGTGCTACAATGCTTCCTGCGCTGTGATGGCATACAGTAGCTGCAGGATGACTATACTTTTTTCTCCTCACATTTTCTTTCCTTCCTCTAGTATAGTATAGTAGACCTCTACTGGTTTAAACTGCTTTCCAAATGGGAGAATTTATTTCTCTTTGGATAAGATGTGTAAAAGTTAAATGGGAACAACAACAGAAAACCCCATCAAGATTTGTATTTCAGCACATCATTTCTTTCCTCATAACCACCACACAACATATTAACCCATTCCAACTCATTTTTGTTTTCACTCATGTACCCCCAGCACTTTCTTTTGTGCTGCTGTGGGGGGGGGGGGGGACCTGGGTGATTGCAGGGTGCTAAGCCAAGGGGATCCGGTAGGGTCTCTTCCTCCTTGTGTGACCCAGAATCAGGGGGGGAAGGGGTGGGTGAGTTGGGGGGGCGGGGTCAAGGCCTGAGCCAGCTCACGTGCAGTAGCTCCGCACTCCATTTCACACATGGTGTAATTAATGCTATTACATGGCAAAATAGCATGATGCCGTGCCAGACTAGATGCTGCAATGATGCCCCTAGTGGTGAGCCCAAATGCACCCACATAATATTTATATTACATGGCGCAGCGGTGGAGCATAGGGCTGATGGTGATCAAAGCACTGGACATGTTGATCTAATGGGGCTGATGCTGTGCCAGACTAGATTTGCCCCCTAGTGGAAGCCATGTTTTATTGTGTTGGACTATGTCCACATTGGTGCTGGACTAGAAAATGCCAATGTCGGACATAGTCTGACACAGGATCGGAAAGAGTTAAAAAGCATAGAAATCCCAGACACAGAAAGCAAGGGACACAGACAGCAGAATTTGTAACATCTTTTTACATTATCCAAAACTAAAATACATTTTTATTGTACTTGGGCTTCCTTATAGTATAATATACATGAGAATAGCTGAAATCAGTTATGGGTGTCAGCAGTAAGTGATTTAATACTAGAGGAGTGGGCTAAAGACTAAAGACCAGTTATTAAAAGTGAACACAGAAGCAGCAAAATACAGATTACCACCACTGGGCTTATGCACAGAGGAACTAAATATCCATACCAGCCTAAGCAGGAAGGAAGAGGTTACAATTTACACAACTGTTATGGTTCTCATATGTAAACTTAGCAATGTATACATAGTGAAAGTAAATGATGAAAGGCTATGATAAATTAGCCATTGAAGAAAAAAAGCAAATGTTACCTAGAAAATCATTTTCAATACATTTTTGTGGGCAGGAACATACATTTCAAACATTAGCAATAAATGCTCATGCTGTATAAACCAGATCTGCTAATGAGCACAAGCACCTCAGTAACTGTAGAGTACTGTAACGTGTTAGCCATCAGTTAAAGCAGGAAGTTTTGACTCAGGATGAGACCATTTATTGGCTAATTTGGAAAATAAAAGAATAAGCTTATTAGCAGGAAGCTTAGTCTTTTACCTCCAAGTTAGCCAATAAATGGCATCACCCTGATTCAAAACTTCCTACACAAACCACTCATAACTCATACACACCCATACTATGCATAATGAACAGGGACAAAGGGGCCTCACAGCAAAATTTGGATGTGGATGGAGCCCCTGGCCTTAAGCACACTTTAGCAATAGCATCTTTATTCTGCCCCATGGCAATGTGCAGTGACATACAATATAGAGTACATACAGCACATGGATGCACCGATGTATAGCAACCCTCCCCAACCACATATGTAGAGCCTGCAGGAAAGCAGTGGTACATTTTTTGCCTGTTACAAATGCCAATAGAGTAGAATCATCCAGCACCTACAGTGATTGTTATATGCTGAATAAATGTGGATTCTGGTTGCTTGAGAGATACTGTTAAAATAGGTCTAATTAACTTTGCATTATACCTCTTAAAGAGACTCTGTAACAAAATGTTCAGCCTTATTTCTTCTGTCCTATAAGTTCCTATACCTGTTCTAATGTGGTTTGGATTACTGCAGCCTTTTCTAGTTGCACTGTCTCTGTAATACAGTATATCTAATCTTCTTTTCTTTGTCAAGCCTTGACGACCCAGAGAGGAATGCACTGCCTCTGCTGTGATAGGGAGAAGTTATGCACACCTCCTCCATGCCCCCTCCAGGCTCTGTGTGTGTGCTTTGTTTATTAGTCACAGACAGCTCTCTGCTCTCAATTTCAGCCTGTCTGAGGGGGAGGGGAGCTTCCCATGCTGAGAAACTGAGAATCCCTGACTGGAGTTCACTATGTAATAAAAACTTGTAGTATACAGTAACATGATATATATATATATATATATATACACAAACATCACTTCCTGGTTAGCGGCCATGTTTTTTGTTTGTAAACACTGCCTAAAACTGGCGATTAACCACTTCACCACTGAGGGGTTTTACCCCTTGAACACCAGAGCAATTTTCACCTTTCAGCGCTCCTTCCATTCATTTGTCTATAACTTTATTATTACTTATCGCAATGAAATGAACTATATCTTGTTTTTTTTCGCCACCAATTAGGCTTTCTTTAGGTGGGACATTATGCCAAGAATTATTTTATTCTAAATGTGTTTTAATGGGAAAATAGGAAAAAATGTGGGAAAAATTATTATTTATCAGTTTTCGGCCATTATAGTTTTTAAATAATGCATGCTACTGTAATTAAAACCCATGAAATGTATTTGCCCATTTGTCCCGGTTATATAACCATTTAAATCATGTCCCTATCACAATGTTTGGCACCAATATTTTATTTGGAAATAAAGGTGCATTTTTTCAGTTTTGCATCCATCCCTAATTACAAGCCCGTAGTCCATAAAGTAACAGTGTTATACACTCTTGACATAAATATTTAAAAAGTTCAGTCCCTAAGGTAACTATTTATGTTTTTTTTATTGTATTTTTTTTTTTATTACAAAAAATAAATAAATTGGGGAGTGTGGGAGGTAATGAGTTAATTTATTGTGTAAAACGTATGTGTTTGTATATGTAAAATGCTTTAGGGTGTAGTTTTACTATTTGGCCACAAGATGGCCACAGTGTGTTTGTTTACATGCGACCTGTAAGCGTCTGGAAGGACGCTTGCAGGAAGCAGTACGAGGCTGGGAAGATCACTATGATCGCGCTGTTTCTAATAGAAGCAGCGGATCATTGCGGGGGCTTAGATCAATGGGACGGGAATGGATTTTCCCGTTCATTGATATCCAGGCGAGTGGGGCGGCAGCATGCACGAGCGGCGGGAGCACGGACAGCGGCGGTAGCGCGGAAGGCACGGATTCCTCCGTCCCTGGTTTTTTAGGGGGGAAAAAAGGGACGGAGAAATTCGTACTGCGGGGGGTAAAGTGGTTAAAAGCCAGGATCACGTCAGGAGCGGCGGAAAAGGCAAAGAGGGATTCAGGAGATCACAGTGACTCAACTGGTATGTTTTTTATTGTACAAATCGGACAGTACATATTCTCTTTAATATACTAGCACCATAAACTTTGCATTAATGTTGAAATATAGTAATTAAAAACAAATAAAGACAAATTTAACTCAGTGTAACACAGATTTACTACATTATAAGGTACTGTAAAAAAAGAGCTCTTCCAACCATCCATAGTATTTGAGGCTCCTCAGCATCATTAGGGTTCCCTCCGTTGTGCAGCTGTCCCCTAGAAATCTCTGATCCAGCTTGGTCGTGGGCTATTGTGCATGTGGAGTCCTGTCTGAGTGCCTCTATAAATCGTGCTCCCATAGCTGGAAGCATTCTGTGTATGTGCGCTACAATTTTTTTGAGAACAGTAACATCAATTAACCCTCTGCACATGCACGTGAAAATGCTCATGCAAATACCTTCATGCAAATATGTCACGCAGAAACCAATGCTATCCCTACAGCTATTTTACAAGCAGGGGGCCTTTTTTTTTTTTTTTTATAAATGAATACATTCTCTTGCATAGTCACATACACAGAGCAGAGGTTCCCCAGTGTTCATGTGTGCCTTAACTCTTGACCTATAACACACATAGATTAAACATGCATGCATTCAGTGCATCAAACCTATCTAAGGCCCGGTTCACATTAGCGGTGGCCGTCCGGAATCGCCGTGCCGGAGCCGGACCGCTTGCAGAACGGACGGAACGGACGCACGGCATGGCAATGAAAGCCTATGCGTCCGTTCACATGCGTCCGTTCTGCCGGACCGGATCCGGGCCGGATCCGGACTCCGGCGTCCGTTCCAACATGCGCTATTTTTGGGTCCGGCTCCTCCGGCAGCCGTATCCAGGGCGGAGCCGGACTGCACCATCCGGCCAATACAAAGCAATGAGAACCGGAGAGCGCACAACACACTGGCTAAAAATCCGGATGTTCTACCCCACTTCCTATGCGGATTGTTGCGGCGATTTTGGATGGGGACACATGGGCAAGCATTTTGGAGTGGAGCAGCAGTGACTTTACACGAGCTGGAGATGTTGGCAGCATGTCGGAGGTGGAGGTGAGTGCTAAATAGCAGAGGGCCTGATTCCACAGGTCCCCCTTCTGCTGACCTCCCAGACCCCAACATTTTATTTGGTTTGTACTTAACTTTTGCCAAACGGATCCGGATCGCATCCTGATGAACACCTGATGCAACCTGACCGGATCCGGATCGGATCCGGATCAGAACCGTACGGTTCCGATCCGGATCCGGTCCGGATCCGGTCAGGTCATCCGGTCCGTTTGGCAGACAACCGCAAGTGTGAACCGGGCCTAAGGATTAGGATCACATAGCCTAATGTCTTTTTTGGGGGACAGACAGTACATCAAACTAATCCCACAAGGGAGCTAACAAAATACATCCATATGCACCATACACACACCATCATAAACTGTGTGCATGCTGACAATGGTCTCAGACAGCGGAAGAAGGAGAGCACTGGAATAAATTCTAGCAACAAGGATAAAATACAAGAAAAAACACTGAATCCATGCTCTTCACCTCATGTCAAGACAATTAAATGTGTAATGGGGGTGCTAAGGGGGGTATGGTAAACAAAACAGCAAAATAAATTAACCTTCTGCTCATTCGCATGCAACTGCTCATGCAAATACTTTAAAATTTAGTCACGCGGGAACCAATGCTATCCCTACAGCTATGTTTGGGGTACCGTATAATAAATGTGTTAACTTATATAAAAACAGGACGTCTTGTCTGCTTTTGGGAGGCAAGCCCACCACTTCCTCCAAGCACTTTTAAAGATTTTACAAATTTTTATCCTGCTGGCGCCTCTGTTCCACGTTCAAATACACTGTGTCCACTCCCGGTGGAGGGGAGTACTACCCCCTTTGTTTCATTACTACAGAGAGCGACTTCTTAGCCCTGAGTGAGGACAGGCCTAATCTCCTCACCTGCCTTTATAGTGGTTGCCTGAATGGTAACCCATGTTTGTGAGTATAATTTCTCTCACTTAACCATTTGACCAAATCATCTTAACGTATGATACTACACCATATTGGGCTTTCGGTTTTCTCCTTTATTTTCTCCTACAGCTATGTTAAATCATTGTGGCTGCGATTACTGGGCATGATATGTGACCACATCTTGCCCTAGCTGTGATGCATGTCTGATGTGCAGAGGATCACTAACTCCTGAAGCTCTCTGGACATCCGTATCCACAAGTGGCATCGAAACAAGGATTTGAATTTTCCAATGGGGCATATTGTATTTGAATTTGCTGCTGAGGATTCCCATTGGTTGTTTCAGCCTAAAATTCAAGTGTGCTTGTACTGAAGCTACCAATTAGTAAGTGGTGGAGTTGTATCAAAAATGGGCCGCAGATTGGAAGTTCTTCAGAGAAGCAATACAATTACAGAAAAAGAACAGAAGAGCATAGATGAAGAAGAGAAGAAAATATCATTGGACAATAGACTAGGCATTGCATTTTCTAGGTGAATTTTATTAAAATACTTTAAGAAGCAGTTTTGTCTGCTTTATTTCACACATTTTTCATGGCCTTTATTTATTTGACCTTGCACGGATGTTTTCCAGATCATGGTACATAACTGCTAAAGGACTGGTTCACACTGGCTTCTGCTGAGCTTCTGCTGAGTTTTTTTTTTCAAGAATGCCATTGTTTAACTGCTTAGCTTTTAATGGCTTTTGAAGGCTTTTAATGGCTTTCAGGAGAGCGTTACGTTTTCTGGGCTTTTGGTGGCTTTTGCAGGAAGTATATGGAAAGGCTGGGCTTTTATGGGTTTTCATTGGCTTTTGCTGGCTTTCAAACGCCTTCTAGAAGCTGCATGTTGCTTTTGAGACGAGACGCTGGGGCTTGCATGTGAGGATAGTAGATCCCTAAAAACGTTACTTTTAAAACGCTGCCTTTAATGCCAGCAAAACATGCGTGTGAACCGGCCCTAAGTAACTCATCTTTTATAAATTAGGTCCAAATAGAAAAAGACTGCACAAAAGATGATCATTGTTGATCTTTGTAATCAATATTTATGTCACCTTTGTAAAATTCTGTCTTCCAGGCTTGTCCTATTCTTTTTGGTGATGTGCTTTCTATGACCTTAGACCTTGACCTTACCAGTAAGTAAAGCATTTCAAATAAGTGGGTGATGGCCCAAGTTCATTGCTGCCAAACAGAACTTAAAAGGGAACTGAAGAGAGAGGTATATGGAGGCTGTCATGTTTATTTCCTTTTGGACAATACCAGTTGCCTGGCAGCCCTGCTGATCCTCTGCCTCTAATACTATTAGCCATAGCCCCTGAACAAGCTTGCAGCAGATCAGGTGTTTCAGTGGTTCAGACTTACAAGTCTGATCTGACAAGACTAGCTGCATGCTTGTTTCTGGTTTTAATCAGATACTACTGCAGAGAAATAGACCAGCAGGGCTGCCAGGCAACTGGTATTGATTAAAAGGAAATAAACATGACAGCCTCCATATACCTCTCTCTTCAGTTCCCCTTTAAGAAAAGGCATATTCAACAAAATGAGAATCTGTTGGGCTTACTTACAGAGAGGGATGTAAAGCAAACCAAAGGAAATGTAGAGCTGCTGCCCAGAGCAATTAATCAGGATTAATATGAGTAGTCCAGCCTGGTACACTTGGACAGATCATTTTGAATAATCCATCATTCTCACTGATTTACAGATTTTCAGATCAGAGATTGAACAGTTAAAAGCATCACTATATATTGTGAGGGACCAGCTTCAGATGGTAAGCATCTAGCGGGAACAGAGCCGCTCAAAGCAGGTTTGTATCCAAACAGAATCAAAGTTTATTTGGCAGCAGGTTCACAAACAACAGTTTTCAGTTCAGTCATAAAGTAATTCCACAAAATAAGGGTAAGGCCAATTCCGGCTGGGTGCTTACTTTCAGCATTGAGTAACACAAAAGGACTGTCCAAACAAATGCAGCCCCCTGCAGCAGCTTCTCAGCAGAGCTACTTCCTGGAAACAAACGGATCCCTTTCCATGCAGACTGACAGAACCTGCTGGACACACCTCTCTCTCACCTCTTCCTCTCCAGAGACTTATTAGCTCTGTTGTTAACCCCTTGTAGGCTAGACGGGCAGAAGCCCACAAACACAATGCAAAAATTATCCACCCAGGACCTGGCGGCCAGATGCACCCAACCTGCTCTACATCTGGTCAGCTCCGGATCCATTCTTAAGGCTTTAACTCCTGTCACGCCTGACAGTCAGCAAAAGCCTATCCCCCGGAGCTGCTACAGGACGTAGCGCCTGACCCCGGGTGCAACATACTGTCCATCAGTTGGCTGATGGTGTAATGGTTAAGGGCTCTGCCTCTGACACAGGAGACCAGGGTTCGAATCTCGGCTCTGCCTGTTCAGTAAGCCAGCACTAATTCAGTAGGAGACCTTTGGCAAGTCTCCCTTACACTGCTACTGCCAATAGAGCGCGCCCTAGTGGCTGCTGCTCTGCTCTGGCGCTTTGAGTCCGCAAGGAGAAAAGCGCAATATAAATGTTATTTGTCTTGTCTTGTCCATCGCACACCACTTGTGACAAAGAGAGTGGCACTTTGCCAGCCACTTTGTCACAATATATATATGGGTAGTTTCCAATCAGTCTGCATCCAGATTCACTTCTGATCAACAGACAGTTTAATCAGATTGTATGGATCATCCAAGAGAGTGAATACTGGTTCATGTGTACCAGCATAGAGACATATAGTTGGATTATCTTGAAAAAAATGTTCCAGTTGTTTCTTCAGTGCTTTGCACTTGCTTTTGTAAGCCATCCCATTTGTCTGTCAGTAATGAAACATTACAGTAAAACAGTAAGTGAAATGCTCATTTTCTAAACTGTAGTAAAGGTAAATACCCTCTTTTAATGTTAATAGTCTAAAAGGATTATTTATTTTTGCAAGTAGGCTTGAGTAAGATACAATATCACCGGGTTATCAATTGTTCCCAGGGCCTTGCTAAGGGAGCCCTCTGTCACCTTGCAGTCTGCTTTACATTAAGGAGCAGTGGGGAACATTTTGAAAAACAGAGATGTCACGGGACCAAAAGTGGGACAGCTGCTCAAAATGACCAATCAGCATCCTACATCTGGGCATCTTCTCCACTTTGTACACTTGTGTTGGTCAATCTGCCCCAGTGTCACTTGATTGTGATATGAATATTTCCAATGGATTTATTTGAAGAATCCAGGTACAGGCAGAATAATTTTGCTTTCTCTACAGGCTATGGGCTGTAAACAGTGCAAAAAGACAAATGAAGAAAAAACAGAGGAAGCAGTTGTGGATAACTTCAGCAATCCTCGCTATTACCCAGACCCCACTTCACCTCGCCCAAACCAAGAATTCTGTGTGCCAGCCAACAAGCCAATATGCATCATGGATGGACTTTTCTTGGGTGGAGTACAAAGTGCTTTTGGAGGCGCAGCTTCTTCAGGAGGTAAGAAGCAAAATTGTCAATTGCATAAAACTTTACAGTGCTGCAGAGATATCTACATCTATATTCTCTACAGAAGACAACTAAAGCATATATTAGCGCTCACTATGCGTGGCTACCTTGATGACAGCCTAATAATAATCAACACTGCACGGATAAACCAGATACAGTTATTAAAGTCTAATAGACTATTCAAACACCCAGTTCATTTAGGTGGAGCGCTCCCTGCTCTCTGTGGAAAGCCAAGTATGAAATAGTAGATGGTGTGGGTTCAGCGCTCAAAAGACAGTCTCTGGTGCAAGGTCTTGTGATACAAAACACATATAGGGGGAGTATGCCAAGCAACACTCCCCCTCAAGCTGAATAGACTCACCGGATCCACTGGCCGGATTGGGCCCGCAATCGCTTTAGGGGTATAGGCCACCCCTCAGCCGGTCCTGCCGATCTCAGCTGGGCACTTGTACTCCTAGTCCAGCAGAGGGTCCACCCGATATGGATAGTAATCCAGTGGTTTAAGCCTCAAGGAAAAAAACGCTTGACATAGCGTAAAAGTATAAAGGGATTCCCTTGTTTATTAAAAAACACATAAAAGTGCCGAAGAATCAGCACACGATTCCATAAAAGTATACAATCCAGGTAAAAACGAGTAAGCTGATATATGGGGAGCACGCAGCTTTAGCTAGCGTGATGGCCGGTCACAGTTCCGCCTCAGCCCTTCCCCTACAGCAAGCCGCTCGTTAGTTTGGAAGCGTGTACCCGACTCCGTAGCTCCGCCCAACGCGTTTCGTTACTATAGTAACTCATCAGGGGTGCCCCTGATGAGTTACTATAGTAACGAAACGCGTTGGGCGGAGCTACGGAGCGGCGCTGCGTGTGACGTCATCGGACGCGGTGGACGTCGGGTACACGCTTCCAAACTAACGAGCGGCTTGCTGTAGGGGAAGGGCTGAGGCGGAACTGTGACCGGCGCTGAACCCACACCATCTACTATATTCTCTACAGAGTATGCAATTTAGGGATAAGCAGAACACAAATGTCCTATTTCAGGTAGGGTTCAAGCAACTAAATAAAACTAATATAATAGCATGTCAGCTCTTTTATGCAGAGAAACAGTAGAATATACAGGATCTTCTCAAAAAATTAGCATACTGTGATAAAGTTCATTATTTTCAGTAATGTACTGATAAACATTAGACTTTCATATATTTTAGATTCAAATACACACAACTGAAGTAGTTCAAGATTTTTATTGTTTTAATATTGATGATTTTGGCATACAGCTCATGAAAACCCACATTTCCTATCTCAAAAAATTAGCATATTTCATCCGACCAATAAAAGAAAAGTGTTTTTAAAACAAAAAAAGCCAACCTTCAAATAATTATGTTCAGTTATACACTCAATACTTGGTCGGGAATCCTTTTGCAGAAATGACTGCTTCAATGCGGCGTGGCATGGAGGCAATCAGCCTGTGGCACTGCTCAGGTGTTATGGAGGCCCAGGATGCTTCGATAGCGGCCTTTAGCTCATCCAGAATGTTGGGTCTTGCGTCTCTCAACTTTCTCTTCACAATATCCCACAGATTCTCTATGGGGGTCAGGTCTGGAGAGTTGGCAGGCCAATTGAGCATAGTAATACTATGGTCAGTAAACCATTTACCAGTGATTTGGCACTGCGAGCAGGTGCCAGGTCGTGCTGAAAAATGAAATCTTCATCTCCATAAAGCCTTTTCAGCAAATGGAAGCATGAAGTGCTCCAAAATCTCCTGATAGCTAGCTGCATTGACCCTGCCCTTGATAAAACACAGTGGACCAACACCAGCAGCTGACATGGCACCCCAGACCATCACTGACTGTGGGTACTTGACACTGGACTTCAGGCATTTTGGCATTTTCCTCTCCCCAGTCCTCCTCCAGACTCTGGCACCTTGATTTCCGAATGACATGTAAAAGTTGCTTTCATCCGAAAAAAGTACTTTGGACCACTGAGCAACAGTCCAGTGCTGCTTCTCTGTAGCCCAGGTCAGGCGCTTCTGCTGCTGTTTCTGGTTCAAAAGTGGGTTCATGCTTCCATCTGCTGAAAGACTTTATGGAGATGAAGATTTCATTTTTCAGCACGACGTGGCACCTGCTCACAGTGCCAAAACCACTGGTAAATGGTTTACTGACCATGGTATTACTGTGCTCAATTGGCCTGCCAACTTTCCTGACCTGAACCCCATAGAGAATCTGTGGGATATTGTGAATAGAAAGTTGACAGACGCAAGACCCAACACTCTGGATGAGCTTAAGGCCGCTATCGAAGCATCCTGGGCCTCCATAACACCTGAGCAGTGCCACAAGCTGATTGCCTCCATGCCATGCCGCATTGAAGCAGTAATTTCTGCAAAAGGATTCCCGACCAAGTATTGAGTGCATAACTGAGCATAATTATTTGAAGGTTGACTTTTTTTTGTTTTAAAAACACTTTTCTTTTATTGGTCGGATGAAATATGCTAATTTTTTGAGATAGGAATTTTGGGTTTTCATGAGCTGTATGCCAAAATCATCAATATTAAAACAATAAAAGGCTTAAACTACTTCAGTTGTGTGTATTTGAATCTAAAATATATGAAAGTCTAATGTTTATCAGTACATTACTGAAAAATAATGAACTTTATCACAGTATGCTAATTTTGTGAGAAGATCATGTACAAGACAACAGTTTTGGGCAATCCCTGCCCTTTGTCAAGTCAATGAACAAATTAAGTGGTAATTATTTTAAAGTGTAACTGTCAGGCATAAAATAAAAAAAATCAATTCTTTATTTTTATCTGGTAAACAATTAATAAGGATGCTAACCAGGCAATCCAAAAGTTAAAAATCACTCTTACTTTTATGGAGAACATAAAAGATCATTTCCCAGTTTCCCTGGCTCTTATTTGGTACATCTGCTGCACAAAGGAAGTTGCAGGGCATGCTGGGTTTTCTTGCTTAAAGTCTGAAGCCTCTTTTTCTTTCTTTTCTTTCTTTTTTTCTTCCTGAGATAGTATGGCTGACAGATCCTCTTTAAAGAGTACTTGAGGACAAAATTACAGGGCCTCAGATTTAATACTGACAGATGGGGGGGGGGGGGGGTCATGGGGTTAAATAAATACCTGTCCTGATGTCTTCAAGGCTTTGGTGATGTTTCGTTCCCCTCTTCGGCAGTACAGGGGCAGCCATGTATCCAAACACTGCTGAAGGTGTTCCGAAACCTACACCTGTGTGGTCTGGGCAGCCGCCAGTGAGGAGGTGGCTGCTGAGCTGAGGGTGGGCCAGTTTAGAGAAAAAATCACCAGGACCCAACTCAGAGGGGAGGCAGAGCGATCACCTGCCTGGAGGCATTGTGCCAGGACAGGTACGTTTTTAACTACATGACCCCCCCCCCCCCCATCCTCCATCATTTAGACAGAGCCTGTCATGACAGGCTCTGTCATTTACACCTGAAGTACTCTTTAAATACAACCAGCAGGAAGTGACAACATAATGCATTACCATAGATTAAACATAAATTAAGCCAGAATGTTCATATGTTTATAGTCACATATTCCTGCAGTGATCCCTTGCATGCATATTGACTGTCCATGATAATCTGGAATTATAATATGAATAAGTGAAGAGCAAAATTGTGGTTTAATCCCTTAGGAGTCACGGTATGCAATTTATTAATCCAATAGACTTCCTTTCTCCTTAATGTAAACAATTTATCCCCACCTCTTTGTAACATTGGCACATAATCGATCCCCAAGAACCTGAGATTATTGTAGTCAATGACTGCCATTTCATTTGTTCATTGACTTGAAAAAAGTGCAGGATTGCCTGAAACTGTTGTCTTTTATATCCTACTGTCACGCTGAATAAAAGAGCTGGTATGCAAATAAAGGAACCCATTCACTAAAACGATTTCCCGTCGAAATACAGCAGATTCGATCATTGTGATTGAATCTGCTCTTAAATCCACCCGAAATCAATCGATTCATTCAATCTGTCCAAGCGGAAAATTTAGCTCGATTGCCAGCGGTTCGGAAACGCGGCATTAGCGCCGTTTGATACGGTGACGACCAACGCAGCAATACATCTCCTGTCCACCGGCGCAAGTCCCCGGGTCCCTGGCGTCTCTCACTTCTTTTGGCGTCTTCTCCGTCTTCTCTTCACTTCTTGTCCCGTCCTGTGAGATGGCGAAAGTTCAAACAGTAGAGGGCGCTTGTCACAGGACTGGACAGGAAGTGAAGAGAAGATGGAGGAGGAGACTGGAAGAAGCAGGGAAAGCACGGACCCGGTGACTCGCTGCTGACCGGGGGGGGTCAGGGGCGGCGAGTAGTTGCACAGGTTGTGAATCGATTTCATGCTGAAATTGATTCAAAATCTGTGTACAGTTTGTGGGCAGCCATTAGATCACTCTCTGATAAGATTCGATCAGATAGGGATCTATCTGTTGGTCAATCTGGTGGCAATCGACCAGTGTATGGCAGCCTTAATTCTTGTCACTAACTGAACTTTAAAGGATCTCACATTGGTTTATTCCTAGCACAATGATTTACTAATAACCAAACCACAGTCTAGACTAGGACCAATTAACCTGGTCTATTTTGGGGAGGAAATTTACAATCCCTGGGAGAACATACTGACTTCTTGCAGCTCACATCTTGGAGAGTGCTAACCACTAAACAACCATGCTTCCCAGGCTTCACAGCATGGGATATACCACTATTTCTCTTTCTTGATGAATTAGCAGAACAATTTCTGCTTTTTGATTTGAGTTAAGGAGAGACAAGCATGTGAGTAAGGATACCATTAGGGTAATTTAGCTCTGAGGTAATCTATTTCAGTTTTAGAACATAGTAAAATCTATTTATTTTCCGACTATCAGCTGTCTAACTGAATGGCATACAAACATGCCATCAGCTAGCACTATGTCCTAAAATTTCTTTACCATCTCTTTACCATTAATTTTGTATATAGGATGACATTATATAAAAAATGTATAAATTAGTAAATGTGAAATGTAACTGTTTACATTAACCACAATTCTGATGGGTAGTTGCATCACAACCTCCCTGACTTGGGAGAGTCCCTAATCCTTGATTATAGTTGTAATCCATGGGTGAGATATATCTCATGTTTACATCTGTTGCAGATGTTAGACTAAGGGGAAAATTGTGTCTGTCTTTTCTATGTCATGATTTGCATACCTTCAGTCTTGATGCGCTTTGCGTTCTATGGGAGAAAATGTTATTGTATCGTATTGTATTGTATTGGTCCTGGTCCTTTTGGTTGGTTTAGAGACTATAGTGACCTGGTGCATCAGATGGGTATCAGTGGGATAGGCTTTGGGTTGCGGGACTCCCCACGTTGGTAAGGTCCCTGTTAATTATTGTATTTTACTGTCAAAAATTCTATATCCACAGTGGGTTGCAAAAGTATTCAGCCCCCTTGAAGTTTTCCACATTTTGTCACATTACTGCCACAAACATGCATCAATTTTATTGGAATTCCACGTGAAAGACCAATAACAAAGTGGTGTACATGTAAGAAGTGGAACGAAAATCATACATTATTCTAAACATTTTTTACAAATCAATAACTGCAAAGTTGGGTATGCGTAATTATTCGGCCCCCCTGAGTCAATACTTTGTAGAGCCACCTTTTGCTGCAATTACAGCTGCCAGTCTTTTAGAGTATGTCTCTACCAGCTTTGCACATCTAGAGACTGACATTCTTGCCCATTCTTCTTTGCAAAACAGCTCCAGCTCAGTCAGATTAGATGTACAGCGTTTGTGAACAGCAGTTTTCAGATCTTGCCACAGATTCTCGATTGGATTTAGATCTGGACTTTGACTGGGCCATTCTAACACATATACATTTTTTGTTTTAAACAATTCCATTGTTGCCCTGGCTTTATGTTTAGGGTCATTGTCCTGCTGGAAGGTGAACCTCCATCCCAGTCTCAAGTCTTTTGCTGTCTCCAAGAGGTTTTCTTCCACGTTTGCCCTGTATTTGGCTCCATCCATCTTCCCATCAACTCTGACCAGCTTCCCTGTCTCTGCTGAAGAGATGCACCCCCCGAGCATGATGCTGCCACCTCCATATTTGACAGTGGGGATGGTGTGTTCAGAGTGATGTGCAGTGTTAGTTTTCTGCCACACATAGTGTTTTGCATTTTGGCCAAAAAGTTCCATTTTGGTCTCATCTGACCAGAGCACCTTCTTCCACATGGTTGCTGTGTCCCCCACATGGCTTGTGGCAAACTGCAAACGGGACTTCTTATGCTTTCTGTTAACAATGCCTTTCTTCTTGCCACTCTTCCATAAAGGCCAACTTTGTACAGTGCATGACTAATAGTTGTCCTATGGACAGAGTCTCCCACCTGAGCTGTAGATCTCTGCAGATCGTCCAGAGTCACCATGGGCCTCTTGACTGCATTTCTGATCAGCGCTCTCCTTGTTCGGCCTGTGAGTTTAGGTGGATGGCCTTGTCTTGGTAGGTGTACAGTTGTGCCATACTCCTTCCATTTCTGAATGATCGCTTGAACAGTGCTCCGTGGGATGTTCAAGGCTTTAAAAATCTTTTTGTAGCCTCAGCCTGTTTTAAATTTCTCAATAACTTGATCCTTGACCTGTCTTGTGTGTTCTTTGGACTTCACGGTGTTGTTGCTCCCAATATTCTCTTAGACAACCTCTGAGGCCATCACAGAGCAGCTGTATTTGTACTGACATTAGATTACACACAGGTGCACCTTATTTAGTCATTAGCACTCATCAAGCAATGTCTATAGGCAACTGACTGCACTCAGATGAAAGGGGGCTGAATAATTATGCACACACCACTTTGCAGTTATTTATTTGTAAACAATGTTTGGAATCATGTATGATTTTCATTCCACTTCTCACGTGTACACCACTTTGTGTTGGTCTTTCATGTGGAATTCCAATAAAATTGATTTATGTTTGTGGCAGTAATATGACAAAATGTGGAAAACTTCAAGGGGGCCGAATACTTTTGCAACCCACTGTATCTAATTCAATTAAAAACTTCTATTTAAAAAATGTAACTGTTCAGTTAAAGGAAACACTACTCATGTTCTAAGTGCTTCTTTAATTTCCACTTGTTTAGGAGGAGTGACCACCTTCATTTGTATGATTATGAAGCTCGTACGGAGGATGATCTGAGTTTTATAAAGGGAGAGAAATTCCACATTATCAGCACTTCGTATGTAACTCATTGCTAAGAGATAAAATCCTTCTTTGTGTGATGTCTTTAATATGCTTCAGTCTAAATGTTGCCATGTTTCATATCACCCCACTTCAAATGTATAGTGTTACGCTACACACTCATCAAACGAGGCAGGAAGATGGATCCAGCGTTGAAGTCCCATGACAAGCGATCCCTGATCCATCTTCCTGCCGCCGGGTATTCGCGATGTTGCATGACAGGCTTAAACAAGAGTTCAAACGATCGCGATACTTTGTACGGGAGTCGTCGGGGATCGACCTGAACCGAGCTTCTGTTTTCATTGCTTAACGATGCACGATCGTGGTGGGGGCAACATAATTTAATATGCTTCTGTTAAATAATGTTGCCCGACGTTGGGTAGCATCACCGCAAATATTGCCCGGTGGGTACACAGCATAAGGCTTCTTTTACATGGGAGGCTGAAGGCAGTGAAACCATCACCTCTTATCTGCCCCCATGCACCCCCTCGGAAGCACTTGGTATGGGCAGTTGGGAAGCATCCTTCTCCAGGAGTCACAGCTGCGTGCTGCCTGGTAACTGCACCGTGTGTCAAACACTGACTGGCATGGGGTACAAATGCTGCCTCTCTGGTCCATGCAATTGCAGTCAGAAGTCGTTAAGTGGCAAGCAGATCAGAGCCTGAGCTGTATGCTAAACATGCAGTTTAGCTGGCTGTGTGAAAAGAGCCCTTAGGCCTCTTTCACACAGAGAGGGGGCTAACAGGTCAGCTGCTCCCATGCACTCGCCAGGCACTGGCAAGCTCTCATGAACCGATTCTAAGCTGCCCAACAACAGTATCTTGTGTCAAATGCTGACACGTGGGTTACAGACACTGCATGAAATTGCAGCCACAGGGTCCTAAGTGTTCAGTAGATTGGAGGTTGAGCTGCACAGTAAGCGTGCAGTTCAGCCTTCCATGTGAAAAAGCCCTTAGCAGGTAATCAGAATTCAGTTAATTGTTACCAGAAAGCATTCCAGATGCTGAACTCAGAATGTTACCTGGCCTAACATTCCCTGGTATCCAGCTGCCACCACTTACAGGAATGACATGGGTGTCGATTAGAAGCAGCACCCTACCAATTAGTAGTGGCAATGAAAAAAAATCAGCATTCATATTTGAGCCTTGCTAGGCACTTCCAGAATGACTAGCTAGACTACTTCCACATCTCTCTTTTCCCCGCCTACATTTAGTTCTCATTACATGTGGCGACAGTAATGTTCTCACAGTTCAGCATATTGCTCTGCAGAGCTTAACAACAGCATATTTGTGGTTCACAGTAACATTTCTTATCTAAATTGCCACAAACACAGAACTGAGAATTTTATAAAACATTGCACATTTAACTCCACATACTCACCACTATTGTTTAGTTAGAGTCCCTCACAGCACATATTTTCAAGTAAATTTTGCTGATCTAACATGAAATCTAAAACGATGCAAAGCATTACTAAAATCATAAAAAAAAGTTGCCTAGCTGCTAGCACATAGCAAAGTCATAGAAATAACAAGGATTAAAGCCCTGCTTGTCATATTGACCATTAAAGAGAACCCGAGGTGGCTTTGTATAACGTTAGTGGGGCACAGAGGCTGGTTGGGCACACTAACACCAGCCTCTGTTGCCCCATTGTGTGTGTCAAAGACCCCCCTGCTCACCGCTATCCTCCCCGCAGTGCTGGCGACACGCAGCGCGTCGCCAGCACAATGTTTACCCTAGCGCTGTCTGTCAGCGCCGCTCCCCCGCCTCCTCCGCATCGCCGCTACCCGCCCTCGTCCCTTCCCTCCAATCAGCGTGAGGGAAGGGACGAGGGCGGGTAGCGGCGATGCGGAGGAGGCGGCGGAGCGGCGCTGACAGACAGCGCTAGGGTAAACATTGTGCTGGCGACACGCTGCGTGTCGCCAGCATTGCGGGGGTATAGCGGCGAGCAGGGGGGTCTTTGACACACACAATGGGGCAACAGAGGCTGGTGTTAGTGTGCCCAACCAGCCTCTGTGCCCCACTAACGTTATACAAAGCCACCTCGGGTTCTCTTTAAGTCAGAGGAACAGGGATGCTGCCATATGTTGTTTCCATATAAACAATGCCAATTGCCTGGCTATTCTGCTGATGTTTCATACTAGGTACACACAAAGCAATTTCCTGTCAGATCGACAGGTAATCTGACAGGAAGTTGCATCTTGTGCAAATGTCCAAACTACTCCAGATCAATAAAGGGATCGATTTTCCAATGATAACTTCCCAAAATTGATCCCATTATTGTTTGCGAGCCAATCGGGCATTTCGGAAATAATCGGTGCAATCCTGTCAATTGCATGGGAAGTTGCATTGTGTCAAGTCTACCTAGCTTCAGACTTCATCAGTGCCTGAATCACACATCGCAAAACAAGTAGGTGGCCAGTGTAGTCAGTGCAGTTAAAGCATCTAATCTCATTCTGGGTCCATGGCTAAAACTATTGAAGGCAGAAGGTCAGTAGGATAGTCAGGCAATATGCATTGTTTAAAAAAGGGCTAGCTTTATACCAGGCTGGACCCCAGGCAGAAGAATGGCTTGGGGCATCTGTCCTCCACCAGTTTATCATTTGAAAGGGTGCTCAGGCATATGGTAGTATCTCAGTCAAGCATGTGAGAGAGACTACAAAGTGTTATAATGCAACAGAGTCCGTTTGACTTTTGTCTGTGGGGCACATCCTAGTTGTTAGAAAACTATGGGGCCCCCAGATACCGGAGTTAAGCAGCTGGAATCTTTAGATACAAAAACTAAGTAACCTTGTGCCCCTCTCCCTCCAGATCACAAAACTAAGTAGTCATATGCCTCCAAACACAAGATTTGGGTTGCTCAAATAAAACTCCCACTGCCCAGATAAAAATATTAAGTACTCTTGTGCCCCCAGATACCAGAAATAGGCAAAGGTTAAGAAGGAAAAAAATAGTCAGGTTATCTGAAATACAAACTGTAAGTAGTCTCATGCCTCCAGATACTTAAGTAGCCATATGTGCCCAGGTATCAGTGTTAGGAAATAATATTATTAGGTTACCATGTGTGACCAGAGAAAATAAGCGCTTGTGGACAGGTGAGTTACTTGCCTTTGCCTTTGTAGAGTGTTCTGCTAACCATTCTGTATTTCTGCAACATGCCTCATGGACAACTACACAGTCCCCTAGCGCATGGAGCAGGCCCACTAGGTCCAAGGCAGTTGCCTCAGTGGACACGTAGGTAAACGGACCATGGTTTAAAGTGAAATCAATATGGCAGCCTCCATATTCCTCACATCACTGGATCACTTCACGAGACAATTATTGACAGTTTTATAGTGTGCCTTGCTATGCAAACTGACTGTTGATAACTTTCTGCATGGGCCCTATGGTTTATATTGGATGTCTGACACTCCTGGTTACAAAAGACACCAAAGGACATGGATAGACGCAGCGTACACTGGATTTGCTGTAACCATCCAGACTGAGAAGAACCCCAGCAAATATGAACCTAGCCTTTATCTTTACAGTGTATCCTTCCTGTGTTTAAATGGATAACATTTTGCATTTTTGCTCATATTAAACATGGCTCTTCTTCAAGGTACAAGAACACTCTTTATTCTGCAAACCCCAGCACTGAATTATGAAAGAAAGAAAGCAAATCTAATATCAATGATATAAAACAACATAGGTGCTATTGTTAATAAATAAAATTACTGTTTTTCTTTGCAGTGAGGGTGACTGGTGGGAGGCCAGATCACTGCGCTCTGGATTCACAGGATACATTCCCAGTAACTATGTGGCTCCATTGAATTCAATACAAGCTGAAGAGTAAGTGCAGCGCTTCACATTTCAGAATTCGTGTTTGACTTTAATTTGCTTGTATGCACAAAAATACTCCTTAGTATTTTATAATAGAAAACTAGCAGCTGTCTGACAGCTTGTTTTTGATTGTAAGCCCTGCTGAGGGACAGCTAATTACATGAATTGCTGTTGAAAATGTCAGTGCTGTAAAAAAAAATTCATAATGATAAAAAATAATCTGCAGAGCCACCAGTTGATGTGATACAGTTTAAGACACTACAAGTTTCCCTGTCTTTTTGTTGCTGTACTTCTCTTATTCTACCTCTGACTCATATCTATCTGGTTCCGAAGCAGGAAACTTGGTTGCCCCCTATCGGAAGAAACTTAGGCGCTGCCAATTTGGGTGTCCGATATATAGCGGGCATCCCGGGTGCCAAAATGTGACAGTAACACTATATCTGAACTGTATAATGGCGCCTATGGCGATGTATTGGCAGCGGGGGTCGGTTAAGCGTGGGGGTGGAACTGTTATGGTTAGGCTTGAAGGGGGTGTTGTGGGGAGGGGGGCAGTTAAGGTTAGGCACGTGTGTGCGTGTGTGTGTGTGGCTGCATCCTCAGTAGGCTTTCAAATGTCTCACCTGACCTGAATCAGGTCACATGCACGCATCGGGAGGCGTACAGAGGATGCAGCAGAACAGTTAGCAGCTATAAGAAGTGCAGAAGACAGGTGCCCAGAGATCCGGTAAGTGTCTCCCGACTCCAGCCACAGTTCTGCATTAGTGGGAGAAAGAGCTTTGTGGGAGGCAGGGCAGTCAGTGTTACACTAAAGCTCCCGGTAGCTTGAACTCTCAAGCAATCAGAAATTACACATAACCAGTGTCAGAAAATCCCCATCTGTGCCGAATAATCAAGACCCAACTGTAGCTCATTATTCAGCTCTTGGGGAAGAGGAATCTGATCTAATACCTTGTGGGACAATGTGGCAAGGTGGTAAGTGATCGATATTAGGCAGATATTGATAATCCACCCCATCTAGTTAGTGTTTTCCCAGAAAACTTAGGTGCATACACTAATTACACTAATAGTCCTACTAAGAAATTGCCCCTTTCTGTTTTCCTGCATTGCAGGTGTCATCTATGCAAATGAGCAAGTTGAATATAGCCTGCTGTCCTGAAAAGTAAATAGAATACAAAGCTCTTCTATTTGGATGAGAAAACACTGCTGTTAACATTTCAATTTCAATGCTGAAAAGTTCAAAGGCTTGTTATTTCTGTTTGTTTTGCAGCTGAATGAAGCACATGTTGTATTAGACTACCATTTAAAATTCTGTCTTAAAAATGCAGGCCTTAAATTAAATATAAATATTATGCTTATTTCGAAGTTACTAATGTGCTATCATTAATACTGCACAAACAACAATTAATAATCTCATACGTTTATTTTCTATCAAACTGAAACACATGGCGTGGTGATCGGATAATATTGTCCTAAATGTCTTAAACTACATTTGCACTGGTAATAACAGCATTCTGTTCTTTACAGGTGGTATTTTGGTAAACTTGGCAGGAAGGATGCAGAGAGGCAGCTTATGGCTGAAGGAAACACACCAGGAAGCTACGTGATAAGAGAAAGTGAAGCTACAAAGGGTGAGTCCCATTAATGAGACAAAACCTGTTAAAAGCAGAAGGCAGCTGGCCAGACTAGGGCTATGACCACACTGGTTACAAACACCCAACATTCGATTGGCGTTACATCTGGCAGACGCTGCATGCAACATCTTTCTTGGGCTCAAGCACTGTAACAGACTTGTACGGAAGTACTTTTGTGCACTGTTCATAAGCTGTACCGACATTTGCAAAGCATCATGACCATCTGTTGCCAAAAGGAAAAGGGCCCAGACTGTACCTTGAAGGGTCAGGAATCATCTTCCCTTGACTACAAAGAGAGCGAGTATGCTCCATCTGTAAAGGGGAAAAAGGGCATCCACACAGCTTACCACTCTTTACTAGGGATGCTCATTCGGATTCTGCAGAATTGAAATGTCCACATTTACGATTGGAAATCAGCAAATTTTCCAAAATGGAAATTGGAATTCTACGGAAATCCGATTTACTGCAACTTGGTAATTCCCAATCACAGAACTCGGAAGCATTAGCCCAATCGGAGAATGCATAATTTTTTTGCAAAAATCAGTTTACCGTGGTAATTTTAGACCAATCACAAGATTCCCTTTTTATGATTTTTTTTGCAATTTTTTTGCATTGTCTGATGCAAAAAATTATAAATAAAATACTCCTCAGAAATTGGAAAAACTGTAAATCCGAAATTGGAAAAACGTAAATCAGAAATTGCCATTGGTGGAAATTAGAATTTCTGTGGAATCAGAAATGGGCATCTCTAACCATCCTTACACTTTACTAGAGATGTAGCGAACGGTTCGCCGGCGAACGGTTCCAGGCGAACTTTGGTGGTTCGCGTTCGCCTGGAGCAGGCGAACTTTTGAGGAAATTTGATTCGCCCCATAATGCACTATGAGGGTCAACTTTGACTCTCTGCATCACAGTCAGCAGGCACATTGTAGCCATTCAGGCTACACTAAGCCCTGGAGGCCCCCCCCCCCCCCCCCCCCCTTATATAAGGCAGGCTCGCTGGCCATGATGCTCACTCGTGTGTCTGCTGCAAATAGACAGACTAGGGAGAGCTGCTGCAGATTTTTTCTCCTAGGGAAAGATTAGTTAGGCTCTTGGCTTGCTCCTGGCTGATTGTTATTGTTAAAATAGCACCCCTCAACAGCACTTTTGAGAGCTAATGTTTTCCTGATGTGTTTTTTTTGTGTGTGTTGCTCACTGACACTGACATGATACAGCCCTATCTGTTGCAGCTGGACCTTGGTAATTGTTATTACTGTGCCAGCCAGGCCCTGCCTAACTATCTATACTGGGACACCTACCTATGCCTACCTAACTACTGGGGCACCTACTTACCTATAAGGGGACACCTACCTACCTACCTATACTAGGGGACCTACCTATGCCTACCTACCTATACTGGGACTCCTACCTATGCCTAGCTAACTACTGGGACACCTACCTATGCCTACCTACCTATACTGGGTCTCCTACTTATGCCTAGCTAACTACTGAGGCACCTACCTATGCCTACCTACTTATACTGGGTCTCCTACCTATGCCTAGCTAACTACTGAGGCACCTACCTATGCCTACCTACCTATACTGGGTCTCCTACCTATGCCTAGCTAACTACTGAGGCACCTACCTATGTCTACCTACCTATACTGGGACTCCTACCTGTGCCTAGCTAACTACTGAGGCACCTACCTATGCCTACCTATCTATACTGGGACTCCTACCTATGCCTAGCTAACTACTGAGGCACCTACCTATGCCTACCTACCTATACTGGGACTCCTACCTATGCCTAGCTAACTACTGGGACACCTATCTATGCCTACCTACCTATACTGGGTCTCCTACCTATGCCTAGCTAACTACTGAGGCACCTACATATGCCTACCTACCTATACTGGGACTCCTACCTACGCCTAGCTAACTACTGGGACACCTACCTATGCCTACCTACCTATACTGGGTCTCCTACCTATGCCTAGCTAACTACTGAGGCACCTACCTATGCCTACCTACCTATACTGGAACTCCTACCTATGCCTACCTACATACAAGAAGATAATAAGGTCGTTGCTTTATTGTGGACAGACCAAATTTGATCAGCTGGACAGTCACTGTTGTTCTATCATTGAGCTACCACAGCCCGGCGACCATATGGGCTGGAAAACTGCCACGTCCTGCACTCTGGCCATGTTGCGCATCAGTCCAGCACGGCTGTCACTACGCAAACAGCTGTTTGCGTTGCGTTACTCAGTGAGTTTGGTGTGTCAGTGTGAAGCAGTACTCTAATTACACTCCCTGATTGATGTATACACATGCAAGATGTTTGAAAGCACTTTAGGCCTTCAATTTAGCATTCAATGTGATTTCTGCCCTTAAAACGCTGCTTTGCGTCAAATCCAGATTCTACCCTGGGACTTTGGGCATGTATCCCACTCCGCCATGCCCCCCTCCAGGTGTTAGACCCCTTGAAACATGTTTTCCATCACTTTTGTGGCCAGCATAATTTTTTCTATTTTTCAAAGTTCGCCTCCCCATTGAAGTCTATTGCGGTTCGGAGGTTCGCGACATCACTACACTTTACATCTCTCATCCTTCATATCTACTGCAGCAAGCATGTTGTGGAGATCTTGCCAGTAATCCTTTTTGCTATGCTCCTGCACATAGGGCCAGCTCCACACTCTTCACACACCTACAGCAATCTAAGCTAGCACATGGTTAAAAGAGACCTGGGTCAACATTGTAACCAACCCTCCTACCCATAAGTCCCTGCAACACGATCATTTCCTCTTTATCTGGACTGCACTGGGACACCTCTGGTGCCAAACAAATGCCAGACTCATCTCAGTGTTATCTGTTGAATGTGCAATAAATATTGATACAGCATTACCTACTGTTCATTTTTCAGATGATAATGTGAATCTACCATCTCATCTAAAGTATAATGACAGAGATATTGGCTGATTTCTTTAGAAGGTGCTAATTCCCTGTTTTTTCTGATCGTTCAGCACTTGTCATTGGTTTGCTTCTCTTTTAGGAGCCTTCTCTCTCTCTGTTCGAGACTGGGACAACATCAAAGGAGATCACATCAAACATTATAAAATCCGCAAAATTGATAATGGAGGTTTTTACATTACATCCCGGGTCCAGTTTGACACAGTGCAGGAACTAGTGCAATATTATAAAGGTATGTTTTCATGTATGCATCGATCAATCAATCACAAATAACATTTGTCAAACGTATTTAATTGCCCAATCCAGGCACAGAGATTTTACAAGTCTTGTATAGGCATCCATATGAGAAGCTTGTTTGTATCTACACAGAAACTCATTGACCAGCTGTTGCCAAAGAAACCACTTTTAAAATACCCGGACAAGAGCTGCGTCCCCAGTCACTTCCTGCATCACAGACCTTCATTGCTATAAAGGGAAGTCTTCTCAATTCAGTCTGTACCCCTGTCTCTGCAGTCTGTACCAGGATGATGCAATCTAAGCACTAGCAGCAGGCGCCCCACCTACAAAGTTATCAACTCCTTTAACTCAGCCGCTTTAGGTCATGTAACCAAATTTTTAGCTGCGGAACTAACATTAGGGCACTTTGATTACTTAGGCTGGATTTACACTACACTGTATGAAAAACTGTTCAGTTTTCCATTGAATGGATCAACTTCTTACATTGTGCATCATTTTTTTCATCCAGTTTTCTGATCCCTTACATTCAATACCCATTTGGCGCTTTTCCCATCGCTGCTACCACCATCCAATTGGGTCCATGCACAATGGGAATACCTTTATACCGATCGTAGATCCCCAACAGAGGCATCACAACCTACCATTGGTTTGCAATAGACCAGTGGGAATCACCCCTCCCCACCTCGGCCTCCGTCACCCTGAACTAATCCGCTATGAACACACAGATGTGAAAGGATCCTAATACTTATAAGTATCCTTTCACATTCGTTCTGATTGGGTCCAATGCACTCCACTAAGTGGACCGTTTTCTTCTCGTCGTCTTCTTTGACCTTTGAAAGAAATCACCAGAACCGTCTTTGAGGTGACAAAACACAAACCAGGTATACCAATGTTCAGCCTGGCCAAATAGTTACAAAAAAAGGTGTTAGCTGTAAGTTATGAAATACTGCTAAAGGATTGTGAAGAAGTAATGCTGTGAAGTAGTAATACAATGAAATGTCTGTTTATTTTTGGTACAGAACAGGCAACTCATCCTTAGCCATTAGTGAATCATCATAACCAGGGCTCTGCGCAGTTTTTTAGTTGCTCTATACCAGACAGTACTGATTCAAAATAACATCATGACAGCCCGTCACGTATTTTTAGAAAAAAAAAAAAAGATAAGCAGCAACCACCTCACAGTTTTCTTGGTATATTTTAACAGTAAGGGCCCCAGTTTACATGGACAACTGCCAGTGGCTCGTTTAGCCGATTGCATTCTAATCGTTTTTCTGCTGATGAAAAGTGTTTATTGGAAAAGTGTTTGACAGAAAAGGGTTTGGCATTGGTTCCAAGCATTTCGTCACCGTGTTGTGTCTTGAGCCCCTTGTATGGACATGAAACTGCAAACGCACCCGAAACTAGATGCTACATGCAGCATTATAGAAAATTCGAATTCCTGCATTCACCTGCAATCTACAGTAAATGCATTAAGATGAACGCTGTCATGCATCTCAATGCAGTATACAGTGGATCCTGGCATTAAACACAGTGCACAGCTGCTGGCAGTCACCTGTGCGAAACGGCCCTCAGAACAAAGCAAAGCTGTAAAAGAAAATATTTTTTACATATTTAGTACAATGATACATAAACTTATAAGATGTATGCAGGTCAATGAATGAGAAGGAAATTGTATAAAAAGAAATAAGTAAATAAATAAAGTTAAAAGCATTGCACTGGATTCCACATGACTATGGTGACATCGTGTGGTGAAAAGTGGTATTGCAGTTTCCTGATCATTTGTTCTCAATTTTCATGTAGTTTTTTTCCACAAACTGAAGAAAACCAGAGGGGATATTATTAATAAGTGAAGGAAGCCAGAGGGTACATTTAAAGGGAGCTTTTACTTTTGTTAATGAAAAACACAAGGTGCCATAAACATAGATCAATGTTTTTATTTTTTCATTTTGGTATTTATTTTTATTAAAATAATCTTTTTATTTCAATCTGCCACCTGACAGTAAGCTGAAATCACTCTTCTTTGTAGCCTTAGCAACAGTACTCTCTGTACTCTGTTTGGAGTACCATTGCTATGAGACTTTCCAGATATCCTCACCTTACTCAATGAATGTATGTCTTTTTTCAACCCAAATGACTATGTAACTATATGCTGCAGAAGAAATTAGGCAAGAGAATTTGTTATTCAATTCAACATCTGGACTAATCCAGAAAATGGATTCAGACTTTGATATTTCTAACTGACAGGTTAATTAAAGAGGATTGTGAATTCTTAGGCCTCTTAATCAGTTGCCCTAAGTTATAAGTGGAAGAAAACTGATTTTCAAAGTAATGCCCATATATTCCTATGGCACAGTTCACACTTAACGCGTTTTAAGTGAAATCTTCTTCGCGTTTCAACTGCTATGGAAAAAACGCGTAAAGACACGTACTAACACGTACTAACGCATACCAACTAATTACGTGTAAATGGGGCCTCACTGTATGTTTTATATGCGCATACAAATGTAATCAAGCTGAAAGATGCTTGCCTTTAATCCTAGCTATACATAAAATACAACTGAGAGCTAAAATGGAAAGACTGAGTTTTTCCTCTACAAAAAGTGAAAGTTACCTTCAAATATGTTTTAATTTGAGTAATAAAAACGAAACCATAACTTTTTCTGCAGAATACAATGATGGATTGTGTCAGCTATTAAGAAGGCCTTGTGTGAACCTGAAGCCTCAAACCTTGGGACTGTCAAAAGATGCTTGGGAAATATCAAGGGATTCTATCACTCTTGATAAAAAGTTGGGACAAGGTTGCTTTGGAGATGTCTGGAAAGGTAAGTGCCCTTTAAATACCCTTAAAATGAACCTGAAGTGTGAGACCTTTGGAAGCTGCCATATTTATTTCATTTTAAACAATACCAGTTCCCTGGCAGTACTGCTGATCTTTCTGGTCAGTAGAGTCTAAATCACACACCTGAAACAAGCATGCAGTTAATCTTGTCAGATTTGTCACAGACATCTGATCTGCATGCTTGTTCAGGGTCTATGGCTAAAAAAATTAGAGGCAGAGGATCAGCAGGACAGCCAGGCAATGTGCATTATTTAAAAGGAAACAAACATGTCAGCCTCCATATCCCTCTTGCCTCTGGTTCCCTTTAATATGTTTATAGGCTTCATCAAAGATTATGTTAATAAAATACTAATATATCTATTTACAACATTGATGTTCTTTAAAATGTAACCATTCATAATAAATAATGTATATTTATTTTTTAACAAAAAAAAAAATAATCAACATTTATTGAAATCCCATTCTAGAACAATATAACTCTGCAAACCCTAAATTCCATCATTCATTTCTTGTGGCTCTTCTTCATTTTTCATTCAATTACAACAATCTACATTTACAGAGAGCGCAGCACTTGCCAGTCCTTAGGCCTGATTCCCACTGGCAGTAAAAAAAACATGCCGCTCACAGACCGGAAGGGATCTTAACAGATGCGAATGGATCCAATATTAACCTATGGATCCGTTCACATCTGTCTGTTCAAACGGATCCATTCTGCACGATTCTGCAAGTTTCCTCCTGCAGCAATTTTTCCTGAGCCCAGCGAAACGGAAACGGAAGCTGAAGCGAAAACTGAAAGTTTCTTCACACTACTGAAGAAACGGACCGTTCTAAACAGGAAAATTCTCTTTGGGGGTCTGTGGAGGATGTGGGGAAACGGAACAGAAGCAGCTGGATGGCAATGGAGTGAATATTAAGATCCATTTTCACAGATCCGTTTGCCACTATTTTGCCAGTGTGAACCGTGCCATATTGTTCTGAGTCTCGTGGGGTCTTTTGAGTGCGATTCTTGTGGGGGTATCTGCTTTCCTTAGTGAAGGGTCTATCTCCTGCTGCCTTCTATTGCCAATTGATTTTAGTTTTTTACACGTATTTACATGTATACCGGAGCTGCTTGGACACAATTTTTATAAGGCTGTTTTATGAACTGTTACTAGGGCTTATTTTTGGAGTAGGGCTTATATTTTGAGCATCAAAAAAAATCCAGAATAATCATGCCAGGGCATATTTTTAGGGTAGGTCTTTTCAGGGAAACCAGGTATGGCTGAAATGGGGACACAATGATGTGCATATTTCTATGATCTTTGTAAAAGTATTGAAGTGAACCTGAACTCTTGCACAGGACAGAAGGAAAACATATAGAAATGCACCCTGTATGTATGAGTTTAGCATGTTGAGGCGAGCACCGCTATTGGGTCTCACAAACATCTCATTCACTACCCAATAGAAGCTTAACTGGGGTTGGGAAACAGGTGCCGTAAAGTCCCCAGACTGGATGGAAGAACTTCACCAGTAAAAAAGTCAAACAGTACCCAGCATCTGAGTCACTGTCTCCAAAATGTCTACACTACATCTGTGCAACTGCAGCAAAAATGGCACCTGCCCCGTCCTAACAATCAGCCTCTTAGTTTTCAGGCAAGTTTTGAAGAGTTGTCTGTGAAATTTGAATAAGACATTTCCCATTCAATGAAAGCTGCAGTATCCTTGGCCTTATCTGATCTTAAATGGAAATCAATGGCTTTGTCTCATATACAGCTACCCTGGATGTCCTCCAACTTTACTGGAGAAAAAAACCTAGATTTTGCAAAACAGTCACACCACTACAACTCGCCAGTTGTAGATCAAGAGGCTAGGGAAGGGACTGCTGCCAAAACGTATGGGTGAAGCCTAGTACACATGGGAAACTCTTATGGGCAGTCGATTGTTTTGGTCTATCAACTGATCTGTAATTGGAGAGGATACACATATATATGTACAATTACTTCTCTGGGCTTTTGTTTTCCAAGCAAGTTCCCACTACTGTAATATTATATTGATTTTTCACAGATGCGCTTAGCGCAGTATGTGTAACTGAGCCATATTTTTCAGCAAGTCCACAGCTAATTCATGACCTATGTACCAGTTGTTCTGCAAAATTCCACTCCCAATTTTCAGACAAACTGATCATTTTACTGTATAATTGATTAGACCCAAATGAAGCTTGACCCCTGTGTACAAAGGCTAGGAGGTATTCCATACATTGTTAGGTCACGGGGACGTGGGTCATCAGACTAAGATCAAGAGGTGCAAGTTACTTATGTAGGGCGGGCCTTATCATATGACCCAGGATGTATAGGTTATGTATACATAATATTATGTGTAATATATCCAACTGAAAATAAAATCAACATAGCTTTAAAATATCATCTTAGCACATATACAATTAAATAAATAGTTACAAATGTGCAAATGTACCTTTTTTTTAACAGCAAACCGCATTCACCTCCCAACTGCCATGACCTTATAAATAGTCCACTTCTTTTTAATCCTCCCCCACATATCTCTGTTGCCCTCTGGAATGCCTGTTCAGTCTGTAACTTTATCCATGATCTTCTCACTTCCAATGCCTTCACCTTCTTTGGGGTCACTGAAAGCTGGCTGACTCCTTCTGACACAGCCTCACCTGCCGCCCTCTTATGGGGGATTCCACTTTAGTCATACTCCTAGAAGTGGGAATAAACATGGAGGTTGTGTGGGCATTCTCCTCTGTGATAAATAAAATAACAAAAATTGTATTGTGGCCACCTTTACATTGCATGGATTTCAGTTAAAGGGGCACTATGGCGAAACATTTTAAAATTTAAAATATGTGCAAACAGAATCCTTTTAGGGAATATCTTTATAAAGAATAAAAGCTTTGCTGAGAATCCCCTATGAAGAGATGGACTAGTCCAAAACCTGTCACTTCTGTCAGATTTCTACTACAAACTGTAAGTGACAGCAACATAGGAGAACGTCTTATTTGTTTAAACAATGATGCTGGCCAGCTTCCCTGCTTGCTACACAGTTTTTTGGCAGTTGGACAGAGCAACTGCTATTCACTTAGTGCTTTTGAAAATAAATACATTCCTGAGAATCCCCCCATGAAGAGATGGACTAGTACAAAACCTGTCGCTTCTGTCAGATTTCTACTACCTACTGTAAGTGACAGCAACATAGGAGAAAAGTAATTTATGGCTCATTTTACTCTGAAAAAAACGTACTTCTTATTTGTCTATGTTTGTACATATTTTAAATGTTACAATTTTTTCGCCACAGTGCCCCTTTAAGAATAGGCATGGTAGATGACAGGGGAGGTTAGAGTTAGGGCCTGAGCACATGAGCACACTAGCTCACTTCTGTCTATTTCTGTGATGATTTCAGAACGCATCAAGGCTATTAATCTAGCTTATTTCACTAATTTGCAGGTATTCTTTCCATGAATATTACATTGTTTGATAGGTCAATATTATTTGACTTTTTAATATAAATGGCAGTGGCCCTATTTAAAATACTTAGGGATTTATTTAACCATTGCAAACTCTTCTCCTCTGGGTCATAATTTCCTTCCTTACCTTTAATATCCAGAATACAGAGGTGTCTATGTAAGTTGTCGGAAAACTATTCTTTCTCTTGAGTGTCTGGAAAAACCCTCTGCCATCCCTGTTAGTAGTGTCATAGGCTCAATTTCAGATTGATTACATAAAACTTATTTGCAGATACTGGATCTTTCACTGGAAAGCACCTTATTTGCCACAATCTCCAAATTAATTTGGAGAATAAACACATGGATGGATTTTTGGATTGGGCAAACTCCTTAAAGCTTAAGTACAAACATTTATAAAACACACTAACCAGTCACACTACAACATTAGGGATTACGTTAATAACATTGAATATCTCCTTATAATAACACCAAATGAACAATCAGTTTTTGAAGGTGATGTCTTGGAAGCAATTGAAAGGAACTCAACAACTTTGACAAGAGCCAAATGTTGATGGCTAAACATTTGGATCAGCAAGCAACTAAAATGGAGTATTCTTGGCATGCTGTGGTTAGTACCTGCCAAAAGTGGTCCAAACAAGGACAAGTGATTGGATGACAGGATCTTAGGTGATAAAGGATCATTGATATTTGTGGGGAGTGAAGAATAGTTCATCAGGTCTGATCCTAAATAAGAGATACTGAACCACAAATTGCTGGAAAACCTAATACTGTCCAAGAGAAAAATGTGTCAAAGCTTGCTGCATATGGGTCTGCATAGCTGCAGCAAGTCAACATGTCCACTATTTTAAATGGAAGCAGGAAATGTGGGTGCCTGCAGCTAATGGATGATTTGGGCACCCCATAGGTGCTATTGCAATTATCGGCTATTGGCTTAAGCAGAAATTTGGGCGAATGATAAATAGTGGGTGCCAGGCCCATTTAATTAAAATTTTTCGTTTTTAAAAAAATTAGAATATTATAGTTTTTGAAATTTTTTGTCTTTTGTATTTATAATTTTTCATTTTTGAAAATTATCATTTTGAAATGTATCATTTTGAAAATGAAAAGGTTAGGAAGGGGGGTTTTAAGGTTTGGTATCAGAAGGGGGGGTTAGGGTTAGGGGTCAGGAGGGGGGGTTAAGGTTTGGTGTCAAAAGGGGGGGTTAGGGTTAGGGGTCAGGAGGGGGGGGGGGGTAAGGTTTGGTGTCAGAAGGGGGGGGGGGGTTAGGGTTAGGGGTCAGGAGGGGGGGGGGGGTTAAGGTTTGGTGTCAGAAGGGGGGGTTAGGGTAAGGGGATCAGGAAGGGGGGTTTTAAGGTTAGGTAATGGAGGGGGAGAGTCACACTTATGGTATTTGCTGGCATTTATATAACATCTGTTTGGTCTCTGATTTTTAGGATGCTGGTTGATGTGGTGACATAGTATTTATGAGAATTTCACTTTGTAACCCATTCCAAGCTATTTTTTTGATCACCCAAATCTCTCCCAGCACTTAATTTTTTCCATTGTGTGTGGGGGACATGGGTAATCGCTGAGTGCTGCTGCAGGGGGAGCCAGTATGGTCTCTACCTCCTTACAACAGTCAATCAGTAGGGGGGCAAGCAGCAGCAGCTCCTGCACTGTAGCTTTGCCCCACATTGAAAGCATATCAGTATAATTATGCCATGCATTGTGTGTGGTCCCAGAGGGGATCAAACTGTTAGTCTTTACCCCACACTTCAAACCCAGTAGGCTGACGCCATGCTGGACTAGATTCGGTGGCAGTGCAGGCAGCAGGGAGCACAAATGCATCTATGGTATATACAGTATTTATATTACATGGCGCAGCAGTGGAGAGGACGTCACGCACCGCCACTCATCGTCCCTCCTTTGCCCCCCCCCGCATAGTGACACAGCACATCATCAGCTGCACACCTGACACGCGGGTGTGCAGCCTGACCCAGTGATGCCGCCCATGGTGATCAGGTACTGATCCCCGCCAGGTGACATCCGTCAAAGATGTGTACGAACCTTAACTAACTCATGCTCTTTGAGTGAGTCTGAATGACAGCTAGAGAAACTGAACCAAAATAGATTGTGCTCAGCTTTTACACACATTTTTTTAATTACAAAACAATCTGATAATTTGTCCAGCAATGTTATCTTCCGTGAAGTGTAAATATGTCTTCAAGTGATGTACCACTCTTTTAGTGTTTTCTGTTCATGTTTGTTTTTTTTCTTTTTGAGTTTCATAATACTTTAATCCAGGAGCTTCTGCACAGGAGATAGACATGAAGCCATCTCCTATTCTGTGTTTGACAGTCAATGTATGCAGCAAACAAAGCAAAACAGTCCGAACCTTGAATGACTGTGCATGTTCTGTTTCTAAGGAACATGGAGTGGAACTACAAAGGTCGCTGTCAAGACTCTCAAGCCAGGCACCATGTCCAAAGAAGCCTTTCTAGAGGAGGCTCAGATCATGAAGAAACTCCGCCATGATAAACTGGTTCAGTTATATGCAGTGGTTTCTGAAGAGCCTATTTACATTGTGACCGAGTTTATGGAGCAAGGTACATTTTAGAACAAATACATTTCACTAATTGCCCCTTGTTTAAAAAAAACTCTCATTTTAAAAAAACTTTTTCATTACTCTTCAGCTCTTGATTGTTCAGATGGGCGAGCATCATAATTTCTGCAAATTAGGTTTCTTAACCGATTTTCTGTGTGTATAAAAAAAATAAAAATAAAACAAAACAAACAATTATGTCTATGAATCTTCACAGGCGGCGCCTGTCAGTTGTTGTCAGGAACACTTTATTCCTGACAACAGTTTCATATTATTAATGGTAGTAGTGAAGGGTTCTGCAATATCCACAATACTGTAGTGAGCAGGGCCGTTTCTGGCCATTTTGCCACCCAAGACAAGGCAGCTGTTGCTTGCCCCCACCCTCTAAACTTATAAATAAGACGTCTATTGGCTACATTAATTGGCCTTGCGGACACGCCGGACAGCAATGATCAATTAATAGGTTAGATACAAAAATGCTTTTCAAAACAATTCTATAGGATACATATATTATAACCAGGCCAGAGCCACCGCACTGGCGCAAAATCATTCAAACCACACAATAAATCCTATAAAGGTTAGAAGAGGTGTGTAGCCAAATTATACTGTTTGTGTTAAACCTGGGTATTTACAGGTTGGAACAATCAATAAAGAACAAATCAAAAGCATTACAGCTTAATTAGCTCATGAACAGTACCTACCATGTAATTTTTATGCTACTCAGGCAACCTTTGTTATGTTAATCAGTAGTGTCCATTTAGGTGTTAAAATTAGCATTTATTCATGTCTTATGGCCCATACTCACAGGCTACATTTGTGCCTGTCGCTAGCACACAGGAGCGTGTGCGCGACAGGCCGGCGACAGCTTGTCGCCAGGTCCCTCCGCATACACACGGAGGGACCTGGCAACTGATACGGCGGAAGCTGTCGCTGTTGTTCCTCCCCCTGCCGGAAGCTCAATGTATTCTCCGCTTGTTGCTGTCGCTAGTCCGCATACCCACGCGGACTAGCGACAGTTGCAGCGACGAGCGACGGTTCGGTTTGCGTGCCCATGCAACACCTCATACTCACGGGCGACCTGTCGCCGCAACACGCGCGCGCCGCATGTTGCGGCGACAATTGTAGCCCGTAAATATGGGCCATTACTGTAACTAGCAGTTGTGTATAAGAATTCCATCAAGCACAATGTGCTAAGAATAGCTTCTCAAGTAGCTGTCACCACAGGCATCTGCCTGGTTCGTCTATGCCTAAAACAGCCCAGGTGGTGAGAAATCACACAGGACTTCAGGCGGATACACACACATGGGCCAATGGTTTGGGGTTATCTCTGTGAAGAATCTAGTGTGTGTACAATTACTCTGCCCAAAGATCCTTAGTGCTGGATCAACTCAATCAAGTTCATTGTTACCATTTTGTCCCTCCTCCATAACAGAAAAATGCATTACAAGGCTTTAGGCTATTATGTCTATAAATCTTCTAAAACAGTGCGTCTCTAGGCTTCAAACATAAATAAGTACATAGGTCTATATATTTATTACTGCTGCATTGAATATTGGTTTATCTGTGTTTTCTGTTTTGCAGGAAGTTTACTAGAATATCTGAAAGAAGGGCCTGGACGATACCTGAAGCTGCCACAGTTAGTGGATATGTCAGCACAGGTAAGTAAGTGCTGATTCTATGTTGGGGTACTCACTGGTCCCCACAGAGGCTTTGTTTTGCAGCTAGTGGTTTATTTTATTGTCTATCAATTTCCTCTCTAAATATTAAATAGTATTCCACAGAGTACTATTCCTGGTCTAACTATCTATCACAATAAGTAAATATTCATGACCAGGATATACAGTAATTAAAGAGACATTGAAGCGGAAAAATTATGATATAATGAATTTTGTGTAGTTCGGATAATTACTAGAACATTAGTACCAAAAAAAAATATTCTCATATTTTTAATTTCAGTTATATAGTGTTTTTTTTATAACATTGCATCATTCTCTAATATTTGCAGTTTACACACTACTCAGCATTCTAAATGATTTTACAGAGCAGGCCAGTGAACTAGTGACCTGCCCTCTGTAGAGAAAAATAAGATACAATGACTGACAGTTGACATAACAAGCTTCAGAAGACAGAGCTCTCTGTGATTTTAAAAGTCGTGGAGCTCAATGGCCCTTTTGCATAGATAACAACTAGAGAGTTTCTTAACTCTTCCTGTACTGGAAACATCATAAGACTTATGTTCCTGCTCCTAATGTTTTATTTCTTAGTTGTACTACACATACAAATCATTATATTTTAATTTATTTATTTTTGCTTCAGTGTCTATGTTCTGCAGTAATGTCATTACAGGAATTTTGGTTCTTATACCACCTATAATCACTACAGCAATTTATAGCACCCTACTAGTGATACTGATAACTTAATTAATAAGTAATTTGTATAATTTGCATTTATACATGTATTGGTATATGCAAGAATCATTATACAAAAACAAAAATACTTATTACTTTACACATTTTGAAATTAGCCATATGATTGGAAGCCAGAGCTGCTATCAGAATCCTTAAAAAAGTACCCATACCAAATACACTTTATGCCCTGTCCTGGGCCCCTCCACACTAGGCAAAATTTAGAACTCCCCCCTCCTTGAGCCCAGTGATAGAGTACTATCTGCAATGGATTAGCACTAGGGGATGCAGAGGTTGCGACCGCACTAGAGCCCTTGGAACAGAGGGGCCCACTAGGGGCCCTCTGTCAACTGGTATTGGCTCTTCAATGGTGCTTTGCTGGTAGTGATCACTTCTATATATGCTTTGAATAGTGGTAATCATTATCAAACTGTCCCCATCTTCTGCTTACACCTCTCATATTGTGGATGTCCTTGGCAGGTTTTATTGCACCATATGAATTGTTATGTATACAATACTTGGGGGGTCCAATGTAAAACTTGTGCTGAGGCCCAAAGCTTCTTAGCTATGCCACTGCCTACCTGTACCCCTCTGTTGGCAGCCCTAATAGGAGGGCATTAGGTATATGGTGCATTTCTATGAAGTCAGCCTAAACAATTTTGTCATATTGGTAAATGAGGTTCACAAACACAGTAATATGCAGGTAAAGCCTTCCAGGGAAGAAATCAAAATAATGACTTTGGATACTTCAATATTCACAATCCTCTGTGTAGCTAAATAAGAAAAAGTGTAGCTGTATTCTTTTCAGATCAGAATTGCCAGTTAACTTTCAGATGTTTTACCGTATGCTCTTTAGAGGATCTTTTAGCCACATAGTAAACTTCAGCAGCTGCTGTAGGCTGCTGCTCATTTTTTAAAGAATAATAGTGTACACTCACATAAACATTACAGTTCTCACTGCTCAATACTAGTCACATTTGATGACCCGTTATTATGTGTGTAGCCAGCAGTAGCCATAAGATGCCCTTTCACTCAGTCTCTTTTTGCTGATAACAGTTTTTACTTCTAAACGTCCATAGGACACATGACCACCTAATTCTCAGTTACCAAGGACTCACAGCCCTGCACTGTCAGACTCTACTGTGTGATCAAATCATTTCTGCTTTTTTTTTTAGATATCTTCTGGCATGGCATATATTGAACGAATGAATTATATTCACCGTGATCTCAGAGCGGCCAACATTCTGGTTGGGGACAACCTGATCTGCAAGATTGCAGACTTTGGCCTTGCTCGTCTCATTGAAGACAATGAATACACAGCTCGACAGGGTAATGGCCTTTTATTTATTCTCTGACTCTGAAACGCTTTTCAGTCCTGATAACAATAATTGCTTCTAGTGAATGGGAGTGTTTTGGGGCTGGATTTAGGTAGAAAAGGCAATAGCATTGACCATGGGCATGTTAACAAGTTTATATTTTCAGTTATTTATGATCATCAAACAAAAGAGAGTATTCAGATAAAAGTTAAACTTCTATAGGAGTTATAACAATTATATAAAATAAGTTTACTGTTCATACCAATCAGAATTTCCTCTTGAGTTCTGGATTCAGTTAGCAACTCAACCCAATCCGCCTGGCTACCTGAATACCCTCAAGCATGTGGTTTCACAATTACTCCTGCACTGGTATACTATTCTCCTTCTATACTGGCAGGAAGTGGCATAGGACACTGGTATACCATTTCTCTGAATACGGGAGGGATGAGGCATAGGACACTGGTATCCCACTTCATCTCCAAACTGGCAGAAGGAAGCATAGAACACTGGTATACCACTCTCCCTGCAAACTGGCAGAAGGAGGCATAGGGCACTGGTATTCCACTCTCCCTGCAGACTGGCAGAAGGAGGCATAGGGCACTGGTATACCACTCTCCCTGCAGACTGGCAGAAGGAGGCATAGGGCACTGGTATACCACTCTCCCTGCAGACTGGCAGAAGGAGGCATAGGGCACTGGTATACCACTCTCCGTGCAGACTGGCAGAAGGAGGCATAGGGCACTGGTATAGCACTCTCCCTGCAGACTGGCAGAAGGAGGCATAGGGCACTGGTATACCATTCTCCCTGCAGACTGGCAGAAGGAGGCATAGGGCACTGGTATAGCACTCTCCCTGCAGACTGGCAGAAGGAGGCATAGGGCACTGGTATACCACTCTCCCTGTAGACTAGCAGAAGGAGGCATAGGACACTGGTATATCACTCTTCCTTAAGACTGGCAGAAGGAGCCAAAGGACACTGGTATACCACTCTCCCTGCAGACTGGCAGAAGGAGGCATAGGGCACTGGTATAGCACTCTCCCTGCAGACTGGCAGAAGGAGGCAAAGGACACTGGTATACCACTCTCCCTGCAGACTGGCAGAAGGAGGCATAGGGAACTGGTATAGCACTCTCCCTGCAGACTGGCAGAAGGAGGCAAAGGACACTGGTATACCACTTTCCCTTAAGCCTGGCAGAAGAAGGCATATGACACTGATAGACTACTCTCCCTGCAGACTGGCAGAAGGAGGCAAATGACACTGGTAGACTACTCTCCCTGCAGACTGGCAGATGGAGGCATCAGACACTGGTTATACCACTCTCCCTGCGGACTGGCAGAAGGAGACTTAGGGCACTGGTATACTACTCTCCCTTCAGACTGTCAGAAGGTAAAATAGGACACTGGTATACCACTCTCCCTGCAGACTGGCAGAAGGAGACATAGGGCACTGGTATACCACTCTCCCTGCAGACTGGCAGAAGAAGGCAAAGGACACTGGTATACTACTCTCCCTGTAGACTAGCAGAAGGAGGCATAGGGCACTGGTATACCACTTTCCCTTAAGACTGGCAGAAGGAGGCATAGGACACTGGTAGACTACTCTCCCTGCAAACTGGCAGAAGGAGGCATAGGGTGCTGGTATACTACTCTCCCTGCAGACTGGCAGAAGGAGGCATAGGGCACTGGTATACCACTCTCCCTGCAGACTGGCAGAAGGATGCATATGGCACTGGTATACCACTTTCCCTTAAGACTGGCAGAAGGAAGCATAGAACACTGGTATACCACTCTCCCTGCAAACTGGCGGAAGGAGGCATAGGGCACTGGTATACCACTCTCCCTGCAGACTGGCAGAAGGAGCCAAAGGACACTGGTATACCACTCTCCCTGCAGACTGGCAGAAGGAGGCATAGGGCACTGGTATAGCACTCTCCCTGCAGACTGGCAGAAGGAGGCAAAGGACACTGGTATACCACTATCCCTGCAGACTGGCAGAAGGAGCCAAAGGACACTGGTATACCACTCTCCCTGCAGACTGGCAGAAGGAGGCATAGGGCACTGGTATACCACTCTCCCTGCAGACTGGCAGAAGGAGGCATAGGGCACTGGTAGAGCACTATCCCTGAAGACTGGCAGAAGGAGCCAAAGGACACTGGTATACCACTCTTCCTGCAGACTGGCAGAAGGAGGCATAGGGCACTGGTATACCACTCTCCCTGCAGACTGGCAGAAGGAGCCAAAGGACACTGGTATACTACTCTCCCTGCAGACTGACAGAAGGAGGCCTAGGACACTGGTATACTACTCTCCCCGCAGACTGGCAGAAGGAGGCATAGGGCACTGGTATACCACTTTCCCTTAAGACTGGCAGAAGGAGGAATAGGACACTGATATACTACTCTTCCTGCAGACTGGCAGAAGGAGCCAAAGGACACTGGTATACCACTCTCCCTGCAGACTGGCAGAAGGAGGCATAGGGCACTGGTATACCACTCTCCCTGCAGACTGGCAGAAGGAGGCATAGGGCACTGGTATAGCACTATCCCTGCAGACTGGCAGAAGGAGCCAAAGGACACTGGTATACCACTCTTCCTGCAGACTGGCAGAAGGAGGCATAGGGCACTGGTATACCACTCTCCCTGCAGACTGGCAGAAGGAGCCAAAGGACACTGGTATACCACTCTCCCTGCAGACTGGCAGAAGGAGGCATAGGGCACTGGTATACCATTTCTCTGAATACGGGAGGGATGAGGCATAGGACACTGGTATCCCACTTCATCTCCAAACTGGCAGAAGGAAGCATAGAACACTGGTATACCACTCTCCCTGCAAACTGGCAGAAGGAGGCATAGGGCACTGGTATACCACTCTCCCTGCAGACTGGCAGAAGGAGGCATAGGGCACTGGTATACCACTCTCCCTGCAGACTGGCAGAAGGAGGCATAGGGCACTGGTATACCACTCTCCCTGCAGACTGGCAGAAGGAGGCATAGGGCACTGGTATACCACTCTCCGTGCAGACTGGCAGAAGGAGGCATAGGGCACTGGTATAGCACTCTCCCTGCAGACTGGCAGAAGGAGGCATAGGGCACTGGTATGGCACTCTCCCTGCAGACTGGCAGAAGGAGGCATAGGGCACTGGTATACCATTCTCCCTGCAGACTGGCAGAAGGAGGCATAGGGCACTGGTATAGCACTCTCCCTGCAGACTGGCAGAAGGAGGCATAGGGCACTGGTCATGGCCGTTTCTACCCCCGTGCGGGGCGTGCCGCCGCCCGGGGCGCTGCTGGGAGGGGGGCGCTGTGATGGAGGGGGGAGCCGCAGCCGCGGGGAGGGCAGCCCGACCTCTCCCTCCCTCTCCCTGGGCCGCCCTCCATGCGATCCCCCCTCGGACGAAGTGCAGAGTAATGCGCAGGGAAGCGCTATAGAAAACTACTCACCTCGCTGGCTCCAAGCGCTGCTCTTTCGCCGCCAGTCTCATCTCTGCCTACACGCTGATACACACACGCTGCTAAACAGGAAGCAGCGTGTGTGTGTATCAGCGTGTAGGCAGAGAGAGGAGACTGGCGGCGAGAGAGCAGCGCTTGGAGCCAGCGAGGTGAGTAGCTTTCTATAGCGCTTCCCTGCGCATTACTCTGCACTTCGTCCGAGGGGGGATCGCATGGAGGGCGGCCCAGGGAGAGGGAGGGAGAGGTCGGGCTGCCCTCCCCGCGGCTGCGGCTCCCCCCTCCATCATGGGGGGCACCTACCTAACCTATACTGGGGCAGCTACCTATCTAACCTATCCTGGGGGGCACTTACCTATCTAACCTATCCTGGGGGGCACCTACCTAATCTAACCTATACTGGGGGGCACCTACCTATCTAACCTATACTGGGGGGCAGCTACCTAATCTAACCTATACTGGGGGGCACCTACCTAATCTAACCTATACTGGGGGGGGGGGGCACCTACCTAATCTAACCTATACTGGGGGGCACCTACCTAATCTAACCTATACTGGGGGACACCTACCTAATCTAACCTATACTGGGTGGCAGCTACCTAATCTAACCTATACTGAGGGGGCAGCTACCTAATCTAACATATACTGGGCGGCACCTACCTATCTAACCTATACTGGGGGGCACCTACCTATCTAACCTATACTGGGGAGCAGCTACCTATCTAACCTATACTGGGGAGCAGCTACCTATCTAACCTATACTGGGGGAAGCTACCTATCTAACCTATACTGGGGGGCACCTACCTAAGCTAACCTATACTGGGGGGCACCTACCTAATCTAACCTATACTGGGGGGAAGCTACCTAATCTAACCTATACTGAGGGGGCAGCTACCTAATCTAACCTACACTGGGAGGCACCTACCTATCTAACCTATACTGGGGGGCACCTACCTATCTAACCTATACTGGGGGGCAGCTACCTATCTAACCTATACTGGGGGCAGCTACCTATCTAACCTATACTGGGGCACCTACCTAACCTATACTGGGGGGCAGCTACCTATCTAACCTGGGGGGCAGCTACCTAATCTAACCTATACTGAGGGGGCAGCTACCTAATCTAACCTATACTGGGGGGCAGCTACCTATCTAACCTATACTGGGGGGCACCTACCTATCTAACCTATACTGGGGGGCACCTACCTATCCTATACTGGGGGGCAGCTACCTATCTAACCTATACTGGGGGGCACCTTCCTAACCTATACTGGGGGGCACCTTCCTATCTAACCTATAGTAGGAGCATTAACTTATCTAACCTGTATTGGGGGCACCTACCTACCTAGCTAGTCTATACAGGTGACAACTATACTGGCTACCTATATTGGAGGCACCTACCTAACTAACCTATACTGGGGGCATCTACCTATCTAAGCTATGCGGGGGGCAACTATTCTGGCTACCTATATTAGAGGCACCCACCTAGCTAACCTGTAGTGGGGGCACCTAACTATCTAACTTATACCGGGGACGCCTGCCTATCTAACCTATACTGTGGGCAACTATACTGGCTACCTATACTAGAGGCACCTACCTGGCTAACCTATACCGGAGGCAACTATACTGGCTCACCTATGCCTGGCTACCTATACTGGGGTACCTATAGCTGGCTACCTATACTGGGGTACCTATTCTGGGGGAATCTATACTGAGTGCAACTAGACCTGGCTAACCTACACTGTGGGCACCCATACCTTGCTCCGGGGGGGGCGCAATTTTTACACCCTCGCCCTGGGTGCATTTTAGCCTAGAAACTGCACTGGCACTGGTATACCACTCTCCCTGTAGACTAGCAGAAGGAGGCATAGGACACTGGTATATCACTCTTCCTTAAGACTGGCAGAAGGAGCCAAAGGACACTGGTATACCACTCTCCCTGCAGACTGGCAGAAGGAGGCATAGGGCACTGGTATAGCACTCTCCCTGCAGACTGGCAGAAGGAGGCAAAGGACACTGGTATACCACTCTCCCTGCAGACTGGCAGAAGGAGGCATAGGGAACTGGTATAGCACTCTCCCTGCAGACTGGCAGAAGGAGGCAAAGGACACTGGTATACCACTTTCCCTTAAGCCTGGCAGAAGAAGGCATATGACACTGGTAGACTACTCTCCCTGCAGACTGGCAGAAGGAGGCATATGACACTGGTAGACTACTCTCCCTGCAGACTGGCAGATGGAGGCATCAGACACTGGTTATACCACTCTCCCTGCAGACTGGCAGAAGGAGACTTAGGGCACTGGTATACTACTCTCCCTGCAGACTGTCAGAAGGTAAAATAGGACACTGGTATACCACTCTCCCTGCAGACTGGCAGAAGGAGACATAGGGCACTGGTATACCACTCTCCCTGTAGACTAGCAGAAGGAGGCATAGGGCACTGGTATACCACTTTCCCTTAAGACTGGCAGAAGGAGGCATAGGACACTGGTAGACTACTCTCCCTGCAGACTGGCAGAAGGAGGCATAGGGTGCTGGTATACTACTCTCCCTGCAGACTGGCAGAAGGAGGCATAGGGCACTGGTATACCACTCTCCCTGCAGACTGGCAGAAGGATGCATATGGCACTGGTATACCACTTTCCCTTAAGACTGGCAGAAGGAAGCATAGAACATTGGTATACCACTCTCCCTGCAGACTGGCAGAAGGAGGCAAAGGACACTGGTATACCACTATCCCTGCAGACTGGCAGAAGGAGCCAAAGGACACTGGTATACCACTCTCCCTGCAGACTGGCAGAAGGAGGCATAGGGCACTGGTATACCACTCTCCCTGCAGACTGGCAGAAGGAGGCATAGGGCACTGGTATAGCACTATCCCTGCAGACTGGCAGAAGGAGCCAAAGGACACTGGTATACCACTCTTCCTGCAGACTGGCAGAAGGAGGCATAGGGCACTGGTATACCACTCTCCCTGCAGACTGGCAGAAGGAGCCAAAGGACACTGGTATACTACTCTCCCTGCAGACTGACAGAAGGAGGCATAGGACACTGGTATACTACTCTCCCCACAGACTGGCAGAAGGAGGCATAGGGCACTGGTATACCACTTTCCCTTAAGACTGGCAGAAGGAGGAATAGGACACTGATATACTACTCTTCCTGCAGACTGGCAGAAGGAGCCAAAGGACACTGGTGGTATACCACTCTCCCTGCAGACTGGCAGAAGGAGGCATAGGGCACTGGTATACCACTCTCCCTGCAGACTGGCAGAAGGAGGCATAGGGCACTGGTATAGCACTATCCCTGCAGACTGGCAGAAGGAGCCAAAGGACACTGGTATACCACTCTTCCTGCAGACTGGCAGAAGGAGGCATAGGGCACTGGTATACCACTCTCCCTGCAGACTGGCAGAAGGAGCCAAAGGACACTGGTATACCACTCTCCCTGCAGACTGGCAGAAGGAGGCATAGGGCACTGGTATACCACTCTCCCTGCAGACTGGCAGAAGGAGGCATAGGGCACTGGTATAGCACTATCCCTGCAGACTGGCAGAAGGAGCCAAAGGACACTGGTATACCACTCTTCCTGCAGACTGGCAGAAGGAGGCATAGGGCACTGGTATACCACTCTCCCTGCAGACTGGCAGAAGGAGCCAAAGGACACTGGTATACTACTCTACCTGCAGACTGACAGAAGGAGGCATAGGACACTGGTATACTACTCTCCCCGCAGACTGACAGAAGGAGGCATAGGGCACTGGTATACCACTTTCCCTTAAGACTGGCAGAAGGAGGAATAGGACACTGGTATACTACTCTTCCTGCAGACTGGCAGATGGAGGCATCAGACACTGGTATACCACTCTTTCCCTGCAAACTGGCAGAAGGAGGCATAGGACACTGGTATACTACTCTCCCTGCAGACTGGCAGAAGGAGGCATATGACACTGGTATACCACTTCCCCTTAAGACTGGCAGAAGGAGGCATCAGACACTGGTTATACCACTCTCCCCGCAAACTGGCAGAAGGAGGCATAGGACACTGGTATACTACTCTCCCTGCAGACTGGCAGATGGAGGCATTAGACACTGGTATACCACTCTCCCTGCAGACTGGCAGAAGGATAATACAATAATAATAATAATACAATACAATAACATTTGTAAAGCGCTTTTCTCCCATAGGACTCAAAGCGCATAGCTGTGTCTCAGATTAATACAGGGTTTCAGGCTGGGTTGTGTTACAGAGGAGATAGTCAGATGTTCATGAATGCCAGACTGAAAAGGTAGGTTTTCAGTTTAGACTTAAATGCTTCCAGGGATGGGGCTGTCCTGATTGGGTGTGGCAGGGAGTTCCAAAGTGTAGGGGCAGCATGACAAAAGGCTCTGTCTCCAAAGGTTTTGAGGTGGACTCTGGGGGTGACCAAGGTGTTACGTCCTTTTGATCTAAGATTGTGGGGGGTGTGATGTAGTTGCAACAAGTCCTTCAGGTATCCAGGGCCCAGATTGTGCAAGGATTTGAATGTCAGTAAGCCAATCTTAAACAGAATTCTCCATTTTATCGGTAGCCAGTGGAGTGAGCTCAGGGTTGGTGTTATGTGGCAATGGCGGGGTTGGCTCGTTAACAGCCTTGCGGCGGCATTCTGTACTAATTGCAGGAGGCGTAAGTCTTTCTTATGCAGGCCTGTGTAGAGGACGTTGCAGTAGTCTAACCTTGATGTGACGAAGGCATGAACTAGGGTTGGAAGATCCTCTGAAGGAATTAGGTGTTTAATCCTTGCAATATTCCTTAGGTGAAAGAAGGAATGTTTCACAACAGCTGAGATTTGATTCCTGAAGCTTAATTTCCCATCAATCAGTACTCCCAGGCTGCGCACACAGTCTGAGTTGTTCAGGTCTGAGCTCCTTATCCTTAGCGGTGTTGGTTGAGACTGGAGCTGCTTTGCTGTTGAGCCCTGGCCCTCGATAACAAGAACCTCAGTTTTGTCAGCATTAAGTTTTAGCCAATTATTATTCATCCACTCCTGAAGCTCAGCTAAGCATGCGTTTATTTGTGGAGTAGGGTCTGTGACATCAGGTTTGAATGACAAATATAGCTGGGTGTCATCAGCATAGCAATGATATGTCAGGCCATGTTTTTGTATGATTTCTCCAAGTGGCAGCATGTATATGGTGAACAGTAAAGGGGATAATATTGCGCCCTGAGGTACACCGTATTTTAGTGGTACAGGGTTGGAGAGGAAGGGCCCTAAGGCTACCCTTTGTGTTCTGCCAGCCAGGAAGGAGTTGAACCACCGGAGAACAATGCCATCTATGCCACAGTACTCTTGTAGCCTGTTGAGTAAGATTTCATGATCGACTGTGTCAAAAGCCGCTGAGAGGTCGAGCAAAATCAGGATGGAACATTGACCCTTGTCTCTTGCAATGAGCAGATCATTGCAAATCTGGGTGAGGGCTGTTTCACAACTGTGATATTTCCTGAAACCAGATTGAAGAGGGTCAAGGATGTTGTTTCTGGAGAGCCTGGCTTCAAGTTGGAGGTAGACAGCCTTTTCAATAACTTTTCCCAGAAAGGGGAGGTTTGAGACAGGTCTGTAGCTGTTTAGAGCATCTGGGTCTAAGGATGGTTTCTTGAGTAGAGGCCTGACGATTGCTTCTTTCAGAGTAGAGGGAAACCACTCTTCTTGTAAGGAGCCGTTGACTATTTTGTGGAATGCCGGTGTAAATAGTTCAGGGCATTTCAACATGAACTTAGTGGGGCCAGGGTCCAGATCGCAGGTAGTCTGGCGAAGGTTTGAGAGGATATCCAAGATGTCTTTTTCAGTGATTACCTTAAAATCAGACCATGGTGGTAGGCTATTTTTGCACCTGTTATATGGCTCTGCATGGGTTTCTGGTGCTGTGAATTGAATGGCAGATCGTATGGAGGAGACTTTGTCTGAGAAGAAGTGGGCAAATTTCTCGCACAGTTCCTGTGAAGGTCTGATGCTGGATTTCCTGCAAGATGGATTGCAGAGACTGTCAACCGTGCGGAAGAGTTGGGCAGGTCTGTTGGCTGCATTTGCAATTTCGTGAGACAGGAATTAGGACTTCTTTTTGTTAATCATTGTTTGATATTTTTTCAGGTGAGCAATTAGGGAAAGTTTGTCATCAGGAGACTGATGTTTGCGCCACCTTCGTTCCAGTCTGCGTCCCTGTTTCTTTAGTTCCTTTATAGAGTTGTCAAACCAGCGAGCGTGATGTAATGGTGCGGAACGTTTAATCTTTAAGGGAGCTATGGCGTCAAAAGCGGCTGAGACATTGTGGTTATATTTAAGGACCATGGATTCAAGGCCTAAGTTGTGATCTGTCAGTCCACCTAGATTAAGGCTGTTCTGAAGGTGTTGGGGTGTCAAACCTTTCAAGGAACGATATTTTATTAGTTCTTTCACTTGGTGTTTTGTAGCCGGTGCTGTAAAGGAGAAGTGGACAGTGTGGTGGTCTGACCAAACTACTGGATCAATTTCCACATTGGATATTAGGAGTTCTGAATGGAAAATGAGGTCCAAAGTGTGTCCTTTTTTGTGGGTAGGGAGGTTGACGGCTTGAGAGAAGCCCAGTTCATTCATGGAGAGAAGTAGCTTAGTTCCAAATTGGGAAGAGTGTGTATCGACCCGTGCGCTAAAGTCTCCAAGAATTATCCACCTAGGGTGTTTCAGTGTTATGCAAGATACAAGTTCTGCTATTTCCTTGAGAAAAGCTGAGCCAGCGTCAGGGGGTCGGTAGACAAGCAGTATGTTTATTTTTTTTCCAGCTGAGAGCTGGGCTGCTAGACATTCAAAAGAGTGGGTGGGGGCTACAGCAAGGGGTTTAATATTCAAACTGGATTTGAAGCACAGAGCTAATCCTCCGCCCTTGCGGTTTTGCCTTTCACAGTGTAAAACTGAGTAATTGTCTGGTACCACAGCTGCGAGAGTGGGTCCTGAGTTCTGATCCAACCATGTCTCTGTAATTAAAGCTAGATCTGAAGCCTCTATTAGATCATGAATAACTGCTGTTTTGTTGTTTATGGACCTGGCATTGCAGAGTACTGCTTTAATGTTGTTTCCCTTAACTTTGAGGTCTGTGTTCCTAGCTCCTGGCTGGGGGTTGTAATCAGGAGTGTGGCAGCTGTCTCTGTTATCTGGGTCCTTTACTGATACAGCTGATTTATAGATATGTGATGATTGCTTTGGCTTTGATTTATGGGTGCCTGCACCTCCTCCCCTCTTCCCCCGCCTTGTTTTCTTGAGAATCCCAAAGGATTTTAGAGGGGTAATCAAAGCAGAATCTATTTGTTATGGCCCATACTCACGAGGGACTTTTGTCGCCTCAACATGCGGCGCGCGCGTGTTGCGGCGACAGGTCGCCCGTGAGTATGGGCCGTCGCACGCGCGCGCACCCCGAACTGTCGCCCGCCGCTCTTGTCGCCATGCGATTGAAAGTTTCAATCGCATGGCAACAGTCGCCGCCGCACCTCCGCCGCAACTGTCGCTAGTCCGCGTGAATACGCGGACTAGCGACAGCAACCTCCATGAAGCTGAATGAAGTGAATGAAGCTTCCGGCGGGGGGAGGAGGAACGTCGGCGACAGCTTCCGTCTCGCCGCTGGTCCCTCTTCCGCGTGTGTACGCGGAGGGACCTGGAGAGAAGCTGTCGCCGGCCTGTCGCTAGCACGCTCACGTGTGCTGGCGACAGGCCACTTCTGCAGCCCGTGAGTACGGGCCATAACAGTTTCTTGGGAACAGAGGTTGCAATATAGATAAGCATCTCAGCTGAGTATTTTAATGGTGGCATTTGGACAGCTGATAGACACCCTGCTGAGATCAAAGGGAAGGGGTCTTTTGCAAGCTGTACTTCTCAGAAAAAAAAAAGAAGATGCTCCAGATTAAAACAAATTAAGACAGTTCCTTGTTTCAATTTAAAAAGTTTGGAATAAATGTAGAAATAGGATAGTCATAACATAGAAAGCTCACAAGGTGTTTTTTGCCATTTCCGTTACTTACAGAAGGATCAGGAGCTGAGGGTTGAAGAAAGTTGAAGAATTTCAAAGTTTGAGGTCAGCTCCTAGCAGGCTAGGCATTTTCAGTCCAAGTCCAATTTTAATCCAGTTTAAATCTCAGCCATCCAAAGTGATCCATAATTTCTGATGAGCTGTAGTTGTTGCCAGAGAGGTGATGCATAGGATTCCTCTGTATTTTTGGTCCTGTCCATGCCCAAATGTATTTAAATAGTCAAATTTCTGAGACAAGATGTGGAGCAGCTTGAGAGAGCTGCAGCCCAGCTTGGGCGCGCTCAGTACATATGACACTGGTATACCACTTCCCCTTAAGACTGGCAGAAGGAGGCATAGGACACTGGTTATACCACTCTCCCTGCAGACTGGCAGAAGGAGGCATCAGACACTAGTTATACCACTCTCCCTGCAGACTGGCAGAAGGAGGCATAGGGCACTGGTATACTACTCTCCCTGCAGACTGGTACAAGGAGGCATCAGACACTGGTTATACCACTCTCCCTGCAGACTGGCAGAAGGAGGAATAGGGCACTGGTATACTACTCTCCCTGCAGACTGGTAGAAGGAGGCATCAGACACTGGTTATACCACTCTCCCTGCAGACTGGCAGAAGGAGGCATAGGGCACTGGTATACTACTCTCCCTGCAGACTGACAGAAGGAGGCATATGGCACTGGTATATAATCCTCCCTAATACTGTTGGGAGGAGGCATGGGGCTTTAGTATGCCATACTCCCTGCAGACTGGCAGAAGAATGTATAGTGCACTGGTATACCACTCTCCCTACATACTGCCAGGAGGAGGCATGGGGCTCTAGTAAACCATTCTCCCTGTATACTGGCAGGAAGGAGGCATAGGGCTCTGGTGTACAATTTTCCCTGCATATTGTTCGGCGGAGGAATTATTATACTGGTTTACTGGTGGGAGGAGGCATAGGGCTCTAGTATACCATTCTCCCTGCAGACTGTCAAGAAGAGACATAGGGCACTGTTATACCATTTTTCCATGCAAAGTGGAGGAATGAGGCATAGGACATCAGATTTACATAGCTCCCAAATGTCATTATTTTGGAGGGACAGTCCCTCTTGGGGAGCCCAATCCCTCTGTCCCTCTTCATCAGTCATCCTTCTTTCAGGACTCGTACAGCTCTATGTCAATATATGTATATTTCTACTAAACACGTGTTTTTATTGACTCTAAATGGTATTCCCATCCTTTAAAGTGATATATTTCTTATTTTCATATGTTAATATAAAGGAAAATGAACCGCAATCGAAGGGACCAGTGTGGTTTGAATTATAAAACAACATATTTTTCCCTATTGAAAACTTCATGGTATGCATGACTAGGTGTGTGCAGGAGGCATGGTTAGGGGTGTGGTGTAGTGCCCCTCTTTCTTATGTCCAAACATTGGGAGGTATGGAATACCATTCCCCTTGCATAATACAGGAAGGAAGAAAAATGCATTGGTATACCGATCTCCCGTTATAATGCAGCATAGTCACCTGATATACCACTCTCGCTGTTCAATGCAGATGAGGCATAGTACTGTTCTACATGTGTAATGCAAAGCAGGCACATTGTACTGGTATACCATTCTCCAGTCCACGCATAATCCAGGGAGGAGGGGGGGGGGGGGGGGGGTAATAGTGTGCCTGTATACCATTCTCCATGTATAGTGCAGAGAGGAAGAGTAGTGCAGTGGTATACCAATCCCCTGTACATTATGGAGAGGAGGCATAGTGCACTGATATATCACTCTCCTTCTATAATGCAGAGAGACGGTGCAGGTGAGCACCGAGTGCCTATGCTGGATGGAAATATAGCAGTAATGCTATGGTGCGCACCCTTCACAAGGGTAATTCGGGGTTCTGGCAACCGCCAGACACCAACTTACCGTATATACTCGCAAGCAAGCCGAATTTTTGACCCCCCAAAAGTGGGCCAAAAGTTGGGGGGTCGGCTTGCTTGCGAGTCATGTGTGGGTGGGTGGATAGGTGCTGTCCCTCCCCGCTCCCCCTGCGGCCGCCGCTGCTGCTATTACCTCAGGCGGCGCCGCTGCCTCTATCCCCGTCCTCCTCCGGTAACTCATTCACACAGCAGCGCGCCCCCCGCTGCTGTGATGACGCAGGAAACCATAGAGAGCGGTTCCCATAGTAACGGCATCACGCTACAGGAAGCCGCTCTCTATGGTTTCCTCGTCATCACAGCAGCGAGAGGCGCGCTGCTGTGAATGAGTTACTACCGGAGGAGGACGGGGATAGAGGAAGCGGCGCCGCCTGAGGTAATAGCAGCAGCGGCGGCCGCAGGGGGAGCGGGGAGGGACAGCACCTACCCACCCATACTGGGGCATTATGCTAGCTATAATGGGGCACTATACTAGCTATAATGGGGCACTATACTAGCTATACTGGGGGCACTATACTAGCTATACTGGGGGCACTATACTAGCTATACTGGGGGCACTATACTAGCTATACTGGGGGCACTATACTAGCTATACTGGGGGCACTATACTAGCTATACTGGGGGCACTATACTAGCTATAATGGGGCACTATACTAGCTATAATGGGGCACTATACTAGCTATAATGGGGCACTATACTAGCTATACTGGGGGCACTATACTAGCTATACTGGGGGCACTATACTAGCTATACTGGGGGCACTATACTAGCTATACTGGGGGCACTATACTAACTATACTGAGCACTATACTAGCTAAACTGGGGCACTTCACTAGCTATACTGAGCACTATACTAGCTATACTGAGCACTATACTAGCTATACTGAGCACTATACTAGCTATACTGGGGCATTTTACTAGCTATACTGAGTACTACCTACCTATACTGAGCACTATACTAGCTAAACTGGGGCACTTCACTAGCTATAATGAGCACTATACTAGCTATACTGAGCACTATACTAGCTATAATGAGCACTATACTAGCTATACTGGGGCATTTTACTTGCTATACTGAGCACTACCTACCTATACTGGGCACTATACTAGCTATACTGGGACATACTGGGGGGATCACGCGGCCAGCGTTTCCTACCCCGGCTTACATGAGGGTCAATCATTTTTTCCTGTTTTTTGGGGTAAAAGTGGGGGGGTCGGCTTACATGCGGGTCGGCTTGCTTGCGAGTATATACGGTACTTCTCCCTCTAAGGAGGGGGAATAGTATTTTACGCCACCTATACCGCTATTTGCCTCACCTTGCGCCCAGCTCACCGGCAGCGGAATATTCGTACGCCAGAGAGGAAGCATAGTGTATTTGTGTGTGTCTCTGCAGTTAAGCCTGGGATGCAAGAAATATTATATATTTTGAATGAGGTGAGTCTTTTCCATACCCACTGTACCCAGACTAAATCCATATTTATTTAGTACAAGACTCTACAAACCACCCACCAGCATTTTATTCACTAGTGTGATATTAGGAATTGCTTTAGAGAAAACATTGGGGTTTATGCATAAAAGTGCAGTAATATTGGCGTGCACAGACAGCACATGGCAATATTACCGCTACTACCAGCAGTGTGTATCGCGAGTTACGCTATTAGCGCACCCCATGGTAATCAAGTGGAGTGAATGTTGTTACGGTAACAAGAATTACAAATGGTAACTCATTAGTAATGGACGTTACCATAGCAACATTTGTGCTACTCTAGTACCGTGGGTCACACTAATAATGTAAGGGCCCGTTTCCACTAGTAAGTGATGCAAATGCGGCTACCTAGCCACATCGCATCACTTCCGCCGCCGACCGCATCGCTTCCGCAACTCCATGGAGGAGATGGGACGCGGCTGTGGGTGGCTGCGGGCGTGCGAAAATCTGCAGCATGCTGCAGATTTCTGGATCGCTGCGCACCGCACTGCACATCCGCGGCTATGTAGCTGCATCGCACCGCTCCTAGTGGAAACGGGCCCTAACTCCTGGTACACGGTAATATTGCCATGCGTTGTGCTCACGACACACCAGCTCGCCTCAGCACTCAGTCTCACAACAACTGCACTAAGCAGTGTTTTTTACAAGGACTTTATGAATAACATTTCTTCCAAGCTCTGACTTTGTATCTTCAGGCTACTTTTTTGAGGGAAGCTATGTAGCTTATTAGATCCCTTATAAAGATGGTGGAAGGGAACTGTATTCACACTAGTGTGACTCACATGCCTCTAAGATGTTCTGGTCTGTTTTTGTTTGACTTAGGCCACGTTCAGACTATGCGCGCTGCCGTGTGCATTTTGGCAGCGCGCATAGTGTGCGACACGCAAGAATGGTAGAAGGATATAGACAGCCCTTCTACCATTCCCATCATATGCGCTGAGCAGCAGCACGATGCGCTATCGCGCTGCTGCATGCATTTTCGGGAATCTCAGCGCAGATCCCCTTCACTGTAGTGAATGGGATCTGCAGAGCACAGTGGCGCAGATGGCGTGCAATCGTACGTGTTGCGTTCCGATCGCACAGCCATCTGCGTGGAATGATCTGAATGAGCCCTAAAGAAAAATTCAGCATTTGGTAATAATGAGGAACTCTGGTTATACAGTGGGTTGCAAACGTATTCGGCTCCCTTGAAGTTTTTCACATTTTGTCACATTACTGCCACAAACATGAATCAATTTTATTGGAATTCCACATGAAAGACCAATACAGAGTGGTGTACACGTGAGAAGTGGATCGAAAATCATACATCATTCCAAACATTTTTTACAAATAAATAACGTTAAAGTGGGGTGTGCGTAATTATTCGGCCCCCTCAGTCAATACTTTGTAGAACCACCTTTTACTGCAATTACAGCTGACAGTCTTTTAGGGTATGTCTCTACCAGCTTTGCACATCTAGAGACTGAAATCCTTGCCCATTCTTCTTTGCAAAACAGCTCCAGCTCAGTCAGATTAGATGGAAAGCATTTGTGAACAGCAGTTTTCAGATCTTGCCACAGATTCTCGATTGAATTTAGATCTGGACTTTGACTGGGCCATTCTAACACATAGATATGTTTTGTTTTAAACCATTCCATTGTTGCCCTGGCATTATGTTTAGGGTCATTGTCCTGCTGGAAGGTGAACCTCCGCCCCAGTCTCAAGTCTTTTGCAGTCTCCAAGAGGTTTTCTTCCAAGTTTGCCCTGTATGTGGCTCCATCTATCTTCCCATCAACTCTGACCAGCTTCCCTGTCCCTGCTGAAGAGATGCACCCCCCGAGCATGATGCTGCCACCACCATATTTCACAGTGGGGATGGTGTGTTCAGAGTGATGTGCAGTGTTAGTTTTCTGCCACACATAGCGTTTTGCATTTTTGGCCAAAAAGTTCCATTTTGGTCTCATCTGACCAGAGCACCTTCTTCCACATGGTTGCTGTGTCCCCCACATGGCTTGTGGCAAACTGCAAACGGGACTTCTTATGCTTTCTGTTAACAATTGCTTTCTTCTTTCCACTCTTCCATAAAGGCCAACTTTGTACAGTGCATGACTAATAGTTGTCCTATGGACAGAGTCTCCCACCTGAGCTGTAGATCTCTGCAGCTCGTCCAGAGTCACCATGGGCCTCTTGACTGCATTTCTCATCAGCGCTCTCCTTGTTCGGCCTGTGAGTTTAGGTGGACAGCCTTGTCTTGGTAGGTTTACAGTTGTGCCATACTCCTTCCATTTCTGAATGATCACTTGAACAGTGCGTTAAAAAGGGGCGCTGGGAAAAAAGGGCGCGGGGTTTTAAACGATAAGCATGGATAACGTTTAAAAATGTATTGTACTGTATTTCGTTTAAAATTAATGTTTTGTAAAGTTATAAATCATTAAATAATGTGCATTAAATCGGCAATTGTAAAAACGTTAATCTTCCGTTTAAATAGTGAAACGTATAATAACGTTTAAAAAAAAAATTACTAAGTAACCCTCCCTGTACCTACCCCTAACCTCTAGACCCCCCTGTTGATGCCTAAACCTAAGACCCCCCCCTGTTGGTGCCTAAGTAACCCTCCCTGTACCTACCCCTAACCCCTAGACCCCCCTGTTAGTGCCTAAACCTAAGACCCCCCTGTTGGTGCCTAAACCTAAGACCCCCCTGTTGGTGCCTAAACCTAAGACCCCCCTGTTAGTGCCTAAACCTAAGACCCCCCTGTTAGTGCCTAAACCTAAGACCCCCCTGTTGGTGCCTAAACCTAAGACCCCCCTGTTGGTGCCTAAACCTAAGACCCCCTGTTGGTGCCTAAACCTAAGACCCCCCTGTTGGTGCCTAAACCTAAGACCCCCTGTTGGTGCCTAAACCTAAGACCCCCCTGTTGGTGCCTAAACCTAAGACCCCCCTGTTGGTGCCTAAACCTAAGACCCCCCTGTTGGTGCCTAAACCTAAGACCACCCTGTTGGTGCCTAAACCTAAGACCCTCCTTAGTGCTCACTGTATTGTGTGTAGAATAATGTTTTAAATCCCTTACTTTATAACAGTAAGGGATAAAATATATTACAATTTACATTACGCACTGATCGCTTTGTTTTGTGAATAATAATGTTTTACAAACAGTAAGGGATAACATTTAAAATAATGTTTTATTGAAATAAGAAACGTAAATCATCACAAGCAGTTATAAAACATGAAAAATCTTCGGGCGCTGTTGGAAAACGTTATTATTCTCGGGCGCCCTTTTTTCCTGTTCGGCGCCCATTAAACGATAATTTTTATAGGAGTGAATGGCGGCGCCCGATTTGTCCACTAGCCTCCTGCGCCCTTTTTTACTGTTACCCTCCTTGGCACGTTCAAGGCTTTGGAAATCTTTTTGTAGCCTAAGCCTGCTTTAAATTTCTCAATAACTTGATCCCTGACCTGTCTTGGGCCTGTCTTGTGTGTTCTTTGGACTTCACGGTGTTGTTGCTCCCAATATTCTCTTAGACATCCTCTGAGGACGTCACAGAGCAGCTGTATTTGTACTGACATTAGATTACACACAGGTGCACTCTATTTAGTTATTAACACTCATCAGGCAATGTCTATAGGCAACTGACTGCACTCAGATCAAAGGGGGCTGAATAATTATGCACACACCACTTTGCAGTTATTTATTTGTAAAAAATGTTTGGAATCATGTGTGATTTTCGTTCCACTTCTCATGTGTACACCACTTTGTATTGGTCTTTCATGTGGAATTCCAATAAAATTGATTCATGTTTGTGACAGTAATATGACAAAATGTGGAAAACTTCAAGGGGGCCGAATACTTTTGCAACCCACTGTATGTCTGTAAGGGCAGGTTCACAGTGGTGCATTGGGGTTACCGCACTACAATGCACCACCTATGCAATGTTTGCAGTGTGGTGGGTGCAGTATAACAGGTTGCGGTATGCAGTGCGTTACCACAAAACGTACACATTAACAGTGAACATGAAAATACTTTTCATTGACTGTATGCTTCACTGTACCTGACACAATGCGAGTATAACATGTGTAGCGACGCTTACCTGATCCGACCTGTTGTCACAGGAAATGCAAGGCAATGGCCACTGTGAACGTGGCAAGAGGCTAGGTTCACACTAGGGCCAAAATCAGATTAGTTTCCGCAATGGTCACTAATGGACATGTTGACTGAGCCTGTGTTATGTATAAGATCAGTTTACACAGAGCTTATGGCTATGGGAGGGATTAGATTGTGAGGGGCATTTAGTGATAAGAAGGATACTTCTGTTAAAGGGCTGCAGAAGATGTCAGCATTACATATACTGTAACTAAATAATAATAGTATCTATGACAGGTCCCTTACACTGTACTTCACAATTATATGGATGGACACAGCAGATTGTACATCACATCTGCTTTGATCGTCCATGTTGGGAACCTGGTATAGAGGGATGCTGAACTAAGGGAGGACTCTGCTGTCTGTCTTATATTATGCTTCAGTATCATCATTGCTAGCATAACAGTTCACAACATGGTAACATCACGTTTCAATGTAGTAATATTGAAACCGATTGTACAGTCAAAAGTCTGTGGTGCACTAGGAGCAGCAGAATTTATAAATAGATTCTGGTATAAAAAAAAATGGTCACGTTTCTCGTCTGCAGCTTGCAGAGGTCCAGCTGAGACCAGGCTCATGACCTCCCACTATGTGCACACTTTATGCTAATATACAGAACGGAAAGTCAGAGGAGGAGGAAAGGCTCAGGGAGGAATTATGCCTGCAGACTTGTGTTATATGGGCAACCGGAAACGCTTTCTAGTGGAATAATTGAAAAAAAGCTGATGAGCCTCCACCTTCTGCAATGCCAGAGACTGGAGTACCTTAAATGTGGTAAACCTGAATTGAGACTAGAGCTCAGTGACCCAAGTTTCCCTATTGTTTCATACCTCCATCATATTAAAGCCTCAAAGGAGATGCTTGAAAGACTTCCTTCTGACACTCTGGAAAATCACCCTGACATTCTTAGTAAAATCAGGACATTGCATATTATTCTCCAGGGTATAGCTCTGGAGGAACAAAATCATTTAGTCATGCAGCTATCGCTGTAGGTATTTCCAGTTTATATGGCTCAGGTTTACATCAGGGTCACTTTAAGTCTTAAAGTGATCCTTAAGTCTGGTAAAAAAAAATGAGTTTTACTCACCTGGGGCTTCCCTCAGCCCCCTGCAGCCGATCGGTGCCCTTGCCGCCTCGCTCTGATCCTCCTGGACCCGACGGCGACCACTTCCTGTTTAGTCGTCAGGAGGCCGCAATAGCACCATAGGGGACAATATTTTGGCTGGGAACGCGGAGAATGACTCGCGTTCCCATGCCTGTCGGGTCCTGGCGGCGAAACCGGAAGTGTTCGCCGTCGGGTCCAGGAGGATCAGAGCGAGGCGGCGAGGGCACCGATCGGCTGCAGGGGGCTGAGGGAAGCCCCAGGTGAGTAAAGTAAGTTTTTTTTTTCTTACCAGACTAAAGGATCATTTTAAGCCTCGTACTCACAAGGCAGCGACAGCTCGTCTCCAGGTCCCTCTGTGCAACAGCCGTACACACGGCGCACAAAGGGACAGAGATGCGGCGGAAGCTGTCGCTGAAGGTTCTTCCCCCCCGCCGTTCCCCCGCCGGAAGCTCCATACATTGTGTATGGAGTTGCTGTCGCTAGTCCGCATACACACGACGGACTAGCGACAGTTGCGTCGAAGTTGCGGCGACAGCTGTTGCAGGCGATTGACCAAGTCAATCGCCCGGCAACAGCTCTGAGTAGCGACGGCTCGGGGCGCGCGCATCATACACATGGGCGACCTGTCGCCGCAACACGCGCGTGCCACGTGGTTGCGGCGACAGTTGTAGCCCGTGTGTATGGGCCGTAGGACACTACTACTATTAGAATTCACCAAAATTGAATCTCTAAAATATTACCAAAGCAATGCATGTGTTATCTTGGTAGCGCACGTGGTGCGAATGGAGTAATGGTTAGTGCTCCCCTAGTATTAGGACTGGTAAACCATCCTTTGTGCGACAAACCCAATATTTCTAGTTCTTTGTAACTGAGCTTGCTCCCTTGTAAAGACAACACTACCAGGTCAGGAACTCTTTCACCAGTCATTTCCTGCAGCAGAGACTTTCAGACCTACAGGCTGTGTCCTTCTGGGACAGACTGTCTGAGCCACACCCCCTCATGCTCTGAGCACATGATGATGCTAAACAGCAGCAGGAACATTCCTCCCTCCCAGGAGTCTGTTATTAACTCATTCATCTGGTCTTCTTCAGGTCAGGCTCTGCTTACTGTGTTATCAGATGATAATTAGAACTGCATCGAAAGACTGAATTGAAGAAACTGTGTCGTCTTTCTCTTATCTTCTTTATTTGTTTATTTTTCTTTGAAGGCAATTTATACCGTTATGTGAATGCTTTTCATGATGCACAAAATGCAAGCCAGATCTTTAGCTACAATTCATATTAATAACAGTGTGATCCTTATTCCTAATGATATCACTTTGCTTCCAAATAGGTGCTAAATTCCCTATCAAATGGACAGCTCCTGAAGCCGCTTTGTATGGAAGATTTACCATCAAATCTGATGTGTGGTCATTTGGAATCCTGGTGTCTGAGCTGGTGACGAAGGGAAGAATTCCGTATCCAGGTGCAAAAAAAATCTGCTAGGCAACAGGATCTGGGGAGCTTAGAGTAATGTAACAGATACACAGCTATACTTAGATTTCACATTAGTGTGCATGGAAGTGCAAGTTCATATCGATGTATAGCTGTAAATACCTGGGCACTAGTAAGTCCTTATTTAGGCACTTATAGGTATAATAATCAAGTCTCCTTTTACCTTATTTTGTCTGTACAAGACATGTGTCACTAATACCTTTTTTCCTTCTATACTAGGAATGAATAACAGAGAAGTGCTGGAGCAAGTGGAAAAAGGGTACCGCATGCCCTGCCCTCCGAGCTGCCCCCCGTCTCTCCATGACCTTATGCTGCAGTGCTGGAAGGGTGACCCAGAAGAAAGGCCAACATTTGAATACTTGCAGTCTTTTCTGGAAGATTACTTTACAGCCACTGAGCCCCAGTATCAGGCAGGGGACAACATCTAAACCTAGGATGGACTGTGGGAGACGAATTATAAATAACTTTAAAAGAAGAAATCATCTTTTGAAACTTTGCAACAACTTTGCAAACTCCCCCAAAAACTTTTTAATAAGCTGGAGTTGAAGATTTCTCACCAGGATAAACAGGGTCGGATGAATACTTAAAGCAGACCTGTCACCTCCGTTCTGCCTGTATAAATTGCTTTCATAGCATGTTAAGCTATCTTCTTTTGACAAGAAGTGGCATGTTTCATTAGCAAACATCTTCCCTGGAGCTTTCATCAAGGAGGACTCACAAAAATAAGTCGTTTATTTTGGTGTTTGCAGAACCGATGCGTGTTTTATGGACAGTTATGTTATTAGCTGCATCATTTTTTATTATTTTTTAAATCATTTTTTACAATTGTAAAAATTAAGAATGGCATTGGCACCTAGAGTGGCAGGCATCATCCCACCCCATCTTCAAACATGCCTTTGTCATGTGACATATGGAGCAAACCATACTCCAATTTATTTGACTGTTTTATGAAGCGCTGCACTGACATTTTGCGATCCTTATTGTGCTCACAACAAGCTGAAGGCTGAGGTTCCAGAACAGCTCATGAACAAAATGATTGCCTGACATTCCTTGTATTTCTTGCATGATACGATACTGCCAAATTATGCACAATAAAGTATATAATATTTACATGTCAATCCATGTAAACCTGGAGATTGAAATGCAGGCTGCATTTGTATGCTTGTATTGGGCTGAGATGTGTAATTCATGTATCACAGGTTGTGTGCACTTCGTGAAGGGTCCATGTATGGCATGTCTAGAGGAGGGAGTCACATGTATATCACATTGAAGCAAGTGCCCAGCATGCGTGTCGGAAACACATCAGGGCACAAGTGGAAACAGGCAATTAGGGCTCCTTTCACACATAACAGCATTTGCATTTGTGTTTTTACGAATTCACGTTTACATCAAATGCACGTCACTGGCATTGCATTTGACTTGCATTGTTGTGGGAATTTTCTGCAGGGAAAAAAAGATGGCTGACGTGCTTTTTTTGCTGCACCAGACATGAGATTGGCATACAATGCAATCCCGAGATGGGGCTGGAGAAAAAAATTATACATACCTGGGGCTTCCTCCAGCCCCCTCCGGGCTAATTCTCCCTCACAATCCTCCGCCACCTGCTAGATCTTCTGTAATCGGCCCCAATAAGTTGTCCGGTCTGGGGCAAACTGCACATGCGCGGCCTGTACGCACGCTGCCATCACTGGGAGCGTTAAGACGACTTGCCGGGGCCGATTGCGGAAGATCCCAAAGGCGGCAGAGGACGGCAAGGGAGTATTAGCCTGGAGGGGGCTGGAGGGAGCCCCAGGTATGCATAATTTTTTTTCTCCTGCCCCATCTCAAGTGCACTTTAATTACATACAATTTCATGTAAATTAACTTCATTGATATCCATGGAAACATTTCTATAAAATGCAAAAAAAACAAAACAAAATCAAATGTGAAAAATTGCCCATGAAATCGCAAGTCTGGAAAAACGTGGACGATAGCAGGGATAATTGTGAAGGCTTCCTAAAGGACACACCTTAAAATGAGAGGGAAATGGAGCATACCATATTTATTTACTTTTAGGCTGCTTACACACAGGGACGTTACAGGCGCACGTTAGTGCGCCTGTAACGCTCCCCCAACGCACAGCAATGTAACACAAGTGGGCTGTTCACACAGCCCACATTGCGTTACATGTAACGCTGCACGTTCTCACGAAAGTGCAGCATGCTACGGCATTAGAGTTAGACTGTCTGCTGCACATGCGCAGTCATGTTGGGGAGGAGCGGAGAGCGGCCAGGCACATGGTTAATTAATATTCACTGCACGTTGTGACGTGCAGTGTTTACTTCCTGGAGCGGCCGCTCTGTACGGTGATTGGCCGGCGGGACCACGTGATGCCGCATGCGCACAAGAGTACGCATCACGGCATCACGGACGCCAGAGTGAGCTGCACAATGCGGCTCACTCTGACGTCCACATAGAAGAGCACCAGGCGTTGCGTTAGGTGCACGTTATGCGACCTTAACGTGGCACCTAACGCAACGTCTTAGTGTGCAAGTAGCCTTAAGCAATACCAGTTGCTTGGTGTACTGCTGACTGTTTATGTATTAGTAGTGTCTGGATCACATACCTGAACCAAGCATGTGTCAAATCCAGTCAGACTTCAGTCAAACACCTGGTGCTTGTTCAAAGTCTATGGCTAAGAGTATTAAAGGGAGTGGATCAGCAGGATAGCCAGGCAATTATCATTGTTTAAAAGGAAATAATTTTATCATCCTCCATATCCCTCTCACTTCAGGTGTCCTTTAATGCTGCCTCAGAAACATCATATTACACAGTTATTATAATTCTACGTCATTTGAATGTCATGTTACAGAGCAGGAGTGTACAGTGATGTCATGCTGCTGCTATACTCAGCCTAGCTTTGATCTACTATTGCCATATTAAAGAAGCATTCCATTAAGCATTGAATAAAATTATCTGCCAAATTACTGTATTTATCAGTTCTTGCAATTCATTTTCAAATATGGTCTTCCCCTTATAAACTACTTTGAAGCAAACCTGAAGAGATCATACAATCAGCAAAGCAAATGTGACCTAATGCAGAAGGCTGACTGTAGTTATAGTGAGGATATTCCTCACCCCCTCCCAGGGGCGCCTCTAGCCTTCTTGTCACTCCAGGCAAGAAATCCTGTGCTCCCCCCCCCCATAAAAAATAAAGCAAAAATCATATACATTATAGAACACTTCACACATGATATAAGCCATCAGAGAAGGATAACTATGAAACGAGGCCCTAGGCAAGATAACACTTTGCCCTCCACTGATGGTCACCTGGCTTATTTAGTTAGATTTGGCGGGGGCTAGCAACCACCAGGCCCCTAAACTCTCTCTAGACCCTAGGCAGCTGCCTAAGTTTGCCTTATGGATGATCAGCATTGTATGCCATACAGCACATGCTGCCAGTATGCACCTCAAATACAGCATCCACACTACAAGTTCCAATGGCAGTCACATTGCAAGATTGGATTATCAAGCCAGACATTCTTACTTTCAAAATAATTTTTCACAAACATTATGAGATATGCAAATATGTTACCACCTGTTAGGGTAGGACTGGAGTGGGTATATCATGACATTGAAGGGCTGATATGGTAAGGTGGTTTAAGGCCCAGTGCACACCGATCGGTTTTAGCAGCGATCCACCAACCGCATCTGTCTGTGAAAATGCTTGGCTAATGTATTTCAATGGGATGGTGCACACCAGCGGTTTGAGGTTTTTAGCAAACCGCAAACGTGCCTCCTGCTGCACATTTGCAGTTTGCAGAAGCAATTCTGCCTCAATGTAAAGTATAGGAAAAATGCAAACCGCTCTGAAAACGCTAGATCAGAGCGGTTTTCCAGGCGTTTTTGTTACAGAAGCTGTTCAGTAACAGCTTTTACTGTAACAATATTTGTAATCTGCTTCACAAAAATGCTCGGCATGTTTAGAAAATGTCTCTAAACATGTCTAGAATCGCTCTGAAATCTGCTCCAAAAACCGCTAGCATTTGAGGATCTGCTAGCGGTTTTGGTGTGCACTGGGCCTAATAGTTTGATTCATAATCCATTCTGGAGATAAGCACAGTGTGTTTGTAGTGTAAGTGATACAAGAGAAGAGAAGTAGCATGAAGGGAGGAAGGGTAGTAGAGGGTCAGAATTGATGACATGGATGAGCAGATATCTATGAGCAGAATAGAGGCTCAGTGGGTAGCACTACTGCATTTTAGTGCTGAGTCCTAGCCTTGAACATTGGCCAGGGCAAAATCTGCATGGAGTTTCTGTCTTCAGACACTTCAGACATTTCCTGCATCCTAAAAAACATACTAATAAGTCGACTGGTTTACCCCAAAACAATCCTATATTGAAAATATTAGACTATAACTGTGGTAGGGATTAGATTGTGAGCTCCTCTGAGGACAGTCAGTGACATGACTATGTACTCTGTAAAGTGCTGCAGAATATGTCAGTGCTATATGAATACATAATAATAATATGGTATGACAATACACTATGACTATGGTAGGATTAGATTGTGAGCTCCTCTGAGAACAGTCAGTGACATGACTATGTACTCTGTAAAGTGCTGCAGAAGATGTCACTGCTATATAAATACATAAAAATAATATGGTAGGACGTTACAGTTTGACTATGGTAGGGACAGGGGCGTATCTTGGTAATAAAGCGCCTATGGCAAACACTGAAATTGCGCCCCCCCCCCCCCTTCTCTGTCAGTTCTGTATCAATAAATACATAATAATAATATGGTAGGACATTATACTATGACTATGGTAGGATTAGATTGGGACAATCAGTGACATGACTATGTACTCTGTAAAGTGCTGCAGAAGACGTTACTGCTACATAAATACATTGGCAGATGGTGAAATAAAGTGATTGTGAACAGATAGAATGGGCAGAGATTGTTGCCAGAAAAAGCAAAACAGAACAGGCGGTCCGAGAGATGCTGGGAGAGACAGCAAGAGAGGAGGAGAGAACGTAAGAGAGCAGTGGGCAGAGAAGGAACACCAGATATAGTACTGTATTCCATTGCTATATACAATAGTGCAAATTTTATGATAATCATTTTCCAAGTATATTTTTTTGTAAATGTCCATTTTTAGATTACAATAGTGCTGTCTTTACAGCCCCCTCTGCCCTCTAACACCCCCTCTAACACCACATCCTTTACACTGAAGCAAAGCCTGAACCCACAGTGACTGCTGATCAAACATCTTTCCCTCCTGTGAGAGTCAGAGTGCAGCCAGAAGACAGCAATAACAGACAGGGGGGGGGTCACACAGACAGCAATAACAGACAGGGGGAGTGTCACACAGACAGCAATAACTGACAGGAAGGGTCACACAGACAGCAATAACAGACAGGGGGGGTCACACAGACAGCAATAACAGACAGGGGATCACACAGACAGCAATAACAGACAGGAGGGGTCACACAGACAGCAATAACGGACAGGGGGATCACACAGACAGCAATAACAGACAGGAGGGGTCACACAGACAGCAATAACAGACAGGGGGGAGGCCACACAGACAGCAATAACAGACAGGGGGGGGCCACACAGACAGCAAAAAGAGACAGGGGGGTCACACAGACAGCAATAAAAGACAGGGAGGTCACACAGACAGCAATAACAGACAGGAGGGGTCACACAGACAGCAATAACGGACAGGAGGGGTCACACAGACCGCAATAACAGACAGGGGGATCACCCAGACAGCAATAACAGACAGGGGGATCACACAGACAGCATTAACAGACAGGAGGGGTCACACACACAGCAATAACAGACAGGGGGGTCACACAGACAGCAATAACAGACAGAGGGATCACACACACAGCAATAACAGACAGGGGGGTCACACAGACAGCAATAACAGACAGGGGGATCACCCAGACAGCAATAACAGACAGGGGGATCACACAGACAGCAATAACAGACAGGAGGGGTCACACACACAGCAATAACAGACAGGGGGGTCACACAGACAGCAATAACAGACAGGGGGATCACACAGACAGCAATAACAGACAGGGGGGGTCACACAGACAGCAATAACAGAGAGGGGGTCACACAGACAGCAATAACAGACAGAAGGGGTCACACAGACAGCAATAACAGACAGGGGGATCACACAGACAGCAATAACAGACAGGAAGGGTCACACAGACAGCAATAACAGACAGGAAGGGTCACACAGACAGCAATAACAGACAGGGGGATCACACAGACAGCAATAACAGACAGGAAGGGTCACACAGACAGCAATGACAGGAGGAGTCACACAGACAGCAATGACAGGAGGAGTCACACAGACAGCAATAACAGACAGGGGGGGGGTCACACAGACAGCAATAACAGACAGGAAGGGTCACACAGACAGCAATAACAGACAGGGGGGTCACACAGACAGCAATAACAGACAGGGGGATCACACAGACAGCAATAACAGACAGGAGGGGTCACAGATAGCAATAACAGACAGGGGGGGCACACAGACAGCAATAACAGACAGGGGGGTCACACAGACAGCAATAACAGACAGGAGGGGTCACACAGACAGCAATAACAGACAGGGGGATCACCCAGACAGCAATAAAAGGCAGGAGGGGTCACACAGACAGCAATAACAGACAGGGGATCACACAGACAGCAATAACAGACAGGAGGGGGTCACACAGACAGCAATAACGGACAGGGGGATCACACAGACAGCAATAACAGACAGGAGGGGTCACACACACAGCAATAACAGACAGGGGGGGTCACATAGACAGCAATAACAGACAGGGGGATCACACACACAGCAATAACAGACAGGGGGGTCACACAGACAGCAATAACAGACAGGGGGATCACCCAGACAGCAATAACAGACAGGGGGATCACACAGACAGCAATAACAGACAGGGGGATCACACAGACAGCAATAACAGACAGGGGGATCACACAGACAGCAATAACAGACAGGGGGGTCACACAGACAGCAATAACAGACAGGAGGGGTCACACAGACAGCAATAACAGACAGGAGGGGTCACACAGACAGCAATAACAGACAGGGGGATCACACAGACAGCAATAACAGACAGGGGGATCACACAGACAGCAATAACGGACAGGGGGATCACACAGACAGCAATAATGGACAGGGGGATCACACAGACAGCAATAACAGACAGGGGGGTCACACAGACAGCAATAACAGACAGGGGGATCACACAGACAGCAATAACAGACAGGAAGGGTCACACAGACAGCAATGACAGGAGGAGTCACACAGACAGCAATGACAGGAGGAGTCACACAGACAGCAATAACAGACAGGGGGGGGGGGGGGGTCACACAGACAGCAATAACAGAGAGGGGGGTCACACAGACAGCAATAACAGACAGGAGGGGTCACACAGACAGCAATAACAGACAGGGGGATCACACAGACAGCAATAACAGACAGGGGGATCACACAGACAGCAATAACAGGCAGGAAGGGTCACACAGATAGCAATAACAGACAGGAAGGGTCACACAGACAGCAATAACAGACAGGAAGGGTCACACAGACAGCAATAACAGACAGGGGGATCACACAGACAGCAATAACAGACAGGAAGAGTCACACAGACAGCAATGACAGGAGGAGTCACACAGACAGCAATGACAGGAGGAGTCACACAGACAGCAATAACAGACAGGGGGGGTCACACAGACAGCAATAACAGACAGGGGGATCACACAGACAGCAATAACAGACTGGGGGGGGGTCACACAGACAGCAATAAAAGACAGGGGGGTCACACAGACAGCAATGACAGGAGGAGTCACACAGACAGCAATGACAGATGGGGGAACACACAGACAGCAATAACAGACGGGGGGGGGGGGGGGATTCACACAGACAGCAATAACAGATTTGTGCTCAGTCGAGTCATACCCACCCTTTTCTATCTCACCTTTTTTTTGATATATATGGTTGGGGGCGGGATGACCCGAGTGTATACAAATTGACGTACCAACTCATATCCCCCGGGAGATTAATACCCGATTTGTGCGGGTTAAGTTTGGCTCTCAGAGTCAGGGGGTCTTTCATATGAGTTTGGGTTGTTGATGGTGAGTGTTTGGCAATGCTACGGTGGGACACCCTCCTTGCAGAGGTGGAGCGCGAGTGTTCACAGACACAGGGGAGTAGAGATGCGCAGCAGCTTATTAACGGAGGATTTAGGAAACTGACCAGGTTGTACGAGAGGAAATCGAGACTGTGGTGGAATCTTAAGTACAATAAGACCTACCTGGACGACCATTTTTCCCCCCTCTGGTTGCGTTTTCAGGTATTTCCTCATCGACGCAATTTGAGTGAGGACTTTAAAAAGAGATGGGAGAGAAACTTTGAGTGTTGCGCCAAAATTTGCCTCACTCTTATGAACGAATTGGACACTGATGATCTGGCGGAGCTAGAGATTGAGATTAACAAATTATCTGATTCCCTGACACAATTCAAAAGTGACCCGCTTTATAAAATCAGAAACGAGGAATTGGAAAAACATATAACACAGTTTAATAAAAAACTTGTAGTACAAAGAGACCAAAAGGTACTGAGAGACAGGACGGCTTATAAAGCCGGGACTGCGTACCTCTGGAACGGTCCCCCCAAGAGATACCCGAGGGAGGGACCTAAACCTCGCAACCCGGTGGGTGGCAAACCTCAACCGCGCCCCCCGGATACGGAGGAATCTGATTCCTCCATAGAACCTATAAGCACAGTATCAGAGAGCTCTGTATCAGCAGGAGAGGGTTCGCGTAAACACGACACTAGGTCGGGACGTGACCCTCTCAAATCTACTAAACAGAAAGAAAGAGATAAGAGAACAAAGAAAAACGAACAATTATGTCAGGAAGCTTTAGAGAATGCAGTGATGGCCGAAATAATACGAGGCACATCAGATTCAGCCCAAGCCTTGGTGGCCTCATCGGGGCCCGTATCAGCCTCATCTTCTGCTTCATCTTTTTTAGCCAGTGCCAATTCGGGGAAGTAATTGACGGCTCTCGGTCAATCGGGCAGCACCTAGGCCCAGACGGTATGCAGATTATTAATTTAACGGGGGAGGCTGTACCTCAGTCATACCTGGCCTTGTTATCAAAGGGTCTGGGCTTTTGCCCTACTTATAATGCAGATATCTTTGAGACTGTGGTGGACCTGCACTTGTTTGGGCGCAGGGTCCTCTTACAGTCCTTATACGAGGATACACCCAAACAAACTAGGATACCCTTTGATGATGGCCCTTGGTCTGACGAGGATTTACTGACCCTTCAGTCTTTACAGGAATTGGCATTTGAGACTGCACCGGTGGATATGGGCAACATGGGTGGGGCGTCTTTTGGTCCGGGCCCCCGTTATTACCTACCTCGGTTAGATGATATTGGCTTGCGCAACAAATCTAAGAAGTTTCCTCCCTTCACTTTGAGTCCAAACCTAAAAACTTTTATTAATGTGGTTGAAAAGGATTTAATCAAATTAAAAAATCAAAAAGCTACCACCGATAATTTAAATGTCGATGAACGAAAGACTTTACAGGAGATGATTGAGGGCAACGGCAGATGGGTGATCAAACCCTCTGATAAGGGGGGAAACGTGGTCGTCATGGCGGTTGACTTGTACAGGAACATGTGTCTAGACATCTTGAGTAGACGTGATTGTTATAGGAGGGTTCCCGCGTCCATGGCCACTTCGTGTCAACGCAAATTGTTTGCGATAATCGATGATGCTGCAACAAGATTAGTGATTGATGAGGATACAGTTAGATTCTTGAAGGTTGATAAACCAATTACACCGACGTTCTACGCCCTACCGAAGGTGCACAAGAATTTGGATAAACCTCCGGGTCGCCCAATCGTATCGGGGTGTGGTTCCCTGACCGAAAAGATTAGCATATATATAGATCGCCACCTCCAATCACATGTGCAAGCACTTCCCTCGTACATTCGCGATACGTCACATCTGTTACGTATTTTGGAGGGGCTACAATTGCCCCCTGACACACTTTTGGTGGCCATGGACGTGGAGGCACTCTATTCAAGCATCCCCCATGATATGGGTGTTCGGGCGGTGGGGGTGTTTCTTGGTGAGCTGGGGATACAATGTACGGCGCATAGCGGTTTTTTACTATCCCTACTTGAATTTCTACTTACCAACAATTTCTTCATTTTTGAGGGGTCCCACTACCTCCAGGTGCAGGGCGCGGCGATGGGGACCACCTGTGCCCCGTCGTACGCTAACCTGTACCTGGGAGAGTGGGAGCGCGAGCTCTTCTCCAGTGATGGTCTCTCGATGTACCTGTGCCACATCTTGGCATGGCACAGGTACATCGATGACATTATCATTTTTTGGACTGGTGGTCAACACCTCCTGGATCAGTTTGTGGAAGTTTTGAACGTGAACTCTAGGAATTTGAAATTTACTATGCAATGCAGCCCCTCTTCGATTCCTTTTCTTGACATTCTGATCTCTTTGGGGGAGGATGGAGTTATAGCTACCAGTTTATATAGAAAAGATACTGCTACCAACTCCCTTTTAAGGGCAGACAGCTTTCACCCGTCCCATACGGTGAGGGGGATACCAATGGGCCAATACCTTCGGGTAAGGCGAAATTGCTCAGATGATTCAACCTTCAGGTCAGAGGCCAGAGCTTTGAGGAATAGATTTAAAGAGAGGGGTTATCCCGAGGGGACGCTAAGGAAGGCATTTAAGAGGGCTGATGCGAGTGACCGCACATCCCTTCTCTCGAATAAATATCGGGGGACACGAGATGGTGGGGACGCAGTTCGCTTCTGCACCAGATACTCGGCCCAGCATCGACAAATCAGCCATATAATCAATAAACATTGGCATATTCTTACCAATGATGCGAAGCTTAGTAGATGTGTTCCTGAGAGACCCCTCTTCTCGTTTCGACGATCACCCTCTCTTAGAGACAAGCTGGTCAGTAGCCATTTTATAAATCCTTCAGTAACATCTAAACATTGTAAATTAGTGGGCACATACACATGTGGTGGCTGTACCATGTGTAGATATGTGCAGGTGGGTCGGAATGTTAGGCTACCGGACGGTAGAGATTGGACACTTGCTCACTACGTAAATTGTAATACCATCTTAGTAGTCTATCTGTTACTATGCCCATGCGGTGCCTTTTATATAGGTAAAACTAAACGAGAGCTACGTGCCAGGATCTCTGATCATGTTACTAACATAAGGAGTAAGAGCACGTCCAATCTCACCCCGGTGGCCAGGCATTTCAAAACCATGCATGCTGGCAATCCAGCTCAGATGCGTTTTGTTGGCTTGGACCGTATTCATGCATCTCAACGAGGTGGGGACATGGATAGACTTTTATTACAGCGAGAATCAAGGTGGATTTTCGACCTGGGGGCGACATCACCCCCAGGTTTGAATGAAAATACCAGTTATACTTCCTTTTTGCCTGTCTGAGGTCCCTGTATGCCCACCTCTCGAAACTACTCTCCCTGGTCGCTTGCGTCTCCTCCCCGGTCTGTGTGTGGGGGGTGTCCTCCCTATACTCTTTGCTAAACACTAGCTTTATAAGATGAAATTTCTCTCATTGAGGATGCTTGAGGCATCCACATTATGCGGGGTCCCTTTTGGTTGCCCCCTCCTCTTGTTTTTTGCATTCATATATTATGGCTTACCATTAACGTCTTGCTGTTTATAATTAATATATGAATTTCATTCTGAGTTGAAATCCCTATTTGAATATATATTTTTGGATAAGATACCTGAGTGGGGTCTTGGTTTCTCTCTCCGGCCTGGTTTGTGGCTTGGGCCGGCTCCGCCCGCCCCCTCTGGCGGTGTCGCCTGGTGCGTTTGGGGCTTGGTGGGCGCGGTGTTTTTTGGGGGGTGTGCGGCTGCCTTTGGCCCGGCTGCTCCCCGCCACCGTGTCCATCCGCCCTGCCCGCCCCGTGTGCGACGTTCGGGCGGGTGGGCGGGGTTTGGCGGACGCGCCGGCGGGTTGCTAAGGCGGCCGGCCGCCGTGTCTGCCTGCCCCGCCCGCCTGCCCGGCATTGGCCGCTTGTGGGGGCGGGCGGGGCCGGCCTGGCGATGACGTCAGGCCGGCAGGGGGGTTTAAGATCCCCATGGAGGAACATGGAATCCGTTGCACACCTCCAGTGGAAGCCGGAAGTCCGGCGAAACCGGTCGAGGACGCATGTGCAGTGTCCCGGCCTCCATGCTGTCTCCTTCCCCGCACGGATAGAAGCCTCTGCCTTCCCTACAGCCAGTCCGGTGTCTCAGCCATACAGGAATCAATCTCCATAGGGATAGAAATCCTTGTTTATCCGGACAACTATCTCACTTATTCAACACAGGCATTGATCTCGGAGGACATCACATTTAGCAACACGGTACTCCAGGATATCCATTGTGGACACGTAAGCAGCCCCACGGGCATGGCTTTTGTTTATGTATGTGGACTGCTTCTCAAAATTATTATACAAGTGAGTGGCGATTAACTGATGACACTGAGCCTCTTGGTGAATCTGCAGCTTGATTTGTGACAGCTATATCACTTGGCCTGAACCCTGCATGTGCCTCAGTGTGGTACCAACCTGCTTGCCTCAATGTGCCTCAATGTGCCTCAGCTTGTTTATCCAATGCCTGACATCTCTGGAGATTATGTTCTGAGATTGAATTAATTTTATGTGACTGTCTTGCTTTTTCCCGGCTGGAAAATCCCCTTGCTTGCACTTATCTGCTTATTATCCACTCTAAAGACTGGCTGTATGCAACTAACCAATTTGTGTGCTGGCTGCAGTAATTTGCCGGTTCCTCACTTCAAGACTGGCTGCATGCCACTAACCAATTTTTGCACCGGCTGTGGTTTATACCTACATATATTTTTGGGTTAACTGGACGTCCAGAGTAAATTTATTTATTTATTTATTTATACTTTTCAATGACATAAACCCACATGATAATACAGTTCATAGTTAGTGGTTACACCATCTCTTTGGGGGATCTGTGGGGTAGCGGCAGGGGTTCGAGGTCGGGGTGGGAGGCTGGCTTGGGGGTGCGGGGTGGGCACATTTTTAATTAATGTGTTTTATTGTTCTATAGATTTGGATTAATAAAGTTAAATAGGTTATTACAGTAACTAATTGTATGTGATTTGTGCTCAGTCGAGTCATACCCACCCTTTTCTATCTCACCTTTTTTTTGAGCAATAACAGATAATGAGGCTCACATTGCAGGGCAGCCTGTCACACTACACAAGCCTCACAGGGAAGCTTGTGCTCCATATACAGCTCCCTCCACCCTGTGCAGACCTAATCTACATACCTCGCATGCCACAATGACCAGGGGCGTAGGGCCTGTGGTCGCAACGGTCGCCTTGGCGACCGGGCCCGGCACCTGAAGAGGCGGGGGAGGGGCCCGGGGGGCCCATGTAGTGCCGACCATGCGCGCTATTTTGAGGGGGGAGCCGGAGCCGCGGGGAGGGCAGCCCGACCTCTCCCTCCCTTCCTCTCCCCGGGCCCCCCCCCCTTCAGATGCAGAGTGCGCGGCGCACGGAAGCGCTGTGGGCAGAACTCACCTCCGTCCCTGCGTTCCAAGCGCCGCTGATCTCCTCCCGCTGTATAGATGCTGTTACACACTGCTTCCGGCTAAACAGGAAGCAGTGTGTAACAACATCTATACAGCGGGAGGAGAGATCAGCGGCGCAGGGACGGAGGTGAGTTCTGCCTACAGCGCTTCCGTGCGCCGCGCACTCTGCATCTGAAGGGGGGGGGCCCCGGGGAGAGGAAGGGAGGGAGAGGTCGGGCTGCCCTCCCCGCAGCTGCGGCTCCCCCCTTTATTATGGGGGGGCACCTACCTACCTACCTACCTACCTACCCACCCACCCTATGCTGTGGGGCAGCTACCTACCTAACCTATGCTGGGGGGGGCAGCTACCTAATCTAACCTATCCTGGGGGGGGGGGGCAGCTACCTAATCTAACCTATCCTGGGGGGGCAGCTACCTAACCTATCCTGGGGGGCAGCTACCTAACCTATCCTGGGGGGCAGCTACCCACCTAACCTATCCTGGGGGGGGCAGCTACCTACCTAACCTATCCTGGGGGGCAGCTACCTAATCTAACCTATCCTGGGGGGCAGCTACCTAATCTAACCTATCCTGGGGGGCAGCTACCTACCTAATCTATCCTGGGGGGGGGGCAGCTACCCACCTAACCTATCCTGGTGGGCAGCTACCCACCTAACCTATCCTGGGGGGCAGCTACCCTCCTAACCTATCCTGGGGGGGCAGCTACCTACCTAACCTATCCTGGGGGGCAGATACCTAATCTAACCTATCCTGGGGGGCAGCTACCTAATCTAACCTATCCTGGGGGGCAGCTACCTAACCTATCCTGGGGGGCAGCTACCTAACCTATTCTGGGGGGCAGCTACCTACTCTAACCTATCCTGGGGGGCAGCTACCTACTCTAACCTATCCTGGGGGGCAGCTACCTACTCTAACCTATCCTGGGGGCAGCTACCTAATCTAACCTATCCTGGGGGGCAGCTACCTAACCTATTCTGGGGGGCAGCTACCTACTCTAACCTATCCTGGGGGGCAGCTACCTACTCTAACCTATCCTGGGGGGCAGCTACCTACTCTAACCTATCCTGGGGGGCAGCTACCTACTCTAACCTATCCTGGGGGCAGCTACCTAATCTAACCTATCCTGGGGGGCAGCTACCTACTCTAACCTATACTGGGGGGCAGCTACCTACTCTAACCTATCCTGGGGGGCAGCTACCTACTCTAACCTATCCTGGGGGGCAGCTACCTACTCTAACCTATCCTGGGGGGCAGCTACCTACTCTAACCTATACTGGGGGGCAGCTACCTACTCTAACCTATCCTGGGGGGCAGCTACCTACTCTAACCTATCCTGGGGGGTAGCTACCTACTCTAACCTATCCTGGGGGCAGCTACCTAATCTAACCTATCCTGGGGGAAAGCTACCTAATCTATCCTGGGGGGCAGCTACCTAACCTAACCTATACTGGGGGGCACCTACCTCATCTAACCTATACTGGGGGGCAGCTACCTAATCTAACCTATACTGGGGGGCACCTACCTATCTAACCTGGGGGCACTTACTTGTCTAACCTGTATTCGGAACACCTAGCTAGCCTATACAGGTGGCAACTATACTGGCTACCTATATTGGAGGCACCTACCTAACTAACCTATACTGGGGGCACCTACCTATCTAACCTATGCTGGGGGCAACTATTCTGGCTACCTATATTAGAGGCACCCACCTAGCTAATCTGTACTGGGGGCACCTGTCTAACTTATCTAACTTATACCGCGGTCACCTGCCTATCTAACCTATACTGGGGGCAACTATACTGGCTACCTATGCTGGAGACACCTACCTGGCTAACCTATACCGGGGGCAACTATACTGGCTTACCTATGCCTGGCTACCTATACTGGGGGGACCTATAGCTGGCTATAGGGTTTCGGATATGTGTGTGCGTCTGGTGTTGCCGGGGGGAGGGGGGCTGATGTTGCCGTGGGGGGCCCACATCCAGATTCCGCATCAGGGCCCAGAGGTTTGTAGCTACGCCACTGACAATGACTGTACTCCCCATTCTGCAGGATCGATCTGCTTGGCAAGAGACTGAGGGAGAGGATCGGTCCCAGTCACCATGTCTTCGGTTCTTGTGCAGTTCCAGCCCCACCATCCTCAGCGTGCTTCCCACTGTCTTGCAGAGACGTCAGAGCTCAGTGCACTCTTGCCTGGAGCTCCCCCTAGTGGCGCCTCCTCTCATCTCTCTCCTGCACAGAACAGCAGCTTTGCCTGTGACTGTGTCTCCGTAATAGGGACACACACCCGGCGGCTACAGCTGCACAGCAAGGGTGCAGACATGGCGCCCATGCTGCAGGGGGCGCCCATAGCTCTTGCCATACCTGCATCCCTCTACATACGCCTCTGGGTAGGGATTAAATTGTAAGCTCCAGTGAGCAGTCAGTGACATGACTATGTACTCTGTAAAGTGCTGAAGATGTCAGTGCTACATAAATACACAATAATAGTTCCAAATGCTACTGGCTCCCCTGAAGAGTGCTCAGACTAGTGTACATAGTTGTGCACATTGTTCCCCAAGTAGCAGTTGTTTGGTCAGAGAGACAGTGGGAGAGGGAGCATGAGCAGAGGGTGAGGGCGAGCAAAGTTAAGCTCCACACTCACTACAGTGACTGCAACAACACAGGAAGATGGATCCAGCGAGGTGTCCCCTCATGACAAGCGTCCAGCGATTCATCTTCCTGCCAGCGGGTATGCGAGATGTCACGTGACATTACAGGACGGGCGCAAACGAGAAGTCAAGCGACCGCAGTACTTTACGGGGTGTCGTCAAGGATCTTAAAGATCTGATCCTCAGTGACGGTCACTTTTCACCACACAATGCTAAGCGATGTCACGACATCGTGTAAATGACTACTTGTCGCTCAAAAAAAAAATTGATGGACATCAGGAAAATTGTTGGAAAAATCGTGAGGTGGTACATAGCATTAGAGAGAGGGCAAACAGACAGCATAAATGGAAATACATTATTATGCCAGCTTCAATTATAAGTAGTGATGGATGTAATTACACACATTGCTTACATGTTCATTATCATTGTTTGAGCTTTAGATGCTGCCCTCCTGTTCACTCTCTCACAATGAAAGTCAAAACCTGAAACCCCCACTGTGTCCATTACACACTTCAAACACTGTCCTTGTGAATTCAGGGAGAAGTGCAGGCTGTGTGTCCCAGAGGGGAGAGCATCAGATGATCCTACTGCTCCATAGCTAGTCATGGAGATCTTCCTGACATCTAAACATGCCAGACATTCTAGCAGAGCACAGGGCTGTCTGCAGAGTTTACTGTTTGTTTGTTTGTTTGTCTCGCTCGCTCTGCAGACTCAGTAACATTTGGGGGTAGGGCGCTGTCACCTCTGTACACTGAATAGTAAGGGACTGTCTCAAATCTTTCTATGAATCCTTATTAGATGCATTCCTAAAAACACTTGTGAGAGTAGAAAACTTTCTCTACATACCCTTAAACGGCAGTCAGTCACTCAGGCGAAGGGTGGTGGGGCAGAGAACAGCTATAAACCAGACACCTTCTTCTTAGGGAGTATCTATAAATCTGAATTCTGAATGATTCTTTATCAATGACTTAGCAGAAGGCTATTTGTGAAAAGAGCAGAGTAACCAAGCAGCTCAGGGTGACCCAAGCTACTAGGAATGTATAGGGGGTTAAAAGGAACCAAAATGCCCTCCTACTAAAAAAGCAAAGCTTGGTGTAATTTGCCTTCTTAACAGAAGGAAATGTATTTCTCTCCAGTCCTTTACAACGGTTTTTCAGGACCGTAATTTTTATTTCCCCTTGGACTGACAGTAATTTATTGCGCCTTTCCCCATCAAAGCCGCTCCAAGCCGCTGCCTGGGTGGTCTGTAGGTTAAGGCGCCCCTGCCTCCTCCTCATTGGTGTAGTGGTGCAATCCCCATGATCAGGCATCTTTTCCACGGATGTCTGAACTGCTAGTTTGCTGAGCAGTGCAGTGTCCCCTCTGCCGGGGGCATATTAATTCTGTGCCGCTCAGTTCAGCGCGGTGAGAGACGAATGACAGCTCTCACCGCTGCTGCTAAACTACGAGGCGGCGTTAAATACTATTTCCCCTCCGAGTTGTCGCAACTCGGAGAGAGATGTAATTCGGGGTCTGGGAGGTGCCAGAGCCCCGAATTACCGCTACGCGCCACGCGCAGCATAGCATTGCTGCTATGGGGCACCCAGTTTCAGCGCTTGGCTCTGAGAAAATCAGCTGATCCGCCCTCTGCCACCCACAGAGGTGCCTGGCTCTTCTACTTACCACATATGCTATTGCTCCGTTGTTATTGCCTGATGAAGCGGGATCAAACCTGCGAAACGCGTTCCATATTTGGAGTTCATAAATAAAATACATTGACTGTCTTTACTACAGTCGTTGTGTGTCTACTTGGAGGAGGTAAGTCCACCACTACCTCCTCTATTTACCAAGAATTTGGTTTTTAAGCTCATTTAGATTCCTTTTATCCTTTTGGTGCCTCTGTTCTCCTGCATAATATTGAGTCCACCCTGGGTGGAGGGTTGAACCCCCTTTTTTCTCATCTACAGAGAGCGACTTCTTATTCCTGAGTGGGGTCAGGAAAATCTCCCCACCTGCCTTTACAGTGGTTGCCTAATGGTAACCCTGGTTTGTGAGTATTAATATTTACTCTATCTAGTAACCATTTACCAGTACATATTACACTATTGGGGCTCTTGGTGTTCCTTGTTTTTATTTTATATTTAAATCTGCTTTTTAAGTTTTTACTGTTTTATTGTTTTTGCTCAATGACATATTCACTGTAGTATGCCAGAGCTAAAATTTATGAACTATTGATTTTTATCTCTTTCCTGCTCTCAGAAGCCATTTCTGCTAGGAAAGTCCTGACTCAGACAGGAACTGCCACTTACATACCTGATGTTTAACTCTTTCAGGCAGAGAAAGAAAAAAAGGAACACAGCACAGTTATTTGTGTGCTAGGCAATATACATACACATGTTTATCTCATCATGTCACCTTGGGTACAAATTACAAATAGGTGGGTAAAAAATGGGGGTAGGGAGTGATAATTCCAATAACATGCAAAATTTATTTTGCAATAGTCTCAAATTTTGCATTACGATTTTGCATTGTAATGACAAATTTTTCTGCAAAATTACCTTACTACTATGTGAAAATTTGAGCTCATCCCTAGTCCCAGAATACATTGGATCACTGGGTGGAGTTTTTAAACTATCTTCAGATGCTAGGTTTTTTGCCTGACTGATCATTAACGATCATCTTGGGCACAAAATTAGCATAAATAAAGGAGCCCAATGGTGTAATTTGGCAAATCATAATACAAAAAGTGATTTTGCTGCATTTTGCAATTGCATTCAAATTGCAGAAACCTTTTTAAAGCATTCATGCAAAAACAGCTCACCTTGTTCCTACAAAAGTCACGGCGGCATTAATTACTATTCCCCCTCCAGGCCGCCATGAACTCAAGGGGTAAGACATCATTCGACTGACAGCTATTGCTGGCAGCCAAATTATTCTGTTTTTAAAGTAAGTTGGGCTCCCTCTTTTGACGGCACCCAAATTACTGTCTGAGCACATCACAGCCTAGGGCGGGCTAGCTACCTAAATAGGGGTCTCTGAGGCTCCTTACAGGGGTACTCTCTCGCGCTAAGGGGGATCTTTGGTTATCTAAATTGAGGTTACCTAAACCATAGCCCCCAACTGTCCCTCTTTTGGAGGGACAGTCCCTCTTTGGGAGCCCTGTCCCTCTGTCCCTCTTTCCTCCTTATTTGTCCCTCTTTCTGGATTTTGTCCCTCTTTCTATGTAAATATATATATATATCTACTAAAAAATGTTTGACTCTAAACTTTATTCCCACCCTTTAAATTGCTATTTTACTAATTTAAAATGTTAATATGAAGGGAAATAAACCAGGATATAAAGGATCAGTGTGGTTTGAATTATAAAACAACATATTTTTCTTATTATTATTATTTAGTATTTATATAGCGCCAACATATTACGCAGCGCTGTACAGTGTATATATATATATCTTGTCACTAACTGTCCCTCAAAGGAGCTCACAATCTAATCCCTACCATTGCCATATGTCTATATTATGTAGTGTAAGTACTGTAGTCTAGGGCCAATTTTTAGGGGGAGCCAATTAACTTATCCGTATGTTTTTGGAATGTGAGAGGAAACCGGAGTGCCCGGAGGAAACCCACGCAGACACGGAGAGAACATACAAACTCTTTGCAGATAGTGCCCTGGCTGGGATTCGAACCGGGAACCCAGCGCTGCAAGGCGAGAGAGCTAACCACTACGCCACCGTTCTTATGAAATCTTTATGGTATGCGTGATCGGGGGTGTGGTTGGAGGTGTGACAGGGGTGTGGCTTAAGTGTCCCTCTTTCTCATCACAAAAAGTTGGGAGGTATGCCTAAACTGGTGTCTCTGAGATTCCCTAGGGGGAAAGGGGCTCTTTGGCTACCTACACAGGGTCTCTCTGACTACCGACACAAGGGGCCTACACGGGGGCTCTCTGGCAACCTATACTGGGGGGAATGTTATGCTGGGGAGGTATTTGGCTACCTAATACTGGGGGCTCTCATGGCTACCTATACTTGAGGGGGCTGCATCCGACTACCTAATATTGGGGGCTCCTATAACTATTTATGCTGGGGGCTGCATCTGGCTAATTAATGGTGGGGACCACCTCTGGCTAGCCATATTGAGAGCTACATAATACTGGGGGGCACCTCTGGCTTCTGCTTCGCAATAGTATGCCCAAATCTATGGGGTCTGGCACAATTTATGTACCCTCTCGCTGGGAGCTCTATAGCCTAGAAATTGCCTTGCCAAGTGGGACCTGGTCTTGGCATTAAGCAATAAAGAGGACCCACCATGATATCCCTGGAGGGCAGAGAGGTGAGTAGAGAGGAATGGTAACTCACCTTTCCAAGCTCCAGTGACGTCTTACCCCTGATTATCCTATTTACATGGCTCTAGTGGCATCTCTTGCTATGTCAACAATCGGCACATACCAACAGGTTACATGATAAGAGACACTGCTAAAGCCATAGGGACAAGGTCTGTAGAAGAAGCTGCATCGCATCACTGGAGTGTGGTAAGGTGAATTAAATCTACCCTCAGCAGTCAGCACCACTTGCCACTCTGCATGGGCAGGCTCATCTAGCTACCTAATACTGGGGAAATACCTATACTGGGGGAAACCACTGGATACCAAATACTGAGGGGACCCTCTGTCTACCACATACTAGGAGGTATTTATGGTCATGTAATGCTTCGGGGACCTCTGGATACCTAATACTGGAAAAGCCAAACCAAAGTATTGCTTTGAAACGCAATGATTTTGATCTACACCCCTGCCCCTTGTTGCTCCATAAAACAAAACAGGCTACCTAACTGCAGCTGAGCAGCATGTCTGTACAGAAGTTCCTAAAATTAACACCCTGCAATTATTGAACACCTGTACATGCCTTTAAGAATATTTAAGTGAAAACAAAATTGATTTTAACTTACCTAAGGCTTCTTGGAACCCCGGAGTTCTCCTGTGCCCATGACGTCTTCCTGGTTCCTTCCGGTAAGCAGCAGCGACCCCCGCAAAGCCGGCCCATCACCAGCTACTGTGCATGCGCAGAGCGTTCCCAGCAGCGGGAGCGTGATCAGGGTGTACGTGGCTCAGGGCCGCGATTGTGCAGTTACCGGCGACGGATAGTATACTGGCTAGTATACCAGTTCCCTGGCAGCCTGGTCTATTTGGCTGAAGTAGTAGTAGTATATGAATCACACCAAAAATAAGGATGCACCTGATCTGCTGAATGCTTGCTCAGGGTCCATGGCTAAAAATATTAGAGGCAGAGGATCAGCAGGACTACCAGGCAACTGGTATTGCTTAAAATGAAAGATATATAAATAAATAAATATATAAAAGTTGTCTTTAAAGGGAAGGTTCACGCAGGAGCTGTAAAAAATAGAAATCCAAATCCACTTACCTGGGGCTTCCTCCAGCCCGTGGCAGGCAGGAGGTGCCCTCGGCGCCGCTCCGCAGGCTCCCGGTGGTCTCCGGTGGCGATCCTGACCTGGCCAGGCCGGCTGCCAGGTCGGGCTGCTTCTGCGCTCCAAGTTGCGTGTCACTTGTGCGCGCTGACGTCATCGGACGTCCTCCGGGCTGTACTGCGCAGGCGCAGAACTTCTGCGCCTGCGCAGTACAGCCCGGAGGACGTCCGATGACGTCAGCGCGCACAAGTGACACGCAACTTGGAGCGCAGAAGCAGCCCGACCTGGCAGCCGGCCTGGCCAGGTCGGGATCCCCACCGGAGACCACCGGGAGCCTGCGGAGCGGCGCCGAGGGCACCTCCTGCCTGCCACGGGCTGGAGGAAGCCCCAGGTAAGTGGATTTGGATTTCTATTTTTTACAGCTCCTGCGTGAACCTTCCCTTTAAAAAGAAACCTGAGATAAAGAATACACAAGGTTTTTATACTTACCTGGTCTTCCTCCAGACCCCTGTAGTCCATCTGCTCGATTGCCGTCCTCCCTATCCCCTCCACTCTCCTGCAGTCAAGTCTGTAATCCAGACAGGTTGCAAGCCACTGAGCATGCGTGGTCCAGGCCACATGCGCCCCGCCCCCTCCTTTTCAAGCATGCTCCTGTAGCTACAGTCTTAGAGTGAACTGTGCATGGGCAGAAAGCACCTGGCCATGGAACCGCAATCAGGGGGTGCGCCCGGACCAGACTGCAGGAGTTCGGACTCCGGGAATCAGGAGGACAGCGAATGAGCAGAAAGACTACAGAGGGCTGGAGTAAGGTAAGAATAAATCATTGTGTATTTTTTTTATCTCAGGTACAGTACACCTTAAGTCCAGAAGTGCATAAAACAATCACAATAGTTTTTAATAATTACAGCGTATTAATAAATGAATATTGCATCATATTAATACATTTAATGCAGTGGGGTAGCAACAGGAGATGCAGAGATTAAGACTGCACCTGGACCCCTGGACCAAAAGGGCCTACATAGTCCTCCTCCATTCGCTGCATTAGCTGTTTATTAATGCTGTAGTTGCAATGCTCATCTCTATATGAGCTTAGAGTAGTGATAATTTTTTCCTGTGTTACACCTCTTTCAAACAGTGGCAGTTCTTGGAAAGCTAGTTTTGGTAGTCTGTCTCATGCGATTATAATACATACAGTGATGGGGAGGTGCCCAGTCTTCAATTGCACTGCAGTCCAAAGCTCTGTACTAGACCACTGATTAAATGTCTATGTGGCGTATATCAAAAAAGGGCGCCTGGAAAAAAGGGTGCGGGATATAGCCGAAATTATAAGTTGTAATGTAAAACAATATTTTGCGTTTATAGCTTATAAACAAAAATGTAGTGCTAAATCGGTTTAATAAAGGAAAATGAAACAGCAAAATACCGTCTACAACAACAAACGAATTCGGAAATGAAACGTCAAATTGCGTCTATAACAAAAAACGATATTTACACTTGTATTAAGCATAGTAATACAATGGTAGATTTTACAGGTATTTTACTGCAATTATACCTAACTGTAGGTTCTCCCTATCCCTAACCCCTAGACTCCCCCTTTGTGTAAATATACATCATTTAATAAATTGTATATATTACAAATATTGTACTGTAACTATACCTATCCCTACTCTCACACAGAACCCTCCCTGTACCTATCCCTAACCCCTAGACCCCCCTGGTGGTGCCTAACCCTAACCACCCCCCTGGTGGTGTATATTGTACTGTAACTATACCTGTCCCTTCTCTCACACAGAACCCTCCCTGTACCTATCAGTAAACCCTAAGACCCCCCTTGTGGTGCCTAACCCTAACCACCCCCTTGGTGGTGCCTAACAACCCCCCTGGTGGTGCCTAACCCTAACCACCCCCCCTGGTGGTGCCTAATCCTAAGAGCCCCCTGGTGGTGCCTAACCCTAACCACCCCCCTGGTGGTGCCTAACCTTAACCACCCCCCTGGTGGTGCCTAATCCTAAGACCTTCCTGGTGGTGCCTAACCCTAAATCTCCCCTGGTGGTGCCTAATCCTAACCATCCCCCTGGTCGTGCCTAACCCTAACCATCCCCCTGGTTGTGCCTAACCCCAACCATCCCCACTGCACAAACACCCTTACACACATATAAACAATAATATATTTAATCCTTAAAATACTTCACTATAAATAACATGAATAGAATAATTTATATATTTGTAATAGAATAAATAGCATTAAAATAATCACGTACACATTAATAATATTATGAATAGAAAAAGGTGTATGTACAGTGGAGGAAATAATTATTTGACTCCTCACTGATTTTGTAAGTTTGTCCAATGACAAAGAAATGAAAAGTCTCAGAACAGTATCATTTCAATGGTAGGTTTATTTTAACAGTGGCAGATAGCACATCAAAAGGAAAATCGAAAAAATAACCTTAAATAAAAGATAGCAACTGATTTGCATTTCATTGAGTGAAATAAGTATTTGAACCCCTACCAACCATTAAGAGTTCTGGCTCCCACAGAGTGGTTAGACACTTCTACTCAATTAGTCACCCTCATTAAGGACACCTGTCTTAACTAGTCACCTGTATAAAAGACACCTGTCCACAGAATCAATCAATCAAGCAGACTCCAAACTCTCCAACATGGGAAAGACCAAAGAGCTGTCCAAGGATGTCAGAGACAAAATTGTAGACCTGCACAAGGCTGGAATGGGCTACAAAACCATTAGCAAGAAGCTGGGAGAGAAGGTGACAACTGTTGGTGCGATTGTTCGAAAATGGAAGGAGCTCAAAATGACCATCAATCGACCTCGCTCTGGGGCTCCATGCAAGATCTCACCTCGTGGGGTGTCAATGGTTCTGAGAAAGGTGAAAAAGCATCCTAGAACTACACGGGAGGAGTTAGTGAATGACCTCAAATTAGCAGGGACCACAGTCACCAAGAAAACCATTGGAAACACATTACACCGCAATGGATTAAAATCCTGCAGGGCTCGCAAGGTCCCCCTGCTCAAGAAGGCACATGTGCAGGCCCGTCTGAAGTTTGCCAATGAACACCTGAATGATTCTGTGAGTGACTGGGAGAAGGTGCTGTGGTCTGATGAGACCAAAATAGAGCTCTTTGGCATTAACTCAACTCGCTGTGTTTGGAGGAAGAAAAATGCTGCCTATGACCCCCAAAACACCATCCCCACCGTCAAGCATGGGGGTGGAAACATTTTGCTTTGGGGGTGTTTTTTACTGCTAAGGGCACAGGACAACTTAATCGCATTAACGGGAAAATGGACAGAGCCATGTATCGTGAAATCCTGAACGACAACCTCCTTCCCTCTGCCAGGAAACTGAAAATGGGTCGTGGATGGGTGTTCCAGTACGACAATGACCCAAAACATACAGCAAAGGCAACAAAAGAGGTCGCTCAAGAAGAAGCACATTAAGGTCATGGAGTGGCCTAGTCAGTCTCCGGACCTTAATCCAATAGAAAACCTATGGAGGGAGCTCAAGCTCAGAGTTGCACAGAGACAGCCTCGAAACCTTAGGGATTTAGAGATGATCTGCAAAGAGGAGTGGACCAACATTCCTCCTAAAATGTGTGCAAACTTGGTCATCAATTACAAGAAACGTTTGACCTCTGTGCTTGCAAACAAGGGTTTTTCCACTAAGTATTAAGTCTTTTATTGTTAGAGGGTTCAAAAACTTATTTCACTCAATGAAATGCAAATCAGTTGCTATCTTTTATTTAAGGTTATTTTTTCAATTTTCCTTTTGATGTGCTATCTGCCACTGTTAAAATAAACCTACCATTGAAATGATACTGTTCTGAGACTTTTCATTTCTTTGTCATTGGACAAACTTACAAAATCAGTGAGGGGTCAAATAATTATTTCCTCCACTGTATATATATATATATATATATATATATATATATATATATATATATATATATATATATATTTTTCCCTGGTGCTTCCATGGCAGCATACGATGGGTTAATGGGTTATCGCCCCGCCCATTAACCCCATTGGACACTCTAACTATAAGATTCTTGCCAGCCCATAGACCACCATTCTTTTTTGTTTGTCCTCCCTTCCCGTTGGACATATCTTTGGTTACTTACAGCAAATCCTCCAGGGTTTATCCCTTTCCCTGGGGAAGCCTCCAGTGAGTGCTAAATGCACTACAGAGAGTGCCGGTCCGATCCCGGATTCAATGTCTGTTAAATACAGACGTATGGGTGCATGCTGCGCATAACTTTTTCTTTTTTCCTTCCTTTTTTGCTAGAAGCTCTTACCTAGTATTTGTGTGGGTCAGGGCGGTTGGCGCTGCGTGCTTCGCCAGCCGCTCTGCTGTTCTGTCAGTGGGCAGAGCGGACTTCCTCTAGCTGGAGGGTCTGGGAAGCTTCCCGGAGATCCGTCCGTTCGACTGAACGCCATGGTGTCTTCTCGCGCACGCGCGCGTGAGATTTCAGCTATTTTGTAGTCTGGCTGGAGGTTGGGCCTTCTTGCCCTTACCTCCGGTCATGGCGGCCATCTTTGTTGTGGGCAAAGCTCGTCTGAGCATGCCCAGAGCCTAGAAGGCCATTTAAGCAGCCGATTTCGTTCTGACAGGTGCTTTTTCCAAAAGCTCCTGTCGGGATTGCTTAGAGGAAGCCTGCACAGTGGTCTATATTGTGTGCTTCCAGTACAGCATATAGCGCTCGTGCATTATAGGTATAATGTGGGCAAACAGTTTTTGTTTAAAAAAAAAAAAAAAAACTTTTTCTAACTTTGTTTTTCTGACTAATTTTATGTCTATCTTTCTTATGCTTGCAGCTTTGTGAAACCCTACAATGGGGGGCACCAAAGATCGGAAGAAAGACCAAAGGTTTGTAAGCCTTATTAATAAAAAAAAAAAAAAAGAAGGAGGGTCAGTGGCAGTGTGAATACTAATTAGTATTCCTTTCAGCCCTTCTAGACCTAAAAACCAGGATGACCGCAAGACCTCAAGAAACTACCAATCAAGTTCCTCTTATCGGTCGACTAGGCAGAGTCGGTCAAAATCTCGACATCCATCTCCACATTATTACTCAAAATCTAGATCAAGATCAAGATCAAAGAGAAGATCTCTTACTCCTCAACGCAGAAAGACTCCTCCTAGACCACATCCGGCGGATTGTTGGATGTGTGGTAGGAAGGCAATCCCGGACAAAATCGTGTGTGAGAGGTGCTTACAGGAAAACACATCCTCTAATTCAGAAGATTCTTCTAGAGTCCTGCAACTGATAAAACAAGCTGTCAGAGAAGAAATTGTTGCGCAAGTGGGTACGTTTGATAAAGGTCCCACCTCGGCACCCTCGGTTCCATCCACTTCAAGAGCGACTATACCTCCACCGCTTGATATGGACGTGGATACACAAGAAGATTCCAACTCAGATGGAGAAGAACCGGTTGCTTTTCAGTTCTCTTTGGTCGAGCCGTTAATTAAAGCTATCAAAGAAGCTCTGCAGTGGGCTGACCCAGAGTAAGCTTCATCAGAAGTTGGGAAATATTATCCTCAATTAACTAAGATTGGCCCTTCGTTCCCTCTAATGAAGGAGATTAAAGGAATTATTGATGAGGAATGGTCTAAGGTGGAAGGGAAAACCTCCTTTACGAACAGGTGGGCGAAATTATATCCCTTGAAAGGCTTGGAATCGCATTCCCTACACTCAGCACCAGGTGTGGATGCTTCCGTTGCAAATTTGGCAAAATACGTCACTTTACCATTGGAGGATTCAGCAGCCTTTAAAGATCCATTAGACCGGAGGATGGAAAGCGATTTGAGGAAGACTTACTTATCGGCGGGAGCGGCATGCAGAACATCGATTGCCTTAACCTCTCTTTCTAGAGCCATGAAGATATGGACTAACAACATAGAGGAAGCTGTAAGATCAGGAGCTGAGGTAGAACAAGTTGTTTCAGCCCTAGAAGATTTAAAAATCGCTTCCGACTTCGTAGGAGAAGCGGCTATAGACGGAGTCCGGGCATCTTCAAGAGCAATGCTTACTACAGTGACCGCAAGAAGATCACTCTGGTTGAGACCTTGGAGTGCTGACGCAGGCTCGAAACAAACCTGGGTAAAGATACCCTTTAATGGAAAGTTGCTCTTTGGAGAAAAGCTGGATACAGCTATATCAAGAAAATCTGGAGGTAAATCTGGGGATATTCCTCAGGACAGGAAGTCAAGAAAGCAACGCTTTTCACAGAGGCCTCAACTCCAAAAGTACTCAAACGTCAGATCCTACAAACCAGGAAAAGAATATCAGAGAAGATGGCAAGGAGGCCAGTCAAACCTGAACAAGCCAGTAAAGTCAACTACTTCGGTTTGCCAGGCTCAGGGTAAGTCTTTTTGAGGCCTTGTCCGTTCACACTCTGCCGGTCGGAGCAAGGCTCAGGGCCTTCGCTCCAGTGTGGACGGACAAGATTTCAAATCCCTGGGTTCTGTCGACCATAAAAAATGGCCACAAATGGGACTTCAAAAAAGTTCCGAAAAATATCTTTCATCGAACCCATCTTCCGACTTCAAAAGAAAAAATGCTATGTTTACTTCAGTACGTAAGGCAGTTAGTACAGCAAAACGCAGTGCAGGAAGTTCCAACCTCACAAAGAGGCAAGGGCGTCTACTCGCCTCTCTTCTTGGTGGCAAAGAAGACGGGGGATTGGAGACCAGTCATCGATCTAAAGAGTTTAAACAAGCATATCTATCTACCGAGATTCAAAATGGAATCCCTTCAGTCTATAATACTGTCAGTCCAACCAGACGACTTTATGGTCTCGATAGATATACCATACCAATTCACGGCCAATTTCAACAATATCTCAGATTTGTAGTACAGAACCTTCACTTCCAGTTTGCAGCCCTTTCCTTTGGACTTTCAACGTCACCGAGAACTTTCTCCAAAGTACTTCAAGAACCTATAGCTCTACTCAGACAGAAGGGGGTCCGGATATTTCATTATCTAGACGATATATATTAATACTGTCCCGGTCTGCGAAACAACTTGTGAAGGACACACAAGCATCCTTGACGCTACTTCAGGATCTTGGTTGGATAATAAATGCACAAAAGAGTCAACTACATCCTTTAAGGTCCATGATTTACCTAGGGGCATCCTTCGACACTATCAAGAACACAGTCTCTCTTACCATTGACAAAAGTCCCGGCCATATTTCAATGGATCAAAAAAGCTCGTTCAGTTACTTACCTGTCGGCAAGAGAATGTCTGCAACTATTGGGGACTGCAACATTACCAATGATAAGGTGGGCACATTGGCATATGCGGGGTTTTCAGTTACCCTTTCTCCTACAGTGGAACAGGAAGAATCTGGATCAGATGATACAAGTCTTCCCTGTGATGAAAGATTGTCTTCTGTGGTGGATGGAAGAAGAACATTTGCTGAGGGGTTTTTCTCTTCTTCCGCTACAATGGATATGTGTACCCCAGATGCAAGCATCTTAGGATGGGGGGCATGGTGTCAGGATCAGACAGTTCAAGCCCGCTGGCCATCTCGTCCTGCTGTAGGCAGCTCGAACTTGTTAGAATTAAGAGCAGCACGTCTAGCCCTCAAAGCCTTTCGTCATCTTCTCCAAGGGGAACCGGTATGCATAAGGACGGACAATTCTACAACAGTCGCCTATGTACAGAATCAGGGGGGGACTCACAGTCGAGTCCTCAATCAAGAAGCAGCTCTTCTCTTTGCATGGGCAGAAGAAAATCTGCTCTATCTCAAAGCAGTCCACCTCCCAGGTTGTCTCAACAAGAAGGCGGACTATTTATCGAGAAACGTTGTGGACAACAACGAATGGTCTCTGGATCAGGAGACATTTCACCAGCTCACTCAAGTGTTCGGGAGGCCGGAGATAGACCTTTTTGCCTCGGAATACAATCACAAACTTCCTCAATTCTTCTCCCGATTCCCTACTCCAGCAGCTCTGGCAGTGGATGCTCTAGCCCAGCAGTGGCCCCCGGTCCTGTTATATGCCTTTCCACCAGTGCCTCTGATCTTCCGCTTCTTACGCAAGACCATGTTAGAGAGAGCGTCTGTGCTGGCAATTCTACCTTACTGGCCAAACAGAGTGTGGTTCCCACTCTTGTTGCAGCTGACCCAGGCACAACCTCTGTTTCTGAAAGTCTCACCAACATTACTGACACAGGCAAATGTCCTCCACCCAGCTCCGGACAAGCTTCATCTTTCAGCTTCGATGTTGAGGGGAAGAGGTTAACAAACCTAGGCTGTTCTCCGGCAGTAATCGATACCTTGTTAAAATCGAGAAAGTCTTCCACTAATACTGTTTACAGGAAGGTATGGAGTAAATTTGAAGAGTACGCTTCCAGGCGTGACTTTCAACCTTCTTCGGCATCTGTTTCCAATGTTTTGGGTTTTCTCCAAGCTGGACTTGAGTTAGGTTTAAGTTATAACACCTTAAAACTTCAAGTAACTGCCTTGTCTTCCCTCTCAGGCGAAAAGTGGTCTTCTAATCCACTAGTAAAACAGTTCCTAAGAGCTACTCTAAAACTTAGAAAAAAACTTACTCTAAAACTTAGGCCTCCTAGAAAAAATTATTTCCCGAAGTGGGATTTACCAACAGTCCTGGACTATTTGTCTACGTCTCAGTTTTACCCAATAGAGAATTGTTCCTTCACTAATCTGATGTATAAATTGACCTTTCTATTGGCAATTACCTCTGCAAGTAGGGTTTCAGAACTTCATGCCTTAGGAGCCCAGGATCCTTATATTGTATTCTATCACGATAGAGTGGTTCTGAGGCTCATACTTGAGTTCCTGCCGAAGGTAGTTACTCCTTTCCATTTAGACAATGAATGGACTCTGCCAGCATTCTTTAAAGAGAATGATCCATCTACACCACATCCGCTGGATGTCCTTACCTTGTTAAAGACATACTTGAGTCTCTCACAGCCCTTCAGACAGTCTCAACGTCTGCTGCTCGTGCCAGTGGGGCACAGGAAAGGTAAAGGGGCGGCTACAAGGACAATTGCTTCCTGGATACAGAAAGTGATCTCCAATGCATATAAGTCCAAGGGACTTGCTCCTCCTATCCATTCTGCGGCTCATTCAACTAGAGGAATAGCTTCCTCATGGGCTTCTTTAGCTGGAGTGTCATTGGCCTCCATTTGCAAAGCCGCAGGTTGGAAATCCAGCAATACTTTCCTAGACCACTATAAAGTTGATCCATCTTTGCTTACTTCTGTAGATGTTGGACGTTCAATAATTGTCTCTGCTACAGCTGTATAATAAACGATATGTTTTTTCCCTCCCTCTGAAGTCTTTGTGGATAGTTAAATCCCATCGTATGCTGCCATGGAAGCACCAGGGAATTTAGAAAATTTAAATACTTACCTAGAGGAAATTTTCTTTTCCTGGTGCAATTCCATGGCAGCATGCGAACCCACCCAGGCGGGAGGACGATAGTTACAAGAATGGTGGTCTATGGGCTGGCAAGAATCTTATAGTTAGAGTGTCCAATGGGGTTAATGGGCGGGGCGATAACCCATCGTATGCTGCCATGGAATTGCACCAGGAAAAGAAAATTTCCTCTAGGTAAGTATTTAAATTTTCTAAAATATATATATATATATATATATATATATATATATATATATATATATATATATATATATATATATATAAGACTTGATAGCCTTACAATCACGTACGCATTAAAAATCTTAAAATAACGGTAATATTAAAAGCGATATATTAGAAAACTATAATCAACGCATTTTAAGTGTAAACACAAAGTTAATACCAAAAGCGACGTATTTCCAATAGAACAAGGTTGAAAACGATATTTAAGCATTATACGTATGAAAACGAATTTTAAATGATAAAATAAGTGTAAACGAAAAATTTACTTGTTACAGCCCTGAAAGCGAAATTTAAAAACGGAAAAATAAGTAAAAGCTCCTATAAGCGAAATTTAAAACTAAAAAATAAGTAAATCACAAAGTTAAAACGAACTTGTAAACGATATTTGTAATAAACCTTATTCTATAAATGAAGATATTTCTCGGGCGCCCTTATTTCCTGTCGGGCGCCCAATAGCCGATATTTTGCATTGCAGTCTATGGCGGTGCCCTTTTCGTCCATTAGCCATATGCGCCCTTTTTTACTGGCCCCGTCTATGTGCAAGAAAATGTTTTATTAATCCTAATATCTCATTCACCTCCCAATTTCAATAACTCTATATAGTTATAAACAAAAATCAGAATCCTACATAACTTAATTTTGATGTGCTCATATTTATTGCAGAGTTGCACTGGAAGTGAGCCTCTGTAAGACAGAACATTCCCGCTGTCAGAGCTGCTTCTGCCTCGCTCACAGCAGTAGGCCTCATGTTGACTTGTATCAATATGAGCGCATCTCCTAATACAAAGATATTAGAGGTAGAGCGCAAGAAAGCTGGAAGGAAATGACACACGCAGCAGTGTGCTGTAGGAGTCCAGGGATTATCTCTAAAATAAAATGATTTAATTCATTAAGTATGTTAAGGCCACACAGAAACTCAATAATTGTCACCCAGAACAATTCTTAGTGATTCTTTCTGGGTGACAACTTAAGGGTAGGCCCATTCTGCAGACAGGATGCTAAATTTGATGACAGATTGTGTTAATTTAAGCAACCTTAGGCCTCATTCACAGGGGCATTTTTAGGCATAGGCATACCTCCCAACTTTTGAAGATGAGAAAGAGGGACACTTAAGCCACACCACCTGTGCAGCCATAAGCCACACCCTTGCTTTTGCAGGTGGTTGGCAATGGGCAGGAGGAGGGTGTCAAAGGGTGCCAGTAGGTGGGAGAGGGCAGAGACCAAGGACAAGGTCCTCCAGCACTCAATGCTGAGACACCAAAGTGTAACCTTCAATCCCTCCCATCCCAGCCGTCACACACTGATTGCTATTAGACTAAGAGGCGCCCTAGGGCTCCCAAACCCCCCAACACCGTAATTTCTAGTTATCTGGATTGCAGTCACTGCCATGTATCCCCTTTTCTTATTTTTCTCTGCTTCAAACACAATAGGGGAATGATGGCTGAGTGAGTTATGCGCCCCCTCCTACACTGCTCTCTGAGGCTGGAGCCTCTCTCGCCTCTGCCTCAGCCCGCCCTTGGGAGGGTGACACTTGGTGGGAAGGAGGGTGCCACTGGGTGGAGAGGAAGGTGCCAGTGGGTAGGAGGAGGGTGCCAGTGGGTGGGGAGATGGGTCGTAGTGGGTGGGGAGTAGGGTATAAGTGGGTAGTCGGGTCCCAATGGGTGGGAAAGAGGGTGCCAGTGAGTAGGAGGAATGTGCCATTGGGTAAGGAGGAGGGTGCCAGTGGGTAGGGAGGAGGGTGCCAGTGGTCAGGGAGGAGGGTGTCAGTGGGTAGGGAGTAGGGTGCCAGTGGTGGGGAGGAGGGTGCCACTGGGTGAGGAGGAGAGTACCTGTTTCCATCATGGCATTGGTGCGACTGGTGTCTCTATCATTTTTTCACCCTCCTCTCTGCCCAGCCGGAACACAAGGGGGGTCCCATGGGACAGACCCCCCCCAACCCGGGGCAGTCCTGCAGAATTCAGGATGGTTAGGGGGTCTGGGCATATGCATTACAGGCCACTGCCTGGAGTGCCATTGGTCCTGGGGGACGTCATGCCCCTGATTAAGCCCCACCTCCCGAATAAGCCCTGCCCCAAATTAGGCCACACCTTCCAAATTAAGCCACACCCTCACAGGTGTTTGTACCTCCTTCTGTCCCCTTGTGCCTCCTTCCGTCTCCCTGTGCCACCTTCAGTCCCCCTGTGCCACCTCTGCTCCCTGTGTGTCCCTCTGTCTCCCTGTGCCTCCTTCTGTCTCCCTTTGTGCCTCCTTCTGTCTCCTTGTGCTACTTTCAGTCCCTCTGTGCCACCTCTGCCCCGTGTGCTTCCAGAGATGGATTAAAGTGAAATGGTGGCCTAGGCAAGCAACAACTTTGGCCCCACGCTTGATGGCCACCTAGCTTTTTTGGCAAGATTAGCATAAACCAGGTGTAAGGAACTTATCTGTTTATGCTGAAAGTTGCACCGAGAGCCAGCACAGTGTCAGCTGATATTTACAGCTGACACTTAGGCAGGGTACTGTTGTCTGATTGGATGTGCGGAGTGTGGCTGGCCACTGATTGGATAAGAGTTGTATTTAAAGGTGCTGAGTGCTCCCAGTCATCGCCCGTGATAGCACAGCTGTGGCTAGTTGCTGGGTGAGCATTTACTAATATTGTTATTATCTGGAATTGACCCTTGGCTTGTTTTCGACTATTCTTGTCTGCTGCCTGAACCGACCTTTGCTTGTTATCTGGATACGCTTGTCTGCTGCCTGAACCGACATTTGCTTGTTACCTGGATATTCTTGTCTGCTGCCTAAGCCGACCTTTGCTTGTTATGTGGATACTCTTGTCTGCTGCCTGAAACAACCTTTGCTTGTTACCTGGATTCTCTTGCCTGCTGTCTGGACTGACCTTTTGCTTGTTACCTGGATACTCTTGCCTGCTGCCTGAAACGACCTTTACTTGTTACCTGGATACTCTTGCCCACTGCCTGGACTGACCTTTTGCTTGTTACCTGGATACTCTTGTCTGCTGCCTAAAACGACCTTTGCTTGTTACCTGGATACTCTTTCCTGCTACCTGGACCGACCTTAGCTTGTTACCTGGACACTCTTGCTTTCTGCCTGGACCGACCATTGCCTGTCACTTGGATCTGCTGACTGCCTGTCACCATTGTGGGCCTCATCCTCATCATCAAGGTACGATTACAGTTTGACACTTGTGAGCTCTTGAACTCTTTTGATACTTGCCGCAGTGGGACTCTGGGGGGTTATTGTCCACTCTACTTCAGTCTGTATCTCTTGTACGTTAAGACCTGGGGGTAACCGTAGTCAGGAGACAAAGTGTCCTGTTCACGTGGGGGCTTGTCTATAGGTGAAGACCGTGGGCTGGGCTCAGAGTCACGGCAATAGATTGGGGCATAGAGACTGATTGTGGACATAACCTGTCAAGCCTTACACCAGGCCCCTAGACTCTCTCCAGGCCGTAGGCACCTGCCTACATTGCCTTGTGGATGATACGACTGTGTGTGCGTCCCTCTGTGCCTCCCTTTGTCCCACTGTGCCTCCTCCTGTCCCCCTTTTTACCTCTCTCTGTCCCCTTGTCTCACTATGTGTTCCCGTCCCCTTCCTGCACTTCCCCGATCCAGTGTATAAAGGCAGAGTATAGCGCAGCAGAAGCTGTGCTCTAACCTCCTTTCTGGGGTCCAGTGCTGTGTCTGTGCGACCATCCTGTCTGTTTTCTGCTCCCTCTAGTGCTGGCTCTCCTCATATAGCATGTAATCACGCTACATGTGATAGGAGATCCCGGGCACTAGACCGTGTGGTGAGCGGACAGGCGGAAGCACAGCACTGGACTCCAGCGGAGAGGTGAGAGCACAGCTTATGCTGTACTATATTCTGCATTTACACATTAAGCTAGTGATCTTCAAACTTGGCTCTCTAGCTGTTAAGGAACTACAAGTCCCACAATGCATTTGCCTTTATGAATCATGACTGTGGCTGTTTGACTCCTGCAATGCATTGTGGGACTTGTAGTTCCTTAACAGCAGGAGAACCAAGTTTGCAGATCACTGCACTAAGCTGATAGAATGCAGGAAGGGGGTGTGCAACAAAATGCGTCAGAAATGTTGGGTTGTTTGTATCTCAGGGACTTGTATTATGCATCCACCCTATACGGCACATGGATTATAACCAATCAGTTTTTCAACAAATGCACCACACTGCAGTCTACTGACATGTCTGTCACCGGAATTAATGCTTTCAAGTCGTTAAGGGACAAACCCACTCATGTGCATTACTGTTGCCTCACCTTAACTTGCCCCTTACTGTTAACTCCTTCCTGACACCTAACCCCTCACCCCCCCCCCCCCCATATTAATCTCTTCCTGTAGTAAAGTCCCTTTTTATGCCTAACCTAACAACTAAAGATAATCTTCAGCTACCCTATCCCCTAACCCTACTTTTCTATGCCTAACCGTAACAAATACTCACTGTTTGTCCTCTATTTTGGCTTTAAAACACAGGGGCCCATTTCTTCATCTTACTGCCCAAATGTTTTCAGCTTACATGGTTGCCTGTTCAGTAAGCCAGCACCTATTCAGTAGTAAAACCTTGGGCAAGACTCCCTAACACTGCTACTGCCTATAGAGCGCACCCTACTGGCTGCAGCTCTTTGAGTTCGCCAGGATAAAAGCGCAATATAAACAAACAAAATCATGATTTGGGCACTATGTGCATGGAATTTGTATGTTCTTCCCTTGTCTGTGTGGGTTTCTTCTGGTCACTCCGGTTTCCTCCCACTTCCCAAAAACATACAGATGAGTTAATTGGCTTCCCCTGAAAGTGGCCCTAGACTACGATACATACACTCCATTATACATAACTAGACATAGGACTCTGGTAGGGATTAGATTGTGAGCCCCTCTGAGGGACAGTAAAGTGACAATATACTCTGTACAGCACTGCAGAAGATGTCGGTGCTATATAAATAATAAATAATAATAATTATTATCTCATACAGTATTTATCCAGTGTGCTGGGATATCACACTGGAAAGAAAATCTGTTCCCATCACTGGTGTTATCACCTTGAGATAAGCAATTCTGCAATGTAAGCCCTGAACCCACACTCAATGAAACTCAGCTGAGAAAGTCAATAACAACTGCCTTTGCTGAGAATCCATTGTGTAGAGCAGCTTCGACCCTCACTAGCCTGCAGGATAACGACACATCTGTCAGCCTCAGCCCAGCCATGTTGCTTGAGGAATGGAGTATATAATGCCCAGCCAAGGAGTCATGAATGACATTCTTTATTTTCAATTTGGTAATTTTTTTAGTTTGAGTTATAACATTTTTCTGCCCTTCATTCCACTCTGTTTAAGCATTTTGATAAGAAATCATTGCAGCTATTACATTAACCACATTTATATAGCAGCAAATAGTTGTTTTACAATACATTAGCTGAATACATTTGTCATATAAAGTACATTCATCATTCTGAGGATTGGAAAGTTTGATTACTTGACTCGTGCAAGCCAAGGAAAATGCTGTGCATGAGAAAAATGGCACTTTGGCATACTATAATTGGAATGGTTGTTTTTTTTTTTCATGGTAACTCAGGTCTCCACCAGGAGGAATTACTGAAACTGTACACCCCTTACACAAACCTTCCTCTCTGCATGCTAATTCAATTTGTTGACTTCTAGGATCCCATTAAAGTGGACCTTAACTCTTGCACAGGACAGATGGAAAACGTAGAGAAGTGCACCCTGAATGTATTTAGAGAGTTTAGCCTGTTTAATTCCCCCTCATTTGTGTCTAATCACAAATTGTAATTTGATCCTCCCCTGTGTCACATGACTGCCATGGCAGATAAGGCAGATAAGCCCATTTGAAAGCACAGGCTGTAAACAATGTCTGCTTCCGTGAATCAGGAGGTAGAAACTGCACATTTATTTTAGGATTTGTATCAGCTGTAACAGATACATGTTTTTTTTTTGTTTTAAGGTTATTATACCACGTTTTGAGTCCCCTGCAAAATACTGCTCTAGAAAAATATTCCTGCTGTAACCTCCATTTATTTTTCTGTAATATTCATGATTTACTTTATCAACTTTATATTTACAGATTTATAAATGCAAAAATGGCTATGACCTGTTAGGTATGCAGATAAAGGGTAGCGTGCAGGGGACTAAGCCTCCAAAAGAAAAAAAACTAGAAAACCGAGAACACCCATATAGTGTAGAGAGATACTCACAAAATTGGGTAGCTAGCCAAGCAACCATGGTACAGGGCATAAGCGAAAGGTGCTTCCTGACGTTTTGCGCTCCACCTCCAAACACTGTATGGACCTGAAGAAGTGAGGAACACCCATGAAACGCGTCATTTTGTAAATAGGCAATAATTATTATTAATTTTTTTTATAATGGTTATCCTTTGTTGAAAGAAGCTACGTAGTATATTTTAAACTGTTTTAGAGGGGGGGGCGTGGGGTGCTATAGGCATAGTGGGTAGCGCTCTTGCCTTGCAACGCTGGGTCCCCGGTTCAAATCCAAGCAAGGTCAACATCTGCAAGGAGTTTGTATGTTCTCCCTGTGTCTGCATGGGTTTTCTCCAGGCACTCCGGTTTCCACCCACATCCCAAAAACATACAGATAAGTTAATTGGCTTCCCCTAAAAAATTGGCCCTAGACTATGATACATACACTACACGATACATACATAGACATATGACTATGGTAGGGACTAGATTGTGAGCCCCTCTGAAGGACAGTTAGTGACAAGACAATAAACTCTGTACATCGCTGCGTAATATGTCGGCGCTATATAAAGACTTGAATAAATAAAATAAATAAATAAACTTAAGCATTATGATAAAAATTCTGTGCTAGAATTCCTCCTGAGCAGAGGCCGTGCAGGTAAAGCCAACCATACACTATTCAATTATCACTCGATTTTGTTTTTGATCAAAATTACAATCACTATCAAGGACTAAGCTAGATTTAAAGAGCCACAATCTTGGTCGTAAAAAAATGGATATAAATTTAAATATCGATTTTAATTACAATCGTAGTATCGATTCAAAACAAAATTTTGAGTGATAATTGAATAGCGTATGACCAGCAGAACAATAAAGGGTACAGCTCCACATGTAAGCCATACATCTAGTGATAATGGGCAGATTTAATCAAGAGACAAATCTCTCTCTAATTGAATCTGATTAGAGAGAGTTCTGTTGGCTGCCCATACACCATAGGCCGATTCCCGATCAATTTCATGCCGAAACTGATCTGGAATCAGCCTTGTGACGCCGCATCTGGACCCAATGCTAACCCCCTAATGCTTAATGTCCCCCCGGATGCCCAGTGCAAGCTATACATTTCCTCTCCACAGCCACTTCCTTTGGGCTTCCTTTGTGCTCCATACATGCGCACCACATGGTTGCCTAGTAACATCAGACGTCACACATGCGTCCTTTTGTTGCGCTCGTCACTTGTCCTGATATAGCTCGCTGTTACTGCTGCACACATGATTAAACAAATCGGCACTACATCTTGCAGCATGTGTTATCGACTAATGCGACCAAATTAGGCCCAAAATTGGTCGCATTGTCAAGTCGGGCATGCACTTGGTGGCACTGATTTTCATCCGATTATAATAATTGAATCCGATGGTCGATTGGCCACCAATTCGCCTGATGTATGGCTACCTTTACTATGTAAATTCTTAGTACACTTTTGACATGACACTTACATACAATTGCCAGTTATGGACAGTCATCACGATACCCCCAAAGCGCATACGTATTATGGTGTCGTCAGTAAGCTGGGCACAGGATGAGCCGAACGACGGCTCACCCTGCTGCTGCTCAAATCCCAGACGGCGCAAATACTATCTCCAGTGGTGCTCAGCAGAGCTCGAATATTCGAGTAGCTCGAATATTCAAGCTCTTTTTCAGCTATTCGAGCTCGAATACCGAGCTCGAATAGCTGCAGCTATTCGAATGGGCTATTCGAGTGAACTCGAATAGCCCACTCACTATTCGAGCTATTCGAGCAAACAGCGCTATTCGAACTCGAATACCGAGCTCGAATAGCGTCATAGCCCAGATTGATGTCCTTAGAGCCAATCAGAGGGCTCCCAGGCCCTCTGATGGCAGCCAATCACAGAGGGGGACCCTGGCCAGCCCCTACCCTATAAATAGCGGCCGCCATGTTCGGTTTTTCCGTCCTTGCCTGACTTTGTACAGAGAGAGATCTGCTCCTTTGTGCTTTGGCTTAGCAAGAGCTCTATAGTGGTCAATTAGCTAGCGTTTTTGCTCACATACACCTCCTATACACACCTATATTGTTGTTAGTTAGATAGACATTGTATTTTAGTTAGTAGCTTGTGTGTTACATAGAGACAGGCAGCTGATGCAGGCAAGCTTACACAGCTTTAGGCCTCAGGGCCTTGCCTGTGTGGGCACAGCTGTCCTCCTGTCCTCTGTTAGTTTATTTCTCATCTATACCAGTGTTTCTGCTGTCCTTTACTACTGAGTGATTGTATTTTGTAGTTATACTGTAGTCTGTAACTGTACTAGGACACTCACTGTCACTGTTTGTTCATAGCTCCTGCGTGTGTGCGTGCAGTACACACACTCTATTTCCTTCTGATTACTACTGATTATTGTAATTTCTAGTTGTACTTACTGTTACTACTTACTACTAGGGAGGGACACTCAGTCACTGTTCATAGGCTAGCTCCTGCGTGTGTGTGTGCGTGCACTGTCTGTACAGTACACATACTCTATTTCCTTCTGATTACTTATTGTAATTTCTAGTTGTACTACTTACTGTTACTACTTACTGTACTAGGGACACTCACTGTTCATAGGCTATCTCCTGCGTGTGTGTGTGTGCGTGCACTGTCTGTACAGTACACACACTCTATTTCCTTCTACTGAATCTGATTACTACTGATTATTGTATTTTCTAGTTAGTGTACTAGGGGACACACTCACTGTTCACTGTTCACACTTACTGATTACTGAATTATTGTATTTTGTATTAGTACTGTACTAGTAATCACTTAGCGATCTAATCACTTAGTGATTAGTGTCACCTCACCCACCAACCCACTCCATTAAAGTACCCCACTTTTTCACCCGCCCTTTTAAAAAACTTTTTTGTTTACGCCCAAAACATCTAAGATGTCTGGAAGTGGCAGCCAGCGCGGTTTGGGCAAGGGGAAGGGCAGCAAGGGAATCAGGAGGAGAGGGAGCAGCATTGTGGCAAGCCGCGGCCGCGCCACCATGCACAGTTCCGCAGCAGCAGCAGCTGCGTCAGTGGCTAACATTCCGCCTATAGCCACTGGCCGTGGACGCCTTGGGCGCCGCCCAGCAGGAGCAACTCATGCTGCAGAGACGCAGCAGCAGCGTGTAGTACCTGCTCCTATTTTCCTCCAGCCGGGTCGGAAACGTCCCATTGAGGAAAAGGATGCAGCCACTGTGGTGCAACTGATGACGGAGGATGAGCAGCCCGCCATCAGCTCTGCATCCGAGGCCTCCACCCTCACCACCACCACCACCCCTGTTCGCAGCAGCCGCCCAGCAGGGCCTGGGGAGGAGGCCAGTTCACCGTCAGTTGGCGATCTGTCATTCAGCAGTCTTTTGACCCCAGGCATCATGAGTCAATTGTCTGCTGTTGTTGGCGATTTGGAGGAGGAGATGCTGATGGGCACTTTGGGGGATGAGGGATTGGACAGCAAGACTGTGGCGACAGTCAAGCAGCCCATCCATGCATCAGGAGAGGAGTTTGGGGGGTCATCATCCCAGCAGGACATGTTTAAGGAGGGGGAGGATGATGATGATGATGATGACGTGGTGACAGACAAAGACTGGGTGCCGCCACCACCAGCACCTGGGGATGTCATCATCAGCAGCTCTGAGGAGGAGGAGGAGGATGCGCTTGTGGGCCTTGCAAGGAGGTGCATCATTGCAAGCATTGGCAGCAGTAGGCAGGTCCCACAGCCTGCTGGTGTCTCAGGCTCAGCAGCAGCAGCAGCAGCAGCAGCATCTGCCAGTACCACCACCAGCCGCACCCAAGCCCCCCCCCCCCCCCCCCAACCACCACAGGGAGACAGGCAGCAGCGGCTCCAGGCCGTAGGGGGTTGTTCTTGTCACCAATCTGGCGATTTTTCACAATGCCCACAGTTTTCAGCAAGTACGCCACTTGCAACCACTGTCAGCGGAAGTTGAGCAGAGGTGCAGACCCCTTAAAGTTCAGCACCAGCTCGCTCATCAACCACCTTGCTGCTAAACATTTCCACCAGCATGAGGAGTTCCAGAGGCTGAAGGCATCTGGTGCTGGCAGTGGCACCATACCCATCACTGCACAGCCTTCAGCAGCAGCAGCAGCAACAGCAGCCACCCGCCCTCCTGCTCCTCCAGCACCACCAGCAGGAGTGCGGAAACGCACTGCTCCTCCCCCCTCTGCAACTCCTGCCGCCTAAACTGAGGCCTGTTCTGGCAGCCAGTCCTCAGTGGCCTCCTCTGCTGTGTCCGCTGATTCCCGTGCTAGCAAAAGGCCACGCCAGAGCCTTTTGAGCGAGTCCTTCCAGGGGGTGGTTAGGGCTCTGCCTCCCAGCAGCTGTCGCGTGCGTCAGCTGAACGGCTTGCTGGCATGGGCCATGTGCTCCCAACTCCTGCCGTACACGCTCGTGCAGGAGGGGAGCGACATGCGTGCGCTGCTTGCTTGTGCAGCCCCAGACTGGCAGCTCCCCAGCAGACACTACTTTGCCTGCAAGGCCATTCCTGCACTGCACCGCTTTGTGATGGCCAATGTGGAGCGAGGGCTGGAGCACGCGGTTGGTGAAAGGGTCCACGTCACCATGGACTCCTGGAGCAGCCGCTTCGGGACAGGCTGCTACCTGTCCTTCACTGTCCACTGGGTCAGCTTGCTGGAAGGGGGTGAGGATGGGAGAGCATCAGTGGGCACAGCAGCAGCAGCAACACAGTGGGTGGTGCCACCCCGCAGGGTCAGGGGAACTGCAGCAGGTTCCTCCGATCCTCTGCCATCCTCCGGCACACCTGGCCAAACCCCCCGCCTCAGCAGCAGCGTGAAGGCCCGCCACTGCCAAGCGCTGCTGCAGTTGGTCAGCCTTGGGAAGACCAAACTGATGGCAACCCATGTGTTGGCCAAACTCCAGGAGCAGGAGAGGATTTGGCTGACCCCCAGAGGCCTCAGAGTCGGAGAGGTGGTGGCCGACAATGGGGCCAATCTGGTTGCCGCAATTGACAGGGGAAAGCTGACCCACATCCCCTGTCTTGCCCACGTGCTGAACCTGGTGGTGCAGAAGTTCTTGCGCACCTACCAGGGGATGGGCGAACTGCTGGAAACGGCAAGGAATGTTGTGCGTCACTTCCGGCGCTCGGCTGCAGCCTGTGCGAGCCTGGAAGACGTGCAAAAGGAGCTGGAGCTGCCACGCCATCGGCTGATCCTTGACGTTCCAACTCGCTGGAACTCCACCCTGGCGATATTGGAGCGTCTGGTTGAACAAAAGCACGCTGTCAACCAGTACCTTGCCCTGGCCACTGTTTCCGCCGCTCAGAAAAGGGACAAGACCAGCAACATCCCGTCCATCATCCCCGATGACGACTGGAGGCACATGCAGCAGGTGTGCTTAGTGCTGGCTCCCTTTCTGCAGGCCACTAACATGGTGAGCAGGGACCATGCTATGGTCTGCGAGTGGGTGCCCCTGGTTTGTCTGCTGAACAGGGCCCTCGATGCTTTGCTGGAACAGGGAGCGGCAGCCTTGGCCCAGCAGGAGCGGCATGCAGCTGCACAGTCCACCTCTGAGGGGGAGGAGGAGGAGGACTTGGTGGAGGTCCCTGACCTTGCTGCTGATGAGGGTGATCAGCACAGCGCAGCTGAGTTGGTGCGGGGGTGGAGAGAGGATGAGGCTGAGGAGGCAGAGGAGGAGGATGAGGACAGCACTGCCGTCGATGTGCCATCACACGTGGCCCGCCTCTTTCCAATGGCAGCACACATGCTGACGTGCCTGCGCAAGGACCCCAGGGTGATCCAGATGAAGCAGAGGGAGGACATCTGGATCAGCATGATGTTGGACCAACACCTCAAGGGGAAGTTGAGCCAGTTCCTGCCGCCTGCAGGAGGAGACCCAGCGCAACAAATAAGGAGCTTGCAGCAGGCCCTTGTTGAGCGCTTGGAGAAAGCCTTCCCCCAGCCTTCCACCCCCACTGTCCAGCCAGCACAGAGGCAGCAGCAGGTGCCTGCATCCAGCAGCAAGCGCCTCACAGACCTGCTGTCTCTCAGCAACGAGCTCTACAGGACTGTAGAGGCTCCGGCAGCAGTGACTAGAGAGGAGGTGCATGCAGCAGCATCCTCCTCCGGTCACAGCCAGCGCCTGACCCGCATGGTGGCTGACTACATGGGGCCCTACAGCGGGCTTGACAGCGATGCCCCTGTTGGAGTATTGGGTCAAGCGCCTGGAGATCTGGAGCGAGCTGGCGCAGTACGCCCTGGAAGTGCTGTCCTGTCCCCCTTCCAGCGTGCTGTCCGAGCGCTGCTTCAGTGCAGCTGGTGGCGTGGTCACCGAGAAACGCTCACGTCTGTCTCACAAGTCTGTGGACAGACTGACGTTTCTCAAGATGAACCAGGCGTGGGTGGAAGGCGAGTTCCTGGCCCCTGTTGTCGGTGAGAGGGGGACATGAACTGGCTGCCGGAAGAACCATCGTTAATGTGCCTTACCACCCTTTACCACCTCCTGGCTCCTGCTCACTAAGCCAGCCTGGTTCACTTTGACTATTACGTCGCCTGCAGCCACACATTTTACACCTACAGTGGGCTGCTGTGTACTGCCCTTCTGCTGTCTGTCTGTGTTTCCCACTGCCAGGGTACACAGATTTACCTTCTGCTGCCACTCTGCCACCAGCTATTACGTCAAACAATAGCTATATCTGTGTAATTTGCTGTAAAAAAAAAACAAAAAAAACATTAAAAAAAAAAAGGTTTAATTTTTCGGAGGTGCCCGGGTTGAAAACTGTGATGTCCCAGTTGTGTATTGGACACGATGTGGGCTTCACGACTGCTGTCTGGGACCTCCTGCTGTGTTTATTTACAGCCCTGGTATCACCGCTAGGTACCAGGGCTATTATGTAACGCTGCCTGCCTGCTGCCACACTCACACTACTCCTCCATTCCTCCTGCTGCTGCTGCTGTCTGTCTGTGTTTCCCACTGCCAAGGGTACACAGATTTACCTTCTGCTGCCACTCTGCCACCAGCTATTACGTCAAACAATAGCTACTCACATTACTCCTCCATTCCTCCTGCTGCTGCTGCTGCTGTCTGTCTGTGTTTCCCACTGCCAGGGTACACAGATTTACCTTCTGCTGCCACTCTGCCACCAGCTATTACGTCAAACAATAGCTATATCTGTGTAATTTGCTATAAAAACAAAACAAAAAAACCATTAAAAAAAAAAAGGTTTAATTTTTCTGAGGTGCCCGGGTTGAAAACTGTGATGTCCCAGTTGTGTATTGGACACGATGTGGGCTGCACGACCGCTGTCTGGGACCTCCTGTTGTGTTTATTTACGCCCTGGTATCACCGCTAGGTACCAGGGCTATTATGTCACGCTGCCTGCCTCATTGACTGCCTGCTGCCACACACTCATCCTCATCCTCCTCCTGCTGCTGAATTTACCTCCTGCTGTCTGTGTGTTTCCACTGCCAGGGAGCACATACAATGGCGCTTCCACCATGCGCCACCAGCTATTTGTTACGCTCAAAAATAGCTGCATTTCTTTAAAAAAACGATAAAAATATATATACTTTTTATTAATACTTTGTGATATTATTTTTAGAGGTGTCCGGGTTGAAAACTGTGTTGTCCCAGTTGTGTATTGGACATGATGTGGGCTTCACGACCGCTGTCTGGAACCTCATGCTGTGTATTTACGGCCTGGTACCACCGCTAGCCACAGCCTATTATGTCTCGCTGCCTGCCTCATTGACTGCCTGCTGCCACACAATCATCCTCCTCCTTCTGCTGCTGCTGCTGAATTTACCTCCTGCTGTCTGTGTGTTTCCACTGCCAGGGAGCACATACAATGGCGCTTCCAACATGCGTGCGCCACCAGCTATTTATTACGCTCAAAAATAGCTGCATTTCTTAAAAAAAATAAAAATAAAAGAGAAATAAGTGAAGAAGAAGAAGACGATATAGAAGAAGAAGATATAGAAAAAGAAGAAGAAGAAGGAGAAGAAGAAGAAGATATAGAAAAAGAAGAAGACGAAATAGAAAAATAATAATAAGAAGAAGATATAGAAAAAGATATAGAAGAAGAAGATGAAGAAGAAGAAGATGAAGAAGAAGAAGATGAAGATGAAGAAGATGAAGAAGAAGATGAAGAAGAAGAAGAAGATGAAGAAGAAGAAGAAGATGAAGAAGAAGATGAAGAAGATGAAGATGAAGAAGATGAAGAAGAAGAAGAAGATGAAGAAGATGATGAAGAAGAAGAAGATGAAGAAGAAGAAAATGAAGAAGAAGAAGAAGATGATGAAGAAGAAGAAGAAGACGATATAGAAGAAGAAGAAGATATAGAAGAAGAAGAAGAAGATATAAAAGAAGAAGATATAGAAGAAGAAGAAGAAGAAGATGAAGAAGAAGAAGAAGAAGAAGAAGATATAGAAGAAGAAGAAGAAGAAGATATAGAAGAAGAAGATATAGAAGAAGAAGATATAGAAGAAGAAGAAGAAGATATAGAAGATGAAGAAGAAGAAGAAGAAGTATATACACTGTACTGAACAGAATTTTGGACACAACTTCTCTTTCCACCTTTTTTTTTTTAAAGGAACATCCCCACATAATCACTTGCTGTTGTTACTTGGAAAAAAAAGATGTTTCTTGCATCATTCACCCTCAAAACAAGTGTTGGAAGCTATTTAAGGCCAATTCGAATAGTCAGCTCGAATAATGAGCTCGAATACCGACTCGAATAGTGAGCTCGAAGTCCGAGGTCGAATCGAATAGTAAAAAATATTCGACTCGAATATTCGACCGAACACGAATAATTTACTATTCGAATTCGACCAAACTCGAATAATAAAAAGGGGTATCCGAGCACCACTGACTATCTCCCCCCCACCCCCCACCCCCCCCAAGTTGTAGCAACTTGAAGGGAGGTGTAATTTGAGGTCTTATGATCGCTGGATCCCCGAATTACTCTTGCGCGAGGCGCGCATCATAGCACTAGTGCTATGACTGAGTGCCGGGCACCGAAGTAACCTGCTTCGCCCAAAGCCACATTTAAGCTCCACAGATGGTTTAAATAGGTATGCTAGTTTTTTGCAAATTATATAGTTGCCCTTTTCCGTGTGGCTTCTACACTGCTTCACACTGATGTGACATTGATAACACTGTGATATGTATACTATTGATTTATATATTTCTATAGGAAAGTGATACTTTGCAATACTCCCTATACCTCTATGTGTTTTTGTCCCTACTTCAACTTGGCTATGTACTATGTGACAAGCAATGCTTGGCCAACATTTTGTTATCTCGACATATGTTTCTAATAAACGTGTTTAAAAAAAATAGGTATGCTAGTTCATCTCTTGCAAGGATGGGATGCACCTGTAATCTCAATGGTCTATCACACCACAGTTGCAGCATCTGGTATATATATATATTTATTTTGATTTGCAGATGAATGCATGTATTGGATCTTACTTAATTTTCTCCAGCTCCTCCAAGATCAGCTGCCTCTTAAGTTCCATTTTCTGCTATAAAAGACATGTAACAGCAATACTTATCAATCTGAGGTAGTGCAGGAGGTCACTCATACGGTCTCGAGAAAGCCCTCATAGAGGGGCAAAACGATCATCGACCAGCCTCCGCACCTCCTGCACTACCTCAGATTGATAAGTATTGCTGTTACATGTCTTTTATAGCATATCATGCCTCTTTTATTGGAAGATTTAAATTAAAGTTTGAAGCTTTTATTGAAGTTGGAGATGACGAAGTGGCTCCTGGATTTTCTTTTTCTCCTATTGAAATAATGAAATTATACTGATTTTCATCCGGATGTTGCCCCGTTGTATGAAATATATTGAGGAGGTATAAGGCATTTGTGTGCACTCACTCTGCTATCTTCTTTATTGATTAAGTTCCATTTTCTAATGTTAAACATAAGCTATCTGAGAAATGGCAGCTGATGATAAAGCCTCGTATACATGCTAGATGGTTCTCGGCTAAGAATCTAGCAAGTGTACATCGGTCAACCATGTGGCACTGAAAGATCCAGCGTGTCGGATCATCTCGGCTGAGTGAAGGCTGAACCCATTGTACTTCTCAGACAGACAGACCTCTAGTGTAGTGGCTGGATAGTGTACTGGTTAACCTTTTCGGGACCGGCCACCTACCCCCCCTTATGGACCAGGCATTTTGCGCGGGAAGGGGGTGCGCGCGTTTGGGGGGGTCAGGCGGCCGGATCCCGTGTGTGGCTGGCTAGAGTGGTGTCCCCCATGGTGGCCTGTGCCTCCCCCTTCTGCCCGCAGCCTTCACTTACCTTCCAGGCTCCAGCGATGAGCCGCACGGGACCCTCTTCTCCGGCCGGCATCTCCGTTCTGTCTGACGAGCAGTTCCGGGTCGCGGCTTGATGACGTCATCAAGCCGGGACCCAGCGCTGACGTCAGATGAAGCGGAGATGCCGGCCAGAGCGGAGGGGGGCGCCGATCGTCGCTGGAACGGCAGGGAGGTGAGTGGATCCTCTTCTTTCCCCCCCTGCCGCCGCAGCTGTCAAACAGATCACTACGATCCGACGGCGATCGTAGTGATCGTGTGATCAGCAGCCATACGCGATGGCTGCTGATCACTCGGGGGAGATGTCGGCTGTCATATGACAGCTTAATCTCCCCCTCCGGGTGCGCACGATCGCGTCAGGAGCGGAAATTGCGGGCCGGCGTAGATCCTACGCCGCATCAGGCTAGAACAGCCACAAGTGCGGCGTAGGATCTCATTCACATGGTCCCGAAAAGGTTAAGGGCTCTGCCTTTGACATGGGAGACAAGGGTTTGAATCCTGGCTAGGTCAAGTACCTATTCAGTAAGGAGTTCAAGGCAAGACTCCCTAACACTGCAGGGTGGCCTCTTGAGTACCTCCCTGTGGCTGCAGCTCTTGAGCGCTTTGAGTCCGTCAGGAGAAAAGCGCTATACAAATGTTCGGATTATTATTATTATTATTACAGACCCATACAGACCTCTAGGGCCCATGCAGCTGCACCACAGTTAGAGCATGATTATTCTGTGAGTTCTTCTCTGTGCATTTCTCCCTGTAACCCATAAGGGAACAGTGATAATTGCTTGTGGCCCAGTCATATACAAGTATAAAATGTGTGCTACCTTAATATAGTGCCTACAGAATGTGTGACCTAGTTTCATGTACTTGTTATCAACATTATTTGGATCCAACCTTGATCTGATATGACCATGTCTACTCAAATGGGGCCAACTTCATCAGGCCCATATAAAGCCACAATAGGGCCCTGGGACAAAATTAACCTGGGGGCCCTTGCACTGTTTTTGTAAGCATAGCAATAATAGCTTATCTTGGGGGCACTACTCCAGTCCATGCGCTCTTGTCTTCATCCTTGCAGGGGCACCTCTTCTCAGTGACGCGGCGCATGTTATTGTGTAATGATATGCTACAGGTCATGGAGAAGAGGCAGCCAGCAGAGATGAAGGTAGGAAGCATGGTCAGCTATGCTGAGAACACTTTGCAGGTGCCCTGGGGAGCACAACTCAGGGGGAGACCTAGGGGGAGGGGGGCTGGCACTGCTCGAGGGCCCTGGGGCAATTGTCCCCGTTGCATCTATAGCACCGGCACTGCCCTTCATTTATTCTTCACGGAGGTCTATTGTTAGCTTTATCTGCCACTGGTTCTTCTCACTACCCCTCCTGCTGCACCATCGTCCCTCCATAACAAGGAACACACGCTCAGTCTGATGTCAGGTGTTTACTAATTGGGCCCAGCAAACATATGCTGTCAAAGGAAGAAGGCTGGATAACAACTGTACCCTTCTTATTCAGTTTCAAAAAAAATGCTGCAGATGAAAGTAGTACATAAAGAAATGAAAGGTGTAGTATTTCTTTGACATAAATAGTTATAGGAGTATAAATATACAGTATAATTTTTAAGAAACGGAATACACTATATCAGTGAAATAGAAACAGCCAGTAAAGTAGAGCTAAGAGTTGCAGAGGTTGCAACCACACACTAGTGCCCTCCTCCAATCACTGCATTAGCTCTCTATACAGGAGGTGTTGTAGTGGTAATTATTACCTCTGTATGTGATTTCAATAATGATAATCATTAACAACAATCCATTTCTTCTCCTCAGTGTTCTCCCCAGGCTCTTTTAGCCGGGTGCTCCATCCAGCTAGTTTTGGTGAGCACCTGGCTGTCATCGGCTCACCTCCTCCTCTGCTGTAAGCAGAATTGTGCAGAAAGGCACCGACCCTGCATATTTTCATATTGCCCCACCCGGCTACTTTTTTATGCCACCCGGCTACATTTTTATGCCACCCAGCTGGAAAAAATTCTGGGGAGAACACTGCTCCTCCATACCTCTGCTTACACATCTATCACACAGTGCTGCCCTTGCAAATCCAGCAAAGACTTAGAATTAAACAGTAGAGTAGCACTAGGAGGTGCAGAGGTTGCAACGACACTAGGACCTGAGGGGCCCCACTCCAGCCGCTACATTAGCTCTGTATTATGCTGGGAATACATAATGAGGGTTTTTTTGGCAGATAGATTGTTGGATAGATAATTTCCAACAGGTCCCATCTGATTTCGATCATTCGACTTTTTTTCATAGAAGTGAATGAAAATCAATGAGAAAATTGATTGGAAAATCGATTGGAAAAAACGTTTGGAAAGTAAATCCACCCCCCAAAAAAACTCATAGTGTATTCCCAGCATTAGTGGTGTAGTGGTAATGATCACTTATTTATGTGAGTTGAATAGTGGTATTAACAAACAATTCCTTCTCCTCCATACCTCTGCTTACACGTCTCTCACACATTGGCTTTCCTTCCAAAGCCAGTCTTGGTGGTCTCCATCATGCGTTAATTATAAATACAGTGCTGGGTGAAGGGGGGTAGAGAGGACAATGAAAGAATTGCTCTGTAGTCCATGGCTCCGTAGCTGCACCACTGGAAACAACCAACCTACACTTTTCCAAAGGTCATCTGTAAGTTTGTTCATACTTTCAGGAATGATTTCATTATTACTCAGAAGGGTTAAGGGCAGTACCAGAGATTTAAGGCCATACAGCTTATCCAGCTCCTTCCACAGGCTCAATGAAAAAAATTGCATAGTTTGAAGAAGATCTTAACAGTTTGAACTTTTAAAACTGAGGCGATCATAACAAAGATTGCAGAGAACATCCAGCCACTAACGTTTGTTCAAGCTTAACCCATCTAACATGAGTAGTTATCACTGCTCAGGCAATGATTTATTTCAGCTAAGGAGCAATGAAATATTTTTTTTAAAGTTTGGAGAAGCTAGTCCTAGAACCGAGGTCCCATGACAATGTTCTGTTGAATGCTATGCTCATGGTGTCTCCGTAATGAAATAAAATTGGGCTATACAAATATTATAATAAAATAAACAAATATATACAGTGGCTTGCAAAAGTATTCGGCCCCCTTGAAGTTTTCCACATTTTGTCACATTACTGCCACAAACATGAATCAATTTTATTGGAATTTCACGTGAAAGACCAACACAAAGTGGTGTGCACGTGAGAAGTGGAACGAAAATCATACATAATTCCAAACATTTTTTACAAATCAATAACTGCAAAGTGGGGTGTGCGTAATTATTCAGCCCCCTTTGGTCTGAGTGCAGTCAGTTGCCCATAGACATTGCCTGATGAGTGCTAATGACTAAATAGAGTGTGCCTGTGTGTAATCTAATGTCAGTACAAATACAGCTGCTCTGTGATGGCCTCAGAGGTTGTCTAAGAGAATCTTGGCAGCAACAACACCATGAAGTCCAAAGAACACACCAGACAGGTCAGGGATAAAGTTATTGAGAATTGTAAAGCAAGCTTAGGCTACAAAAAGATTTCCAAAGTCTTGAACATCCCACGGAGCACTGTTCAAGAGATCATTCAGAAATGGAAGGAGTATGGCACAACTGTAAACCTACCAAGACAAGGCCGTCCACCTAAACTCACAGGCTGAACAAGGAGAGCACTAATCAGAAATACAGTCAAGAGGCCCATGGTGACTCTGGACGAGCTGCAGAGATCTACAGCTCAGGTGGGGGAATCTGTCCATAGGACAACTATTAGTCGTGCACTGCACAAAGTTGGCTCTTATGGAAGAGTGACAAGAAGAAAGCCATTGTTAACAGAAAAGCATAAGAAGTCCTGTTTGCAGTTTGCCACAAGCCATGTGGGGGACCCAGCAAACATGTGGCAGAAGGTGCTCTGGTCGGATGAGACCAAAATGGAACATTTTGGCCAAAATGCAAAACGCTAAGTGTGGCAGAAAACTAACACTGCACATCACTCAGAACACACCATCCCCACTGTCAAATATGGTGGTGGCAGCGTCATGCTCTGGGGTGCATCTCTTCAGCAGGGACAGGGAAGCTAGTCAAAGTTGACAGGAAGATGGATGGAGCCAAATACAGGGCAATCTTGGAAGAAAACCTCTTGGAGTCTGCAAAAGACTTGAGACTGGGGCGGAGGTTCACCTTCCAGCAGGACAACGACCCTAAACATAAAGCCAGGGCAACAATGGAATCGTTTAAAACAAAACATATCCATGTGTTAGAATGGCCCAGTCAAAGTCCAGATCTAAATCCAATCGAGAATCTGTGGCAAGATCTGAAAACTGCTTTCACAAACGCTGTCCATCTAATCTGACTGAGCTGGAGCTGTTTTGTAAAGAAGAATGGGCAAGAATTTCAGTCTCTAGATGTCCAAAGCTGGTAGAGACATACCCTAAAAGACTGGCAGCTGTAATTGCAGCAAAATGTGGTTCTACAAAGTATTGACTCAGGGGGCTGAATAATTACGTACACCCCACTTTGCAGTTATTAATTTGTAAAAAATGTTTGGAATAATGTATGATTTTCGTTCCACTTCTCACATGTACACCACTTTGTATTGGTCTTTCACGTTGAATTCCAATAAAATTGATTCATGTTTGTGGCAGTAATGTGACAAAATGTGGAAAACATCAAGGGGGCCGAATACTTTTGCAAGCCACTGTATTATTATTCATAACCAGGATATTGAATAATCACTCCCCTATTCTTTCACTTTGGAAATCCTGGGGCCAAACTTGTATATAGTAAATGGTTTCAGAAGGTCAAATAAATATCCAAATACTACAGTTTAGTTTTCTGCAACATGTATGCTAATTTGCAGTAGTTTCAAGGAGTGGAGGGCAATATTTAAAGGACCACTATCAGGAAAAATTGTAAAATTTACAATAAGTACTCATACCTATAAGAAGTAAAAACACAGGGTGGAAGCGCCCACGCTCTGTACACAGTTATAGATAAGGCACTTATCTGTATTATTGGCCTGAGGAGGCAGGCAGGGATCCGTGAAACAAGTTGTCATCTGTATAACTGTGCTTAAATAAAATCTTTTCCATTAAATTGGTGTTTGTCACCTGAAGAGGTAAGATACCTTTTTTATTTTACCTGATAGTAATGATTATTGAGTGCCTCCAACCCTTCTTGTTTGTAGTTTAGACCTCCTCTACCATGTGAGGCGTTGGTTTGGCCTCACATGGTAGGAGACACCACTAAAGCCAGTTCTTTTACTATCAAGGAGAGCGACCACTTCCAGTCCAGTCTGGACACATCGAGTGTAGTTGGGTTAATTGTCTCCACCTGCATCAAGTGGTTGGTCCAACTGCAACCTACCTTTGTGAGTAGCCCATATATATATGTCCTATTTCAAACAAACATACTATGCTATCTGGCCTCCCGTGTTTGTTTTTCTGTGTCCTTTTCCTTTAGGGTGTCAAAACCCATCTAATCTCGTGTTATGAGGAATACCCCACTTCCCCCGGAGCATTCTGGGAATCTGGAAAGCCCGGTATATTTTTTACTGGCTTTAGAACTCTCAGGAGCCAAACTTTACGTAGAGGTCACCTGCCAGTAATAAAGATGTCACTGCCTGTGATACATTTCAAAATATATATTTAGGGCTTGTTCTCACTATAAGTTTGCTGATTTTTTTAAGCGTTGGCGATTTTGTAAATCGCCTTAAAAGCGCTTGTGTACTGATTTCCTATGACAGTGTTCACATGTAAGTGTTCCGATTTTATTGAAATCGGTAAAATGCGCTACAAGTACTATTTTCTGAGCGCTTTGGCTCAATGGAAGGTACAGGTAGGGAAATCGCAAAGCTTTTATGAATAAATACATTGGCCTGAATTCACTAAGCAGTTTAGACTAGTGTTGTACATATGGTTTTTAGTCTACTGATGGTTTGGGGTAATGTTTTTAGACCTGGTCTAACATTCAGTAATTACACAATTCACTAAGGCAAACAAGGAGTAACCACGCCCACTTTTTCTGACAGAGATTAGACCAGCTGATTTTGGTAGGTAAAGTTCTGAGAGGAATTTTAGATGTGAAGATGGAACCTTTTGAATTAATTATGCAGGAGTTTAATTGTATCCAGAGGAGAGCTCACCAAAGGAGAAGGATGTCAGTCATAGCTACTCGTTTGTGAATTGTATCTTTTGATCATTTCCTCTGCTTTACCAACCTAATTATCAAATGGTTTAGACCAGGTCTAAAACATATGGTAATAGTGAATTCCTCTTTGATGCAACTGACCAAACCATCAGTAGACTAAAAACCATTAGTAGAATAGTCTAAACTGCTTAGTGAATTGAGGCCATTGTATTTTTTCATTTCCAGGTTAAAGAGTTCACTTCCTGACTGATGTCAGGAAGTGAAAAAAATCATCGCTGAGCAATGGGAAAACACTGACTAAATAGTTTGTAAATTAATATTGTAAAAAAAAAATCAATTTTATTTATTACGTAATTTTCACTACAGTTAAAGTGGACCCAAATTAAAAATACAAGATTTCAGAAATAAAATCTATTTTCTAAATTATAATAATAAATAGCAGCCTTTTTTCAGTTGCATGATGACAAATATAAAATATTTTACATTTATTGTAGGAACCCCTCCCTTCCTTTCAAATTGCCGGGAAATAATCCGGCAAACTGGTGGAGTAGGTGGCGTCCAGCAATGGAGGAATTGCTAATGGCTGCCCCCAGTATAACACTAGTTATTAAAAGAGAAGGCTGAAAACCATGCACTGAAATGCTCATAGGTTTGAAGGAGTGTTTATTTATCTTTGTATGTGTCAGAGTGGTACAAGTAAATATTTTTAATTAAAAAAAATGTTTGGTTTGGGTCTGCTTTAATCTTGTTGTACACAATAACTGTGCCCATAGGGTTTGGGACCCGACCCTAGGGTGACAGTTCTGGGTATAAGCTCATAAAGACATGCCCTTTTTGTATGGAGTAAGTATGTGGGACGATAGCACGACACACAATGGAGCAGCCTCCGGAGAGCAAGGTAAGGTGGGGAACAATGTGCTCGGCCATGGCCGTCACTTATAGATATGGTGTGCTGGATGTTTGCGTGTGCTTGGGAACACCTGTATACACATCAGATTCTTGGCTAAGACGTCCCAGAACAGCTTGCAGTCACCTTGGTCAAATTCAATCTAGCATGTATACAAAGCATACAGTAGGTAGGGATAATATAGAATTTATGCAAAATTCATCAAGATTTTAACATAAGGACTCAGGAAAAAAAAGTCTCTGTCCATCTAATGCTTAATTGCAAAATCAATTCAGTACCGCCGCACATGAATGGATCAATGCATCTGTACAGACAAATCTCAGTAATGTCCAGCACTATGTGGATATACAGTATGTGTGTGTGTAACTGTACAAACCGCTTGCACTCTCTCACAGCAGCATCTCTGTACGGAGCCACTTCCTGTACATGCTGAGAGGCACTGATGCACTGACTCGCAATGTGTGTGCATTGCAAGCATTGTTTAGCAGAAAGGTTAATGTTGGCTGTATGTATGGGGAGATGCATTAAGATGTGTTTGTTAAATCTGCATTCATTTGACCTTGCGTGAGGACCCCACAAGCCTTTACTCTAATTATGTTGAGTACAATGAAATTACCGTAAGTACCCAATTGCTAAATCACAATAATGCACAATCAGTGGCTTGCTGCAGACCTAGCAGAGGTGCTAAGATAAGCAATATCAGTCACATGTGAGTGTGCAGTGTGCTCTAACCACACCAGTTTTCCAGATGTCTGAATGATGTAGTCAGTGTGCCATTTTTGTTGCTGCATGTTACAGCAATGAGCAGCTTATTAGATAACGATGCATCAAGAGTCAAGTGGTGCATTTTCTTTATATTTCATAACAGTCAGAAATGTTAAAGGCCCGTTTCCACTAGACGCGTTGCTATGCGGAAACCGCTCCGCATCGCAACGCAAGGAAAATGCAACCAATTCACGTCAATGGAGTAGTTTCTATTGAAGCAAATTTACCTATGCGATCCGGCGCAATGCAGGGAAATTATGGATAGCATGCTGCAGTTTTCTGCAGCACACATCCGAGTCCCCATAGCCGCCGGCGGGAAGCCGCATGCACCGCATCCGGTTGTACGAAAGACAACCGGAAGTACTAGCGGAGGGATGCGAGGCAATGCGGCGATCACTTCGCATCTAAAACACCAGTGGAAACGCTCCCTTTAAACCTCAACTTTTAACCTAGTGTAGCAGCAGAGCTTATCTGTGCTTATCTGTGCAGGATCTCTCTAATAAGCTGATGTCAAAAAAAGAAATAAGCAATCTAAAAAATAAAAGTTTTACTCACCTGGGGCTTCTTCCAGCCCCTAGAAGTCTGTTAGGTCCCACGGCGCAGTTCCGCTCTGAGCTAAACATTCGCTCTCCCCTCCGTAAGATTGCGATCTCCGTCTCTCATGATCACGCTTCCATCACAAGGGAGCGCTCTGCACTTCCACAGAGTCACAGCTGCGGGTCACGACTTCTAGGGGCTGAAAGAAGCCACAGGTGAGTGAAACTTTTATTTTTTAGATTACTGGATGTATCCTTTAAGGTGGCCATACACTGGTGGATATGGCCAACAGATAGATCCCTCTCCAATCATTATCTGATTAGAGAGGGATCTACAGTATCTGCTTGAATCCCTCTACACAGATTCTCAATTGATTTTAGCATGAAATCTTTTGAAAATATGTGCGTGTCTGCCAGGTCCCCAGTTCCCCCTCTGGGCCTTGCGGTGTAGCTGAAGCTTCATTTCACCTACCTTATGTGACCACTACTTAAGGGTGCTGGTATTTGGCCTCTTGCATTTGGGACATCACACAACTGCCCAGGATTTGGGAGTGAAGAAATGAAGAACTAGCCTGGGGGTGAGAAGAGACTAGAACCGCACCATGGACAGGTGAGCGTAGCTTCATCAGTCAGCAAATCGAACAGCACTAGAGACGCGCTCCCGACCGACCAAAATTCGTTTGATTAGGAATTGTTTGTGGCATCGATTTCTGCGATTTTGCATGTCCACATGAATGACAGAGCTCCCCTCCGCCATCAGTCTCCCAGCAGCGATCGCCGATAGGAGACTTCTAGATGGTGAAACCACCGTCTAATAACAGTCTACAGTGCTGCGATCTAAGGCAACGCTGTACTGGGGAGTGGGGACAGCCGTACGACACGGCTGTCCCCCTGGGTGGCAGGGAAGCAATCCACTGTCATAGGCTGAAGCCTATGACAGCCGATTGCACTGATTAGCTGGCGGGGGGAGGGAGGGAGGGACTGGGATAAAAATAAGTAAAAAAAGAGAACATTTATTAGAAAAATAAACAAATAAATATTTGCAAAAAAATAAAAACACATCCTGGGAACTATCATAGCCCACTAACAGAAAGCTCTGTTGGTGGGCAGAAATAGGGGCAATCACTCGTGTGCTGAGTTGTGCGGCCCTGCAGCGAGACCTTAAAGCTGCAGTGGCCTATTTTATAAAAAATGGCATGGTCACTAAAGGGGTTTAAGCCTACAGTCCTCAAGTGGATAAGGGATCACTTTATGTACATTATTGTACTGTATTTCTGGATAACCTATGTAAATGTGCTTGTGTTTCATAGTAACTTACCATGCAATAAAATAAGCGCATTTTTAATGTGCAAAGTGCATATTGCATTATGCCCATATTGTAGCACAGGAGTAATGTAACATGCATAGTGTGAACATAGCCTAATAAGGGCCTGTGTACAGGACTGGGGCTACCGTTAATGCAAAGAGGAAAATTGCCTCAAGGCCCCGAGCTCTGCCAGGTTCCTGTTTGCTGCCGGACACCCCCAGGTTTGCACCTGATTGCTCCCCAGGGATCTCTGCCCTGTCAGTGACTGGATTACAACTTACCTGTCCCAGTGCTCTGTCCATGCTCCCTGTCTTCATCCCCGCTGGCTGCCTCTTCTACATGATCAGGATGATATGCGCCGGGTCACTGAGGATAGGCAGGCAGAAGGGATGAAGACAGGGAACACGAACAGAGCAGCACGGTGGGACAGGTGAGTTGTAATCCAGCCACAAACATGGCAGGAGCCTTAGAGAGCATGGTAGAGTTGGTGGGTGAGACGGGCACGGTGGGGGGGATAGCAACTGGATAAAGGCTCTGATTGCTGAATTTGCTGGGGGCGAGGTTAGCGGAGACCAAAAGTTTCCTTTGCCATGGGGCCCTACTGATGCTTAACCCTCCTGGCGGTATAAAAAAATCCGCCAGGAGGGAGCGCAGCAGTTTTTAAAAAAAATTTTTTTTCCTATATCATGTAGCGAGCCCAGGGCTCGCTACATGATAGCCGCTGCTCAGCGGCATCCCCCCGCCCTCTTCGATCGCCTTCGGCGATCTCCGATCAGGAAATCCTGTTCAAAGAACGGGATTTCCTGGAGGGCTTCCCCCGTCGCCATGGCGACGGGGCGGGATGACATCACCGACGTCACTGACGTCGGGACGTCATTGGGAGTCCCGGGCCACCCCTCGGCGCTGCCTGGCACTGATTGGCCAGGCAGCGCACGGGGTCTGGGGGGGGGAGGCCGTGCGGCGCGACGGATAGCGGCGATCGTGCGCGGGGCGGCGGCGATCAGTGTGCTGGCGCAGCTAGCAAAGTGCTAGCTGCGTCCAGCAAAAAAAAAATTAAACAAATCGGCCCAGCAGGGCCTGAGCGGCACCCTCCGGCGGCTTACCCCGTTACCGCCAAGGAGGTTAAACCAGCCCTGAACTATTTAGGGCAGATTCACAAGAGCTTTTTAAGTGCTAGTGATTTTAAAAGCTCTTACTCTAAAGCAATTATATGGGGAATTTTTACAAAATCACATAGCTCCAGTGTGAACACACATAGGATAACATTAGCAAAAGCTTTTAAAATCACAAAGCGCTTAGAAAATAAAATTATAGGAGAGGACTGAGATGCTCACATTATTTTATAGCAATATCAATTGCTCTGGAATGTGCACATTTTTTGCACGCATTAATCAGACTTACACTGTAGACAGTGCATTAGAATAACACGATCCGCAGCAATGCAGGCATTTCACATGCAGTAATGCATTAGGTTATTCTACAACACAATGTGCAAAACATGAAAGTGCCTTTAACGTACTTGGCCAGGAGCACTGATGGTGACTGCTGTAGGCATCTTCTCAAAGAGTTTGGTGTGAGTCCCACCCTTTTGCAATCTGAAGAGCATGATGATGCTAAACTGAGAAAGAACAGCAGCAACCCAACACAGAGCCTACAATTAACTCTGTTCTTTATTGCTATCGGTCAGGGTCATAACAAATCATGGGGGCCCCCACTGCAAAACTTTGATGGGGACTTACAATGTGCACACCCTGGAGGTCCAACTTGCAAGAGACATAAAACAAATGTGGCCATAATGATCTTCATCATAACAAGTGTAGCCAAAAAACATCTGATCTGAATGATGGACCCCTGTATTGGAGGAAGGGATGGTCAGTAGTGTTCCAACTCGTGTGACCAACAGGCCAATTTGTAGGGATAGGTCAGGAGAGTTGACGCATGGGTGAAGTGGCAGAGGTGGGAGAAGAGTGGGTGTGGAGGGGAAGAAGCGTGGGCCTATACAGAGATTGCAGAGGAGCAAGAGGTGAAGTGATTCACCTTGCTGGAAGAAGGTAAAGTATCATTCCGCTCTGCTCTATTGTTGGGGGGCCTGCTTCAAGTTATGCCCCGATTGGAGACCAAGACACAGAATGGGAATATGGATCACGTGTGTCCATCTCATTGCATGATCTTCAGAGAGGTCTTCCCCTCCATCCCTCCACTCTCTGCATGATGAGGGTGGAGAGGGTCATATCTGGCTACCTATACTAGGGGGATTAGGGGCTATATCTGGCTACCTAACAGGGGGCTCCTCTGGCTATCTATAGTGTGGGGGGAAGAACTGTGTCTGGCTAAATAATACTGGGAGATTCTCTGGCTACCTTTCCTGGGGGGAGAGGGGGGCTGCACCTGGCTACCTAATACTGGATACTAGGATACCTAATACTGGAGGATACCTAATACTGGAGGATCCTCTGGCTACCAATACTGAGGGTCATATCTGGCTATATATACCGGAGGGGGGTGGGGCTCCTCTAGCTACCTATGCTGAGAGGGCTACATCTGGCTGCCTCATACTGGGGGCACCTCTAGCAACCTATGCTGAGAGGGCTACATCTAGCTACCTCATACTGGGGGCTCCTCTGGCTACCTATACTGAGGTGCTACATCTGGCTACCTCATACTGGGGGCTCCTATGGCTACCTATAATAGGGTCTGCTTCTGAGTGCTTATACTAGAGGGCACCTCTGGCTACCACATCGCAACAATTTGCCAGAGTCTTCTGGGGGTTAATTTGATACTTTTGCCCTGAGAGCTAGTTAGCCTAGAAAATACCCTGGTAACCTGCAAAGGCCTAATTTCATGTGACAAACGAAAGGTCAGTCAGTAAAGCTAGCTACTGTATGTGTATACTGTAATGCATTCCCTTCACATATAGACTGAAGAACTTCTGCTCTGTATTGAAAATAAGTGGTTAATACAGCAGCCTAGGTGAACAGCTGGCTACTGATGTTTTTGCATAACGTTGCTTTCTTGATTCACACAAGGAAATGAAGGAATGACAGTAACGATGTTATATAGTAGCAGGCACTGGCCTCTTGATATCTTTTGCTTCGTTTGTGTCACTTTCTCAGCTTTTGTGTTTCTGCCACCCCATGTTTGCCGTATTTTCAAGGCATCATTTTTTCTCTTCACCCCTTTCTTTCTTTAGTATCTCTTTCTGTCGTCTTCTCCCTCTCTCGGGGTTATATTACAGACACCTCTCAGCTGATTCAGATGTTTTCACACCTCCCTTCTTGTGTAAAGTCCTCTCTCCCCCTCCCTTTAACTCCCAGACTGGATTTTTTCTGCTGTGTGTGCAGAGACAGATTGGCATTAAACCAGCCCTTTCCCTTAACAAACAGAGTGCCAGCCCCATGCCGCCTTCTCTACCTCTGGGAGCTGTAAATGCATAAGGAAGAGAGAGTGGAAAGAGGTAGTGAGGATGCAGCTGGCTGGCATCATCTGCATAAACAAGAAGCAGAAGACAAGAATTGTGATTGTGTGTGTATGTAGGGGGAAGGCTGTCTATTTCAAGCATCACTAGCAACAATCGGCAACTATCAGGTCATACAGGACTCCCCTAGAGCACAATAACTAACCCTTCCAATCACTGGAAATGCTCATTATTGCACACACACATTTTCAACTTGTACAGACTTGTTTTCTTTTCTGAAGACAAAAAAAAAGAAAGAAAGACTTAATTGCACATATGCTGCCCCCACCCACTGACCAAGATGGAGTGAAGGCTGTGTCAGTTCCTGCTAGTGCAGTGATGTCAGTGAGGATGTGCAGGTGTCTCACCGCTGGCTGTGGCTGATAATTTGCAGCTGAAATTCATTGCCAATTACAGGAACACAAGAATGTAGGAAATATCTGACATGGCTTTTGGGCCTCAGAATGAAAGGTATTTAAGGAGTAACTCTAATTGCAAACAGTGACTATATATTATATTTACAATAGTTCCAAAATGATGAAAAACACGATTGCACAAAACCATGACAAATCCCCCCAAATCTACTGCAAAAATGCTTGGTCAAGTGAGCTCCCTGCCTTATTCCTGTCATTAAATAGTCTTTTGGGTGTTTGAGGAGCTCCACAATCAGACACAACATATGATTAAAGAGAACCCGAGGTGGGTTTGAAGAATGTTATCTGCATACAGAGGCTAGATCTGCCTATACAGCGCAGCCTCTGTTGCTATCCCAAACCCCCCTAAGGTCCCCCTGCTCTCTGCTGTCCCTCATAAATCACAGCCACGCTGCTGACAAACAGCTTGTCAGAGCTGGCTGTGTTTATCTCTATAGTGTCAGTCTGCTGCTCTCCCCGCCTCCTGCAGAACTCCAGTCCCCGCCTGCATCCCTTCCCACCCTGCTGATTGGAGGGAAGAGACGGGGCAGGGACCGGAGCTATGCAGGAGGCGGGGGAGCAGCTGAGACTGACACTACAGATGTAAACAAAGCCTCACAGCACGGCTGTGATGTATGATGGATTGCAGAGTGCAGGGGGACCTTAGGAGGGTTTGGGATAGCGACAGAGACTGGGCTGTATAGGCAGATCCAGCCTCTGTATGCAGATAACATTCTTTAAACGCACCTCGGGTTCTCTTTAAGAGTGTCATTATAGATCAATAGACCCTATGGCAAAACTTTAAATGGAATTCCCCTCTCCCAACACACACAAACCTTTGGTTCATCCTACCAGACCATCCCTCTAAGCAATACAACGTTAATTCCTGGCTTTGGCCCGAACCCTAAAACGGCCCTAGATTAGATAACAATACTCTAATGGTGACCTGAATCACTATAGTAGAAGAACCTGCATGCCGACCATAAGGCTACAGGGGCAAATCCAGGATTTCCAAGGGGGGATTCCTGAAAGCGGCGTGTGGGCGTGGCCAAAACATGGTGTGGGTGGAGCCAAATACTAGCAGATTCTAGGCTAAATTGCACCCAGGGTGGGGGCGTAAAATGCGCCCCCAACGTGGGGACAGGTATAGGTGCCCGCAGTATAGGTAGCCAGCTCTAGGTCCCCCCCCCCCAGTATAGGTAGCCCATATAGTTGCCCCCAGTATAGGTTAGATAGGTATATGTCCGCAGTATAGATTAGATAGGTATATGCCCCCAGTATAGGTTAGATAGGTATATGCCTCCAGTATAGATTAGATAGGTATATGCCCCAGTATAGATTAGATAGGTATATGTCCCCCAGTATAGGTTAGATAGGTATATGTCCCCCAGTATAGGTTAGATAGGTATATGTCCCCCAGTATAGGTTAGATAGGTATATGTCCCCCAGTATAGGTTAGATAGGTATATGCCCCCCAGTATAGGTTAGATAGGTATATGTCCCCCAGTATAGGATAGATAGGTATATGCCTCCAGTATAGATTAGATAGGTATATGCCCCAGTATAGATTAGATAGGTATATGTCCCCCAGTATAGGTTAGATAGGTATATGTCCCCCAGTATAGGTTAGATAGGTATATGTCCCCCAGTATAGGTTAGATAGGTATATGTCCCCCAGTATAGGTTAGATAGGTATATGTCCCCCAGTATAGATTAGATAGGTATATGTCCCCCAGTATAGGTTAGATAGGTATATGTTCCCCAGTATAGGTTAGATAGGTATATGTCCCCCAGTATAGGTTAGATAGGTATATGTCCCCAGTATAGCTTAGATAGGTATATGCCTCCAGTATAGATTAGATAGGCCTATGCCTCCAGTATAGATTAGATAGGTAGGTGCCCCAGTATAGGTTAGATAGGTATATGCCCAGTATAGGTTAGATAGGTATATGCCCAGTACAGATTAGCTAGGCATATGTCCCCCAGTATAAGTTAGATAGGTATATGTCCCCCAGTATAAGTTAGATAGGTATATGTCCCCCAGTATAAGTTAGATAGGTATATGTCCCCCAGTATAGATTAGATAGGTATATGCCCCAGTATAAGTTAGTTAGGCGGGGGGGGGGGGGGGCGGGGAGAGGTGCGGGGAGAGAGGAGTTTCCACTTACCTGCCTTCATCCTGAACGCAGCTTCTACCTTCAGCCTCTCCCGGCGTGCGTCGCATCGGTAAGAGCTCCCCCTGTGATGACATGCGGTACGTCATCACTGGGGGCGCTGTTACCATAGCAACAGACGCCGGCCAGGACAGGAAGTACATAGAGGCTGCGCAGGATACAGGCACTGTAAGTGGAAGTCTTCTCTCTCCCCGCAGCGTGAGGCCCGTACTCCTGCCTCCACCCGCCAGCAGCAAGCGAGGCCCCCCCCCGCTGCACACAACCCACTTCCGGTCTCGGTGCAGGGGGGGGGGGTGTTCCAGACACCCGGAACACCCCCTCCGTGCGCCAGTGGGCTGTGTTCACACTGGGGGAGTGCAGTGTGTCAGACAATATAAATTGCATTGCTAACATGCTGCAATTATATTGTAATGCTATGTTCACAACAGTGTGTTAGCAGTGCAGACCAGCGGATCTGTTGGAATAAAGCAAAGCATTCTGTGCGGTTGTGGATCTACAATTGCAGTGAAGCATGCTTTTCAGTAACTATATTTCACTGTATCTGTCACAATGCATGTATATTGCACAATTCCTCTTCCCCCTTCTGTTGCAATCCTGTTTTTAAAGGGCAAGCAACACCCAGTGTGAACTTAGTCTTAGGCTATGGTTCTGATCCAGTCCTGTATCATGCCTGAAGAAGAAACTTAGGGCCCTTTCAAACTATTGCTACTGCATCCCGTCGAATCAGAGCAACACAAATGCAATGATAGTCCTATAGGGTTGTCACACTGATCATAACACAGCAATGCACTGCATGCAGCTAACAGGACAATGTGCACAATATTGGAAGCGAGGCACTCTTAAATGGTACTGGATGCCTCACTTTATAAGCGCACTGCACCATCAAGGTGCGATGCAAATCTCTGGCAAATTTGTGGTGCGATTTAAGAACGGATTCAACATTGTGTGTATAGAAGTTTTGAAAGCCTACAAGGAAATCTTGTACAGTTAGTCATTAAAGGTATACCAACTCTCCATGACCAACACTGGACCAGATAAAACTGGCTGTAACACAAAGGTTAAAAGATATTCTGATATACATTAGAGTAGCCTTAGTCACTGCCCTGAAGGGTGGCTTCAAAACGTCACATGATCGATTAATAGCAGAAACAAAATGTATAAATTGGTTCAAAGCTGTGGACAAGGGCTTGAATAAAGACAAAAACTTTTTATATTGGTAGGAGGCTGATGATATTTGAACTCTTTCTCAGCCTATATAGCTGACCTTGTGAACTCAGAATTTACGATACCTCTGTGCCAGTCCAACTCCCAGGTCTGTGAGCATGGAGTAAACAAGGATCCTTATCTTAGCTAGCAACCTCTAACCCCATTTAGATGTTCTGTTTCAATTAAGGCATTTTAATGACATGCATTTATGCTTGAAAAAAATCTGTTTTCCCTTTTGATTTTGCATGTATATAGCTGTCTGTACCACCAGCCTGCAAACTAACAGGATGTAAGCCCGATGAAGGCTGCAAGGCCGAAAGCTTGTTTATTCTTATTCATTTTTAGTTAGCCGATAAATGGTATCATCCTGATTTAAAACTTCTTACATTAGAGTAGATAATGTAACAGAGGCAAACTACAAGCAGGAGGTATTCTAGTCCTATCAATTAACAAACTGGATATCAGTCATAAAAACAGATTTCACATCAAATTAACCACTGATTTGCTTACTGTAATGATCGGCTCTGCTGTCTGCACAGGCAGACAGCTGTTTGACCATTTTGTAAATCTGAGTGCGGCAGGTCCCTGGAAAAGAGACCTGTCTCCACTCTGCAAGCTGCAGAGTTTCTGTTCTGGGGAGGAATTTGCATCCACTTGTCATGCAATTTGCTTAGCTGCTTCCTCTGATGGCTTGCAGTATAAAAAAACATTTCTTCCCAGAATTCCTGGCTGGTCAGGATGGTTTGTTCCTGCTGACTTACCTGGAGTCTCAGCCTTTGCTAATCGTTTGTTAAGATTATCTTAGAGTAATTCCTTGGGAGTGCACTAGGCATTCCTTCTAGCGTAGTCAGGTTGTATTATCTGTTTGCCTTCTACTGTCTATCTGTTGCGATTGTCTTGTCACCAGCGGCGGTCGACAGGAAATCATTCTGTCTGTTGGGATCGCATTCGCCCTAGCGGTAGTGGCGGTGGTTCCCTCTGTATTCTGCCTTAGGGGTGCTAACCAGAGCAGAGGTTGCTACTGGTAGCCCCATCTGTCTGTCTGTCTGGATCTCATTCGCCCTAGCGGTAGTGTCGGTGGTTCCTTCTGTACTCTGTCTGGGAGTGTAGGCCAGAGCTTCGGTTGCTGCTGGCTACTCCTTCTCTCTGTCTTGTCTGGTACGAACGCTTGCTGTAGGCTCGGTGAGGTAACCGTTTAGCAAGCGTTCGCGTTCTCTATTTTCGTGTTTGTGTTACATTGGTTAGTTAGGGTGGCACGCTTATCACTGGGCGCCTAACGCGCAGTGATCGTGTCTTTAACGCGTTCGCTGTTGCGAATGAGTGCGGAGTTCGCGTTTAGCTAGCGTTTGTTATTTTCTTTGACGTTCTGATCATTGTTATTTGCTATGTCTTTCTTGCTACACTTGTGCTCTGTCTGATTCGGTCTTGTGTCACTATTGGCAATCGCCACTCTTGCGATTACGTTCCCACTTCGTTTCCGCTGATGTGTGTTCACCGTCGCTGGATGGCGACTAGATTGGTGGACACACATACATTCTGTTTCTGTGCTCTCTCTCTTTAAGGACTATCTTGCCCTGCATTGCTTCAACTCGTGCAATTCCCATCTGGCATCCGTGGCAGGGCAGAGGCTGTGTTCCTCTGCACTCCACAGCTCCATCTGCCGGTGGGAATTTCCCTCTACAGGTGCATAGCACCATAGCTGGGTTGTCTCAATTTACACACTTGTGGAGGATTTCCGCAGTGTCAGCGCACAACTTGTGCGCTGACCACGGAAATAATTTCGCAGTTGTTACACTTACCAGGGTTTATGCTTTTGATGAATTAATTTCAACTAGAAACTCATGCCAATATACAACAAATTGATGCTTGCTGTACACTTATAATTTACCCAGGTAAATCAGTCAACTAAGTAAAGAGGTCATACTAGTTCATTTACATGCTGCTTGCAAGGTCAATTCCTCCACACCCACTGACCTTGGCAAAGAAAATCTACACACATTTATTTTTTTTAAACATTAAAATGGCCTTTAGAATTTGTTAAGATGGCCAAACAGAATTCAACGAAACTGATTTAGTTGAGACAGATACAATTTTCTTTGACACTGCTATGTCTTTAATTTTGAGGGCAGAATAGTCAAAATACATAACTGAGATAAGGGGAATCCTTTGAGGTTACCACTCAAAACTTACCGTAACTTCCTCTAACTATGGAACCCATAAAATAATGGAAAAGCGAGGAGATAACGCACTAGCACACACAAATATTCAGGGCCGGAGCTACCATAGGAAAAAATGGGCAATTGCCCCAGGGCCCCAGAGCCTGTAGGGGCCCCCAAGGTGTCCCTCCCCATCTTACTGTAGCTCCCCAGGGACTCTGCAGAGTCTATTAAGTGGTGATTGGGGGAGGGTCAGCAGCCAGCTCAGGGGCCCAGGAGAGAAATGTGGCTGCAACAAAGGGCCTCTAATGATGCTTTTTGGTCGGGGGTGTCTGTTGGGGGGCCCTTGGGCCCAATTGTTACTTGAACCGGCCCTGCAAATATTACACCATCAGCTCATTCGTCTGTTACTTGTATGTATTATATAAAAGAAGAGACAATTAGAGTGATATGACTTTACGGCGTAAAATGTTACAGCATAAAATAACATGCGTAAATCCATGGTTACATCATAAACTGTGGTGTCAACCAACCCTTTGGTTTTGGCAGGCTATTCAGTCATAGGCCTCTTTTCCACGGACAGTTGAACTGTGTACTTATCATGCAGTTACCAGGCAGCAGTGGACAGTTATCAGGCAGCAGCAGGCAGTTGTGAGAGTTTGTGAAGCATGCCTCTCAAACTCCCACAACTGCTTGCTGATGCCTGGTTACTGCTCACTACTGCCGGGTAACTTCTCACTGCTGACTGGCAACTGCTTGCTGAGCACACTGTTTCGTGGAAAAGAGGCCTACGTCTGCTACTTCTGCTGTATCATGCACAAGTAAATTGGTGGAGCTGCAGCTTTCATTGAATTTAGTCTGCTTCTGACTTGACACTTAATTGAAATCAAAGGTGACAGTGTGGTAAATTGATTAAAGAAAATGAGTGCAGCTCTTGTATTTTGTGTTGTTACATCTTTTCCCTGAATCTTGTTACAGGTGGCAGAAAAGAAAGATTGTGCGTTTCAACATTCCTATATGAATGGTGTTTAACTGCTGTGTGTAAATGTGTGAGGATAAACCAAGCCTGGTAGGTATCACAACTAGACAAGAATCTTTATTAAAAATATATAGAGATGGTCAATGAGATGCTAACATTTTTTTAGTTGATGCAATTGTCATGTTATTTATTTATTTTCTCCACAAATCTTTGAAGCTTGGCCTTGGATCAAATTCAGCAGCTGAATGATCAAGTTCATGGCTGCAACTTAACATTTTCATAAAACTGCATTAACTTAACATTTTTAGAATCTCATTGACCATCTCTACTTTTATACTTATCTTTCAGGTAGAAATAATTGTACAAAAAGGTGTATATTAACAAGACTAATATTATGATGATTAATTATTACGTATTACATGTTTTCATGTCAAATAATTTTTAACTGATAACAACTGCAAAAGATCAATGCTTCTTCCATTTCACACTTGAAGATTGCACAATTCAAGATCTGCTGCTTAATAAAAATAACTAGAAGGCCTTATATTGTTTATAACTGGTATTGCGGTTATCAAGTTCATAGAACACTGATTGATGCATCACACCACACTGTAGACCCTTAAAGCATACTTGAAATGAAATAAAAGTTAAAAAATAGATACTTACCTAAGTAGTAGTAGGCTTCTGAATAGTTCAAAGGCTTCCCCGAACCTCCTCAAGACCTTTGTTCCATCTCTGGGTCGCTCTGAACATATTTGACAAGAGTTGGTGGTTACGCTCCCGTCCATGTACAAGCACATCCATACTGCACATGTACTCGTATGGTCCCCGTAAGCCCAGTAGAACAAACCTGCTCTTTCACTGCTTTCCTTCACTCGTTCATGAACAGGAGGGTGGCCATGAAGAAGAAGAAGATGGTCCCAGCAGCTTCTGGACCATCTACAGGCTTCTCACTACTCTGTATCAAAATATTACATAATACAACAGGGCATCTCTTCCTAATTTGCCCCTTTCCCTCTCTATAGAGCAGTAGATACTACCTGACCAGGAGACCAGAAGTGTGTCTGTGCAGAATTTATGTTGTAGCTGCCACCTGACATGATCTGTAAAGATCATTTTTGGTGACCGATATTAAATGTGTGAATGTGGATTTAAGAATTTACGTGATGATACTTGAATCCCTTTAAAGGTGGCCAAACACAATACAATAAAATGATCCGATTTTACGGTGTTAGGGATAGCGGAGACAACGCCGCCACGCCGGGCAGCATCCAACGTCCAGAGGCAAAGGGTCTTGCGTGCGCGCGCAAGGAGGCAGGAGTTTTACCTCCTACGTAGGAGGGTCAGCTGACTCTCCAGTCAGCTGATCTTCAGAGGTCTCTTGATTGGCTGGGGCTCTGGGGCGGTGCTGAGTAGTCCTCCAGCTACTTAAAGAGGAACTCCAGTGAAAATAATGTAGTAAAAAAAAGTGCTTCATTTTTTACCATAATTATGTATAAATGATTTAGTCAGTGTTTGCTCATTGTAAAATCTTTCCTCTCCCAGATTCACATTCTGACATTTATTACATGGTGACATTGTTACTGTGGGCAGGTTATTTAGCTGTTTCTAGCTGCTCTGTCTGTTACAGACAGCTAATAACAGCTATTTCCTGTCTCTAAACATTGTTACATTGTGGCAGTTTGCCAGCAGTACCGCGGTATTCAGAGCCTCTTGTGGGAGGGGTTTCAGCACAAAATCAGTCACACAGCGCCCCCTGATGGTCTGTTTGTGAAAATCATTGTCTTTCTCATGTAAAATGGGGTATCAGCTACTGATTGGGAAAAAGTTCAATTCTTGGTTGGAGTTTCTCTTTAAGGACTTGCTGGGCAGTAGCAAGTTGTCTGCTGTCATGAATACACTTCTGTGTTAGCGCTCAGACCTTAGTGCAGTGCCCTGGTGTTGATACTAAGGATTTCACACCTTAACTTAGGAATATTATTGTATATTGATCTGTGTTTTGACTCTGGCTATCCCTGACTACTCTATCTCTTGCTGATCTTGTACCTTTGCCTATCTGATCCTTGTTGCCGACCACTGCCTGATTACCGATTACTCTTCTGCCTTCCGTTCCTGTACTGCTGCCGTCATCTCTGTTGCTGAACCCTTGTCTGTCTGACCTTTCTCCCTTCAGTGGAACGTCTCCCACTGGAGGGTTATCTCTGAGGCTCGCCTCTCCAAGACGCTTGCCCCAAGCAGACGATTACTGCTAGGGGTCGAGATTCCTCACTTTGCCTGGATAGAGGATCTCACTCACGGGGTTCCCATTCAGAGGTAACCACACCTCTGAGGAATTGCCGTGTGGTGGATATTTCCACACTTCCGTGATAATACTGTCTTTATTGTGTTCTTTTACTGGTGTCCAGAGGTTAGCAATATATCGGATTATCGGTGATACTGCAGATCATCAATAATCGGGTATATATCTGCATTCTTGGTGATACTGCAGATCGCCAATAATCAGATTCTCTCTGCGTGCTGACATCAACCGTTACGTACGGCAATTCGATAAATATGATCGGATCTCCCGAAAAAAAATCGAAAGCTTTTTTTCATTCAACTGAAAAATCCGATCAGATTTCCTGTTTTTATCGATCCGGAATGCTGTACATTTTGCTTTGATTTTTATGAAGACTGTATGGTGTGTGTTAGATTGTCAATTTATTAATATACACACCCTAGCAATTTTCTCAGAGTTTCCAATCATTTTTTATCATAATTGGGGAAAAATTGAACATATGTGTGTGGTACATTGGTAATATTTTTGAAATGTTACAATCAGTCAGAAACATTGATTGCAATTCTTGAATTGAACAGATATTTAAAAATTGTATGGTGTGTGGCCACCTTAAGAGGGTAGTGTTAACATAAATTTGAATTTTATTATGACACATGTATGAAAATAAATAGCCAGAAAAAAACTAAAGTGTAATCATACAATCACAACTGACACGTGTGGCCAGCATTAGGGTTTCATGTTCAAGTAAAAGATTCAGGTTAGGGTTACCAGAGATGGGAGTTGCACAAAGCCTCCACCCTCAAACATCACACCACTTCAACCTACTTAACTCTTTTTAAGGCCCATACACACGGCATACATTTGTCTGTAGTTGTGAGGCAATGACAAACAGAAAAGAGACAACAGCATATTTATGAAAGCGACAATTGGAGCTTGTGACAGTTGTACACACGTGACAACAGAAAGAGTGAAGTCACGATGGAAGCTGTCTGCCCCAGACTACATATAGTAGTGCAGAGGCGGGACAAGGTCCTCCAGCACCCAAGGCTGAGACACCAAAGTGCGCCCCTCCATCCCTCCCACCCCGGCCTCACACACTGATTGCTATTAGACTAAGAAGCACCACAGGGCCCACAACCTTCCCAACACCTTAATCTCTAGTTATCTGGCTTGCAGTCACTGCCATGTATCCCCTTTTCTTATTTCTTTCTGCTTCAAACACAATTAGGAATGACAGCTGAATGAATTGTGCGCCCCCTCCTACACTGCGCCCTGAGGCTGGAGCCTCTCCAGCCTATGCCTCGGCCCGGCCCTGAGTAGTAGTACTATGGAAGCGACTCTGCTGTCTGTAGAACACTTTCGTACACATGACAGGACACCAACAGACTAAAGTTACATACACACGGGGAACAATTGTCCCCCGTTGCATGCGCGCACGCGACCAGGGAGCGAAAGCTCCCTGCCGGTGACAGCTGTCCACACGTCTCGCCAGAAAGGCAGAATGGAGCATCCGGCCGGCGGAAGCTGTTTGTGAATGGAGCATCCCCCGGTCGGATGCTCCATTCACTCGCGTAGGTCTTCTGTCGCTAGCCCGCATACACACGCGGGACTAGCGACAGTTCCGGCGAAGTTGCGGCGACAGCTGTAGCCGGTGTTTGAACATGTCAATCGCCTGGCGACAGCTCCGACGGGCGACGGTTCGGGGCGTGCGCGTCATACACACGGGCGACCTGTCGCCGCAACACGCGCGTGCCACATGGTTGCGGCGACGGCCGTACCCCGTGTGTATGAGCCTTAAGAGTGGCCACTAATGATCCAATCTTTTTCATCCAATCTTACCAAATCTATGTAGTAGAAGAGTAAACTGAGTGAATATATTGAATGACTACTATAGGCTTTCCCTTATATTACATAGAAATGGTAAGATTGGTTGAAAAAGATTGGATCATTAGTGGCCACCTTAAGCAACGGTTTGTTAGACAAAAGTCACAAGTGATTCACCAGTTAAATCGCTCAAACATGGCTGTGTCTGCAGACAGTCTGCTGACAGTCTTTGTCTTTTGCAGCGTAAGCATGAACAAACCGTCTCACAAGCCATCACTCAACATGTGTCTGTACAGAGATTTGTATTCCGTGTGTATGGGCCTTAAAGGAAACAGCATCAATTTTGAGGTAAAAACTTTTGAAAAATATAATATTTTCACTGGGACAATAACTATCAGCAATAACATTAAAAACAGTCAAAGTTAAAAAAAAAACAAAAAACAACGTTAACCAGGTAATCAACATTAAAGCCAATGGGTACCGTTTCTAAAAACAAAAAGTCAGATACTCACCTGAGCGTGAGCGCGTCATAGAGGGCGCTCGCGCATGCGTAGTATGGAGCGGCCGCGTCATCGGGAGCCCGAGTGCTCCCGAAGCCTTCCGAAAGCTCCCTTCGGCATGCGGAAGTGGCAGTATTTGACCAAACTGGTCGAATACTGCCACGGGGGATCCTGCGCGGGACCGGGCACCGGGAGAGGAGAGGGAAGGCTCATTAGGACCGAGCCTTCCCTCTCCTTAGGTGAGTATCTGACTTTTTGTTTTTAAAACCGGTAAACATTCACTTTAAACTAGCATGGTCATTAGACCTCAGCACCACCTATATATTGATGATATTACAATCTAATATAAAGTGTCCAGAAAAACCTGTTCACTCACTACCTAGTGAGTGATATAGTTCCTATAATATTAAGTTAAACCTGCAATATACGAAGAGGAAAGGTGGAATGCCCATGAAGGTTCTGAAGAAAAAATGGTGAGAAACATGAATGCCCCTCATTATAAATACTGGGGTACCCAGGGCCAGACTTTCGCAAAGCAAACTGCTATCCAAAGGGTGGGCTGAACATGGGTGACTGGAAATGGAATAGGGTGGATGCAAATGTTGGCTAACACATGGAAGAAGAGAGAGGTATGTTATGGTATGGGCTGCTGTAGTTTTACTCTGTTCTAAGTAATAGTCTATGTTTTAGGAATAGAGATGGGCCGAACCTCCGATTTTAGGTTCGCGAACCGGGTTCGCGAACTTTCGCGTAAAGTTCGGTTCGCGTTAAAGTTCGCGAACCGCAATAGACTTCAATGGGGATGCGAACTTTGAAAAAAAAAATAATTATGCTGGCCACAAAACTGATGGAAAAGATGTTTCAAGGGGTCTAACACCTGGAGGGGGGCATGGCGGAGTGGGATACATGCCAAAAGTCCCGGGGAAAAATCTGGATTTGACGCAAAGCAGCGTTTTAAGGGCAGAAATCACATTGAATGCTAAATGACAGGCCTAAAGTGCTTTAAAACATCTTGCATGTGTATACATCAATCAGGTAGTGTAATTAAGGTACTGCTTCACACTGACACACCAAACTCACCGTGTAACGCACCGCAAACAGCTGTTTGTGTAGTGATGGCCGTGCTGGACTGGTGCGCACCATGGCGAGAGTGCAGGTTTTGGTGGCTTTACAGCCCATATGGTCGCCTGGCTGATGTAGCTGAATGACAGAACAGTGACTGTCCAGCTGATCAAATTTGGTCTGACCACAATGAAGCAACGACCTTATTATCTTTTGTGTGCCCCCCGAGACATTCATCGAGGCGCCGGTCATTGCTTCATTGTGATACGCAAGCCCCTTCACCACGGCAAGGTAATGATCACGAAGGGGAATGGGCACATGTACATGCCTTTTCTTTTGTTGTTGCAGCTGCCCGCAGTGCAGCCAGAAAAATTAGGCAGTCATGTACACGCACCAGAAAAATTATTACAGCGGCCGCTGCTAGCAGCGGCCTAAAAAATTCAGCAATCCACTGAACAGTACAGGTATACAGTGGCAGGTTCACTGAACAGAACAGGTATGCAGTGGCGGGTTCACTGAACAGTACAGGTATACAGTGGCAGGTTCACTGAACACAACAGGTATGCAGTGGCGGGTTCACTGAACACAACAGGTATGCAGTGGCGGGTTCACTGAACACAACAGGTATGCAGTGGCGGGTTCACTGAACAGGTATGCAGTGGCGGGTTCACTGAACAGTACAGGTATACAGTGGCGGGTTCACTGAACACAACAGGTATGCAGTGGCGGGTTCACTGAACAGGTATACAGTGGCGGGTTCACTGAACAGAACAGGTATACAGTGGCGGGTTCACAGAACAGGTATGCAGTGGCAGGTTCACTGAACACAACAGGTATGCAGTGGCGGGTTCACTAAACAGGTATACAGTGGCGGGTCCACTGAACAGAACAGGTATGCAGTGGCGGGTTCACTGAACACAACAGGTATGCAGTGGTGGGTTCACTGAACAGGTATGCAGTGGTGGGTTCACAGAACAGGTATGCAGTGGTGGGTTCACAGAACAGGTATGCAGTGGTGGGTTCACAGCACAGGTATGCAGTGGTGGGTTCACAGAACAGGTATGCAGTGGTGGGTTCACAGCACAGGTATGCAGTGGCAGGTTCACTGAACAGGTATGCAGTGGTGGGTTCACAGCACAGGTATGCAGTGGCAGGTTCACTGAACAGGTATGCAGTGGTGGGTTCACAGTACAGGTATGCAGTGGTGGGTTCACAGAACAGGTATGCAGCCAGCCAGGAACAAGTTAAGCCTAACTAATCTTTCCCTGAGAGACAGTCTGCAGCAGCTCGCCCTACTCTCACTAACGCAGGCAGCACACGAGTGACCGTAATGGCCGCCGCTGCCTGCCTTATATAAGGGGGGGTGGGGCTCCAGGGGCTAGTGTAGCCTAATTGGCTACACTGGGCCTGCTGACTGTGATGTAGAGGGTCAAAGTTGACCTTCAAGGTGCATTATGGGGCGAGCCGAACTTCCGCAAAGGTTCGCCAGCGGGACGCGAACGCGAACCACCGAAGTTCGCGTGGAACCGTTCGCCGGCGAACCGTTCGGCCCATCTCTATTTAGGAATTCTAAATATTTTTTTGAAGGGATAGGAAGCAGGAGTAACAATGGGTTGTCTTGCATGGAGCACCAAAATGGCTACAAGACGCCCTGACTTCAACATGTTCTCTCTGTGCTTGCAATCTATAGGTGTGAAAGTCAGATACAGAGGACACACCTGTGATAAGAACTTGCTCTGAAGTGAAGATTTTCCACTGTGCCAGCTGTGACAGAGATCAGTAAAATCACCACCCCCTTCTGACTGCTCTACAGCATCGCCTGGGGCAAAAAGCTCAACTTGCCTCATTAGAGGGAAATATGAGAGGCACATGGAGACTGCCATCTTCATTCCTTTGTCATAATGCCCCCTGCATGACTGTGACATTGACCATCTGGCTTCAGTAGAGCAAGGACCTATTCACAGGGAAGGCAGCAACAAAATGCATCATATTGAAGCATTTCAGAACATTGGGATAATACTCAGGTGTAAATACCCATTTTTTGAGTTGCATTTTGAAATGCCCATTTGTGCACAGAGCTAAAATCTCTGGCATTTTCTTAATGCTTTTGTGAGAACAGGTCCTAACGTTATGGTGCAATCAAACATCTGCATCAAGCATGGAGCCAACAGAGGCAGAATGAAGTGAGAATGCTTTCTTTGTACATTACTTGGGGACAGAGGATCAGCACAGCAGCAAGGCAAGAGGAATATCTGAAAAGGAAGTCAGCAATGGCCTCTCCTCTCCTATTCTTCTGCTTTCTCCAAGTACTTATGGGAATATTGTGCAGTGGAAAACATGCCATAAACATTCAACAGGGAATGCCTCACAAGTGCTTATTGTTATCTGAAGGGTTCTATTTGCATAAGTTCCCATACTTCTAAAGTTGCCTATAGACTATTACATTTTCATTAAGGAGAAGGGTAAACTGTGCAGATGTACTTTGAACACTTTGAACAGATGCCTCACGTAGTCCACCTTGCTATATACTGTATATATAATAAATTGGACAAGATTATACAATCAAGATTGTATGGTGCGTGGCCAGCTTTGCTCTAGGCTGTGTGGCAGCTCAACACAACAATTTTTCTCAGCTACCCACAATATGTCTACACTGTTTCAGTTATACCATAATAATAATTTTAAAGGGAACCTAAACTGAGAAGGATATGGATTTTTCCTTTTAAAATAATACCAGTTGCCGGACTATCCTGTTGATCCTGTGTTTCTAATACATTTAGTCACAGCCCTTCAACAAGCATGCAGATCAGGTGCTCTGACTGAAGTCAGACTTAATTAGCTGCATGCTTGTTTCAGGTGTGTGATTCAGCCACTACTGCAGCTAGAGATCAGCAGAGCTGCCAGGCAACTAGTATTGTTTACAAGGAAAAATCCACATCTCTCAGTTTAGGTCCCCTTTAGGAGCTCCTACTCTCCTGCAAGATTTTGTAAATGGATCCTAGATCACAGGAACTTACCAAAGGGAACTTCTGTGGAACAACTGCTGGGGCTTTAATGATAACTGTCTATAATAATGTTCCATCTATATGAAAACATTTGTTCTAATATATAACACTCTAGACAGTCACAGGGGTTAAAAGCTCCAATTCTAAGGAGGGAACTTTGATGTGGGGATTTGGCCTAGTACAAAATTACTGCAGTCCATAGTAGAAGCTAAGATCCTCCTTTTTGACAACCTAGGGGCTTTTATTACTAACAGAATTCCAGCTTAGTGTAAGTTTGTGTTTTCAGTTTTTCAGTGCAGAGGCAATGTGTTTGTGCTTTCGGTGCATAGATAGCAATGCTATGTATAAGATGTCTGTTACAACACAGTGGTAGGAACTGTTGAAATGGTCACAGTGGATTTTACTTTGGATCTGCTGTGACTACCCATGGCTGCTCCCCTAGTGTATAAATGTGCCCACCATGTGTGCATTTATACATTACCTGTCCTATGTTGCCCACCACGTGGTGCCCATCCATCTTTGGAATCCCGCTGCTCCATTAGCGCTATACACTTCGCCGGCGTTTAGCACATGACATGTGTGAAATCTATGTCAGTGTCTGAGCTGTGCACTGCAGTTTATCATGAGATGGTGTGGGATAGTCCTATTGTTTTAAATTGAGCTATTTTCACATCCGGTGTTTCAGATTAAAAAAACACTGTTGCACATGTTCCTATTGCACAGCAATGGAAGTGTTAAGTTAAAATTCAATGCATCACGCAGGTATTGTATCAACAAAGCCTATTTAGCACTGTGCTGGCTGACACGGGATCTACAGACCTGTGCCAAAAATCTGACTCTGTTAAGGCCCATACACACGTCAGATTTTTCCGAACGACGGGTCGTTTGAACGTCCCGACGTTCAGCCGTCTGCACGCCAAATCGGGCGTGTGTACAGACTGTCGTTCGGGTGATAAGACTGATTTTGGTAACCCGCCGCGGAGGATTGCTCTGGCCCTGCTGGGCCGATTTACATAATTTTTTCTTAAAATCACGCAGCAAGCACTTTGCTTGCTGCGTGTTACCTGCGATCGCCGCCGATTTGCCGCTACCCGACGCGTTAGAGAATCCCCCCCCCCCGCCAAGACCCCGTGCGCAGCCTGGCCAATCAGTGCCAGGCAGCGCTGAGGAGTGGATCTGGACTCCCGCTGACGTCACGACGTCAATGACGTCATCGCGATCGTCACCATGGCGACGGGGGAAGCCCTAAAGGAAATCCCTTTCAGAACGGGATTTCCTTATGGGCAAGTGCGCCGGCGACGATCGGAGGGGTGGGAGGGACGTCGCAGGGAGGGGGGCATCATGTAGCTAACGCTAGGCTAGCTGCATGATTAACAAAAAAAAAACTTCCCGCGGCTGCGGGAATTAGACCGGCAAGGAGGTTAATAAGGGAGGACATTGCACACAAATCCTTTATCAGTCACTCATCTCAAGAAAACAGTTTCAAGACTTTAAAGCAGGGGTCCCCAAACGTTTTGGGTCGAGAGCCAGGTCAACATACTTCAGACTACTGGGGGGCCAGAGTATACATACAATTATGTCTTTGCGGGACAGACAGTGAAGCATACCCAGGTGACAACCTGCAGTCCAATTGGACAGCAGTGTCACCTGATGTGGAATTTGATTGGAAACCAGCAAATTACTGCTTTCTGGCTTCCATGTGAATGGGTGGTGCCCGCACTGCTATTCTATATGTGGACCACCAATATTTAAAGATGTAGCTGACCGCATCTATAAGTAATACATTTTGTGTATGGGGGCCGGTAAAAAAGCCTCAGGGGGCCGCATTCGGCCCGCGGGCCTTAGTTTGAGGACCACTGCTCTAAACCATGTTTCTAAAGGGGAAAAAAAGGATTAACACATTTCAATTTAAAGCTGCTTTAGCTTGTATCCTTTGTCATGGCTCTCAATAGTCATCAATATTTGGCATATAGGAAACATGATCTCCTCTTTAAAAAACACTGATGCCCCTTTCACACTGGCACAGTGCTTTGGCCTGTTTTCACCACAGACCAACGTTACGCCGTTGAAAGCCTATGGGGCCTTTCACATCGACACGATGCATCGGAAGTGACTAATTGCCGCAAACGTGACGCAAGCGCATATCTACGTTACCGCCGACATGTGGTGGACCAGAAGTCATATAAGTCTAAGGCGCTGGGCTTATGTTTAAAAAAATCCTGCAGTATCGTTGGGGCACGCATGTGCGGAAGCGTATTTTATCAATACATGGCCGCACAATGAATATTTTAGGAAGTGAGTGCTAGAGAGCCTGTGTTAATCCTTTAAGGCTGTTTTTGACGTTGCGGTGTGATGCGACCATGGCATCAAGCCACAACGCTTATGCCATTTATCAGTGTAAAACCGGTGTGAAACCAGCCTGAAGAGTTCCTGTAAAACATGGCACTATTGTTACAAGTTCCACCACTCTCCTGAATACCTCTACATCGTAAAAAATAAGATTTGTTCGAGTTTCCTCCAGGCACTCTATGTACCTCCCACATCCCAAAAAACGTAGTCCCACCTTTGCAGCGCATACACACAGTACCCTGTCTCTTCCCCCCCACCCCTTCTTATTCCTGATACTATTCCCAATCATTCCCTTACTGTTCTCTCTGTTTACTTCTTACTTCTCCTTAACAGATAAAATGTTTACCAGTGTTGTACTTAGCAATGTAGCGAAGCTTTGAACATATAATCAGTTTCCTCAGTTAAGGCAGATTCCATTTGCTTATATGGTCTTCTCTGACCTTATTATGTACTAACATTCTTTGAGGTACATTGTTCAATGGTAATGTTATAGTACATTTGTTTTCTAAAACTCTCTGAATTGTTATAAATAAAAAGACCAATAAATAGAGTGGATGATTACCTGAAGCAACCAATCCGTGGCCGGACAGCATATAAGAAACTGTGCAATGTAACAATTAATCTGTTTTATAGGAAACTGTTCACATTTTCTATGTCGAATCTTGTATTTTTGGAGAAGAACTTTAACCCAGGACTGAACTTTATTCCAATCAGTAGCTGACATCCCCTTTCCCGGGATAAATCTTTACCTTTTATCGAATAGATCATCAGGGACGTCTGTATGGCGATATTCTGGTGAAACCCCTCCCACAGAGTGATGTCAGGACTATGGACCTGACAATTTGCTGTCAGTGAACCTCGTTGCATTGTGGGAAATAATGGCTTTTTCCAAACTGCCAAACAATCAATATCTCACTTCTGTTCATAGAACTCTCATTAACGAACATTCCGTACAGATCACCTGGCAGATGTCCACACCTGTGATACATTTCAAAATGTAAATCAGGGAGAGGAAGGATTTTACAGTGGGCAAACACTGACTAAATAATCAATCAATTAATACTGTAAAAAAATAAGCAATTTTATTAATGATATTATTTTCACTACAGTTCCTCTTTAACTATACCTGTAGTGATCTTTTTTTCAACGTAAATTAACAGACTCTGTTATTGTTAAAAAAATAACATTAGAATCTAATAATGGGACATATAAGCTTACCTTAAGTGCCTTTGCTACACTGATCAGTGCCACGGGAGTGAAACAATCCTGCAAATCACATATCACAGAGTTCCAAACCATTTATAATTCCCAGTCCACACAACCAGGTGCAATGTGTAATCTTTTGTTACTTCTGCTCTGTACACTGATAGAATTGCATACACATTTGGTTTGAAGGGTATGTAGATTGTGTACATATATTGCTTACTAAACCTAACAAATCAACTAGATATTAGTATTATTTCCCATATGTACAGTGCTGCCCGTAATTATTCTTACCTCTGGCGAATTTTGACTTAAAGTTACTTTTATTCAACCAGCGTATAATTATTTGATAGAAAATGACATAGGTGTCTCCCAAAAGTTAATAAGATGATGTGCAAGAGGCATTATTGTGGAGAAAAACATTTCTCAGCTTTTATTTACATTTGAGCAAAAGAGTGTCCAGTCCACAATTATTCATACCCTTCACAAACTGTCACAGTCTGTGGGAAAATCCAAAGTTCTATACCATTCCAAATAGTCCAAGCTGTTCTAAAGCATACTAATTACCCTGATTAATTGGGAACAGCTGTTTTAATCAACTCAACAGGTGAAAAACAGCAGCTCTCTGCAGTTGGTTTGTGGACAGTCATGGCTAAGACATAGGAGCTCAGTGAGGACCTGCGGCTGTACATTGTGGCTGCTCACAAGTCAGGAAAGGACTACAAAGCCATTTCTAAATGTTTTCACGTTCCAGTGGCTACAGTGCAAAGTATTATTAAAAAAATACAAGATGTTCCGCACTGTTGAAAACCTCAGAGGATGTGGTCGGAAGCCAAAAGTGACACCTTTGTTCAAAAGACAGCAAGCAGTGGGCAGCGCTAACAGGCTGCAAGTGAAGTGAAAGCTCCAGAGATATGCCCAGCCCCTTGGGGCTAAATACATACCTTGAATACAAATCAGATGCAAATTATGTGCTAACACTAATCTAAATTCTAAAATTTGAATGCAAGCTGACACCCCTGGAGGCAGCTAGCCTGAAGTATACTTAAGTTTTGTACAGCAGAAGGAAATGGCAGCGCTTCCAAACAAACGCTGCACCTGAATTGACCACCTGCACAAGTATGCAGAGCTCGAATAACGGGCAGATTACACACCTTGCATTCAAAACAGGTACAGTAAAGGGGGGCGTTAGCTTCAGCATAAGTTGTGCACAAATTATCCCTAATAGACTCTCCAACGGCGGTGACGTGCCCCCACAGGAGAGAAACTAACCACTAATCTAGCAGTGAAACATATCAAAAAGTGAAGCATGTTCAAACAGTGAAAAGTGTCCAAAAAAAGGGTTAAAACCTCAAACTAATGTAACAGTGAAGCATATTCAACAGTGAAACATATCCAACAGTGAACCCTAGCTAGTCTAAAATTCAAAACATAATCCTTACCTGGTGCAGCTAGCCATAAATGGTATACACATTTGTTCAAAAGACAGCAAGCAGTGGGCAGCGCTCACAGGCTGCAAGTGAAGTGAAAGCTCCAGGGATATTCCCACCCCCTTGGGGCTAAATACATACCTTGAATACAAATCAGATGCAAATTATGTACTAACACTAATCTAAATTCTAAAATTTGAATGCAAGCTGACACCCCTGGAGGCAGCTAGCCTGAAGCCTGAACATGCTTCACTTTTTGATATGTTTCACTGCTAGATTAGTGGTTAGTTTCTCTCGTGTGGGGGCACGTCACCGCCGTTGGAGAAGTCTATTAGGCAGGGGCGTCTCTAGCCATTTTGTCACTCCAGGCGAGAAATCCTGTGGGACCCCCCCCCCCCCCCCCCCCCGTGATTGCCCCCAGTCCCATACCCCGTACCCCTCATGGTGAACACCACTCCTGTGGTGAACCCCACCCCCAAGACCCCCGAAAATCATAATGCAGCAGCGTTTCACCAGAAAATGTACTTATTGCGGCATGGGTTCACCAGAAAATAGTTGTTATGCAGCAGAGCGTTCCTCCATAAAATATACTTATTGCGGCATGCACTCACACACACCACACACAGTACACACACACACACACACACAGTGTACACACACACAGTACACACACTGCACACAACATACACACTATACACACAGTACACACACACACACACACACACACACACTTTAGACACGCACAGCACAGTACACACACTATACACACACAGACACACAGACACACACACACACACACACACCACACAGTAGACATACACTATACACATACAGAGATAGGAGGAGTGGAGTGAGACTGAGAATAGCCTGAGATGGAGCAGTTTATCTGTATTGCAGTCCCACATTACACAGAGACTAGTTGCTGGTAATAGGACTGCTGTCCCTGCCAGTCTCTTACACAAGTCAGCAAGCAGCCCTCCTGGAGTCTAGGGACTGTCAAAACTTTTCAACCTGTTTAAGACCTTATCTGCACTTGCAGTCATTATAACAATGGGGAGAGACCAGACAGATTTTTTCCCACTGACCCTCCAGACGAGTTCTACATCATGCTGTGTATATTTACCAGCTTGCCTGCCCTCTAATTGCACTTTTATCAGCTAGCCTAGTGTTTTACATTGCCTTACATCAACAAACCTGAATACAGCAGACACAGGACCAACCCTAAATCATTGAATGAAAGGCGGCCTGGGGGGAAGGCAATGCCTGGCTGCTACACAGTCTCTACATCCACGCAGTTAGCAGTAGCAGAGAGAGAGGGACTGAATTCTCAGGAGTCGGACTCAGGAGCTGATGATGCTGTACTCCTCGGATCCCTGACTAGGATGAGTGCCTTCTCTCACTGACTCATTCATTACTGTGGTTCTTTGAATCATTGAGCTGAAGTCCAGTCAGCCCCGCTGCTGCTGCTGCTGTGTAAACTGACACCTGAGTCAGCTGAGAGGCATTTCTTCTCTCACTACTCAGTGCAGAAGCGCCCTTGCCTCTTCCTGTCGCCTTAGGCGAAAATTTATAGCTGCCTAATGGCTCGGACGCCTCTGCTATTAGGGATTATTTGTGCACAATTTATGCTGAAGCTAACGCCCCCCCCTTTACTGTACTTGTTTTGAATGCAAGGTGTGTAATCTGCCCGTTATTCGAGCTCTGCATACTTGTGCAGGTAGTCAATTTAGGTTGCAGCGTTTGTTTGAAAGCGCTGCCATTTCCTTCTGCTGTACAAAACTTAAAGAGAACCTGTACTGAGTAAAATTATTTAAAATAAACACATGAGGTAACTTCAAATGAACATTACATAGTTACCTTGCCATCGGTTCCTCTCAGAAGCTCACCATTTTCTTCTTACAGTGATTCCTTCCAGTTCTGACAACATTTTGTCAGAACTGAAATATATCAGTTGCTGTCAGTTATATATCAGTTGCTGTCAGTTACAGCTGAGAGGAGAACTGATTTGTCCATGTTTCCCTATGGCTCAAGTGGGCGATGTTACAGTTTAGAAGTGTGCTGACCAGGAAGCTGTTATGGGGTAATAGCCATTTTCAAAATGGAGGACTGAGAATTCCATTGATCACAGTTGACAGACAGGACGCAGGAGAGGAAAAATAGATTGAGGAGTAGACTACACAGGAGGTAAGTATGGCTTGTGTATGTTTATTTTGTCTTTTAATTTTCAGTTCAGGTTTTCTTTAAGTATACTTCAGGCTAGCTGCCTCCAGGGGTGTCAGCTTGCATTCAAATTTTAGAATTTAGATTAGTGTTAGCACATAATTTGCATCTGATTTGTATTCAAGGTATGTATTTAGCCCCAAGGGGCTGGGAATATCTCTGGAGCTTTTACTTCACTTGCAGCCTGTGAGCGCTGCCCACTGCTTGCTGTCTTTTGAACAAATGTGTATACCATTTATGGCTAGCTGCACGAGGTAAGGATAATGTTTTGAATTTTAGACTAGCTAGGGTTCACTGTTGGATATGTTTCACTGTTTGAACATGCTTCACTTTTTGATATGTTTCACTGCTAGATTAGTGGTTAGTTTCTCTCCTGTGGGGGCACGTCACCGCCGTTGGAGAAGTCTATTAGGGATTATTTGTGCACAACTTATGCTGAAGCTAACGCCCCCCTTTACTGTACCTGTTTTGAATGCAAGGTGTGTAATCTGCCCGTTATTCGAGCTCTGCATACTTGTGCAGGTAGTCAATTCAGGTGCAGCGTTTGTTTGGAAGCGCTGCCATTTCCTTCTGCTGTACAAAAGTGACACCTGTGCTGGCCAGGAGGATAGTAAGAGAGGTGAAAACGAATCCAAGGATCACCACCAAGGCCATCCTGGTGAATCTGGGCTCTGCTGGTGGCAATGTCTCAAGGCAGGCAATCCATATTGCTGTGTTCCACAGATACAGACCAAGGAGGATGCCACTTCTCCAGATAAGGCACACAAAAGCTTGCTTGGCCTTTGAAAATGCTCATGTGGACACAGAAGAAGACTTCTGGTCTTCTGTGTTATGGTCAGATGAAACAAAAATTTTATTATTTGGTCACAATGATGTTTCCTTCATTTGGCGTAAAAAAGGAGAAGCCTTCAACCCAAAGAACACCATCTCCACTGTCAAGCAAAGTGGTGGAAACCTAATGCTTTGTGGGTATTTTTCCAGCCAATGAACCAGGGAACCTAATCACATAAACGGTACCATGAAAAAAGAGCAATACATGAGGATTCTCAATGACATCAGGCAGTCTGCAAAGAAACTTGGCCTTGGGCACCACTGGACATTTCAGCATGACAATGACCCAAAACACACAGCAAAACTGGTGAAGAAATGGTTAGCAGACAACAACATTAACGTTTTGGAGTGGCACAGCCACAGTCCTGACCTAAATCCAATTGAAATTTGTGGAGGGAGCCAAAGATCAGGGTGAAGGCAAGAAGACCCTCCAACCTGAAAGATTTGGAGCTCATTGCTAAAGATGAATGGGTAAAAATACATGTGGAGACATGCAAAAAGCTGGTCTGCAATTATAGGAAGCATTTGATTGCTGTAATAGCCAATAAAGGCTTTTATATTGATTATTGTGAAGGGTATGAATAATTTTGGACTGAACACTTTTTGCTCAAATGTAAATAAAAGCTCTTTATTGGGGGTAATAGATACTGGGGGTAAAGTTGTCCCTCTCCACAACTTTACCCCCAATATCTTTTGATGGTGCCTTCTCACTTCCACATATTGGTACACTCCAAGAATAGCATTTGTTATACTGAACTAATCAAAAGGATTGCAATTGCTCATAGGTGGAAGCCAGTTAGCTTGGTGTGCAATGGAGAAGGTGATTAGTTAACCCTTATTGAGTTTACATGTATTTATGTTTGGAAGGAGGGGGTGATCCTCTATTCATCTCAGTGATTCTGTTTATTTTTTTTCTGAACTGTTACGATTATATCTTTTTCTCGGACGTTGAAACAGTGCATTGAGTAAATACTGCTGAAAAGTTTTTGGTTATGTGTGTCTCAATTTGAGGCTGCATATTTTAAAGGGGGTGATTCTTTTGTATACTGTACTGTGTACTTATTGCAGGACCTTAAAGCTAAAACATGGGAAGGACCCAGTGTAGGGTCATTGGTACATGCAGCAGGAAACTCTCCTTCTCATATCCGAAGCCATTATGCCATACCTGCAGGAATGAAGTTAAAGGGAACATGCTGTGCGAGGAATACAGAGGCTGTCATCTTTATTCCCTTATATACAGTGCCAGTTGTATGGCTGTCACTCTGAGCTTTAATTGCTTTTGAGCCACACACCTTCACAAAGCATGCAGCTGGTGGAGTCAGAGCGTTTAATTAAAGGCAGAACATCAACACAATAGTAAGGAAACTGACCTTGTTTATTAAGGAATAAAGTTTGCAGTCTCTGTATTTCTCTAACTTCAGTTTCACTTTAAGGAGGAAGGAAATTCCTGTTTTAAACAGAAGATGAATGTATCTCACGACAAGATATATTTCGGTCCTCCAAGAATTTAAGTTCTGCTCAAAGGATGAACAGAATAAAGATGAGGTAGGTGATGTTTAGGAGGAGAAGAGGCCATTTAGGGCTACTTTTGACACTGGGTCAGGCAGACCAGCCCAGACAGTCCAGGATAAAAGCTATGGAGAAGAGCAGATAGAAAGGGTTTTCTTTCCGGGAACACACATCCACATCAGAGTCAATTTCCCTAGAATGCAAAGAGCTAGGTAAACAATATTTATTTGCAAATCCTCGAAAAAAAGGTGTTCCTTACTTTTTTTTAGCTCTGAAACATTGGTCATATTAAGATTCTGGCCATAATCTTAGGTATTACTACTCAAAGACATCTAATTGACTGGTCACAGGGATAGATACCAATGTGTGTGCTTTCCTAGTTGTTATTCTGTTGGCATATCTATGTACTCTGTATTCCATATCCTTGACTTATTTTAAATAACTGCCTAACAAAAAAAAAAAAAAAAGATTTAACCAGAAGACTTTACCATAGATGGTAGTGATGCTAAGTTGGCAAAAAAAATCCTAACATAAATTTGGTGATATTTTAACTTTCTAAAGACTTCATTATTTCCTTCTAGTATACTGGTGAGGAGAAAAATGTCAAATAGAAAGAATGAAATTATAGAAAGCATCTACTGATTGCATTTGCCCCAAATTTAGCAGCTACTTCTACTGTTAGAGCATTAGCCATATGGTTAGGAGTCTTAAATACCACCTAAAGTGGGATACTTACTGTGTTAGAACAATTTCTGGAATCCGTTTAAGTTGGGCTTCAAAAAGCGTATCTGAGACATACAATGAAGCTCTGCCTTTATAAACTGTGCTAGGCTCTATCTCTGTCTTATGAGCTGGAACACACACACACACACACACACACACACACGCACGCACGCACGCACGCACGCACGCACACACACACACACACACACGGGATCAACAATGAGTACCAAAATACCAAACGTGAACTACTGTAATGTAAAGCTGGCCATGCACTGAACAATTTTTGTACCCAATTAGACAGTCGATTAAACAAGACGTCTAGTGGATTGTAAGTTAAAGGGGCACTATAGCGAAACATTTTAAAATGTAATATATGTGCAAACATATACAAATAAGAAGTACGATTTATTTTGAAAAGCACTTAGTGAATGGCAGTTGCTCTGTCCAACTGCCAAAAAACTGTGTAGCGAGCAGGGAAGCTGGCCAGCATCATTGTTTAAATCCTTTTTAGGGAATATCTTTATAAAGAATAAAAGCCTTGCTGAGAATCCCCTATGAAGAGATGGACTAGTCCAAACCCTGTCACTTCTGTCAGATTTCTACTACCTACTGTAAGTAACAACAACATAGGAGAAAAGTAATTTATGGCTCATTTTACTCTGGAAAAAATGTACTTCTTATTTGTCTGTTAGCACTTATTTAAAATTTTACAGTTTTTTTTGCCATAGTGCCCCTTTTATGCAGATTTAAACATTTGCGATCAATAGTCAATATTACGATTGATAGTAAGGGGTAAAATCAATATAAAGACTGATCTGCAAAGATGATCGTTAGTCAGTCGAAAAATAATAGTTACATTGATCGTAATATCAATTGAAAACCTATTCAAATGGTGAGTGAATAATAAAAGGCCAGCTTTGAGGATTTCTGTTTAACCCCCCACTGGCTGGAGCGGAGGCCAAGCAGTCACAGCCTCAACAATGACTATCTAGTTGGGCAGTGCCTTTCCAGATTTTGTTACCGCAGTGTAAAAAAGATTTCCTTGAACCCATTGTACTTTGCATAATAGAACAAGAATTCAAATTAGATTTTCTGGAACTATGCGCCTTCCAGTTTCAAAGTAACAGGTTTGGAGCAATCCCCAATGCTTTAGAAAGCTATAGTTGTGGTTGAGCTTCTGTTTCAGAATGGTGCTAAGGAACAGGTTCCAGTAAGAAAATAGTTCAGTGTGATAAAATGTCTTTAAACACAGTTTAAAATGGGAAAGGCTGCTTAGCTCAGAAGTCAACCAACAGCAAAATGGCTCAAGAAAACAATGTTTATTGGGAACACAGTCCTTACCGCCATGGGGAACAGTGTCAATAGTAACCACTTCTGTAGTATCTATTTGATCACATTTTTATTTTCTGGCGAGCGACCACCTGGATCCTAGGGTCACATGTGTTCCAAGTGGAGACGGACTAGTTCTCTCCACAGGCTCAGCACCGTGGTTGCAGTTGTTGAAACCCGGATCTATTTGACACACTACCCTATATAGGGCTCCTGAGGTCTCTCTGGTTTTTTATAATTTCTGGAAGGCACATCATGACCTCCAGAACCTACACATAGGTTCCGGTAAGAGAGCAGAGGCAGTTTTTACTCCATCCTTGCTTAGGAACCCATTTCAGACAGTTTTAACCACCCAATTATAAATATGCAGGAATAGAACAAGAATCTTTTTCCATAAAAAGTTCAAGACTGAATCTATTTCCTAAGCCATACATCTTCTGAAAAAGAAGTCGATAGATATAACATATGCCAGCCATCACAATACAATTCATCAGAATGTTTACAAATATCTCATAGCAGTAGTCTGGGTCAAACACAGTTTTCTGCAATTCTGCACTAGAAGTTCATCATTGTTCTATTTGAGTTGACAGCAGCACCACTGATTTTTATACATGATGGAGTTGGTGGCTTATTACAGGATGCAGGGGATGGTGTTTATTCCATATTTTTATGACATACTGTTTTCCACTTAAGCCACATACACACGCTCAACAAAAGTCTTTTAAATGCATGATTATCAAACAACTTGAAGAAGTTGGACAACTTTTGTCAAATAAAGTTGGACAACTTTTGTCAAGACGACAAGGCGTTATCACTAATAAGAGGCGACCAACGACTGATAAGACGCAGCTCAAGTCAGTCCAACAGTTGGACTGACTTGAGGTGTGTCTTATCAGTCTTTAAAGAGAACATTTGCTTTAAACTCCCATCCAGATAGTAAGATCTCATCTACATTCTTTAAAGAACAAGCGACACCCATGCTAACCTAGAAATAAAAAACACATATATAAGTAGATAAATACTACTTCTACTTACATAACAGATGTATTGTGCTATCCACGTAACGATTCCTGTGAATTTTATAAAGGAAAAGCAGAGAATCCTACTCTAGGCAGTGGCCATCTTGCCAAGCTTAATGCTGACATCATATCCTCCCTGACTCTTGTTGCCGACCCCCCCCCCCCCCCCCCACCACCACCCTATCCTTTCTCTTGCTCATTGTGTATTTATTAGCTGCCCTCCTCCCAGAGTCTTTTTTTATTTACACATCCAATTGCTGAGTCACCTCAGCCTTGCTTGTAAACACAAGTCATCAGCTAGGCAGGGAAATAAATGGAAGAGGAGGAATATATTATAGATAAAAAGAACTCCCAGCATTCAAAAGAACTCCCAGCATTCAACTTTTTGGCACTGTTTGGCACTAGGGCCAGTGCTCCTAAAGTATGTGATAACTCCAAACCATAACATCAGAAAAAGTTTTGAATGTAGGATTAGCATATTTATCACTTAATACACTCAGACCAGTTGCTGTTGAAATTTGATTTTTATGGTGACAATACCGCTTTAAGGTAGATAAATATGAAAAAGGCTGGATTAAATCCCCTACCAAAAAGGAATATTTGGGGGTCCAATCAGACACAGTGCCTCAGTTTTCCCACCTTCCAACCAGGAAAATGGAATCCATAATGCCAGGTCCAGTTTATTCTTTGTTTCGGACATTGTTTGCAATATATCATAATCAGAGATGCACAAAACCTTGGTTATGGTAAAGAACTGAACTTATGGTTTTAAATTTGTCATCCAGTCACTATGGGATTGATTCACGAAAGGATGTTAATGTTAATATAGGAGGTGAGTGGGTGGCTCATGTGAGCTTGGAGAAAAAAACCACAAAAGAATGTCAGGAGCCCAATATACTGTAGTATGTTTCACACTTAAATGTGTGTTAAAGAAGATTAACCAGGTACTCACAAACCAGGGTTGCTGATAGCAACCACCCTCTGCGCATGTGGGAAACACCCATCTTGCACTAGAAGGGTCTCTCTAAGGATGGTCGCCCTTTCTAAAAATAATTTGGGACCAAAGGCTTCTCCCTCCCAAAGAGGGTAACACAATAGTAGCTAGCAGGATGAGAAGCACCAAAGTAGTAAAGCACTAGACTTGAGTTTGCAAACACTGTGCTACACCGTAAACTCAAGTCTATACACCTTTGTTGAGGCAAGACACCTCTTAAATTCTCATCCTGCTAATATCTACTATTGTGCTTCCCTCCTCGGGAGGGGTGAACATTTGGTCCTGAATTGTTGTTAGGGGCGACCATCCTTAGACAGCGCATGTTACACTTAAGCGATTAGCGGGCAATTCCCACTAATCGCTAAAGCGCTATAGCTTTTTAAAGCGCTAGTGCTATGTTACCCTATGGTATTGTTCTCACTGCCGCTATTGGCGCCAATCGTGTGCATTTTGCGATTAGTGCCAATCGCAGATGTGTTACCTGCAGCATTTTTGGAGTGATTCAGAAGTGATTGCGGTACAGGGCTTATAAAGCGCTAACCGTGATCGCTCTGAAATCGCGGAAGTGTCCAGTGATCTTACGGTAAAATTACTTGCGCAAAACGCTAGCGATAAACGCTACCGTTTCGCTATTTTTAGATGTGAATGGGGCCTAAGATTACCAGTTAAGCAATTTTATCAAGCAACGTAAGTGGTACATGTATATAGCGCATTATGCAAATTGTGTGAATACCAGTAATCCTAACGTGCGCTATCTGCACACATTAAGATTAATGTTCTTCTGTGAATCAACCTCTATGGTGCTTGTGTTGTGACTGTCCAATTTCCTAATAAAGGACTTGTATGTTGGGAAGAGACCACTTCACCAAAAAATCTTACTGGCAGTATATCAGTGTGTCCTGCACTGCTTTCACTAAATCTAAGAGCTGGCCTCAGTGGGCACAGCAAAACTTTCTGCTTTCTATTATAAGGCATTTTTGCATTACATTGTTATTACCTGCTGACATCCTGTGCTAATGTCAGACACTGCTTGGCAGGACTGAAAAGCAGACTAGAGCTGTCCAAACACCTCCCTCTACTTTATTACCCACAGCAGGTAGTCAGGGAGGAGTTGGGAGGGAGTACCAGCCTATCTTTTGTGAAAGTAGGTCTGACCCTGCCCACCTCCTCCCTGTGCACCACAAGAGGGAACAAAAGGATAAGTTGTGTTATCTAAGGTAATGGCTCTGTGCAGAGGAAAAAAACTCTCATTCTGCTGGCAGCTGTGTACTTTGTGCACAGATTTTTGGGTAGCGTGGCTGATATTTCCAAAGGGATTTTTTTTGGAACTGCTGCATTAAATATGAGTAAAAGGCATGACCTCCTATTCCCCTTTGTAAACACTAAAAATGTAGGAGTATAAACTAGGTTTTACATCCAGAGAATAATGGGATTGAGGAAAAGCTTCGAAATGCTGCATGCAAATTGCTTCAAATTTGCATGCAAGCTGGAAATTATTAGAATCTTATTGTCCATCTCTAGTCCTCAAGTTGTCAAATGGGTAGTGAAAAAATTCTTATCTCTGTTGGCAGTGCAACACAGGTGAACCTAAAACTACTTGCGCAGGTTTAGGCATGACTCTCCCACTCAGACTGGTGGAGTGGTGCCTAAGGGTGTCAAGAAGTCACACCCCGTTTGTTAGACATGCGGTGCAATCGGACAGTACAACGAAATTGGTCTGGTAAATGCTGAGCGTTATTCCGACAAGCCCTGCACCACCCCATGTGAAGGTACCCTAGAAATATTGTTGCATCGCATTGGGAGTGTAAGGATCCTTCCTATAGCATGTCCTGTTGGTTGCAGTGGAGCTGCAACCGAGCAGTTTTGATTCCTCTGCTTGCATTTGGCTGCTTAGTTTTGATTGCATTTGTAATAAGTCTCATTGCCATCTGCAGTTCAGAGCAGCTCAGGATGTTGTCATGAATCCACCTATGGCTTGCTGCAGTTGAACTGCAGCCAGCCAGCTCTGGATTTCTTACATGCATGTTGTTGCATAATTTGGCATGTATTTGTAATGAGAGTACTTTCCATTCACAGTCAGCTTGCAGCCTTCAATCAGCCTAAGGGCTGGTGCACACCAGAGCGGTTCTGAAGCGTTTATTAAAACGCTTGCAGCGGGAAAACCGCTTGGCTAATGAAAGTGAATGGGATGGTGCACACCAGAGCGGCTCGTTTTTTCCACAAACGCAAACTCAGGGGCTGCAGCATTTTTTAGATTTCTAAAGCATTTCTGCCTCAATGTTAAAGGGACTCCGAGCAGTAAAGAAAATCAAAATCTGAACTTACCTGGGGCTTTTTCCAGCCCACCGTAGGTCTCGGGAGGTCCCTCGGCGTCCTTCTGGCCCATCTCCCAGGCCCTGCTCCAAAACGGCTCCCGGCGACACCGGGACCGAGTGTCGGGCTCTCTCTTAGTGTTCAGTTGACTGCTGGGTTCCTTGTGTGAAGTTTGAATATTATTCATTAACTTGCCTTGCCTGCTTGGACGTTCACTGCACCCGCGGAGGTACAGTGAAGTCTTTCCTCTCCTGATAGCTTGGAGACTGCCTTCACCACATTGGTGACTGGTAGTATTCCCACTATTTCTGTTCCTGTGGACGTAACTATAGCTGTGGTTGCTATTAGTTACATTCCTTCCTGTTTGTCTTGTCTAACCTGTGTGAATGTTTGCTATTGCTGGGGCAGCAATTAGATTGGCAAGCAATCATTATGTTTGTCTGTTCCTGCTGATGACCCTTTCCACACACATCCACATACCTGCCATCATGTATTGTTAAACAGGATAGGTGCCCATAAATCAGGCGATGTATGGGCAGATCGACCATGAGAGCTCTCTCTGATTAAATCTGATTAGAGGGAGATCTGTTATCTGACCATACACTGCAGACCGATTTCCGATCTATCAGGAATTGGCCAAGTGCTCTGTAAATTCTCACCTGTCCAGTGGTGCGACTCTCTGCCTATCCGCCGTAACTGCAAGTGCCTCTACTGGTGCCACGTGATACAGCAAACAGGGGAGAATTTACAGAGCACAGGCACTGGAGGGCCAGCAGTTGGGGCATTGTTGCGTATGTCAGCCATCGCAATATTGCATGCCGTTACCGTCACACACCCAATCGAGCACATCTGATCGAGACTTTCCAGCATGTTCGATTTATGCTTTTGACCAATTTTAACCCAAAAGCCCCTCCCCCCCACCCCCCTCAAATTTTAATCTGGAGCCGCCACTGCCATTTATTCTCACTGAAGGCTGACTGAGGCCTAGCCCTAATTAGAAGTTTGTAGCCAATATTAAGAGGCCCCTAGATTCCCTGTCTTTATGCTTTGGTAGGACCCAATGGGGATGACACACAATATATCTTTGGTAGTGCACAGAGGCAGGTTTAATATTGCACATACTCAGAACATGGGCATACCAAAATTGGTGCATTAACGATTACAAAAAATAAAAAAGATAGCAAACAAATGTCCCACAGTAAATTAAAAGCAATAATTAAAGGAATACACAAGTTTCTGTAGTACTGATCAAGTTCCTTAGAGTTACAGTCACAGCTGGTAAATATCAGTTCTATCAGCTCTATATCACCTTACTCTTATGTCCAAAAGCATAGACAGAAAGCAAACACAGCCCTTTAGAGGCTTAAATTGTTAGGTTGAGCTCTAGACAGAGGAAGAACCCTTATTATCCATCTTGCTGCCTATTTCAATTGACCACTCTGATATGGACATGCAGATGGAGTGATTAATTAGTTCCACCATTTGCACAGATACTAAACATGGCTATCCTAAATGTTACATTCATAACAGATTGTTATTTTAAATTTCCTGGGTCCCAAAAATATTTATCCATTATTTGGCCTCTGAGTAATGAAGACTTCATCTGGCTGAACTATTCATTCAGATACCTTTGCATTCTGAAGTTATGACAAATATGGACTTCTGATTTAAAAAGCTGATGAGGTCAGTCAAGAGTCACTAACCTTTGAGTGCACATTGACTTTGTAACTGGCGTCTGGCAAGAAAACCTTGGGCTGAGACATACCGCAGAGTGCTTTTCCATCTGTCAGTGCTGCTTTTGCGTTTTTAAAAACACCCACCCATTTACTTGCATTAAAATTGTGGCAAAATCGCTATGAAAGTGTTTTTTTTTAAGCGTGATTGCTGCAATTTCCTGTGATTTCAAGGCAGGCGCCACACTTCTCTATTACTGTACGTGTTTTCTTCATAGAAAAATGTATTTAAACTGAGAACTCATGTTAATCATTGGGCTACTTCACGCTTCAATGTGTTTTCTTGGACAGAAAAAAACCTGACATAAGCATAATTCTACACATTGTGTGCGTTTTTTCTATCAGTTACATTAGCTCCTGTGAAAAAAGTGTGTGTTTTTCTGCATACAAACACACATGCTGTACATAAAACGGGTGCTCTGCAGAAAAATGTGAGCAGAAAACGGAAAGACTAGTGTAGCCCCTGCCTAATGCAAGTCAATGGGAGTGTGTTCTTAAAATCACAAATGCAGCACTAATCAAAAAGCGCTCAGCAGTGTGAAGTAGTTCCGGACATATTGCTTGTTAGTAAACAGTTTATAAATTTGTTTTTATAGGGCCAGGATCTCAGCAGGGAGCAGCGAAAATGGGTTGGATTGGGCCAGGACAGCAAGGCGATTCCAATGGCATGCTTATTTCAACATGTTTTTAAAGTTACAGATCCTCTTTAAATGACGAAATTCTGTTTTCAGAGGTTAAAGGGAATGTCTAGACTCTCACCTGGCGTGACTAAATTAAGAGAAATTTCATTGGTTGTGCACAGTCAAAAAAACGGTCTATGGTTAGTAGATCTTTTTGCCAACAGGAAGAATTTTCTGGTGCACAGCTTGTTTTTCTGGATGCCAGCTGGGGTCTAGGTGCAGTGGATGCTTTTAGTCAGAACTAGGGAATAGAGCTGGGACTTCTGACCCGTCAACTTGATCTGCAAAGTACTGAGAAAGGTATTGGTCAATTAGGTAGTTATAATGCTGATGGCGGCTTATTGCCCTAAAAATAATAACTTCCCCCTGCTCCTTTCATATGCTATGGAGAAACTTGTAAGAAAGAGATCCTCCCTATCAAGTGGCAGTATTTCATCAAAAAGCCAGGTGACTGAAATTGTCTGCTTGACTCTCTGCCACAGGGGCGTAGCAATAGCTCCTGCACGGAATGCAGGCGCAGAGGGGGGCCTTGAGCCTGTTGGGGGCCCACCCAGGGCAGTTTTCAGCGGCAGGAGGGGGGTGCAGTGCAGGAGAGGGGGCAGTGGGCACACAGCGGCAGGAAGGGGGGAGTTGGTCACCTCCTTCAGCGCTCCCAGCTCTGCCCTCAAGAAATTATGGCAGCGGCGGGGACAGTAGGCGTGGAACTCACCTCTGCCTTCCAGGCGGTGATGGTGCTCTGCGTGCCTATGTCTTCTATGTCTCCAATGCTGCTCACTCTACTTCCTGTCAGTGGCGTTGGAGACATACAAGACACAGGCATGCAGAGGGGTGCAGGGCCCCATCCAAAGTTTCACGGGGGGGCCCAATGATTTCTAGTTATGCCCCGGCACTGCAATACATTTTTTTCTATTAAAAAATACTTGTAAACTCTCTCTTCCAGTCCTGAACACAAGTAACTTCAAAAATTTTGCTCAAATTTAAAGGGAACCTGAAATGAGAGGGTTATTGAGGCTGACAGATTCATCTCCTTTTAAACAATACTAGTTGCCTGGCATCTTGCTCAACTCTTATGCATCAGCAGTGTCTGAATCACCCACCTGGAACAAGCATGCAGAAAATCCAGTCAGACCTCAGTCAGAAACATCTGATCTGCATGCTTGCTCGGGGTCTATGGGCGCGTACATATGTCCAACGAGAGCATGACCAATCATACGACCTGACCAACCTCACATCCTTTACGTCCACACGTCTAGAAGACTAAACCACCAACGCATTTACATACTGCGTATACTGTGCATGCGCATGACGGACTGCACGATACAGTGGCATTCAAAACAAGTACAAGTCGTTCAAATGACTTGTACACATGCAACCAACTGCATGATACCAGCCCAACAGTGGTGTGATCCGAAGGTTGGATCGGGCAAACCACCTGTTATCAGTCACTTGTCTAGTCGTTTGTGCGCGTAAACATGCCTAATTGTCATCCAATAGACTAAAATCAGATGATAATCAGGAAGCAGGTTGGTCCGTGTGTCCGAGGCTTTAGGTATAAGTATTAGAGAATCAGCAGGACAACCAAGTAATTTGCACTGTTTAAAAGGAAATAAATATCAGACTCCATATACCAAACAAATCTAGACAGGACTGTATCATCAATCACTGCATTTCAAACAATTTGGAATTCATACAGCTAGGTCTAGATAAAGAGCTAAAATTAAATACTCCAAAAGTCATACTACTGCTTCATCTGTCTTTTTCAATAACTCTCTTCTAATTCTCTAATTAAAAGTTTTCTTGCAGCAGTTAAGAAAGAATAGAATAGAAAATCTTTATTGTCATTGTAACAACCGAAATTGTACAACGAAATTCTTAAGTGCAATTTTCCAGCAAAAAACAAAGACAGCATAACATTACATTCCTACATACATTACATTGCACACACCCCTTATCAACATGGCCACTTAGCAGCATTTAACATAGAAATGGCTGAAGGATAAAAACTATTCTTTAGTCTATTTGTCTTAGTTTTTATAAGTCTTGTTATGATCATGTCTGCAGCGTTTACTGCTGGCTGCAGTGGTATTGCAACCCAAGCAGTTCTGATGTCATTACATGCATTTTCTTGCATAGTTTGGTTTGCACTTAAACTAGTTGCTGATTCCATCTGCAGTCGCTCTAAAGTTAATGACAGTTTAATATGCTTTTGTGTAAACAAACATTGTCCGCTGCAATGGAGGGGCAATCCCTTTCCTGCAGGCTGCATATCATTGTCTGCCTTTTCCTGCTGTCAGCCTGTGATTAATTACCATTCACTTGTGTGGGAATCTGCAGGTCTGCTCCCATTGGATGACCTCAGTATAAAGAACTGCTTCCTGCAATGCTTGATGGGCTACCATAGTCTCAGATTCTGTCTGTTACTCTGCTCGTGCCCCACCTCGTTCCTAGTCCGTGTAGACTGCGCTGACTCCTGCGAAGGGGTCAGCGAGTCCTCCTAGTTCTGCTCTTGTTCTAGAAGTTGTTACTCTGCTTGTCTTGTGTCATATATTGGTTCATCGCCAATATATACGCATACTTGCGCATTTTGTTATTTTCCTTGTATTCGTGTTACGTTGATACATCAGTGTCGCTGATATATACGTACACGAACTGTTTATTTCCTGTGTTCAGTTAGGCAGCCTTCCAGCACGTTTTGGTAGTTTGCGCGTATCGTGAGCACCCGTGCTGAGCTAGTATCCTGCTCCTGGTCCTGTTTGTGGATTGCGTTCATCTCTGCGAGGAGATAACGAATCCTTCTGAATCCTGTCCTGTTACTGCTTGTGGATTGCGTTCATCTCTGCGAAGAGATAACGAATCCTTCTGAGTCCTGTTCCCTGTATTGCTCCAGTGCTAGTCAGTGTTCCTGCTTATGTCATATATCGGTTCATTGCCGATATATACATATGTTAGTCAGACGTTACAAATAGTTTCATTGATAGCTGTAATTGTAATACGCTAGGAAAACATACTTGTTGTATATTTGTCTGTGTTACGTTCATCTATCTTGATCCTGCTATTTCCTGACGATCTTGTCCTGTCTTTGTGAGGCACGCCATCGCTGCAAACGCATTGGCTGCCTCATTCCAGTCTGTCTTATTGTGGACGCTTGCTGTCACTAAATAGTGGCTAGTTAAGCAAGCGTTCATTCTGTCTACCTGTCCTGATCTCCTCAGTCCTGGTTTATGCGCTCAGCGCTACTTTGCGCTGAGACGTTATTACAAAAGTGTTGTTTGTGGCTGTTCGGATCTGCACCGGCTCTGTGCACCACAATCTCCTATTGGAGTCAGTCCTCTCCTCCACTAAACTGGGGATATCCTGATCCCTTGTGCTGGTGTGTGTACCTCCTTCACGTCAGTTTATGTGTTGCATGCTGACTGTGGAGATTACACCTCCAAGCCTAACATTATGGTAGCCCCATTACCAATCCCTATTGTGGGAAGGATTTCCAGAAATTATGACACTGTTTGTCAAGGGTCCTGCTCCTTTAAAAAATTTGAAAAGCTTGGTCCTGAAGTTACAGACAAATTTATATCAGAATTGGTTAAAGTTCTGGCCAATCCCGACTTTCGGGCTTCTGCAATTTCTACCTGGTCTGATTGGATCGTTTGTGCTCTTTTTAAGGGCAAACTTTTCGATTGGGCAATCGATGTCTTAGATCACACTCAGTTTAGACAAAGTCCTTTGCAATTTATAGCTTTTGTAATTCACAATTGGTTGCGCATAGATCCATTGCCTTTTCCTCTTAATGAACTCCTGGCAGCAGGCCAATCAGCTGCTCCTTCAATTGCTTGCAAAAATGATCAGCAAGCAGAAAATGTTACTGATAATTTTCCTGCAGCTTTGAATAAATCACCAAAAACAGCAAGGTCAAAGGCAAAACGCAAACGTTCTAAGAAACGTGTCCAATCTGCAGAATCGTTATCTTTAGCGACTGCGCATCAGACCTGCAATGAGATTCTGCCATTAACAGATAATGAAATGCAATTGTCTTTCAGGGGAGTTAAATGGACTTATGAAACTACTAATGAACTTTCATCACTGGCTAGGGAAAATAAAGATTTTTGTTTAAAAGAATTATCTGAGTATGATTATGAGGATATATTACAGAGTATTGAACAAATCAATCTATTCGTGCAGCAAGAAAAATTTGCATACACTACAGTCCAACACTTGCTACAGGTATTGGAGATCCTTAGGAATAAGAAATCTGCCAATCACCTGCTAAATAATCCAATGTATGTTTCTGCCATAACCACATTTGCAAACTGTGATCTGCCTGTTAAGTATGCTTGGAATCCTCCATTTGAGAAAGGAGAGATGGAAGCTCTGGTCAATGAATGGAAGAATGATTCAAGTTCATTTTGTCAATTTTACAGTGCAAAAAGTGAATTAGTATTGAATGCATGCATTAAGTCTGCCTATAACCTAATAAAAACTGGTGTGTGTGGGTATGACTTTGTGGCTCCATTGATCGATGTGTGGAAAATGATTTTGGACGATTTTTATGCGATTCAATCAGTTGATACCAGGGAAGACACACTGTCAATTGGAGACTGTCCCACTTCTCCAGTTACTGAATCCCTGCCATGTTTTGTGAATGTTCCTGTAACTCCACCCTGTACCATGGATAACTCAGTGTTACTTCCCAGTAAAACCGAAGCCACTGATACTTTCTTAACTTTGCCCTGCACAAATTTCTCAGCAGAGAATCCAGAGGTCCTGCTGACTTCTGAGTCCAGCCTAGCCAGTACTCATGAGTCTTTGTTCAGTGAAACAGACACCAGAAAAATCGTGCCTGTCTCTGCAAACACTTCTGCAGAAATTACCTGTGTTAATAAAGTTCAACTCCTGTCTGATCCAGCAGATGCCAATAGATGCACTACATCAGTTTCCGAGTCCCAGCAATCCTGTCCAGAAACCTCAGAACCCCAGCATCTGAATTTTCCAATTTCACAATTGAATGGTGATTCAGATGCGCAAACATTGTGTTTTAATCTTCCTGTTTCTACACCTCACTCTAGTTTCGTGAATAACTCAGAGCGTCTGCTATGTGAATCCGAAATCGCAGAATTATTACCGTGTTCAGAAAATGTTCCAGTAAATTTGCCCTGTACCATGAATTGTGCAGTAGATCTCTCCAATGAAACTCAGGTCACAGAATCATTATGCTGTCCAGCAGGTGCTTCCATGGTTTTGCCCTGCAATATGGACTGTTCAGTGATCCTGTCCAGTGAAGCTGTGGTCGCAGAGTCTTATGCTTCACCCAGTACTTTGGATACTTCAAACTCTCTAGCAGAGGAGTCTGAGGCACTGCTTACCTCAGTTGGTGTTGCAGTAATATTCACTTGTCTAGCAGCTGTTTTGGAATTACAGTCTGCTCTAATAAAACTTGATGAATTTCTGCCCAGCGAAGCAGAAGCCATTGAAATATTGTCCTCGTCAGCAAGTGTGTTAGATACCTTGCCCTGTACACAGTCTGATTTAACCAATGTTGTTGAGTCCCTCTCCAGTGTTGTAACAACCGAGGAACTCCAGCCCTGTCCTCTGAATGTTTCAGAAGTCTTGCCCTGTAACATGGATAATTCTGATTCTCTGGTCAAAATAATAGAAATTTCAGAATTTCAGTCCGGTCTAATGAGTGTTCCTGAAACCCAGCCCTGTATCCTGAAATATTCTGGTTCTCTGGCCGCTGTGGCAGAGGTTCCAGAGTCCCCTTCCTGTCCAGGGAATTTCTCAGTTTTGCCTAGTCCAGTGGGGGCTGCTGCAATACTGACTTGTTCTGCAGCGCCTCATGAGCTCCAATCCAGTGTATTAGATGAGTCTCTGTCCAGTCCAGAGGTAGTTGTGGAGTCCCTATCTGGTTCAGTGCATACATCAGAAGATTTGTCCTGTCTTGTTAGTGCCCCTGAATCTGATTTGTTACTGACTTTGCTGGAATCAGCGACATCTAAGTCTGATCCTGCATTCTCGTGTAAAAGTCCAGTAGTTGCGAAGTCTAGTCATGATGATTTTTTTTTGGCCAGTCCTGGTTTTGGTCCTGTCTTCGCTGACCCTGAGGCTCACAGTTCCTTGACATGCCCAGAGGTTTCTCTTGTGCCAGTGTGCCCAGATGTTCTTTGTGTGCCAGAATGCCCAAGTGTGTCTAAGGTGTTAGCGTGCTCTGATGCTTCCTTAGTGGGAACATGTTCTGATGTTGCCAGTCTGCCTGCATGCCCAGAGATGGTTCTGGTCCCTGAAAGCCCTGATCTTGATGTTTGTCCTTGTGGCCCTAACTCGGGAATTGCCCTAGGTTCCATAGGGGTTCTTGATAGTTCTCCATGTGAGCCTAAGGGGCGTTCTGACCTATGGGGATCTCTTTGGAGCTTCAAGGTGTTCTGGGAGGTCTCTGAGAAAACTTGTCCTGGTGCCTTGGACTGGTTCAATAGTGGGTTTTGTGTTGGTAAAGACAGTCCCGGTGGGCATTGCAAAGGCTTTGGCGTTTTTGAACGGTTCCTGGAAGGCGGTGGGTATCGCTCAGGGAGTTTCGGAGGGCTTTCTTCTGGAAATCATGGTTCTGATGGGTGTCACACTGGGGCTTGTAGTACTGATGGGCATGGTTCTGTAGGTTCTGGTTCTGATGGGTCCAGTCTTGTGGGGCCTGATTCTGGAATTTGGTCTTGCCGGGCTGTCCCGGTCATCATGAATTATCAGTCAGATTGTTTTGTTGGGAATTTCAGTTTTGAAAAGCGTCTGGTATCCGCTTTTAAGGGGGGGGGGGGTAATGTTATGATCATGTCTGCAGCGTTTACTGCTGGCTGCAGTGGTATTGTAACCCAAGCAGTTCTGATGTCATTACATGCATTTTCTTGCATAGTTTGGTTTGCACTTAAACTAGTTGCTGATTCCATCTGCAGTCGCTCTGAAGTTAATGACAGTTTAATATGTTTTTGTGTAAACAAACATTGTCTGCTGCAATGGAGGGGTAATCCCTTTCCTGCAGGCTGCATATCATTGTCTGCCTTTTCCTGCTGTCAGCCTGTGATTAATTACCATTCACTTGTGTGGGAATCTGCAGGTCTGCTCCCATTGGATGACCTCAGTATAAAGAACTGCTTCCTGCAATGCTTGATGGGCTACCATAGTCTCAGATTCTGTCTGTTACTCTGCTCGTGCCCCACCTCGTTCCTAGTCCGTGTAGACTGCGCTGACTCCTGCGAAGGGGTCAGCGAGTCCTCCTAGTTCTGCTCTTGTTCTAGAAGTTGTTACTCTGCTTGTCTTGTGTCATATTGGTTCATCGCCAATATATACGCATACTTGCGCATTTTGTTATTTTCCTTGTATTCGTGTTACGTTGATACATCAGTGTCGCTGATATATACGTACACGAACTGTTTATTTCCTGTGTTCAGTTAGGCAGCCTTCCAGCACGTTTTGGTAGTTTGCGCGTATCGTGAGCACCCGTGCTGAGCTAGTATCCTGCTCCTGGTCCTGTTTGTGGATTGCGTTCATCTCTGCGAGGAGATAACGAATCCTTCTGAATCCTGTCCTGTTACTGCTTGTGGATTGCGTTCATCTCTGCGAAGAGATAGCGAATCCTTCTGAGTCCTGTTCCCTGTATTGCTCCAGTGCTAGTCAGTGTTCCTGCTTATGTCATATATCGGTTCATTGCCGATATATACATATGTTAGTCAAACGTTACAAATAGTTTCATTGATAGCTGTAATTGTAATACGCTAGGAAAACATACTTATTGTATATTTGTCTGTGTTACGTTCATCTATCTTGATCCTGCTATTTCCTGACTATCTTGTCCTGTCTTTGTGAGGCACGCCATCGCTGCAAACGCATTGGCTGCCTCATTCCAGTCTGTCTTATTGTGGACGCTTGCTGTCACTAAATAGTGGCTAGTTAAGCAAGCGTTCATTCTGTCTACCTGTCCTGATCTCCTCAGTCCTGGTTTATGCGCTCAGCGCTACTTTGCGCTGAGACGTTATTACGAAAGTGTTTGTGGCTGTTCGGATCTGCACCGGCTCTGTGCACCACAATCTCCTATTGGAGTCAGTCCTCTCCTCCACTAAACTGGGGATATCCTGATCCCTTGTGCTGGTGTGTGTACCTCCTTCACGTCAGTTTATGTGTTGCATGCTGACTGTGGAGATTACACCTCCAAGCCTAACAGTCTAAAACGTTTTCCAGAAGGCAGATGTTCAAATAACACGTCCTGGATGTGAGATGTCGCTTAAATTTTTCTTAATATTCCTATAACAATAAGAAGTATATAATTCTTCTAATGGAAGGAGAGAACAGCCAACTATTCTCTGGGCAACCTTAATTACCCTATGAAGCTGCTTTTTCTGTGCTACTGTGCAGCTAGAAAACCACGCACTGAGACAGTAGACTAGGACACTCTCCACTGTACTGCGGTAAAAAGACACCAACAATTTCTCAGGAATATTATTCTTTCTAAGAACCCTTAAAAATATAGCCTCTTCTGTGCCTTTTTCACTACTTCAGCAATATGAGACCCCCAAGTCAGGTCCTCTTTAATAGTAACTCCTAAAAACCGAAAGTCTGTGACCCTTTCTACAATATTTCCATTTATAATAAGTGGCTGAATGTCACTGAAGCAAATGTGTGATAAATAGAAACCAGGTTTCTTCATAGGATTTAGTTTTGGATGCTTTAACAACTTCCCTCTTTGAGCCCAAGGCTTATTGACAGTATGTGTGGTGCTGTCAGCTATGACGCGGTAGCGTTTTCGTGAGCAATCGCAAAATTTTGCGTGCAATTGCGCGTGAAAATTCGCATTTGCATGCAAAAACGCTAGTGCGGCCGTGCTGTGAGTTATCACAGTTTAGTGAATCAAGCCCCTAGTGTGCAATCCACATGGTAACATAAAAGTCCATAGACTTTCATGTTACCGTTCACAATACAGATGTGCGTTCCCACGCAATGCTCAACACACACAATTTCCAGTAGAATTCTATTGTGTTGAGACTTTTCTAAAAAAAACAAAACAAAAAAAACCCCACGTTTAAAATTTGTTTATTATAGGTTACTATTGCAAGGAGAGTGGAAGAAATTAGGGCTTTAACAGATAGACCTCCCTGAGATTAGAATAACTTAAGCTGGCCACTAACGGTCCAATTTCTAGAGAAAAATCGTTCAAGCGATCAGAAATTCTGATTGGACGAAAAATCGTTCACTACACCATCAACTAACCAATCATTGCTTCCTATCTATCACGACCACCAAGAAAATCCAAATTTTCGTTCGACGAAAATTCATTCGGGCGACATTTCTTTCACTCGTTCATAATCGATTGTGTCCACCAATGGAGATTATTTACAACCAATCCGATCAGAATTTCTGATCGCTCTAACGATTTTTCGCTAGAAATTGGACCGTTAGTGGCCAGCTTTACCGTATATTATTCCTTCCACCTACCAAAAGTAACTTCCTATCTTCATTTTGTACAACCTTCAAAAATAAGTGACCTTTTTGTTCCTGTTTTGTACGCATGGTTATTTTTTTTTTAAGTCAGAGATGATCCGCACATAACAAAACTTGTATGCTGAGTTAAAAAAAAAATTGGCTCAGCAAGAATCTGAATTTTAAGGTACTAAAGATATACTTTGTAAGGGCTAATCAGATTTGGGAGTTATTGTTTCATTGCCAAGCGGCTTTATTTAATGGGCAGAAGTTCCTGCAGACGGACTCTCATTTAAGCTTACCTGAAAGGAAAAAAGTTAAAAAGTCAGATACTGATTTCAGTAGTAGCCTCTAGATAGTCTAGGGCAGGGCTTTTCAACTTTTCACTAACTGTACCACTTCTATCGCATGAAAAAATTCACGTACCACCAGTGTGCTTGCGCAGTAGATCTAACCTGATCAGGCTCAGCTGTTTCCACCGGACTCCGAGCGGAAAGTCGCAGAGAAGGAGATCTTCGGGGGTTCCCGGAGGCTTCCCCCTCATGAGGTAAGTACCTCCTAGGGGCACTTTTTTCTTACAGGTACACTTTAAGAAAATGAGGGCATATGGGAGGGGAATAGCAGGAGGCATTGGTGGGGAAAAAGATTAAAATTATATTGATAGCCTACAGATTGCCATTATTGGCAGTCTGCAGGTAAACAGCCAATATCGGTAGCCTCCTCCCTCCACCAGAGAGCTGGGCAGTGACTCACCAAAAAGTTTAATTCTCCCTTGCTCGCTCCTTGTTGTGCTGCCCTGCGGAATAGTTCAGACCTCAGATCAGTGGTAATCTGGCCGCAGTGAAGAGATAGCCAGGCAAACGGTGCACAGTGATGGCAAGTATACTTCAAATACAATAAAGTGACATCACTGTTCACTTCCAGTATTTGAAGTATACTACTTCTGTATTTGAAGTATACCTGCCGTCATTGTGCACTATTCGCCTGGCTGTCTCCGTATGTCACAGGACCAGGACAAGCGGCAGGCGGGCAATTACGTGACAAGCAAACTTGGAGTGTACCACCTGGCCAACAGCAAAGTACCACTGGTGGTACGTGTACCACAGGTTGAAAAGCCCTGGTCTAGTGGCTTCCGCATTTCCCAACAGCCCACTGTCCGGCGCAGGGTCTTTCTAATGTAAACCTATTTTACAAAAGCTTGTTAGATAGGTTTTCGTGTGGCCAAGCTCCTGCTGCATGAATAAGGTCTGTGCAGGCCCAGCAGAACAAAGTGCTTGTGCATGTAGGGATATAGCCATGCACAAGTGCCTTTGTTCTACTTTGCATGTATGGACATCTCTTGCGCATGCGTTGATCAGATGCACTTTCCACAACCAGGAGCGTGGCCAGAAGAGGGACCCTTCGCTGGCACATTGGCCTCTATGGGGATCCAAGAAGCCTCTGGACAAGCCAATAGTAAGGTAAGTATGTATATTTTACTACGCTCCCCCTAAATCTGAATATTAGTCATGGGGCCATCAGGTGGCATGGTTTTGTAGTGCCTGGCACTCTTGCCTTGCAGCACTAGACTCCCAGGTTTGACTCTGTAGTAAAAACATTGGGATACAGCTATACTAAGAATTACATTGTGAGCTCCCATGAGGGACAGTTAGTGACATAACTATACACTCTGTATAGTGCTGAAGATGCCAGCACTATATAAATATTAATAACCATCTTCTCTACTAGCAATAATAGATCTATTGCTTACCTCATAAATCGCCAGTCTTCTAAAATGTATCAGTTCTTTCTCCACTATACACGGATTCTGGACGCAGAAAACTGACTCCAACGAATTGCCTATGGGAAATCTGCATCAGAAAAAAACGACAGGCCCATAAAAATTAATTTGAGTCTGTTTTTCTGCATCCAGAATCTGCGTGTAGTGGAAACAGGCCCTAAGCACCTGAAAGTAAACCTGCCACAAGACGGTCACAGATGCACAACTACTGATCTCCCCTCCGTCTGTAAAAGCTAGTTGCCTGGCTGTCACACTGGTCATATGGGTTCAATATAGTTTGAAACACTTACCAGGAACAGGTATTCTGATAAAGAATTCCACCTTCTACTTTTACTAGGTAAATGTTCTACACAGAAGCCCTGATGCACTAAACTTTCCTCACAAGTTATCTCACCATTATCTAGTTTCCTCATATTTGTAAAAATATTTGTGCATATTACAAGGAAAAAAAATCCCCCAAAGTTGTCCCTATTTAACTTTGTGAGATTACTAATTTTCTTTTCTTTTTTTTACAATATCAGTTTATTTTTTTAATCTAGCAACAACATTTACTACAAGGTTAATACAAGGTGCCATATGCAATTCACTTTTTCTCCTACGTTTTCTCTTGGGAGATACATTTTCATATTGTTTAAAATAACTTTTTAGTATTTGCTAATAAAAAAAGTACCAAAAAGAAGGCGAAGAAGCACTGTAAAAATTATTCTGAGTATTTTCTTGCTTGCTGGTGGTTTAACCATTTAGGGACAATGTAACGCATTAAAACGTCATGTTCGCCGCTATTAATGGCAACAGGACGTTTTAATAAGTTACATTGTAACTCTGCTGCTGTGTGCGAGCGGGCGCGCTCCCGCTGCGCGCGCACGTCGGGTCCCGCGGCTTGGTGATTGGACCAGGGAATCACATGGTCCCTGGGCCAATCAAGTGCCAGTAACAAGGCAGATCATTGTTACAAGCCAGTAACAATGATCTGTCCTGTAGTGTATGTAAACAAAGTTGCTTTCTCCCTCCCAGCTCATCTGTCACCTCACACTGCTGTCAATCAGCATTCAGAGGTGACAGGAGCTGTGAGGGAGAAAGACTGTGATTGTGGTAGGATTTTTATATTTTTAAATAAAATTTTATCCCCATACTTTTTTATTAACCCCTTATCCTCCCCCTCCTTTGCCATTTACTGGTTTTCTGTTTTATTTTAGTACTTTTTAGTACTTCTTAGTACTTTTCTGTACTTTTTCACCCCTCTTTTACCCTTACTCTGATATTTCTATCTATACTTTCTATCTATATTCTTTCTTTTCATCTTCATATAAAAACAAAAAAACAAACAAAAAAAATCTTTCTGTTATTGATCAATCGCTTGGTTGATCGATCGATCTGTCTGTCTGTCTGTCTATCCCATCCATCCCATCCATCCATCCATCCCATCCATCCATCCATCCATCCATCCATCCATCCATCCATCCATCCATCCATCCATCCATCCATCCATCTATCTATCTATCTATCTATCTATCTATCTATCTATCTATCTATCTATCCCCTTTGCTTACTATGGCGAGGAGACTGTATTCTGTTGAGGAGGCAGCCGTCTACCTTCAGCAGAGCAGCAGCAGTGGGGACGATTCAGGGAGCGAATGGCACCCAACGAGCAGCAGCTCTGAGTCAGATTCTGACAGTTCAGAGAGCGTTGGGCAGCCGTCTCGCCGCTTCAGGAGGGATGATGAGTCCACTGTTCAGGGCCCTTCAGAATCCACCGCAGGGGGCTCGGTGGGTAGCACAGCTGCAGCTAGCAGCACAGGCCAGAGGGGAACCACTGTCCAGGGCCCTTCAGATACCACCGCAGGGGGCTCAGTGGGTAGCACTGCTGCAGCTAGCAGCAGAGGCCGAAGGGGAGCCAGGCAAAGGCAGGTACGCCCACCGGTACCTGAGGACATAATTCGGGGCACCTGGTCACCCGCTAACCTTGTAGCACCCAACATCCCGCCTTTTACAGGGGCAAGCGAAATATTAGTGCCCACTGACAACTTCGGGCCTGCTGACTTCTTCCAGCTCTTTGTGGGTGATGATTTGCTGCAGCACATTGTGGAGCAAACCAATTTGTTTGCACAGCAGTATATTGCCCAGAAGCCCACCTGCTATTTGGCTGAGAAATGGGAGCCCACCACCATACCTGAGCTAAAGGTGTTTCTGGCCCTAACACTACACATGGGCATACTCCAACAGCCAGAAATAAGACTGTACTGGTCTAAGGACTTTATGCACGCAACACCCCTGTTTCCAGCTTCCATGAGCAGGCAGCGCTATGAGGCTCTTATGAAGTGCCTGCACTTTGCCGACAATTCGGACAATGTCCCCAAAGGTGATCCTGGCCATGACAAGCTTTTTAAGCTGAGGCCCATACTCACCCACCTCAGTACAAAATTTAGCGAGGTGTACACCCCAGAGAGAGAGGTTGCAGTGGATGAATCCCTCCTACCCTTCCATGGCAGATTAGGGATAAAACAATATATCCCAAGTAAGGCTGCCAAGTATGGGATAAAATTTTATAAACTTTGTGAGAGCAGCACTGGCTACACCTATTCTTTTTTTCTGTATGAGGGCAAAGATAGCCATTTGCAACCAGCTGGGTGCCCACCATACATGCCAACCAGTGGGAAAATTGTGGTGGAACTAGCCAACCCACTCCTCCACCAAGGCTATCATCTGTACGTGGATAACTTCTACACCAGCATTCCCCTTTTCAAATTTTTATATTCTGCAGAGACTGGTGCCTGTGGGACAGTGAGGCCAAACCGCAAAGGCCTCCCACCACAGGTGGTTAATAAAAAATTATCGAAAGGGGAAACACACAGTCTCAGAAGTGGTGAGCTCCTGGCTATAAAATTCAGGGACAAGAGAGACGTCATGGTCCTGACTTCAATCCACACTGAAGAAGTGGTTCCTGTCACAACCTCCAGAGAGCAGATCGAGAAGCCAATGGCATTGGTCGACTACACAAAAAATATGGGTGCGGTGGATCTTGCGGACCAAATGCTCTCCTACTACTTTTTTAAAAAAAAAAAAGAGGGCCTGGTACAAAAAAGTTTTTTTTTACCTCCTGCAGATGGCCATGCACAACGCATTTGTGCTTTATAAAAAGAAATGCCACGGTGACAGCTACCTCCCGTTTATGCGACAAGCTTTAAGATCGCTGATCAATGAAAGCGTACACCTTATGGAGGAATACAATCCAATGCAACTGGATGGAGCAGTTCGCCTAAGGGGAAAACATTTTCCTGCCCTGATCCCCCCGAACCCAATTAAGGCGAAGCCACAGAAGCGATGCCGGGTGTGCACCAAGCACAAGAGGCGGAAAGACAGCAGATACCACTGCCCAAAGTGCCCCTCACAGCCGGGACTCTGCGTTTCCGGCTGCTTTGAGGCATACCATACCCTCAGCAGCTATTAGACTTTATTTTTTATTTTATTTTTTTTTCTTCGTTACCCTAAATTTTCACTGGACTTTTTCCTCTCTACTTTTATTTGCCACTTACTGTCCCTCAAAGGAACTCACAATTACCACTAGTTAACATTACCACCTTTTTTGGGGGTGTGGGAGGAAACCCAGAAGCTTAGAGGAAACCCAAGACTCCTACAACCTGCAAATAGTTTTTTCCCATTTGGACTTGCTGCTGCAAGGCGAGAGTGTTTGCCACAGGACTTTACTCTGCAGACCACCCCCCATCTTCTGACCACTGGCTTTCCTTGGCGTATGACCTCTGGCCTTTCTCCATCCTGCTAGACCTGCAATGGTGAGTTCCAATGTATCTGTCATTCATGTTATGGATAGTGATTTAGGCCTCACCTAAATTATTCTATTTTCAACTGAGTAGGCCTGAGTCTCTAGTTTTCAGAATGGTAACATTTGTGTCTTTTATTGAATGGTCTTACACTCCTGGGGCTTTGAGAAGAAAGAATTACATTGTTGCATTTGGTAAAAAAAGGGCCTTAAAAAATACATTGGCGCTGCTCATGATTAACAGTGTATTATGTGGCCAAAACACTATCTGATGATGTGTATAGGGTATCATTTTAACCGTGACAAGCAAGAGAAGAGAATTTGGGGTGTTTGAGAGATTATGCATATGTCATTTGAATTGTTTTTTCATGCCAAAGTAAAGAAAACTGTAAAAAAAAAACATTTTCAAAGTTACGGTGCAATTTCATCAAAACCGCAAAAGTGCAAATGTTACAAAATATGTATATTTGGGTAGGTCTGGTTCTCTAGTTTTCAGAATGGTATAATTTATGACCTATATCCAATGTTCTGAGACACCAGGAGTTTTGCTAGGAAAGTATGACTGTATTGTTTCTGGTGCAAAAAATGGCCTTGAAAAATACATTGGCGCTGCTCATGATTAACAGTGTATTATGTGGCCAAAACACTATCTGATGATGTGTATAGGGTATCATTTTAACCGTGACAAGCAAGAGAAGAGAATTTGGGGTGTTTGAGAGATTATGCATATGTCATTTGAATTGTTTTTTCATGCCAAAGTAAAGAAAACTGTAAAAAAAAAACATTTTCAAAGTTACGGTGCAATTTCATCAAAACCGCAAAAGTGCAAATGTTACTCAATATGTATATTTGGGTAGGTCTGGTTCTCTAGTTTTCAGAATGGTATAATTTATGACCTATATCCAATGTTCTGAGACACCAGGGGTTTTGCTAGGAAAGTATGACTGTATTGTTTCTGGTGCAAAAAATGGCCTTGAAAAATACATTGGCGCTGCTCATGATTAACAGTGTATTATGTGGCCAAAACATTATCTGATGATGTGTATAGGGTATCATTTTAACCGTGACAAGCAAGAGAAGAGAATTTGGGGTGTTTGAGAGATTATGCATATGTCATTTGAATTGTTTTTTCATGCCAAAGTAAAGAAAACTGTAAAAAAAAAACATTTTTTAAGTTACGGTGCAATTTCATCAAAACCGCAAAAGTGCAAATGTTACAAAATATGTATATTTGGGTAGGTCTGGTTCTCTAGTTTTCAGAATGGTATAATTTATGACCTATATCCAATGTTCTGAGACACCAGGGGTTTTGCTGGGAAAGTATGACTGTATTGTTTCTGGTGCAAAAAATGGCCTTGAAAAATACATTGTGCTGCTCATGATTAACAGTGTATTATGTGGCCAAAACACTATCTGATGATGTGTATAGGGTATCATTTTAACCGTGACAAGCAAGAGAAGATAATTTGGGGTGTTTGAGAGATTATGCATATGTCATTTGATTTAGATTTTTTGGCAAACTGAATGAGAAGCAATAAAACTGTTATTTCCATATACTCTGTACCAAAATAAAACACTTGTAAAAAACACCAAAAGTGACAGAATTGAAAACCGAATGCATAAATAGTTACCTTAGGGACTCAGCTTTTAAAATATATATGCTATGAGGGTGAACTACTGTTATATTTGCAAATAAGGGCTTGAATTCATTGGTAGTATGCAATGAGAAAACAAAAAACACAACATAGGAAAAATACACCTTTATTTCCAAATAATATATTGTCACCATACTTTGCACTAGGGACATAATTTATATATTGTGATAACCAGGACAAATAGGCAGATAAAATGTGTGTGTTTTATGCACATTAGCAGTGTTTATTTTAAAACTATAGGGGATGAAAATGGAGAAATCGTGTATTTTTTCATTTTTTTCCTTGTTTTTCCCTTTAAAATGCATAAAAAGAAAAGGTATTACTGAAAATAAATATCGCCTCCAAAAAGCCTATTTAGTGGCAATAAAAACAAGGTATTGATCAATTTGCTGTGATAAGTAGTGAAAAAGTTATTGGTGAATGAAAGGGAGGAGCGCTGAAAGGTGAAAATTGCTCTGGTCCGTTAGGGTAAAAACCCTTGGGGGTGAACTGGTTAAAGGGCATTTTATTGACAAGTCTAAAAATATAACCTAAGAGAAAACTCAGGAGAAAAAGTTAAAGAGGAACTGTAAGCTCAAAATAATTTATTGCCAGCAGGTAGCCTATACCCAATTTATAGATGAAACCCCAGTATTTTCTGCTAGAAATCCAGCATTTTGCTGGAATCACACCTTTAAGTAGGAAGCCACGCCCCCTCATGAGGCTGCTCCGCGGCTGTATATTCATTAAGCTTGTGCGCACTGCCTTCTGGGTATTGACATCATGGGTTGCTAAGGGGGAAAAAAAACAGCAGTCCTCACTGTTATCAAGGTGGGACATGTGCACGAGGCAGAAGAAGTTGATCTTGCAGCCTCCGATGGGATGATTGATCATCCCTCTCTGCCCTGTGAAGCTGCCGCTGCCACTATCAGGTCAGCGACATGTGTTTAACTCTCCTCATCCCAGCTGGAATCCCTCTCTCGTCAGCTCTGCCTTTGATCTTCTAACTCTGCCTGCATGTCGGGTGAATGCACACAGCCTCGGACAGGCCCACCGAACCACCGATGGTCCCATCGGTGGGCCCCGGCCGTCCCGCCTCCTGGGGGCCCCAGTGCTAAAAAGGAGGGGGGCTATGCGCAGGAAGGGGGGACATTGTGCACAGATCGGCGGGGAGGGGCGGAAGCCTCCCCCCCCCTCCCTCACCTAGGGGCCCCCCTTCCGCGCTCCCCCCCTCTCCAGAATTGCAGCCAGCGGCAGCAGCGGGGATGAATCACTTAACGGCATGACACGGAGATCCATAGCTCTGCGTGCCGCTGGCTGGTCTGGTCTCTCTCTGGCTCCTGAACTGACTGTCCAATCACGCTCTCGCAGGAAGTACTGCGAGAGCGTGATTGGACAGTCAGTTCAGGAAACAGAGAGAGGCCAGACCAGCCAGCGGCACGCAGAGCTATGGATCTCGTCATGCTGGTAAGTGATTCATCCCCGCTGCTGCCGCTGGCTACAATTCTGGAGGGGGGGCCCCTAGGTGAGGGAGGGGGGTTTCTGGTGCCTGCTGCCCACATTACGATTTTCTGGTCACTGCTGCCCACATTGCGATTTTCAGGTGTCTGCTGCCCACATTACGATTTTCTGGTCACTGCTGCCCACATTACGATTTTCTGGTGACTGATTGCCCACATTACGATTTTCTGATCACTGCTGCCCACATTGCGATTTTCTGATCACTGCTGCCCACATTGCGATTTTCAGGTGTCTGCTGCCCACATTACGATTTTCTGGTCACTGCTGCCCACATTACGATTTTCTGATCACTGCTGCCCACATTGCGATTTTCTGGTGCCTGCTGCCCACATTACGATTTTCTGATCACTGTTGCCCACATTGCGATTTTCAGGTGTCTGCTGCCCACATTACGATTTTCTGGTCACTGCTGCCCACATTACGATTTTCTGATCACTGCTGCCCACATTGCGATTTTCTGATCACTGCTGCCCACATTGCGATTTTCTGGTGCCTGCTGCCCACATTACGATTTTCTTGGTCACTGCTGCCCACATTACGATTTTCTGATCACTGCTGCCCACATTACGATTTTCTGGTGCCTGCTGCCCACATTACGATTTTCTGATCACTGCTGCCCACATTGCGATTTTCAGGTGTCTGCTGCCCACATTGCGATTTTCTTGGTCACTGCTGCCCACATTACGATTTTCTGATCACTGCTGCCCACATTACGATTTTCTGGTCACTGCTGCCCACATTGCGATTTTCTGATCACTGCTGCCCACATTGCGATTTTCTGGTGCCTGCTGCCCACATTACGATTTTCTGATCACTGCTGCCCACATTACGATTTTCAGGTGTCTGCTGCCCACATTATGATTTTCTGGTCACTGCTGCCCACATTGCGATTTTCAGGTGTCTGCTGCCCACATTACGATTTTCAGGTGTCTGCTGCCCACATTGCGATTTTCAGGTGTCTGCTGCCCACATTACGATTTTCTGGTGACTGCTGCCCACATTGCGATTTTCTGGTGCCTGCTGCCCACATTGCGATTTTCTGGTGCCTGCTGCCCACATTGCGATTTTCTGGTGTCTGCTGCCCACATTGCGATTTTCTGGTAACTGCTGCCCACATTGCGATTTTCTGGTGTCTGCTGCCCACATTGTGATTTTCAGGTGTCTGCTGCACACATTGTGATTTTCAGGTCTCTGCTGCCTACATTACGATTTTCTGGTCACTGCTGCCCACATTGCGATTTTCAGGTGTCTGCTGCCCAAATTACGATTTTCTGGTCACTGTTGCCCACTTTTGGGGGGGGGGTATCTGCCACCAACCTGATTGCATTTTGGGGGGGTATCTGCCGCCAATTTGATTGCATTTTGTGGGGGTATCTGCCGCCAACCTGATTGCATTTTGTGGGGGTATCTGCCGCCAACCTGATTGCATGTTGTGGGGGTATCTGCCGCCAACCTGATTGCATTTTGTCGGAAAATCTGCTGCGATTTGACTACTTGATGAATTATCATGAGGCATGTAACTACTTGAATATTTTATCTAAAATGTATCTGGTCGGACCTAATCTCTGTGAATAACACCGCTACTTATGTTGTGTTTTGTTTTTTTTTAAGTCTGCCCATGACTCATCGTGACCACGCCGATGTTCCAGTGCGTGGTGACACCCATTTACTTTCGCTGCGGCGCGCTGCGCGCGCCGCATGTGGACATATCCCTATTGGAGACTGTCCTCAGAAGTGCTCACAATCTTTTCCCTACCATAAACTCATGCAAAATTTCTAGAGTACATGTGTATGTGAGCCCAAAATGGGGGGGGGGGGGGTGCGAGGAGGAGGGGATCGGGGGGGGGGGGGGGGGGCGGGCTGAAACTTCCTTGGTGGGCCCTTAGTGTCCCAGTCCGACCCTGAATGCACATGACATGCAGGCAGAGCTATAAGATCATCGGAGGCTGTAGGAAGAGCTGACAAGAGGGATTCCAGCTGGGATGAGGAGAGTTAAACACATGTCGCTGACCTGATAGTGGCAGCGGCAGCTTCACAGGGCAGAGAGGGATGATCAATCATCCCATCGGAGGCTGCAAGATCAACTTCTTCTGCCTCGTGCACATGTCCCACCTTGATAACAGTGAGGACTGCTGTTTTTTTTTCCCCTTAGCAACCCATGATGTCACTACCCAGAAGGCAGTGCGCACAAGCTTAATGAATATACAGCCGCGGAGCAGCCTCATGAGGGGGCGTGGCTTTCTACTTAAAGGTGTGATTCCAGCAAAATGCTGGATTTCTAGCAGAAAATACTGGGTTTTCATCTATAAATTGGGTATAGGCTACCTGCTGGCAATAAATTATTTTGAGCTTACAGTTCCTCTTTAATTGCATATGGGCCAAGTTGAAAAATATTTATAAGGAAAGATAGCCAGTAATCCAATATACTTCAGGGACAAAAGATCTGAAGAACAAGAAAGCATGCAGTATTTAAAGGGAGTCTGAAGTGAAAAAAACAACAACAGATACCTAAGAAAAGGCAAGGCTTTGGGTCCCATAGAGGCTTCCCATTCCTTTCCTGGGCTCCCCTATTAGCAGTCTCCAAACAATTGGTACGGAACATGAAGGCTCTATAGGACCCAGAGCCTTCCCTCTCCTTAGGTAACAGTAGAATATTGTACCTTGTTAGCCATCAGTAAAAGCAAGAAGTTTTGAATCAGGATGTTATCATGATGCCAGTTTAGCAGAATAAATCATAATATTTCAGTTGATGACCAGACCGGATGATGGCAGTACAAACTCTGAAACATTATCATTTACGCAGCTGAATTGGCACCATAGTGAGTCCCTTCTATATTGTAGGCGGGGCAGTGCTGTTGTTTTATTCAAAGTATGTCTTTGAATTAATAAAGCCCATTTTGGACCGGTGATCTTGCCTTAGGCTAGTTTCACAATGGGGTGTTGCATTATAACAGAGTGTGATGATCCGCTCAGCTGGCTGCACAGGCAGACAGCGGTTTGTCCATTCCTCTAGTCTGTGGGCTGCAGGTCTCTGGAACAGAGACCTGTCTTTCCATTGCAAGTTTCTGGTCTGTTCTCTTGCTGGGGAATTTGCATACATTCGTTATGCAAATCCCCTACCTGCCTTCTTTGATGACTGGCACTATAAGAGCTTCATGTTTCCAAGAATGCTTTGCTGGACATTTCCCTTCTATGGTCTGTTCCTGATGGACACTGCTGGAGTGTCAGCCATTGCTATCTAGTATAGTTAATTCCTGGGGGTTGCTTTAGGCTCCCCTTCTAGCCCAGTCAGGTTGTATTATCCGTATTGCCTGTTCTGTCTTGTCTTACCTGTTGCCATTGTCCTGTCCCTATGGTGGTCGACAGGAAATGGTTCTGATCTCTGTTCTTGGAGTATAGCTGGTGCAGCGGTTGCTACCAGCTATCTCTTCTGTTCTGTTTCCTGGGATCGCGCTATCTACTTTTCACTAGCGCTGGGGATCCTTCTGTTCTGTCTCCTGGGATCGCGCTAGCTACTTTTTGCTAGCGCTGGGGATCCTTCTGTTCTGTCTTCTGGGATCACGCTAGCTACTTTTCGCTAGCGCTGGGGATCCTTCTGTTCTGCTACTCTGTACCTGGATCGCGCTAGCCACTTTTCGCTAGTGCTGTGGATCCTATCTCTCGCTTGTCCCTGTTTTCGTGTGTCTGTCTTGTCTGCTTCGCTTGCTGGAGGCTCGGTGAGGTAACCGTTAAGCAAGCGCTCGCGTCCTCTGTTTCATGTTTGTCTGTTAATGGTTAGTTAGGCGTGCTTGTCTCTATTGTGCTTATCACGTGGAGATCGCGCATAACCGCGTGCACTGTTGCGAATGAGTGCGGTGTTCGCGGTTAGCTAGCGTTGTTGTTTTCCATATCTCCTTATTGTATTATTTGCTGTGCCTTTGCTACCCTCGTATTCTATTCTGATCTGCCTTGTGTCACGTCTGGCGATCGCACCTCTCGTGATCGCGTTCCTATTTCATATCTGCTGTTGTGTGTGCGCGGTCGCGGGGTGGCGACTGGATTGGCGCACACACATACAACCTGTCCCTTTGCTCAATCTCATTCGCAATAGCCTCTCTTGCGATTGCGTTCTGCGCTTCGTACAATTCCTGTCTGGCATTTGTGGAGGTACAGAGGATTGGTTCCTCTGCACTCCTCAGCGCCATCTGCCGACAGGAATTTCCCTCTACAGGTGCGTAGCACCTTTTGCTGGGTGCCTGCAATTACACGCTTGTGGAGGATTTCCGCTGTGTCAGCGCACGCGTTGTGCGCTGATCACGGAGAAAGTTCCACAACCGTTACAGAATGTCCAGCCCAACCCAAAACCCCAGTGTAGACGGAATTTCCGATTTGTACGATTTTGTCGAATATGGCTCTTTAAGAGATTTAAAAAACTTGAACCTGAATCAGCAGATGAATTTTTGTCTGAGTGTACGAAACTGTTAGCGAACCCTGAATTCCAATGCACCCCAGTGTCTACCTGGGCCCCCCAAATGGTCTACATTCTGTTGGGGGGCGGAATGTCAATGTGGGGTTATGATGTGTTAGATCATACCACCCTGAGTCAAAGACCCCTGGAATTCTTGGCCTTTTTAATTCACAATTGGCTGAGATTACCTCAATTACCATACCCCCTTAATGAGTTGTTGTCAGCAGCTCAATCAGCTGTTCCATCTCTTTCATCCATAAAACAGCCATCCAAAGCCTCTAAGTCTAAACGTAAAAGATCTAGGAAGGCTTCCCAGCGGAAAGATCCGTTGCCCATGGCAACCACAGATAGAGAGGTTATTTCTGTCAAGTCTGAAATGGGCAAAACCATGCAGTATGATAATGATGTTTATAATGCATCTGCTGATCAGTTTCCAGGTTTTTTGCCCCAATCCAAAGCTTATGTGGATCCTGCCATAGGTAGGATCGCACACTATATTAAAGCAGTTAAAAAATCTGTACTCGTTCCTGATCCCCACCCATATGGAGATTATTTAGATACTGGGTTGTTCGAACCGCCATTTGCCTCATGGGAAATCGGGGCCTTGGTGGAGGAATTTGATTTGGATTGGAAAGCCTTTTGCGATTTTTACATCGCAAAAAGCACGGATGTCCTGAACGATTGTCTTGACTCTGTGTGCCTTTTGATTGATTCTGATGAATGTGACAAGTGTGTTGTGGATCTGGTGATGTATGTGTGGCAGATCATTTTGGATGAATTACACACACACCAATTAATTGATCCCAATAAAGAGGTAAAAGATTCCCGTTCTGTTCCTGCTCCAGTTTCATCTGTAGACTGTGCGCACTATGATTGTTCATCCTTTGTTAAGTGTGCATGGGAGCCCCCATTTGAGAAATGGGAGATCGAGCTCCTGGTCTATGAATTGGAAGGTGATTGGAGATCGTTTTACAATCATTACCTTTCTAAAAACGAAGCAGTTTTGTATGCATGCATTGAGTCTGCGTGCACTTTAACCACCTTAGCGGTATGGACGAGCTCAGCTCGTCCATTACCGCCAGAGGGTGCCGCTCAGGCCCTGCTGGGCCGATTTACATGAAATAAAGAGCAGCACACGCAGCCGGCACTTTGCCAGCCGCGTGTGCTGCCCGATCGCCGCCGCTCTGCGGCGATCCGCCGCGAGCAGCGGCGAAAGAGGGTCCCCCCAGCCGCCTGAGCCCTGCGCAGCCGGAACAAATAGTTCCGGCCAGCGCTAAGGGCTGGATCGGAGGCGGCAGACGTCAGGACGTCGGCTGACGTCCATGACGTCACTCCGCTCGTCGCTATGGCGACGATCTAAGCAAAACAAGGAAGGCCGCTCATTGCGGCCTTCCTTGTTTATTCCGGGCGCCGGAGGCGATCAGAAGAACGCCTCCGGAGCGCCATCTAGTGGGCTTTCATGCAGCCAACTTTCA